>NC_044551.1:1934224-2534224 GCF_007565055.1 Rhinopithecus roxellana
CCCTTGCAGCTCTTCCCTTGCCTGCCCTCCATGGCGTCACCCTGAACCCTGAATGCTCTGCTTGCAGTCCCACTCTGCTGCCCTCCCCAGACTTCCCTCCTCTTCCTCCTCCTGTAGCTGGTCCCTGCCAGTTCTTCAATACTAGTCCCCATCCTGTCCATCCCAGGAGTACTCCCTGAGCCCAGCCCTTGGGTACCCGCTGCACTCACAGCTACAACAATACTTAATCCATGCATACATTCATGCAGTGACTATTTATTGAGCAGCTACTGTTTACAGACTGTGAAAAGTGCACCCATCGGCCTGGCCAAAACCCAACTCCGACACCACCGCGTGCTGGTGGGTGTGTGGGCATCAGGACCCTCACTCCATCGCTAGGGGAAGTGAGGCAGCTGCTGTGGGAGGCAGCGTGGGCGGTTTTCCGTGGAACTAAGCTCTCCGACCCCAGGAGCAAATCACAGTCCTGGACGTTTACTCGGAGAGCTGGAAAGTTTACTTCCATGCGGAAATGTGCACACAGATGTTGACAGCAGCTTTATAATTGCCAAAACTAGAAAGCAACCAAGATACCCTTCAGTTAGGTGAATGGATAAACTGTGGTATGTCAGATACTGGAATATTATTCAGCACTAAAAAGAACTGGACCCCTAAGCCAATGAAAGACACGGAAGGATCTTAAACAGTATGTTGCTAAGTGAGACTCAATCTGGAAAGGCTGCCTGCTGTCTGAGTCCAAACCACAGGACAGTCTGGAAAAGGCAAAGCTGTGGAGACAGTAAAACAGTCGGCAGCTGCCAGGGGTTGGGGAGGGAGAGATGAATGGGAGGAGCATAGGGGGTGTGTAGGGTGGGGCAGCAACTCCAGGTGGGCCTTCCATGGGAGATCCATGCCGTTCCACGTCTGTGAAACCCACAGAGTGAGCAGCAGCAGGCCGAGTCCTCGTGTGAGCTGTGGACCGTGGGTGGTGATGCCGTGTTGATGCGGGTCTGTCGGTCATACAGACATGCTGGTCTGGTGAGTACAGGAGAATGATGGAGGCTGTGCCTGTGCTGGGAAAGGAGATACGTGAGGACTCTCTGTACTTTCCTCTTGATTTTGCTATGAACCAAAAACTGCTTTCAAAAACGTCTATTGAAAAGGCAAACAAAAGAGTGCTGGCCAGACAGCATCTGTGTGAGGGTGTGGCCTCTGTTCTACCTTCAGAATTTCCCTGTTAGAATACACATATCTAAATTATTCAAAGTTAAACCTTTGCATTAAGTAACTCACTACAAAGTTACAGTATCAGCTTGAGCCCTGCCAGGGTGGCCAGGATCCTGTATCCTGACCAGCTTCTCCCCTTACAGGTGCAGTTGACGTCCATGGCCACAACCCAGTAAGCGGCAGGGCTGGAATCAGGAGTCAGGCTTTGCGGGACAAAGAGGAAGTGAGATCTTGTAAGCACATGGCTGAAGGCGGGCAAGGAGGAGCCCGTGGCAGGGGGGAGCCCGTGGCAGGGAGCCGGCAGGGATGACTTTTTGACCACTTTTCTTATCGCTGAGGGCTTCTTAGACTTGGGGAGTTGGGAGTCCCCACTCGGGCGCCTCAGAAACCAAAGGCTACTTGTAATTCTCAAGTTCCAGATGCCTCAGGGGAGGTACCTGGGTTGTTGGGTGCAGTTCCGATATTTGCTGCTCGGTGGGATTTGCCCGCAGCGTTTCTGGTTGTTTTTAAGAGCTGATGTTTGAGCTGCTTAAAATCACATATGGTTGTCGATTTACCTATAAAAGTTAGGAATGGAATTTCAGTTCAAAGAGTTGTGAAAATGTTCAAGGTTGTGTACTAATGTATACATTACATTTGTGGAAATAATCTGAAAGTCTAGGATTTATATTAAACACTTCTCTTGATTTTTGTAATATCTACCTGTCATTTTTCCATTTGATTAATAGATATCAGAGGGCTTAAATTTTGAGTGTCTGAATTCACTGAAATTAAAACTTCTGACATCAAATGTAATTAAACTGAATGTAGCCAACAGTGCATGCTTTTATAAGTATTGATTAAAATATATATAAAAACACATATCCATGAACATGCAGATGGGGGCAACATACTAAACCATGGAAGTAGAATTAGTATTCTTTGTTTTCTGAGAAGACACATTTTTAAAAAGTCAAGGGGTCTTATAACTTTTTTTTGTTTTTTTTTTTTTTTCTTTGAAGGGTCTTATGACTTTCTAGTTTCCAACCTATTTGCCCTAAAGTGGAAGATTGACAGCAGCAGAAGAGGAGATCCTGGGCCAGTGCAGGCTCTGGGAGCAGCGGGGTGAGTGCTGGAAGGAGCTGGCTGGAGGCAGAGCAGGGAGGTGCTCAGGCAGGCCAGGATGGCCTCAGGGCACGTGGCTCAGTGAGTGAGAAAAGGTTCACTTTTCATGGAGAGCCCTTGTCTCTGCCCACGGAAAACCCAAACTCCTTCCAACTGGGATGTGCATCTCATGTAAAAGTTGTTACTCCCAGAAAGAAAGCCAGTGGATGCAGAAATTTTTCGTATGCAGAAATTACTTCAAATTTGTTTCTAACCTTATCCTTTTCTTCCCCCATCTTAATGTGTAGTGACTTTCTGCAGGTAACGCACACAGCTTAGGAGAGCGCTGTATTTCAGTTGCTGTTGGCTCTGATGTGACTTTGTGGTGTCCGATGTTCTGGTTCTGAGGTTCTGCGCAGAATGTGGCTCTTCCCTGCTGAGCGTTGCTTGTTGAAGGCCCGTGTGGAAACTCCCTGTAAGCTTGTTGACCGCAGCAGTCTTGGTTCAGAAATCTTTGGACCTCTTGAGACTTCACACAACATTCTAACCTTTCTAGCATGACCTTTTCATTTTACTGTTCCCCATTAATGCAGATGTTTTTCAGAATGTAAGTAATCTGCTGAATGCAGGGTGGGGGGTGCTCCATTGACTCTGGGGAGAAGCATCACTGTTGCTCCGGGTGGAGCTTCCCGCCCACTATGGTGTGCTCCAAGGCACAGAAGGGTTCTTTGGCAGAAGTAACCGTCAAAGGTCCGCCTCTCCCTGGCAGGGGGGCTGTGGGTGTGCGGCCTCGTGGCCATAGCGGCCCCTCCCCATCAATGGCATGACGGAGAGGAGCAGGGGGAGGCCTGGGATCTGTCTCCAGAGTCACAGCTGTGCTTCTGAGCCTGCGTCGTCCGTTTGTAACTAGACATGCAGAGAAAGTCTTAGAGATAAACAGAAGACGGTGTCTGTCCCTAATGAGCTCAGGAGTGCCCTTGAGAGGGTCAGGTTTCTGTGCAGGTGATCCGGACTCAGCCTGGCTGTGGCAGTGCAGGTGACTGCTGGGCTTTGGCAAGGCTGCACCCACTGTCCGTCTGAAATGGCCACCTTCCCAGGCTGGCGGTGCGAGCTGGGTGCCCAGGCCTGATTTCCCGCCAGGACGGAGGCCCTGTGTATGTGTTGGGGAAGGGGGCGAGGAAGGGGGAGGTGGGGGTCCTGCTTTATTGCCGTATCCAATGCCACGCGGGGTCAGCACTCAGGAAACACGTGCTGTGTGGGTCAGCGATTGAGTTCAGAAACCTGGAAAATTCAGCAGTGCAGGCTTTGGGCATGACCTGTCCAGCCCTGGGCTCTTTCTTTCTCTGAATTTCCTGCCATGGCATCCTCCTCATCTCAGGGGCCCTTGTCCCCGTATGGCTGTTGGCAGCTTCACAGGTTCCTCTGCCTCCCCTCCCGGGCCCTGGTGTGGCTTTGCAGACCCCACAGCCAGTAGATCGTTGGTGCCAACGCCTTGGGCCTGGGTTACCTGAGTCAAGGACTCCAATACATAGCTAAGCTCACCCCAAATGCCTGGATCGGAAGGCCTTGGGTTGCAGAAGGGTGGGGGTTCGATATCGAAGGACAACCTGCAAAGCAGAAGGGGAAATGGCTATGCTGGACGGGCAGCTAGAGGAGTCTGTGCAGAGCCTGGGACCCAGTGCAGACACAGAGCTGACATGGGCAATGTGGTGACACGGCCACCGTGGAAGTGGGCAAAGTTACAGGCTTCAGACCGACATGGAGGGGCTGGTCTAAAATGACCCTCCATTTCCTTTAATCCTAGCAACTGCTGGCTTACGCGGTGGGGGAGTGAGATCTGTGGTGGCCGCGAGGAGAGACAGATTTTAATGAAACCCCTCTTTCTGGGAGAGGGGAGTAGCCGTTTCTGTAGGGCGGTGAGCATCGTCCTCTCAGGCAGCTCAGGCTGCTGTAACGATTCACCATTGACTGAGTGGCTTCTGAACAACAGGAATGTGTTTCTCACAGTTCTCGAGGCTGGAAGGCAGCATCAGGGTGCTGCACGGGTGGGTTCTGGTGTGGGCTCCTTCCTGGTTGGCACACACCTTCTCTCTGGCCCTGACACAATGGGAGGCTGAGGGACTTGCTGGGCCCCTTTCTGAGGCACAAATCCCATTCAAGGGTCTCCAGCCTCGGGAACTCATCACCTCCCAAAGACCACCTGACAGCATCACATGGAGGGTGAGGATTTCAACCTGTGTTTTGGGGGGCAGGCAGGCAGTTCGTAACCGTCACCCTCTTTGTGTATTTCTGACTCAACATTGAGTCTGCATTCGGCTCTCCAGGAGACAGAGCCTGTGTGGACACTGAGCAAGGTCAGAGCTGCAAGCATGTGCACATCGGGGGCAAGGGAGCTGCCAGGGGTGTGAGAACGGGGTTTCAGCGTCAATCGGAGCTGCATTCCTGGCAAATGTACTCATAAGCTATCCTGGCAACATTTGCTTTTCACGAAGAGTCGATCAGGCAGTGGGGGCAGCAGACGTTGTTGCCAGAAGCTTGGAACTGATGGGCAGCAGAGAACGGGAGAGGCCACGACCTTGGGGTGGTCAGCAATGCCAGGTGTCTGCCCTCCAGGCCTCACGCCTGTGATTGTGCAGAGACCGAGCCGACCGGGGCTTGCCGGCCAGTGTGGCTCTCATGCAGGTGATTATCGGGGTGTGCTTTCTATGTAATGTTCCCTCAACCCCATGCCCACCCCCCCCCCACCAATTTCTGTGCCTAGCGGAAATCATGCTGCGTTTCCTTGATGAAGCCTTGAGTTTCCTATGGAGATGTAGGAATAGCACTATTTGGCTCACGTCAAAATACTTTGCAGTGAAGCTGCACGGAAGAGGATTCTAGGCTTCCATTTGACGTTTTCAACAATGCCTGAGTGTTACAGGACCGTCTTGCTTGTTAAAAAGCACCAGATGAAAAAGGCTACCGGTTAATAAAGGAAACTTTTTACATTAGCACAGAGAGGGTGGCTTGACACAAATTTAGTGTAACATAGGTGTGTTTGTAAGCCATCAAAGGGACGATCTCTCTGCTGGCGGCACATGTTTTCTGGTATTTTCTTTTGTTCTGAAAAAGGATGACTGGCATTCGGTAGAGTCATTTCAGAATTCACCTGGAAGGTGTCCACATGGTGCCTTGTTTTCTCCTGACATTCTGGGCACCACGAGGAATTATTCCTGTCTTCAGCACTAGCAGGAGACTTTTCCTGAACACCTGCTCCTCTTTGGCGTTGTGAGTGTGAAGGGGTCAGAGTGACCCTGCCTTCATGGAGTTTTCAGACATCATGGGGACAGTGTGGCACGAGTGTCGGGCTCGGGTGGGTTGGAGGCTTTCCCCGGAAAACAGCTGCCGATTCCAGGACGGCCATCAACCCCTTCTCCCCCTGTTCCTCTGCGTCATGTCTGAATTAAGGTTGTTCTATCGTAGCGGGGGTGTCATGTTAACTGGAAGAGTACTTTTTAACTGCTCAGTAAGTAAATTAATGGTACATTTGTCAAGGACAGTGAGGTTTGATTTGATGAATCCAGTGGGGAAAAGGAGAAGGGGCTTGGCTGGGGGTGGACGTGTGTGATGGGAGCAGAATGGAGCATCTATGCAGGCTGTTGGGATGGAGGGGCGCGCCCGCATTTCCATGGGGTCCGTCGCTGTTTGTGCCACTAGACCTGAACCTCTGTCTCTACTTCTAACACCTGCATAGTGAGGAAGCCCCTGATGGGCCTGAGTTGTTACTTCCCATGGCCATCGCTGGGAAGTTCCCCGGACGCCTCTCCTGGCTGGCGACGGTCCCGGGCCTGGACACTGGGTTCGTCCTGAGCTCTGGGAGGGGCTTGGACTCCACACGTAGCAGGCACCTGCAGATCCCTTTGGATGTGAGATGTCCCTCTGCCCCCCTTGGCTATTGGGAGCCACCTCCCAGGGGGGTGAGGCACCCCCCGCGAGGTGGGGACCAATAGCCACCCCCTCTCCCCCCTTGGCTATTGGGAGTCATGGTGGACTCACAGCCTGTTTAGGATATTGTGGGTATTATCATCTCACCCTCTGGAAATTATGACCTCTTTCACAGAGGGGTGTACACCTTCAGTGTATTGCTCAGGGAACAGTGATATAATTAATTATTAAACATCAAGAATGGAATTTAATTATCAATAATACTATCAATAATTTACCATTAATTATTAATAATTTTATATAGATGGTGATGGATGCCTAAAATTAATTTTTAATATAATGTTATTTATCAATATCATTAATTCTTAACATTAATTATTATTTTATTACCAGCGTCCCTCAGTATTGATTTAAGTAACACTAATTGTTATCATTATTTTATTATTAATAATGTTAATATTATTAATTATTAATACTAATCATTATCAATTTTAACCTGTGTGTATCTTTAGTATCTTGATAGTCATTATTAATATCGGTGATTACTATTAATTTTTATATTTATTAATATTAATAATTAATATACTTGTTCCTGATATCCGGCAGGGAGAAGATATTACTCCCCATGTCGTAGAAAGTGTACACTCCTCTGTGATGTTATTCCTAATAGCCAGGGTTAGAGGATGACATTATTGAAACTACCACAGTGTGTGTACTTACCTTCGATCATCTTGTTCCTTCTATCCAGGGTGCAAGAGAATGATATTACTCTCAGTATCGCAAGATGCGTGGACCTCCACTGTGTTTTTTCCCTAACATCCAGCCAGGGAGAGGAAGATGTTACCCCCAATATCGCAGGGGTGTACACCCCCTTGTGATATTGTTCCTTATATCCCGGGAGGGAGACGATGATACTAGTGGCAATACGGCAGGGGTTTTATACGCCCACTGTGCTATTGTTCCGAATAACATGATATGACTCCCAATATCACGGGGGGAGTACATCCTCCTGTGATACTGTTTCTTATATTCAGGGGGAGAGGATGATATTACTCCCAGTATTGCAGGGGTTGTACACACCTCCTGCGATATTGTTCCTAATATCCCGAAGGGGAGAGCATAATATTACTCTCAATATCTCAGCCGGTGTACACCTCCTTTGTAATATTTTTCTTTATATCCAAGATGGGAGAGGATGATAAGACTCCCAATATGGCAAGAAGTGTACAGCCGCCCGGGATGTAGTTCCTAACATCCAGGTGGGGAGAGGACGATATTACTGCCCGTATCGCACGAGTTGTAAAACCCCTTCAATATTTTGCCTACGATCTTGAGGGGAAAGGATGATACTACTCCCAATATCGAAGAAAGTGTACACCCCCCTGGGACACGACCCCCAATATCCACGTTGGGAGACGATGACTATATACCCAATATCGCAAGGGATGTATGCAAACCCTGGGATATTTTTTCTTATATCGAGAGTGGGAGAAGATGCTATTACTCCCAATAACGCAGGGGCTATGGTTGTACACCCCTCATGTGATATTGTTCTTAATATCCTAGGGAAGAGAGGATGATACTACACCCAATATCGCAGGGAGTGTACACCCACCCAGTGATGTTGTTCTTAATGTACTCCACCTCCCACCACCAAGGATATCGTTCCTAATATCCAGCGGAAGAAAGGATAACATTATGCCCAATATCGCGGGGCAGTGTCACACACTCTGTGATGTTGTTCCTAGTATCCAAAGGTAGAGACAATGACATTACTGGCCATATCGCAGGGGGTGTACACCCTTCTATGATATTATTTTTGACATTCAGTGGGGGAGAGGATAACATGAATCTCATTATCACGGAAGATGTACAGACCCCTGTGATGTAGTTCCTAATGTACAGGGGAAAGAGAAGAATATTGCTCTCAATATCACAGGGGGTGTAACTACCCTGCCCCCTGTATATTGTTCCTCATACGCAGCGGGGTGGAGGCTGATATACTCCCAATATCCCAGAAGGTGCACACGCACCTGTGATATAGTTCCTAATATCCAGCGGGAAAGAGGCTGATTTCACTTTCGATATCGCAGTGGGCGTACACCACCCCCAACCCCGCGGTATCATTCCTAATATCCAGGCGGGAAGAAGATGACATGGCTGACAATATCAAAGGGGGTGGACACCTCTTCTGTGATAGGGTTCCTGATATCCAGGGGGTGAATGGATGATATTACTTTCGATAAAGTAGGAACCATACAGCCACCTTGGGATTTTGTCCTTAATAAACACCAGGGGAGTGGTGATATTACTACCAACATTGCAAGGGGTGTACACCCCCTCCTGTGATATTGTTTCTTATATCCAGGAAAGGAGAAGATGGTATTACTACCAATACTGAAGACAGATACAACCCCCATGGGATATTGTTCTAAAGATACAGGTTGAAAGAGGATGAGATTCCATCCAATATAATAAGGAGTGTATACCCCGCCTGTGATATGAATCGTAAAACCTAGAAGAAGAGAGAATGACATTGCTTCCAAAAACACACAGGGTGTACACCCACACTGTGATATTGTTGCTGTCATCTAAAGGAAGAGATGATGATACTACTCCCAGTACCGGAGAAGGTACACACACCCCTGTGATATTGTTCCTCATAACTTGTGGGGGAGAGCATGATATTACTTCCAACGTGACAGTGGCTTGACACCCAGTATGTGATACTGGTTCTGCACACCAACTCTGTGTCCCTCGTTTGCCATGCATTCTCTCCACAGTTTTGGAACCTCGGGGGAGGCTTTGTCTTTGGTTACAGATGAAGAGAGGAAGGGTCTGAGAGGTTAAGCAAGTTTGTTACTGGAAAGGGGTTCTGATCCAGACCCTAAGAGAGGTTTCTTGGATCTCACAGAAGAAAGAATTCGGGGCGAGTCCATCAAGTGAAAGCAAGTCTATTAGGAAAGAAAAGGAATAAAAGAATGGCTACTCTGGCCGGGTGCAGTGGCTCACTCCTGTAATCCTATAACTTTGGGATGCTGAGGCAGGTGGATCACCTGAGGTGAGAAGTTCGAGACCAGCCTGGTCCAACATGGCAAAACCCTGTCTCCACTAAAATACAAAAAAATAATTTGGCGTGGTGACAGGTGCCTGTAATCCCAGCTACTAGGAAGGCTGAGGCAGGAGAATCGCTTGAACCCAGGAGGTGGAGGTTGTAGTGAGCCAAGATCACGCCACTGCATTCCAGTTCTGCCAACAGAGAGAGACTCCATCTCAAAAAAAAAAAAAAGAAAAGAAAAGAATGGCTGCTCCATAGGCAGAGTGGCCCCAAAGGCTGCTGGTTGTCCATTTTCATGGTTATTTCTTGATCATACGCTAAACAAGGGTTGGGCGATTCATGAGTGTTCCAGGAAAGGGGTGGGCAATTCCCAGAACTGAGAGTTTCTGCCCTCCCTTCTGAGACCATGTAGGGAACCTCCAGATGTTGCCATGGCATCTGTAAACTGTCGTGGCGCTGGTGAGTGTCTTGCAGCAGCTAATGCATTATAATTAGCACATAATGAGCCGTGAGGACAATCACAGGTCACTCTCATGGCCATCTTGGGTTTGGTGGGCTTTGCCCGGCTTCTTTACTGCAAACTGCTTTATCAGCAAGGTCTTTATGAGCTGTATCTTGTGCCGACCTCCGATCTCATCCTGTGACTAAGAATGCCTAGCCTCCTGGGAATGCGGCACAGCAGGTCTCAGCCTCTCTTTACCCAGCCCCCGAGTGTTCCCTAGTGTGTGGTTGTTGGAGCTGTTCCTAGGAGGAAGAGGTATTGTCAGTAGGAAAGAGGCCTCTGTTAGCCCTGGGGCTGGCACTCTGCCCCAGTATGTGGGCCTCATTTTAGTGGTGACAAAACTGGGGCTCAGAGACATCAACTCCCTCACCACGAACACCCAGACTGTGCGTGACGGGCTGGGGTTTGAATGTGGGGCTTGAAGACCCATCATCTCCTCTGGTCCCCCAGTCTCTGCTGCCCAACAGGAACACGATCCCAGGATCCAGTCCCCTCGTGGCACCAGCCAGGGTGGGTGGAGATGGGGAGGCAGAGTTCCAAAGCCCCCCGGACTCTGAGGCAGGTCGGGGACCGAGAGCAACCCGGACCTACAGGCCCCACCCCGAGAAGAATGGCTGCAGGCCCGGCCCGGCCCAGCGGGCAGGAGATCTGTGTCCTCAGTAAACGTGACGACGCTTGCCGCTCCTCCAGCCAGGCCGTGCTGTCTTCACGTTTCCAATCATGCGGCCTCCTCTCCAATTCCCAAGCCCAACCCACAGATACAGTGATCTGGGGTCCACGTGAGGTTTGTCAGCAGCTCTGACCCGCTGCTTCCCGCCAGCCCCGTGGCCGGTTCTGGAAAGCTCTCTGCTGCCCCCTGGTGGGGAAGCTTGGGGCAGGGCTCTGGCTGCAAGCATGGGGTCCCAGAACCTCCTGGCTCTGTCACCTCTGCTGGGTGGAAAACCAACCCAGGACTGAACCAGTGACACCTGTGGCACTCCCAAAACCTCCTGGCTCTGTCACCTCTGCTGGGTGGGAAACCAACCCAGGACTGAAGCAGCAGATGGGTGCCTGATTACTTATTACCAGAGCTCCGCCCACTGGCAAGTCTCTCTCCGGGCCTCAGTTTCCCCTTCCATTAAACGAGGGGCTTGGGGGATACCAAGGAGGGGTAACTGCTTAGTGAGGATGGCAGGTTTCTTCTGGGGAGATGAACACGTTTTGAAACTACATGGCGTGAGTGGTTGCACAGGACTGTGAGTGCACAAATGCTACCACATTATTCGCGTTGAAATAGTGAATTGCATGTGATGTGAAAGTCACCTCATTTAAAGTGTTTAAAAGAGGGGCCTGGGAGAGTGCAGTGTGTGTGAGAATTACGTGGGATACCCACAGTCTCTGAACCTTGGTTTGCTTGCCGTAAACTGGCAAAGAGACCGTGTGAGCTGTGTTCCCGGGGGCCAAAAGATTCCAGGGACTGGGATGAGGGCTGGGGGCCAGAAGGGGAGGGGGGCTATGGGGACGACATAGGGGGCAGCCCAGATAAGGCTTTCAATACTGGGTAGCAGCGTCTACACAGGCGGAGATCCCTGCATCTCACTTCCCGCAGGGCTGACAGGTGGCCAGAGGTGGGACTGGCCAGACTCAGCCCAACCAAATCTGGGAGCAGAGGACACTGAGTGAGGGATCCCCGGGGCCACCCTCACTGGCCTGTGGCTCTCCTGACACCACGAGAGGTCCAGGAGCTGACCTTGGGTCTTAATGGGGAACACCTTCCTGGCTGCAGGCTGGCAGGGTGGTGTGGTGGTCAGTGTACTGGGCTCTGTGTCTCCGCCCCTACCTGCTGTGTGACGGTGGGCGAGACACCTAACCTCTCTGTGCCTCTGTTTCTTCAATGGCGAACAGGGGCACTAGCAGCCCCCACATGCGGGCACAGTGGCCTGAAGGATAAAGGCAAGGGCGGCAGGAGACCTACAGCAAAAGCTCTGAGCAGAGAGAGCAGGGAGCGGCCCAGGCAGTTCCACCACCGTCTCCCCTCTGGCCGCCGAGGAAACCGAGACTCATGGTGACCTGGCCCAGGTCTGTTGGACTCAGGGTCCTTCTCATCCCCAAGATCAGAGGGCTGCCATCAGGGAAGGAGCTGGCACCTAGACACCGCCCAGGAAGCACACAGGGAAGGATGCCATGGGGCCTTCAGTATGTTATTGCAAAAAAACATTTATTGCTATTTGAACCCTGCTTTCATGCCTCCATTTCCCAGAAAAGGAGCCACGGGAGACACCAGGAGAGGCAGGAGACCACTCTCCTTGCACAAAACCCACTCCCTTGGAAGCTGTCCTCAACGAGGGTGGCTGGGGCCAACCAGGGGGCCCACCCGCAGAGTGGCAATGGAGGCAGGTTGACCCTGCAGACATTGAGCACTGTGGCAAAGGTCCTGGCCTTCCGGTAGAAGAAGAGCGACTTCTCGCGGTCCAGGAGGAAGTTGTGGGAGATGGTGGCCGGCCGCGTGGAGATCTTTAGCTGTGCCTTCTTGTTGCCCAGGTCCACGGCGGCTGCCAGTGCCAGCTGGTAGTACCTGGCAGCATCAAACCGTTCCTGAAGGGGACAGGCCATGCTCAGCAAAAGGGGGACTCGGAGCCTGTCTTCCCAGAGGCTGTTCCCATCTCCAGGACATTCCACATGTCCAGCCAATGCTGGCTCACCCCGTGAGCCCTGAAGCCTGTGACACTGCTGTGGTCTCAGCTGCAGGAGGTGGGGACAACCCTGAAACCCCTGGAAGCCTTCCTGACTATCCCTCACCCCAAGCCTCTTGCCCCAGTCCCACCCTTTCTGCAGGCGGTGGCTGCTTTCCCCATGGGCTGAGGTCACGGCAGATCCTGCCAGCTCTGAGAGTTCCATGCAGGACTCGTGGCTCCAAGCCACAGCAGAGGGACAGCATTGAGTGACCCAGGCTTCCCTCTGGCCCCTGTCCATGCTGACCATTTCCAGGCCCTCCACGGGCCAGGCACAAAACCATCTCACAGGTGTCCTCCCTGGCAATGTTCCCTGAAATATTGATGATGTGTGACTCCCCAGACATCCACTCCCATTTTCAATGCATCTTTGGGTCAAACTCACCATTCCTGGGTTGCGATGCTGCCTCCCAGACCTCCACCTTGACCCTCCCGTCTCCCCGCCAGCTTCTCCCCAGGCGCCTCCTCCACCTGGAGGACACCCAAGGGACCTCTCTAAGACCCAGGCCTGGCCTGTCCCTCTTTACCATCTCAAGATGGCTCCCAGGGCCAAGGACAAAGTCCAAGATGCAGCAGTCCATTCCCTCACTGCCCCGCCCCACACATGGAGCAGGGGCGTGAGAAGACCCCGAGTCACCAGGGCTGCTCATCCAATGCCCCCCGGCCCAGCGAAACACTGGACTCTGCTGGGTGCATGGATGAGCCTAACATCCTTGCTCCCAGTCTGAGGGACCTGGGACTGAACACGGACCACAAAGGTGGCCCGGGCTGTGGCAGAGGGAAGCCCAGGAGCCTGTGGGGGGCCCAGGAGGCCCCTGACTCAGCCGGGGGTGGGAGGCAAGGGCATCCTGAAGGCGTGGCAGCATCCTAACTAAACAGGAAGGAGCCAGCCAAAGCATGTCTCTGCGTGTGCCTGCGCGTGTGTGGTTCTGTGCACGCCTGTGTGTGCATGTGTACCTGTGGTTGTGTGCGTGTGTCTGTGCATTTCCATGTGCCTGTAGTGTGTGTAGCAGCTAGTGAGTGGCAGGCTGAGCCAGGACACAGCTAATCCACGCTATTCCAGGGCTCGCTCTCACATGTAGACTAAAGAGGACCCCATTTTAGAGGCAATCAGCAAGGATGCCCATTTACCCCTGCCTCTGCCAGCCTTTCAGGCGCCATCCAGCCCAGCTTTCTCTCCCACTTCTCTGGGCCCTCGGTCCAGAGCCTACTATGCAAGGAGGAGGGTGTGGCCTTAGAAAGACAGCCGCCCTTGGGGACTTCCGATGGGGCCTCCCTTTGGGAAGCTGGCCTGGGCTGACAGCATAGTCACGATGAGGCCCAGAGGGCTAGCCAGAGGAAGGAGGTGAAGGAGGCCTCTGCCCCTCGACCCCAACCATGGACTTTGGTCTCTCAGGTACTACTTGGCCGTTTCCTTCCTCCTGGGCAGGCGGAGTGGGCGGCAGGCTTGACCAAGAGAGATAAAGGGCCACTTCTGGGAGGCCCGTCCCTTGGTCCCAGGCGAGCCCCTGAGCGGTGAGCAGCGTCCCTCTGGGCCTGACACCTGGCACCTCCCTGTCTGGCTGGGACTTGGGAGGCCACAGGGACCGCTTCTGACCACCAGGTGTCGCCAGCACTGGGCGGGGTCCTCCTGGGCAGCCCCAGGCCTGTGGTGAGGGATACGGGGCGGGGTCTTAGGGCTGCCCCAGCTCCTCCTGTTGTTCTAAGGCCCCCAAGATCTCGGTCCCTGGACTGGAGCGCCCTGGCCCCTCAGCCCATAAGGAGCACTGACACGGTGCCGGTGTGATGCGGAGGAGGGGCGGGTGCCTGCTGGGCAGAGGGTGGAGACACCCCAGGTCTGAGTCTGCCAGTCCCAGCTCTCCACCCCTGCAGGGCTGGGGGCAGAGGGAGCACAGCACCTCCCCTCGAGACAGATCTGACCCAGCAAGGTCTCAGCCTGGCTGGCTGGGGCCCCGCCCCACTGCACCTGCCGTGAGCTGGGGTTCCCTTGTCTGTGAACCCGATGGTAAGACACCGGTCCCACCCCACCCTTCCTGGGTGATGTGAAGATTCCAGGTGTCTCGGGACTCCAGGAAGGAGTTGCTCAGTGCAGGCTGGCACCCTGGGCAGGCTTCCTAGAGGAGGCACTGGGATTTGGGTTGGATCTTGCAACGTGGATTCAATGTGAGGATGATGCCGTCCTCCAAAATGTCCTTCTCCCGACCCTGTTTTCTTTGTTAAATGTAACTTGACACTTGACTGTCAAGACTCAGTTTGGTGTCACCTCCTCCAGGAGGGTCCCCCTGACTACAATCCCCCTTCTTTACCCAGAGGCCACCATTGCCCGCTCATGTGTCAGCCTCCCTGGCTGAGACTGAGTTCTTGAGGGTGGGGCCTGGCCAGCTTGGGAGCTGGGTTGCATCTGCTAACCTTGCCGGCTCCTCTAGCTGGGTGCAGAGCTCCAGGGAGGCCACTGGGCCATTCCTAAGGAATGCCGGACCCCAGGTCCCTGGGGTGTGGGTGGAGATCCCACTCCAAGGGGACTGGAAACACCCAGAGCCCTGCCCCTCCTCACTCACCTTTAGCCCTGTCCCTCCCCACCTACCTTCAGGTCGTAGACGATGTGACTGAGCACCAGGTACACCTTCAAGGAGTAGAGGGTCTCCTCGTCCAACTCCAGCAGTGAGATGCAGAGCTACAGGGCCTTGAGGTAGAAGTGCTCCGCCAGCTTGCCAGGGCCCAGCAGGTGGTTCAGGGCAGCCAGCTGGTGGTAGGCCACGCGCTCGTTCAGCCGGTCCCCTGGGGTGCAGGCATGCAGACCCTGGGCGGCACCTGCGGTCACCTGGACAGCTCTGGCCAGTCCCTTCCAGGTTCCCAGACTCACTTTCCCATCTGCAAAGCAGAACTAGTAAGGCCCCCTGTCTACTGTGAGGCTTTGGCAAAGTCGGACTTGGATGGCCCAGCTCTGTGCCTACACATAGCCACCTGCCTTTGCTCACTGGTTTTAACCAGGGGAGCCCAAAACCCATGCAGTCCAGGTGCTCCCGGGCACCCCGGCTCCATGCAACCCACAGACGTGACATCCGACTCCTCCTGGGTGTGTCACGATCAGAGCCCCTTACCTTGGGGAGTCACTGCGTGCCTGAGCTCCAGGTCCCCCCACAGTTGCGCAAACCCAGCTAGGCTGTCTCTGATGTCCTCCCCTTTGCAGGGCGAGTGCCGTGGAGCCTGCATTCAATGCATTCCCACACAGCTGCACACCTACTCTGTACTGGGCCCCAGGGCACAAGGCGCTGGGGCATGCGGCCTGCCCAGGGTTCCCTGTCTCTGGAGGAGGACAGATGACCTGGCACAGCACCAGGGGATGCCTGGCCTTAAGGGGCAGGCTGCTGGAAGGGGAACTGGGATTTCATCAGCCAGAGAGCCACGTGGTTGATGAGGGTGGGAAGAGCACAAGACAAAGGTAATGTGCCACTCAGCCTGGCACATACAGGGCCTGAGATGCCTGGCATGTCTGGAAGGCAGAGGGCACACTGGGTGGCCCTTGTGGTCAGCAGCAGGAAGAGACAGAGGAAGCAGAGCTCAGCACTGCGTGAGAGACCTCGGACTGTGCCGCACGGCTGGACGGGGAAGCCAGCTGGGCAGATCTGCCTGCCTGGACAGGAGACCTGGAAAATCCAGCAGCTGTTTCAGCTCCTGCCCTACAGACCTGGAGGCTGGGCTCTGGCAAAGTGTGGATCCTGGCAGGGCGGGGACTCAGGGGACTTACCGAGAGTGATGTTGAATGCTAGGGCCATGTGGGCAACCTCCAAGCCCTCCTGGGGCTCCTCCAGCATGGCCAGCAGTGTCACCTGCTTGTTGCACAGCTGCAGCAGCGGCTCCGCCTTGCGGTTGCCCATAGTCACTGCCAGGGGCAGGGCCCGGTCCTACCACACAGGCAGGTGGGGTCAGGTTTCCCGCAGCACCCACCTTGACAAGCGCTTTCCTCAGAGCTCAAACATGTGCTTGGAGCATGCCACACCCCAGTTACCCTTGCACCTCCGCAGAGCTCTGTGCTCTGGGATAACGCACGGTTCAGACACCCAAGTTGGGGGTTGAAGAGTCACCTGAGGCCCATCTAGCTACACCTGGCAACCTCAGACCAGCCTCTCCCACCTGGGCACTGGGGGTCTGACTGGGGGGAGCCAGCACTCCTCTGCTCTAAAAACACATTTATCTGTGCCCAGGGCTGAGCCACACCGTGAGCTCAGAGGAAGCGTCCCCACTTCAGGGTGCATGCAGACTTGGGCCCTGGGCCTCCCACTGACATGCTGTGTGTCCTTTGACATGTCCCTGTGCTTCTCTGAGCCTCAGCTTCCTCATCTGGAATGATGGGGACAGGACTTCCCACTCATGGTTGCTTGAGATCATCAGGTGCAAGGGTAGAGCCACTGTCATGTCCAGACCCAAGCGTTTGTCCCGGGCAGGGGGCAGAGTCAATATCATTCCCGGTGAGACCACTGGGAAACTAAGCATGTGCATGGGTGGTCCTGCCTCCAGGTGGGAGGCCTCAGCCCTCCAGGTGACTCCCTGAAGCCCACCCACATCAGCCCACAGGCCAGCTCACCTGGTAGAAGGACATGGCTTTCTCCCGCTCCCAGGCCCCATTGAAGAAGATGTCTCCAGCTGCCTCAAACAGCTCCACCCCAGGTTGGGGTCGCCTGTGTACAGGACCACATTCTGTGCCACCCGAAAGGAGTAGAGGTTCCCTCAAGACCCACACGTGGCGAGGTGACCACACCCACCTTCGCCAGCCTCCTTCCTCTCACACACTGCAGGTACACCTGAGCATTTTTCAGACCTGTGCATTAGGGCTGCCCCACCACTGGCATGAGGACAATGAACTGATGCACCCCAGTGCCAGGAGGTGACTGAGCAGCTGCAGCCCAGGAGCCCGACACCTGTGAATCCTACCACCAGGGCTAGCCCTAGCCCACCCCCCCTGCACTCAAACAGTCTCCGTGGCCCCCAGATTGCTGGGAACCCATCCCCTGGTTCCTTTCTGCGTTGCCACATCCCTGCCGCAGCTCAGGGCCACACATCAACAGTGTTTGTGGGTGGGCCTGCTCCCCTCTTGGCCATGAGCTCTTGATCCTTCTCCTCAGCTCAAGGAGGTATACAGCAGGTGCTCAATAATGAAAGCTTCACCAGGCTCGTGGGCTTCACAATTTGTTCCAGATCACACTGTGTTTGGGAAAGCCTCTGAAAACAGCCACTATGATAGATTCATTTTGTAAGGAGATGTGCCACGTGTCGCTTGGAGCAAGTTCTCCTGTGTGTTAACTGAGTGGTCCCATTCTTTGAGCATGAGCTGTATACCAGCAGGTGCTAGGCACTGTGAGGGGCCACGCCTCTGCCCTCAGGGAGAAGATGGTGGCCACTGGGGGAGGATGTGAGGGAACCGGTTGGAGGGAGGGAAAAGGCACACAACAGGTGCTCAGCAGTGGCTTAGGAATGAGTAGATGGATGGATGAATGGATGAGCAGATGTGTAGGCACATGGATGGACGGATGGGTGTGTGGCTAGATGAAAGCTTGAATGGATGGATGGGTGGGTGGGTGGGTGGGTGGTTGGAATGATGTATGTCTATATGTACGTACGGGTGGGTAGATTATGGATGGGTGGAGGGTAGATGATGTATATACATATGGACGGATAGATGGTGGATAGACCAATGTATGGATAAACAAATGGACAGATAGATGAATGGAGGGATGGATTAATAGGTAGATTGGTGGGTGGATGGAAGGATGAATGGACGGATGGATGGACAAATGATGGATTAATGGCTATATGGATGGATGAATAGAAGGATGAATAGGTGAATGGATGGTTGTTGGAAAGATGGATGAATGGACGGATGGGTGACGGACTGATGGAAGGATGGATGGATAAACGGATGGATAGATGAATGATGGATGAGTGGATGGATGAATGATGGCTGGATGGACGGACGAACAGGTGGATGGATGGTGGCTTGATTATAAAATGGATGAACGATGGACTGATGGATGGATGGATTGAAGGATGAGGAGGCGAGTGGATGAAGGACGATGGATGAATGGATGATGGATGCATGGAAGAATGAACAGGTGAATGGATGTATGATAAAAGGATGAATGATGGGATGGATCATGGATGAATGGAAGATGGTTGGATGGATAGAAGGATGAACAGCTGAATGGATGGATAATGGAAGGATGGAGGGAAAGATGGATGGATGGACAAACAGGTGAATGAATGAATGATGGATGGATGGAATGATGGATGGATAGAAGGATGAACAGGTGAATGGATGGACAGACAGGTGAATGCATGGATGATAAAAGGATGAATGGATGGAAGGACCCACAGGTGTATGGGAAGATGATGGAAGAATGGATGGATGGATGAATGGATGATGGATGGATGGAAGGATGAACAGGTAAACAGATGATGGAAGAATGAATGGATGGGTGGATGGACAGGTGAATGGATGGATAGACAGGTGAATAGATGGATGATAAAAGAATGGATGAATGATGGATGGATGGACAGAGAGTGAACAGTACAGAGGCCCTCCTTCCTCCCTTGCCACTCACCTGGATGTACAGATCCACCAGCTCGCTCTGCCGCAGGATGTAGTAGATCTTCCCTGCTTGCAGCCAGGCATGCGCCTCCTCTTTCTTCTGGAGGTCAATGAGAATCCCTAGACTTTGGTGTAGTCCAGAGTGGATCTGTAGGTCCTGGAATCAGACACAGGTGTCAGAACAAGGGCTCTCATCCTCCTGGAACCAGTCTGCCTCCTCCCGTGGGTGTGGTGACAGATGAATCTGGAATGTGGGGACTGGCAGTGTTCTGCCCTTCCCAGGCTGCTGGGAGGGCCAGGGTGAACACACATGGCATGGAAAAGATGAAGGACATCCTTCTGAGGGAATCGAATATCATGCTGCCCTGTGGCAGGAGGAGTGTGCTAGTCCATCTCCCCTGCCTCCCAGACATGGCCTGTGTCTTCTCCAGACGCACCAGGAGCCGTTAGTGTTCAGAGGCTATCTAGGTCGATGGTTCTCAAGGTGTGCAGGCATCACAGTCACTCGGAGGCCTGTCTGTATAGCTTGCTGGCCCTGACCTCAGAGCTTCCGGCTCCACAGACCTGGGACAGGACCTAGAACTCCCACTTGCCACAAGCTCCTAGGTGATATAGATGCTGCTCTGCTGCTCCGGGGACTACACTTTGAGAAACATGGCTCCAGCACACTGGCCCATTTTCCTTCTGTGAACCTGAGGCCAAGACTGGAGCCAGTCTCCCGGGTCCCCATGGAATCTGGCTCCTTCCCTGCTCTCTCGGTAAGTCTGACACTCGAGGGGGTATGACTGCAGCAATGTCACCGGGAGCTGTGCGTGGGGTGGCCAGGGCCATGGTTACCCCACCAGGTCAGAATGCTCGGGGGAAGCCGAGTGGGCCACCTATGGGACGTGAGACCTTGAAACCCTGCGCCCCAGGGAAGCAGATGACACAGCTGGCTCTGTCTTCTGTAGGAGAGAAGCCACAGGTGGCTGCTGTGGTCACATTTAAGGGGACAGATGAAGGCCAGGAGTGAAGACTCGGGGCAGGCAGAGGTCAGATGACCAAAGCCACCATAGTAGGAAGAACAGCCCAGAGTGCACGTACTGCCTCTGCTGGGGTTGAGATGACCTTTGACCCAACAAGGGAGGCTCAAGCTGGGACTCACGGGCCAGCAGCAGCCCTGGGACGACCCCAGGCCCACCAGCTCAAAGCATCTGATGCCAAGGAACCAAATGATCAAAAGGGAAGGGGCTGATGGTGCCCTGGGCCAGCTTCCCTGTGCCCTCCTCCCTGCCCTGCACCCCCCAGCCCCCTTTCCCCGCTCCCCACTCCCACCACTGCAAAGCCAGCCCTCACCGCTCGGTGCCCAGGGACAGGTAGAGCTGACTGATGGTCTCCAGGAACTGCCCCCCAGCACTTTGTCGGTCACCTTGCGGGCCAGGGAGAGCTGGAGCTCGTGGTAGAGGACACACTGGGCCTCGCTGGGCATGACGACGCTGTAGAAGTAGCACAGCCGCTGGACGGCCCGCAGCTGGCCTGGGCAGAAGACAAAATGGAAGACGTCAGCCTCCCAGCATCGAAGCGAGGCTGGCTGGGCTCGGAGGCCCCTGCGCTGTGCTTGTCTCTTTCACACCTCTGTGAACCTGGGCCCCATAGGCGGGGAGCCTGAGCGCAGACAGGCCATGCACCTGTGCCAGGGCAGACGCCGAGCACACTGTGACATGGGCACAGCTTGGTGCAGATGCTCATGGTAGAGGCCGGCCTTCTTTACAACTCCCAGGGCCAAGGTCCTGGCCAGGCTCGGCCCCTGTACCAGGCCATCTATTTCTGCTTCACAAAGCCCCTCTGCCCAGGACCAGGGCCGCCTTCAGCCTGAGTTGATGAGGCCAGGGGCACAAGTAGCCCCTGTCGCAGATGGAACCCTGAGAGAGCAAAGCCAAGTGTCATGTCTGCCACACTCGGCATCATGTTGGGGGAATGGGGTTCAAAGCCAGGCCCTGGCGTTCCCACACATGCTTCTCTCATGCAACCAGGCTCCAAACCCACAGGCTCACTGGCCTCTCCCAAAGCCAGAAGCGGTCTCAGCTTCCTCTACTGAGTCTGGCAAGAGAGAAAAGAGAAGCAATGAACACCCCCAGCCAGCACCTCTGGTCCTATGTCAGGTTGAGCTGGGTGTCGGTGTTGCAGGGTGAGAGCATTGCAGGGTGCAGGGGTTGAAAGTCATATCATCCTCTTCCCTCCTGGATCATGGGAACAACATCACTGGGGGGTGTACACTTTCTGCGATATTGGGAGTAACATCGTCTTCTGTGCCTTGGAATATTAAGGACAATATCACGGGGGGAGCGTGTACATCTTCTGCAATATTGGAATAATATTATCCCCTCTCCCCCTGCATACTAGGAAAGATATCACAGAGTGGGTGTTCACCTCCTGTGATATGGGAATTAATACCATCTTCTCCCCTTCCGGATATCAGGAAGAGTATCACACGGGAGTGTACAGTGTCTGCGATACTGGGAGTAATATCAACCTCTCAGCCTTGGAATATTAAGAAGAATATCACAGGGTAGATGTTCACCCCCTGCCATATTGGGAGTAATATCAGTCTCTCCTCTCCATGGATATTAGGAACAATATCCCAGGCTAGGTGTACGCCTCCTGCTCTACGGGGAGTCATATCATCCTCTCCCTTCCAGGATATTAATAACAATATCACAGGGCAGGGGAACACAGCCTGCGATACTGGAATTATCATCCTTTCCCCCTCCGGATACTAGGAACCACATCACAGAAGAGCTGTATCCACCCTGCGATATTGGGAGTAATAGCATAGGCTTCTTCCGTGAATATTAGGAGCAATATCACCGGGTGGCTGTCCGTTCATTGCTATGTTGGGAGTCATGTCATCCTCTACCCCCCTGGATATTAGGATCAGTGTCACAGGGTGAGTGTACACCTACTGCAATATTAAAACTAAAATCATGCTCTCTGTCCCTGGATATTAGGAACGACATCACAAGTAGGTGTACACCCTCTGCAGTATTAGGAGTAATAATATGATTAATTAGTAAACATCAATGATCGATTTTAATAATTATCAGGCTGGTCTCGAACTCTTGACCTCAGGTGATCTGCCCGCCTCAGCCTCCCAAAGTGCTGGAATTACAGGCGTGAGCCACCACGCCCAGCCAACACTTCTTGACATCTCCTTTTAGACCTCAAATTTAGCATGACCAAAACACACTTTCGATAATCCCTGCTATAACCCACTCCTCCCATAGTCTTCCCGATCCCAGTAACAGCATCTCTCGTCTTCCAGTTACTCAGGCCAAAATCCTTGACATCATCCTTAAAACTTCTTTTTCTCTCTCTTGTCATCCAACCCATTTAAACTCTCCTTTCAAAATATATGCCAGACCTAACCACTTCTCACCTTCCTCATCATTTCCAACCAGGTCCAGCCCTCATCATAGCGCTCTGGGTTACTGCAAAAGCCTCCCAATCGCCAAGCACAGTGGCTCACGCCTGTAATCCCAGCACTTTGGTAGGCCAAGGCAGGTGGATCATCAGAGGTCAGGAGTTCAAGGCCAGCCTGGCCAACATGGTGAAACTCCTCTACTAAAAATATAAAAAGTTAGCCGAGCATGGTGGTGGGCACCTGTAATCCCAGCTATTCGGGAGGTTGAAGCAGGAGAATCACTTGAACTCAGAAGGCAGAGGTTACAGTGAGCCGAGATTGTACCATTGCACTCCAGCCTGGGTGACAAGAGCGAAACTCCATCTCAGAAGGTTAAAAAAAAAAAAAAAGCCTCCCAAACCACCTCTCTCCTTCTGCCTTTCACCCTGCCCTGCATTCTACCTTCCACTCTCAAACATTTCAGAAAAAAAAAAATTATATCCACAGAGAGAGAAAGAGAAAGTACAAATGGGGTGAAATGTTTGGGGAACCTGAGGGAAGACCATACGGGAATTCTCTGTACTATTTTTGCAACTTTTCAATAAATCTGGATTATTTCAAATTCAAGAGTTAAACAAAGGAAAAAACAAAACAAAACCAAACAAAACGCTATCTCCCTTTGTGAATCCATCCTGTCTTTCCCCTGGCAACTTAAGGCCACTCTTAACTAACAACATCTATTTTTTCATAAACACTAAAAGAACTCTTGCCTAGTTTTGACTTTCTGTGCTTGGCAGTAGAAGTGTGTGTGTGTGTGTATATAGAGAGAGGGAGAAATATATATGTGTGTATATATATAAATATATATTGTATATTTACAATGGTAATGTGTATATATATAAATATATGTGTGTGTGTAGATATATATAATACATACCCCATAGCCTGTCCTTAACCAGTTCTAAACTTAGTCGGAAAAACACATACCTAAGCAGAGAATTTCAAAATAATATGATGAATATTTTGATAGAGGGATGTGTTGCTATGGAACACGCTGCTAAGACACAAAACCTCCTAGATGGGGCAATGAATGAATGAATAGGCACCCCCTCTGATATCCCCTCAAACGTTTATAGTTATATGCATTTGCTTCCCCCAGGACCCCCGTTTCATAAGGGTTAGTCCTAGAGCCTAGCAAGTTCCTACTACAGCTGGCACACATATGCCATTCAAGAAAGTGTGACTGAGTGAATGACGAGTTAAGAACCATTTGTCAGCCAGTGCTCAGTAACACTACATGCACTGGTATGCAAATTATATTTTTGTTGAAAGCAAGGGCAGGATCACAAATTATCTTTCCAGAGAAAGCAAACCTCAAAAGCTTCTTTACCCTACTAAAACACATTATAAGAAGCTCCCCTTATATAACAGAAAACCTCCTCATTCATTATCAATGGCATGTAAACCTAATAAGCCTTCACCTCTGATGACATCTCTTCCATCCCCAGGGCTAGATAAAGGAGGTTCCCGAAACCCTGGTAGTTGTGAAGGTGGCTCCCAGCTCTGACAGTCTTGAACCCTGCGGGCGCGGAGGTCACACAGCAGAAGAACAACCGAGGGAAGCATCATCAGGCTTCGAATATGTTTGAACCAGAGATGGCAAATAGGCTGCAGCCAACTGAAAACACCAGAGATTCATGGTGGCCACCTGAGAGGTTGTGCTCTTAAAAAACAAAAATTAAAATTAAAATTAAAAAATTAAAAAAGGAAGGGGTCAAGAATCCATCAGGTCTGACTGAGACATGTATCAGTGACTAACACCCCATATGGCAAAAGTACTCCGGTGCGCTTTGGGTAGTCACAGCTTCAGCAGTATTCAAAGGCGTGTGCTTCCCTAAGACTAAGCCACGGGAATAGCCCCAGCAACACTGCCAGGAGAAACGTCTAACATGGATTCGGCTAGAAATACAGTTGTCTTTCAGAAATTAACACTGAATAAATCCTGACTTATTAGAGCCTGCGAGAATGACATTCTCAATGATAACGGTTATCACTACAATCTCCAAACATCTGCGATCCTGCAAGGAGGAACTGTGACAGCGCAGGCCACGTGTCCAGAATGCTTCCCAGACTGCCTGTTACAGAATAAAAGAAATGAAACCCCAAGAATGTCTTCACTCACATTTAGCCAGTTGTTCCTTTGTGTGCATCTCTGTGCTAAAATGGCCATTCTTCCCCACAGCCTGAAGTCATATGCTCAAATAAATGGGACTCACATGAAGCCAGAAACGTGCAGATGCGAGGAAACCAACACAAACGAAATGGGCTGGAGAGTGTGGCCAGGAGGATGGTACTTCCCAGGAAGCAATTACTTCATCTCTGCCCATGAAGCAGGCAGCTGTCACTGTCCCCCAGGCCCACGCCAGCCACTCGAAGTAGGTTCTAACCAAACTACCTCCAACAATCAACATAAATACACCACACAATTGGCTTCTGAAAGGACACCTTGCAACCAACAAGAAACTGTTAGCACAACTTTGACAAACTGTGCAACTGAAAACCTTGGAAAGGGATAAACACTGCCACATTTTGACTCAAATACTGTTACATGGTAGCACCGCAATAATTCATGGAAACAAAAGAATGAATGAGGAATATGTTTATACAGGAATCAGAGGAAGCATGACTAATCATTTAAAGAAATAGGTCAAGAAACTGTTAGGTTCAAATGCTACCGTGAGATACTGTCAGGGCCTTAGGCAAATTCACTTCTCTTGGTCCTGTTTCTAGGTTCATCAAAAACCAGCTTTGGACTAGGGAATCTGTTGCTTTCCAATGCCTTCCTTCTGTGATTCCAGCCCAGATTTTAGGACTGCTCTCCCACTTGGTATATGAAAGCACTTTCTATGTATAATAGCAAGAGTACATTTCTGTGTTGAATGCGGTTTGGGACCTACTCTATGAGGCAGAATATCATCATGTAGCTTTAAGCATGACAATAAGGTGCACTCTAGATAAGGATAACACATAAAATGTGGCCATACACCTGTGCGTGCCTGGCAGGGAGATGGGGAAGTCTCATTTAATGAAGCCGGGGTGCCTGTTGCACCTTAACATCCTCAGTCCACATCAAGTTCACAACGTCCTTCTGACATCAAACCACAGGTATCACATACTTTTCCATACTTTCTACCCAAGATTAAAATATGCAGAGCACCATGATAAAGACGCCCCATCCCCAGCATGTTGGCTCTCATTCTGTAGAATTACATACTTTTCATGCAAAATGATCACCAGGCTGCAGCGTCAAGCAAGACTGGGCTCCGTGGGGACAGCACGCCCTGCAGCAGCCACCACTCCTGTCGCCACAGTCTGATGCAGCTGCAGAGAAGCTGTGGCTGAGGCCATTCACTTTGTGACAGAGCCGCACAGGAGGGAAAAGGTAGGGAAGGTAGGGAAGAGGGCAATGTCAGGGCTCTGAGCCCAATCCAAGCCATCCCATCCCCTGTCACTTGCACGTATATGCCCAGATGGCCAGAAGTAGCTGAAGAATCACAAAAGAAGTGCAAATGCGCTGTCCCACCTTAACTGATGACATTCTACCACAAAAGAAGTGAAAATGGCCAGTCCTTGCCTTAAGCGATTATATTATCTTGTGAAATTCCTTTTCCTGGCTCATCCTGGCTCAAAAAGCTCCCCCACTGAACTTCTTCAGAACCCCCACTCCTGCCCACCAGAGAACAAACCACCTTTGACTGTAATTTTCCTTTACCTACCCAAATCCTATAAAATGGCCCCACCCTTATCTCCCTTTGCTGACTCTCTTTTCAGACTCAGCCCGCCTGCACCCAGGTGATTAAAAAGCTTTATTGCTGACACAAAGTCTGGTGGTCTCTTCACAGGGACACGCATGACAGGCAGGTGTAGAGCCAGGAAAGGACCTGTGATGAGAACAGAAAGGAATGCACCTCCCTGTACACACACTCGGATTTTATGACAATGTGGGCAGGGGGCTGAACTGCATGCCTGAGAACATTCCTCCAAGTTCTTTTGCTGATTTTCTAAATATTGGTGTAAAATCTGAACTCAGACAAAATTTTTTTTAAGTGTTTCAATCAACATCTTTGTCTAGTGCTCAGCATCATGTCTACATGATCATCTAGAAAACCAACTACGGTTCTAAGGCTCACATCCTTCCTATAAAGTCCCAGGGATTTTACAAGGGAATGAACCTCTCATTCGCATCAAGAACACACACAACTACCATTAAAGAAATGCTTAATTTGCTCTCATAATTTTTTAAACACCCAGATTTGAAATACAATAGAGAAGACAACTTTTTCATAGCTCTGCTTTCCAACTGCGAACTGCGGGTGGAGAAAATAACCTACCATGATTTCTAACCAGCCAACAACCTGTCTTCCCTGGCTGCAGTAGGAGCAATCTTTCTGAGCTCAGGATGAAAAAGATCCCAGCTGTTTAGGGGACAGATAATTATCAGTTCTCAGCAGCCTTCCCGGGTCCCAAATCCCCATGTGATACGTAGAAGTAAAAAGCTATCAATGACCAAGCATCTGAACGCTTATCCCACCTCGCCATCTGCTTCTCCTCCCATGCAAATTTAAAATTAATAAGCCTGCTTTTAGAGAACAGAGTTGGTGCAGCATCTGTCTTCCTAAAATTATGGATAATTACCAGCCCACAATGGCTTCTAATCAGATTTGAGTGGTCCCTTAGACAGGAAGCTGAAGTGCCTCAGCCCTAAACTGGGACGAAAACAGAAACTGGAGTGCTCTAGGTGTGATTTTTTCCCCCTTGTTCTAAAGTTGCTGTTCCCAAATCTCCTTCTACTGTCTTGTTTATAAAATGTATGAGAAACAGGGACATTTAAAGACATGATAGAAATGGCCACTTTTTCTAGGTACAAACTTTGTGAACATTATTTTCAGCTGCTGGGTTTTTTCTCCACAAACTGTGAGCCTGGAGTACATTTTCTCCCTCGTGGTTACACATTCAGAGTCAGGGAAGGTGGCTTTAGCAGTAAAGAGGGGAGTGCAGTGAGAAGTGACCGGACACTGAGAAGGGCAGACAGGGACTCTACCTTGGTGGCCTGCAGCACTCCTGGGCCTCGGCCTTTACTTTTCTATCTGTACAAGGGATCTAAAGGCCCGTGATTCTAGGCCACGACAGCTCTTCATACACACATACGCAAACATCACACGCCTATGTGAAAAGCGGTGACTCTTGGCTGATTTCCTGAAGAAGTGATCTTGTATCATTTCTACTCAAGTACTCCACCTCCTTCCAGACAAGTATCTGAGGATGATGGGCTATCCCACAGCAATGTGTGTAACCTCTCCTGCTTATGATCCCTGTTCACATAGCATTTTCCAAAAGCATTTGGTGTGAAGTGACAGAAGAAAGAAGAATAAGGTTCTTTCAGCCCATTCATTCATTCATTCATTCAACAAATGTTGACTAACTATCTGCGTGCCAGGCACCAGTGATATAACAGGGAACATATATTTTTGTAGGTAGAGACAGACAACCAAAAAGTATGTTAAAGAGTGATCAATGCTGTAGAGGAAAATACACCAGGAAACAGGAAAGAAGAATACCCCTAGCCACCCTACACTGGGGTGACGCTAGCGTTACAAAATGGAAACAGTGGCCAGGTGCTGTGGCTCACACCTGTAATCTCAGCTCTTTGGGAGACTGAGGCAGGCAGATCACCTGAGTTCAGGAGTTCAAGATCACCCTGACCAACACGGTGAAACCCTGTACTCTACTAAAAACATAAAAATTAGCTGGACGTGGTGGCACACGCCTGTAATCTCAGTTACTCAGGAAGTTGAGGCACAAGAATCCCTTGAACCTGGGAGGCAGAGGTTGGAGTGAGCCGAGATCACACCACTGCACTCCAGCCTGGGTGACAGAGCAAGACTCTGTCTCCAAAAAATAAAAAATAAAAATAAAATGTAAACAGAGAATAAGATACCAAAAGAAAGAACATGAACAATTAATTGTAACAAAAGCCTTTGTAAGCTGATACTTTCCTTCCTGGATCCTTGTCCCTTACAAATGGAAAAAAGGGCGGGTAGGGGGTAGCATCAAAATGATGTTTTAAGATGGCTTAGGGTTTCAGATGTCTGACAGCCATACTCATGTACTTCAAGGAAAAAGCTCTAGCTCTATAAGCCATCTGGGCAATGGTTTAATGTCTTTTTTTTTTTTTTTTTGAGAGTTTTTCAAATATATGAAAACGTGTGTATTCATTTGGCTGCTCTGTGCCCGCACACGTGCAAACTGTGCTAACAGGTTTTTCCATGTTTTGCTGAATTTGCCAGCTTGCCATAAACAGGCTTCCATGTCTTAATTGTCTATAAAGAGCACAAACACCCAATAATGCAAATCAAGACAAGCTGTCCCTTCAATTGCTGCTGCCATGATGACAGTGAGCGACAATTGGCCAAATCAATACACGGAGACTGAAGCTGTCCGGCAGAGAGCACAGGGTCGACTGCTTTTCCCATAGCATTTAAAGAAACAAGCGGAAGCGGCTCTCCACACAGGACAGACACGTCCTTTGTTCTTTGAATAAATACTGTCAATGTCCAAAATACTTTCTCCATCACACTATCTATATGGAATTCAAGTTCCTTCCAATACCATGAGTAACGCCAGTGATAGACTATGTTTAGCCATAATGACCCATTAGCATTCTTTTTCCTCTAAAATGTTGAAATAATAACATTGAGTGAGCACTCACGATGTGCCAGGCTCTGAGTTTGATCTCGTTTGGTTCTCGTTGAAATCCTGTAAGATCAGTACCATATTCTCTCATTTTTCATAGATGAGGAAACTAAGGCAGAGAAAGGCTAAGTAAGTTGTCCATGGTCACAGGTTATTTAGGAACTTTTCTCCAAACTTTCAAAAGTTAACTACTGCCACTATTACAAACGGGTTTTTGTTTGTTTGTTTTTGTGTTTTTTGAGACAAGGTCTTGCTCTGACCAGGCTGGAGTGCAGTGGCGTGATGATGGTTCACTGCAGCCTCTACTTCCCTGGCTCAAGTGATCCTCGCATCTCAGCCTCTCCACTAGCTGGGATTACAGGCATGAGCCACCACATCTGGCTAATTTTTTAATTTTTATTTTTTCTAGGGATGGGGTTTCACCATGTTGCCCAGACTGGTTCCAAACTCTGGGCTCAAGAGATCCTCCCTGGTCAGCCTCCCAAAGTCCTGGGATTACAGGTGTAAGCCACTGTGCACAGCCCTACAAATGTGACTTATAGAAAGTCAGAGCAGTGAGCAGGAAGAGAACAGAGACTTCAGCGAGTCTCCTGGCTGTTGCAACACCGTATCCCTCCTCCATACCGTAATGTATCTACACACACCAAGCTCCTAGACATTGAAGGCAGGCCAGCTCAGAGACGGAACAGCAATCAAGAAAGAGAAGATGCAGACATGCGTATTGATTTCAGCTCGAGTGTGCCTCTCTGCCCTGCAGCTGCACAGGCAGAAACCAGGGGCCGTGAGTCTGAGGCAGTGTGTTTGGTTCCTGGCAGGTAATCTTTTGGGAGACCATCCCATAAATTAGTGTTACACTTCTCAAAAAGGAAGTGTGACTTTTATAGAAAAATCGATTCCATTTGGGAGAAAGGCCTAATAAAACCACAAAAGGATAATACATTCATACAACAACAAATTCAATTCATCTGTCACAAACTGAAATCCCAAAGCCCTCTGGGCACACAGCTGCTTTTCTGAGCTGAAATTCAACTCCAGTTGAGAAACAGGTCAACTTTTCTAAAAAGATTTCTTTTTCACATGCCTTAAATAAAAATTCCTTTCCCTCACTTGTCATTTTCCAGATTTAATGGCTCTGCTGGCCTTCCTCTCATTTAGGCCATGAGCACTGACTGCACGTCTGCTACGGCCGGGACTCCAAGGGAGGCACCCTAGGTAACACAGATGACCACAGCACAGCGACACCCTCAAGGAGCACACACGGGGAAGGCAAGATGATACAATCGCAGCCTTCACACAGAAAAGAACTTGGCATCCATAGCCCATCCCACTTCTAGAAAACAACGATGCTGAGTCAGTAACATTTATGGAAAAGCCTGCAGTGTGGACGCAGGCACGAGGGGGCTCCATGCGGGGAAGAGCACCTTCAGAAGGGGCACGCAAACAACGTGGAGGCAGGAGACGCCCCCACGCACAAGGGCCAGCCTGGGGGCCTGCAGAAATGCCCATGCATCTGGGAGGAGGGAGAGAGGACAAGATACTTAAATGCTCCAAAATGAATAGAAGCCTCCCAAGAACCTCCCCCGAAATGGGGCAGGGATTTACAAAAGACCAAACCGAGCATGCGCAGTTACCTGAGCATAGCGCCACCAGAGCGAGCTATTCGAGGAAGAAACAGGGTCCCTAGAAGCCTGAGCCTCTACTCCCAGCTCTGCGACTCATTCACCCTATGACCTTGGTGAAGGCTCTTAGCTTCTGTGAGCCACAAGAGAATCACGGGAAAACAGAAGATATGAAAACTGCTCTGCCTTTTTCACAGAACTGCTGAGGGAATAAAATCAGATAATGGATTTTAAAATTCTCTGTGAATTACGAAGCAAAATACAAACGTATGAAATCATTCTTACCATTAATAACAGCACTGTAAAATTAAGAGCAGAGTTAAGACCACAGCATTTTCCACACCCTTACTCCCGAGAGAAATAGTGAGTCCAGCCGATGTATTTGGGCAACCCCAGTATCTAGGCTTCGAGAGCCTCAAATAGCTCATGAACTCTGACAGTATCACTCCAGCCCAGTGCTCATTAAGTTCTCCAAGACAGCCAACTGACATAAAATACTACAGCTTTTTCAGCTGGGCTTGAAGCCCTCCAAGCTCACAGCACAGCTAAACAAAGAAGAAGAGGTTTTCTGCCACTAGACTCAAAAGCGGGCTTTTGTAGATTCCCATAGAAAGAACATTCAAGGCCGGGCGTGGCGGCTCATGCCTGTAATCCCAGCACTTTGGGAAGCCGAGGCAGGAGGATCACCTGAGGTCAGAAGTTCAAGAACAACCTGGCCAATATGGCGAAGCCCCGTCTGTACTAAAAATACAAAAATTAGCCGGGCATGCTGGCGGGCACCTGTAATCCCAGCTGTTTAGGAGGCTGAGGCAGGAAAATCACTTGAACCCAGGAGGCCGAGGTTGCAGTGAGCTGAGATCATGGCACTGCACTCCAGCCTGGGCAACAAAAGCAAAACTCCACCTCAAAGAAAAAAAAAAGAAAGAGCATTCTTTTTTGTTGATGTTAAATTTCCTGTGCTTAACACAGAGAAATCATACAACACTGAAATCCTGAAAAACATATCATAAAAAGCATTTAGTGACTGAAAAGACATTCAATATAACCTGTAACAGTGAGTTCCCCTCCTCTTTCCAGCCAGCTCCGCTAACGCTGTGACCCTTAACAATGCTTTCACTAAAACAGAGGAAAATTAAGAGGACCGCTTACCCCACTCAGCTGACAGCTAAACCAGTGCTTCTCCCCGGGCTCACTAAAGATGACCTTTACCCAAAACCAGGCTGCAACAACCCTGTAACTGTTGACTAACAATTTCAAAATTCCCATATTCTTTATTCACTCCTAAGGAAGATGAACTGAAGCCAGGTGTCTCCAAGTCAGAACTAACAGAAGCCTTAAACATCAGATGGCCCATCCCCTTCTTTGACAACCGGGGGATCTAAAGCTGAGCTTATGGAAGAGAACAGCCTGTTTAGTAACAAAGCGAAAACCAAAGCCTAGTCACCTAACCTCTGGTCCAGAACTCCTGCAACAATCCAGCACCTATATAGGATGTCTCCCTAACCAGAAACTCCAAAATCCACAACTTTTTGAGTGCTGACGTGACGCTCAATGAAATGTTCATTGGAGCACCTCAGATTCCGGATTTTTGAATTCAGGATGCTCAACCAGCAAGTATAATACAAATATTCAAAAATCCAAAAATATTTAAAAAAATCTGAGACACTTCTGGTTCCAAGCAGTTTGGATGAGGGATATTCAACCTGCATTTTTTTTCCCCCTCTAATGAAGGAAATTAAAAACGAGGCCCAAGCAAAGTCATTCAATCCATACTAAAGTCATTCAATAGTTTAATTAGTACCCATTTAAAGTTAAGTGCTACCCACAGATATTTAAAAGGGTGAACACATACATGCCTATAATCCCAGAATTTTGGAAGGCCGAGGCGGGAGGATCACCTGATGTCAGGAGTTCAAGACCAGCCCGGCCAGCATGGTGAAACTCCATCTCTACTAAAAATGCAAAAATTAGCCGGGCGTGGTGGCACACACCTGTTATCCCAGCTACTCGGGAGGCTGAGGCACGAGAATTGCTTCAACCTGGGGGGAGCACGTTGCAGTGAGCCAAGATCACACCACTGTACTCCAGCCTGGACAACACAGCAAGACTCTGTCTCAAAAAAAAAAAAGAAAAAAGAAAATTAATTTAAATTGTGTTTTCAAATGGAGCCCATGTTCCCAGAACACAAGCCCTGCTCTATGCTCCGAGGGCACACAGGGTGCCCCTTTATCTTAATACTCACCATATTCCATGGCAGCCATTGGTACGTGTCTGTCCATCGCACTAGACTTCCTGCGCATGAGGCAGGAATCATATATTATTACCTTTCTGTTCCCACTGTCTGGCCTAGAAGACACTCAGTAAATGATTACTGAACTAAGTCAGTTACTAAGACACGTTAAACTTGTATTAAGAAAATTGATTTAATAAGTTTGCCAATGCAGCATTCATACCACACAGCTTAAATCTCATCCCACGGATTTATCTTGTGTTCTGCTAGATTATCACCTATTCACATTCAGGAGGCACCTAGTATGTGCTAGGCATTACTAATTGCTGGGGACCTAGCAGTGACAAAACAACATTCCTTGTTCAAAGAGAAGTTCTAGTATAAAGAGGAATAGAAGGAACAGGCTAGATTGATGAGAGCTAAGAAAAGGACAGGCTGCCATGGGAAGCACCTGGTCTTGTCTGGATGGTACATAGTTAACGAAGTCTGAGTGCTTCGTATAGCACAAGATCATCTCCTCCAAAGAAGCGAATGAAGCTTTGATTCCCTAGTACCAGAAGTCACCATAAAGGTGCGTACGGCCACATGCTTAGTGTAGGAAGTGAAACCAAACAAAGCTCCAACTTCCAGAGGCAACGGTCCAATTATGAAATCCTCTGGCTACGTTCAATTGAAATTCAAGGTATTCAAGAGGCCAATATTTAAGTGATAAATTATCCCAACCACTTAAAACTAAAGTAGTCTTTGGTTCAAGGGGTAAGGGTATAGTACTCTTATTACATTTAAATTGTAACTTTAACTCTTAATATTTACATTTAAATATGATGATGATGGTGTAATAATAACTTTACTGAGTAGTTGCTATGTGTTAGGCACCAAACTAAGCACTTTACACACACATTTGCACGATCCTGTGAGATGATAATGACCCCTTGTCATCCCATTTCATAGATGAAAGTCAGGTTTATATAAGCTTAAAAACTTGCCCCAAATGACACAGCTAGTTAGCAAAACCCAGGCAGCCTGACTCCATAGGCCTTGCTTAAAGAAGTAATATTTATAAACTGGTCCAGCACAGAGGTAATACAAACAAGAGTTCAATAAATGCCTAAAGAGTACTTCATACGTTCCCGCCAATCAAACTAGACTTACTCTGGTTCTGCATAACCAACTGTCAAATTATTGTTCCATGAAGAAACGGTGGAATGGGTAGAGATCAGAATAGAGTGAATAACTGGTAAATATATTTCATGGCAGGTAGTAACAGGATGTGGCATTTGGCTATTTCCACATTTGTTTGCATAACATTTTTTTCACAGTTCTAAAGCACAAGAACCATTCTAAGCTGGTGAAAGCATAAGGCACATCTATGATCCAGGCCTCCAATTCACTGTGGATCAGTGGTTCTCAACCTTTACGGTATATCCGAACCACCTGGGGGTTTTTAACAGCACTATAGCTGCCCAGGCTCTATTCTTGCAGATTCTATTTCAACTGGTCTGGAGTAAGCACGCATGCTTTTTTCACAGCCCCCCAGATGTAGCTAGGTTTGCAAACCACTGTCCAAGATGCTCTCACACTTCCGCTCAGTTCAACACACACTCAATGAGATTCTAAGCACTACGAATCGGGCTAAGTTAACAAGTCAGACTCCACTCCCTAATAATATTGGCAAAGAAACCAATATCAGAGATTTATTCCAGTCCAAACCAAATAAATTGCCGGGTGAAAAAAATGCCCTGGCATAGTTTGCCATACAAAACAACTTCCTGTATCTTCCCGGTCAGTAGCCTAGAGACTGACTCTGAGCCATAAGAATTCAGAACCAGGGGAAAATGCCAGTCTGAGGCATCTGCCACACTCCTAGCACACCCCCAAAAGTGCCCAGCTACATTTCACATCCACTGTCCTAACAGCTGTCGAAATAGGGAAGAGCAGTGCAATACAGAAAATAGAGCCTGCTGGGCATCAAAAGGCTGGGGAATTCCAGTCCTAGCCCTGCTACCAATCAGTCTGGTCACTTCTCTCTGGTCCTGGTGTGGCCAACAGTTACGCGAGAGGGTGAGGTATAAAAACACAGATGTCAGGCAAGCTCCAACATTCAAAATACATAGAAATTAAAAAGCATTAAGGTGATATCAAGGAATGTATGCCATCAACCAGAAAAGTCACTGAAGTATTCCTTTTTCCATTCTTAAGAAATCAAAAGTGGAAGCAGAAAATTGAGCAATCAGCCTACCAAGTTGACTGGGCAACAGATACACTCACGGATTCTGCTCACAACAGCGGGGGTGACAGACCAACAGGAGAACTGCAGAGCGTCCCTCTCTCCTCTGTCCACCCATGCCACCAGCACGTGAGTGCGTCCACATGCAGCGCCCAGTTTCCTGTTCCACTGATGACAGCGTCCACTCACCACAAGCCTACTAAAGTGCCACATGTGCTATGAGGCTCTCCCATTTCATCATCATAGACATCCCTGCTGGGGAGGTAGCAGGTGATAGACAAAAATCACAGAGGCCTAGGGAGGTTGAGACCCCATTCCCACTGTGGTGAGGGTGTGCTTGAGAGGGACCCCACGACTGGGCCCTCCATGCCGCTCTCCTCAGTAATCACTCCCAGACCAGAGCAGCGAGGGGGAATTTTCTTCCTCTCACTATTTTCAGCCCCTTGGCTGACCCAGCATTCCCCAGAAAGCTATGAAGTCCTGGCAGCTCTGAGGCCACAAAGCCATAAACGCACAGGACACACAGCCCATCTGTCTCTAATGGGTCTTTTACTTGTCATGCTGGTCATTTCTAAGAGCAGATGCTTAAGAAAGACATGGCAAGTTACCACGAATGACCCCTCCACTCCCTCCCTGGGGAAGGCTGACTAGCGAGAGTCAGGCCGGTCTTCTCCCCACCCCTTGATTCTTGTCCCAGGAGCCACAGACAATCCCACCAAATATAGGCAGGAGACACCGCCTCCTTCCTACAGCTGGGGGGCAGGGTCCTCTCGGGCCTTTCAAACTGCATAAAACCAAACTGTGAGCTGTACTGACCCGGGCCTCACCCATGTTCAGGCATGTCACACACAGGTGCCCAGTGTGTATCATCAGGCAGAACTACGAATGTCCTTTCCATCGTTTTCAATACGATTCCAGAACCGCTATCCACACAGCTCCACTTCTCACCACTACGACGTGCTTCAGGGATTACACAGCATTTTCATCCACCACCCCCTCATCCGCTCCTCCCAGCAGCCTTGTATGATCCCTTGATATACTTCCTCATACTGAGGTTTGAAACCAAAACTTTCCCAAGAACATCCACTAGTGTTAGAACCAGGATATGAGGGCTTCTGATTCTAGAACCAGTATTTGTGCCACTATTCCACACGGGCCCCTCCAGGGATTTCTGCCTGATCTTAAAATGCAGACAGCAAATCTGTCTCTCTACAGTCCTGGGGTCCCCTATAGACAAGAAGTAAATCTTCTAACAGAAAGCTTAGACTTATTTGGAAGGCTACCTGGGATATTTCTTTTAAGTTAGTTTGGGCCGGGCGCGGTGGCTCAAGCCTGTAATCCCAGCACTTTGGGAGGCCGAGAGGTGGATCCGAGTCAGGAGATCAGCCAACCTAGCTAACACGGCGAAACCCGCCTCTACTAAAATACAAAAAACTAGCCGGGTGAGTGGCGGGCGCCTGTATCCAGCACTGGAGGCTGAGGCAGAAATGGCGTAAACCGGGAGGCGAGCTTGCAGTGAGCTGAGATCCGGCCACTGCATCCACCTGCACAGAGCGAGACTCCGTCTCAAAAAAAAAAAAAGTTGTTTGTTTCATGTTTTGGAGAGATTGTTCCAAGACAATGCAATGCGGGGCATGAAGTGTAGAAAGGTTTCCATGATGAGGCAGAGAAACAATTCGTGGCTCTTACAACATTTCAAATGAGGCATGAGGCACAACCAGAAAGGACAGAGGGAAAATGCATTGGAAAGAAATCAAAATGAAGTCCACTCAGACCCAGGATGGAAAAAGGATTAAGGATGATGGTGGTTTCTAGTTTGAAAGACGATGAACAGGATGTCATGAACTCTCTGCCGAGTGGTATCTGGGGCCTGAGTGCACCAGTTTTGTTTAACCATTCACCTCTGACAGTCTCCGGGCTGTTTTCCAGTTTCTCCTATAAATAATGCTGCTAGGACAGATACTAAAGCCTTTTGTGGTGAACATAGTCTTCATTTCTCTGGATAAGTGCCCATGATGTGGTTGCTGCTCCATGGCATTGCACGTTTAGTTTTTTAAGAAACTGTCAAGCTGTTTTCCAGAATGGCTGTACCACTTCCATTCCCACCAGCAATTGTAGTGATCCCGTTCCCCGCATCCTCCCACACTTGTCTTGTTACTACTTTTTATTTTAGGCATTCTGATAGGTGTATAGTGACGTGGCTTTAGTGTGCATTTTTCTGACGGCTCATGATGTTGAACATCTTTTCATGTGCTTGTATGTTATTGAAATGTCTCTTCAGGTCTTTCATTCATTTTCAAAGTAATGTTTGGTTTCACTGCTGAATTTTGATAGTTCTTGTATAATTATAGATATGAGTCCTTTATGAGACATGTGATTTGCAAATAGTTTCTCCCAGTCTCCAGCTCCTCTCTTCATCTTTATTTTCCATTTTCCATTTTAGTCCATGATCCATTTTGAGTTAATTTTTTATACGAGGTATGAGGTTTAGATCAGAGTTCAGGTTTTTCCTATGAATAATCAGGTAGCCAGTAACTTTTTTTAAGAGACACGGTCTCACTTGTCACCCAGGTTGGAACTAATGACAAGACAGAGCTCACTGCAGCCTCAACTCCTGGGCTCAAGTTATCCTCCTGCCTCACCCCTGGAGTAGCTGGGACCACAGGCAGGTTCACATGACAGTTATTTATTTTTAGTTTTTGTAGAGACAGGATCTTGTTCATGTTACCCAGCTGGTGTGGAACTCCTAGGCTAAAGTCATCATCCCACTTATATGGGGCCAGGCAGTGGCACATGCCTAAATCACAGCACTTTGGGAGGATAGCAGGAGAATCACTTGAACCCAGGAATTCCAGACCAGCCTGAGCAACAGAGGGAGGTCCTGTCTCTGCAAAAAATTTTAATAGTTAGCTGGCATGGTTTGTACCACCTGTGGTCCCAGCTACTTGGGAGGCTGAGTGGGAGGATCTCTCGAGCCTAGAGGCTAGCTGCAGTGAGCATTGATCGCACCACTACACTCCAGCCTGGGAGAAAGTGAGACCCTGTCTCAAAAAAAAAAAAAAAAAAAATGCTAGAGCATCATCCCATATTAAAGACAGGTATTGTTTTTTGAAAATTTAATTACAGTTATATATGGACATGTAAATGTCCATTTGAAAGTTTGAAAATATAAACTCTAAGTATTCTTACCTTAAAATTCTGATTCCTACCTAAGATATGCATACTTTTTACATAGATCATAGCCTGGACAACACTAAAATGTGTACGAGGGAGAAAATGAGCATGTATGCCTTATTAAGGTATATTTCCCCCTTATTACATAAAAAAGCATCACGGCAAACCCTTGACTGTATCTAAAGCAAGTCTACATTTTTTTTACTTTATTAAAATGCAGCTAAAATTCAAATACTAAACATATTCCTGAAGCCAGGGTAGTTTACTTAAAATAATGCCTAGGGTCTCTATCGAAATATGAAAGGTAGCTACTTCATAGCCATTCCAATCTAAGTTCAGCTTTTTCTTTTTAATTGACACATAATGTGGTACTGTACATATGTATGGAGTACAACTAGTGATGTTATAATACATGTAATGTATGTGATCAGCATAATTAGCTATCCATCTCAAACATTTATCATTTCTTTGTGTTGATACGTTCATACACTTCCTCCAATTATCTGGAACTATCTATTTTTTTTTTTTTTTTGAGACAAAGTCTTGCTCTGTTGCCCAGGCTGGAGTGCAGTGGTGTGATCTCAGCTCACTGCAACCTCCGCCTCCCGGGTTCAAGCGATTCTCCTGCCTCAACCTCCTGAGTAGCTGAGACTACAGGCGTGTGCCACCACGCAGATAATTTTTGTATTTTTAGTAGAGACAGGGTTTCACCATGTTGGCCAGGATGGTCTGGATATCTTGGCCTCGTGATCCACCTGCCTCAGCCTCTCAAAGTGCTGGGATTACACGTGTGAGCAACTGCGCCCAGCCTATGTATTTTCTTTTTTTTTTTTTTTTTTTTTTATCTTTGATATTTTTTTTTTTATTTTTTTTTTTATTATTATACTTTAAGTTCTAGGGTACATGTGCATAACCTGCAGGTTTGTTACATATGTATACTTATGCCATGTTGGTGTGCTGCACCCATCAACTCGTCAGCACCCATCAATTCATCATTTATATCATGTATAACTCCCCAATGCAATCCCTCCCTCCTCCCCCCTCCCCCCTCCCCATGATAGGCCCCAGTGCGTGATGTTCCCCTTCCCGCTAGCAAGGCTAATAAAGAAGAAAAGAGAGAGGAATCAAATAGATGCAATAAAAAATGATAAAGGGGATATCACCACTGACCCCACAGAAATACAAACTACCATCAGAGAATACTATAAACGCCTCTACGCAAATCAACTAGAAAATCTAGAAGAAATGGATAATTTCCTGGACACTTACACTCTCCCAAGGCTAAACCAGGAAGAAGTTGAATCCCTGAATAGACCAATAGCAGGCTCTGAAATTGAGGCAACAATTAATAGCCTACCCACCAAAAAGAGTCCAGGACCAGATGGATTCACAGCTGAATTCTACCAGAGGTACAAGGAGGAGCTGGTACCATTCCTTCTGAAACTATTCCAATCAATAGAAAAAGAGGGAATCCTCCCTAACTCATTTTATGAAGCCAACATCATCCTGATACCAAAGCCTGGCAGAGACACAACAAAAAAAGAGAATTTTAGACCAATATCCCTGATGAACATTGATGCAAAAATTCTCAATAAAATACTGGCAAACCGGATTCAGCAGCACATCAAAAAGCTTATCCACCATGATCAAGTGGGCTTCATCCCTGGGATGCAAGGCTGGTTCAACATTCGCAAATCGATAAACGTAATCCAGCATATAAACAGAACCAAAGACAAGAACCACATGATTGTCTCAATAGATGCAGAACAGGCTTTTGACAAAATTCAACAGCCCTTCATGCTAAAAACTCTCAATAAATTCGGTATTGATGGAACGTACCTCAAAATAATAAGAGCTATTTATGACAAACCCACAGCTAATATCATAGTGAATGGGCAAAAACTGGAAAAATTCCCTTTGAAAACTGGCACAAGACAGGGATGCCCTCTCTCACCACTCCTATTCAACATAGTGTTGGAAGTTCTGGCTAGGGCAATCAGGCAAGAGAAAGAAATCAAGGGTATTCAGTTAGGAAAAGAAGAAGTCAAATTGTCCCTGTTTGCAGATGACATGATTGTATATTTAGAAAACCCCATCGTCTCAGCCCAAAATCTCCTTAAGCTGATAAGCAACTTCAGCAAAGTCTCAGGATACAAAATTAATGTGCAAAAATCACAAGCATTCTTATACACCAGTAACAGACAAGCAGAGAGCCAAATCAGGAATGAACTTCCATTCACAATTGCTTCAAAGAGAATAAAATACCTAGGAATCCACCTTACAAGGGATGTAAAGGACCTCTTCAAGGAGAACTACAAACCACTGCTCAGTGAAATCAAAGAGGACACAAACAAATGGAAGAACATACCATGCTCATGGATAGGAAGAATCAATATCGTGAAAATGGCCATACTCCCCAAGGTTATTTATAGATTCAATGCCATCCCCATCAAGTTACCAATGAGTTTCTTCACAGAATTGGAAAAAACTGCTTTAAAGTTCATATGGAACCAAAAAAGAGCCCGCATTGCCAAGACAATCCTAAGTCAAAAGGACAAAGCTGGAGGCATCATGCTACCTGACTTCAAACTATACTACAAGGCTACAGTAACCAAAACAGCATGGTACTGGTACCAAAACAGAGATATAGACCAATGGAACAGAACAGAGTCCTCAGAAATAATACCGCACATCTACAGCCATCTGATCTTTGACAAACCTGAGAGAAACAAGAAATGGGGAAAGGATTCCCTATTTAATAAATGGTGCTGGGAAAATTGGCTAGCCATAAGTAGAAATCTGAAACTGGATCCTTTCCTTACCCCTTATACGAAGATTAATTCAAGATGGATTAGAGACTTAAATGTTAGACCTAATACCATAAAAACCCTAGAAGAAAATCTAGGTAGTACCATTCAGGACATAGGCATGGGCAAGGACTTCATGTCTAAAACACCAAAAGCAACGGCAGCAAAAGCAAAAATTGACAAATGGGATCTAATTAAACTAAAGAGCTTTTGCACAGCAAAAGAAACTACCATCAGAGTGAACAGGCAACCTACAGAATGGGAGAAAATTTTTGCAACCTACTCATCTGACAAAGGGCTAATATCCAGAATCTACAAAGAACTCAAACAAATATACGAGAAAAAAACAAACAACCCCATCAAAAAGTGGGCAAAGGATATGAACAGACATTTCTCAAAAGAAGATATTCATACAGCCAACAGACACATGAAAAAATGCTCATCATCACTCGCCATCAGAGAAATGCAAATCAAAACCACAATGAGATACCATCTCACACCAGTTAGAATGGCAATCATTAAGAAGTCAGAAAACAACAGGTGTTGGAGAGGATGTGGAGAAATAGGAACACTTTTACACTGTTGGTGGGATTGTAAACTAGTTCAACCATTATGGAAAACAGTATGGCAATTCCTCAAGGATCTAGAACTAGATGTACCATATGACCCAGCCATCCCACTACTGGGTATATACCCAAAGGATTATAAATTATTCTACTACAAAGACACATGTACACGTATGTTTATTGCGGCACTATTCACAATAGCAAAGACTTGGAATCAACCCAAATGTCCATCTGTGACAGACTGGATTAAGAAAATGTGGCACATATACACCATGGAATACTATGCAGCCATAAAAAAGGATGAGTTTGCGTCCTTTGTAGGGACATGGATGCAGCTGGAAACCATCATTCTTAGCAAACTATCACAAGAACAGAAAACCAAACACCGCATGTTCTCACTCATAGGTGGGAACTGAACAATGAGATCACCCAGCCTATGTATTTTCTTTATAAAAACACAGATGTTGGCATAAGATAAACACTGTTCTCCACCAGTTCCCCACTGGTAAGTATTTAGGTTGTTCCCAGCCGTTTGGATTAATCAATGCTGAGTTGTACGTAATTCTTGCATATTTGCATGAATATGTTCATAGGATGCATTGCTAGAAATGGAGTTGTGGGATCCAGCGTTCTGCACATTTTAAATGTTGATGGGTGTTGCTCGATTCCCTTCCGTTAGGGCCATACCGTTATCTCACTGTCAATGTGTAAGGGCGCCTATTTCTATTTCCTTGCCAACAGTTTCTTCTCAGATGTTTTCTTTGACATCACACACACACATATAGCCCTATTGTTCCAAAAACGTGGACATTCTACATTTCTACTTAAAGTGTGCGCACACTGACTGAAGCTCTGTGTTGCAGTGATGTGTGCTGCTAGGATTGTGGCTCTGTTTCGAATTTGCTAGCCAGGCTATGGCTTTCCAGTCAGGTATTTTTTGTTTTGTTCATGCTGTTGCTGCCATTGGGCTGTGTGAATTTCCCTCCATTGCCCAGCCAGATTTCCTTTCCGGTAGACGGGCTTAGTGTCTCATCCGGCAGACCAGTTTCCTAGTGACCTGGGCCGAGTGTCTCATCCAGCAGCCCTGTTTCCTGGTGACCTGGGCCGAGTGTCTCATCTGTCAGCCCTGTTTCCTGGTAAGCTGGGCCGAGTGTCTCATCCGGTAGCCCTGTTTCCTGGTGATCTGGGTTGAATGCCTCCATGAGAAGTTGCACCCATCTTCTCCAGTAGTGCATCTTTTCACAGCAAGCAAAACGTTTTCAGCACGTTTCTAGTGGGACAGGCACTAGCTCTTTTCTGGGCATCAGGAGACCTGGCTTTGTTCTGGTTCAAGCAACAGCTGGTGAGTTAGCAAAGACAAGTCACATCTGGCCCGTGGTCCTTTGCTTTATAAGTAGAATCACAGTCCGAGTGGGCATCACTGCCCTGGCCTCTATGCGGTGCTGAGTGTTGTGGGGATGATGGCTAAGTGTCAGGGTGCATTTCCACCACTAGGGGATTACGGGCCAGCCAAAGACACAGGAGGAAAGCTAACAGCCCCAGGCAGGTGCACAGAACCAGAGGAGTTTGAAACGGTGGTTCCAAGCTCCTTGGTGTGATTGATGTGATCACAATAAACATTTTATCTCTAAGTCTTGGGCCATTGGACCAAGAGAAGAGAGAGCTGGTATTGAGTTGTAGTGAGAGGTGCGTGGTTCATGTGCCTGCTGAGCCTGGCTTGGACTCAATTCCATTGAGTCCCATTCCATTTTACCTTCTGTTTCCACCTTTTTCATGCTCCTGCTTGTTTCTCCAGAAAAAATGCAATAAATTCCTTTCAAAAACTTTACAAAAGCCATAGATGCTTATTGAAAATAGTTCAAATGATATGGAAGACAGAAAGATAGTGAGTGTTTCTCTGTTGTGTGTTTGGATGAATGTGTCTTTGGGGTAGTCACTATTAACACTGGGTATATTTCCTTCCAGATCTTTTCCAGTGTACCTACAAATGTATATGTACACTTTGTAAAAAACAAAATAGTACCTGATAAACATTGAGTCCCCTACTCCCACTGCGCGGTCTACATGGACATCCTTTCATGGTGATACGATGAGACCTGATCGACTCCTTTTGTTCGCTGGAGTGCTAGGTAATAATAGCTACAGAGAACTCACCTTCAGTGGGCATTTACCATGTGACAGGGTCTGTGCTCCAGGCAGGCTACATGAAGTGGGTCTTAAGGGTTTTTACAACAATGCTATGGGTGAACACAGTAACTGTTAACATTTTGCAAATGATAGAATTGCAGTAGAGAGAAGCAAAGCTGCTTGCTGAAACTCATGGCATGATTCCCGAGAGAGAGAGAACACTTTTAAAACAATTGTTGTTATAGTCAGGTGATTTACGATCATTTGAAGAAATAATGCATTCAGTGAATACATTTCAGGGTCTGGTACAGTCTGGGAGCTGTTCCTAAAAATGCACTGGGCTAGAGGCAAGGGAGTGGTCCATTGGCCCTGGGCCCCTAGTGCAAGGAGGGAGGTCCCTGGGAGAGGGGGCATGGAGAGGAGGTCTCGGAACAAACCTTGCAACATCCATTTCTGCTGATTCTGGTCCGAGGTCTGGTTCTTGACATGTACACTTTTCAGATACTTGGTTTTGATTTTTATCATGGCTCACCTGAGCAGCCATGGTTTGAAACTGCCTGGAGATGTGGTCTGGCAGGCCAGTGCTATGCACATCCTTCCCGCTCCTGCAGGAGGGGAGTCATCCTGGGACTAGAGGGCTTCGCCTGTAATCAGCTATCTCATAATAAGTGGATTTGATGCTGGTTTCGCTAGGTCAGGAAATTTCCCATTTGGAAGGAAAACTGATACTTGTTTTTGAGTGTTGCTGAGGAGCCACAGGGTTTAGAGCAGGGACTGGAAGTTTGTTGAGACACACGTGAGTACACTCAAACATCTTGCATGAAACGTGGAAATAAACACAGTGTTCCAGAGAGGTCCCTGGCTTTGGGATATAAATATTTCTGTAAGAGAATGGCACTGGATGTCTGCTGTATTTTTTTATCTGCTATTTTGGCAAGTTTTATTTGGGCGTATGTCTCCTGTACAGAAGGTGTGACATCACTTTTTGCCACCAAATATTTACAGCCGTTGGTGCCTCCTATGTGGGTCACTTTTGTGCCGTGGTTTCTTTGGGGAAATTGTAGGTCTCCTACCCAAAGCACATTGCCCATTTCAAGGTGCTCCTGGTTTCTGAACACCTGTGGCAGTGCCTTCCATATGGGTGAAGCCAGCCGAGAAAGTACCCCTCCCCAGGAGGTGGGGACTGGTGATTGCCTGAGTGAGGAGGCCGGGGATGAGCCCTGGACTAGAACTTGTGACCGACTGCTTTTCCTTCCCCTCCTCTCCCTCCTATTTTCCCACCACCCCCCATTTTTAAAAATTTCTTATTAAAAATTAAAGAATTATTTTGGTTTCCTTTATTCACTATTCCTTGCTAATCATATGCAGAGTGAGCCTGGGACAGTGGAAAGGAAAGTTGTACTTGGCTTCAGATGATCCTACCAGCCCCGCATTGAGGGGCTTCCGCCAGGCGGCATTGTGAAGTGGTGTTGTGGAGGTTCTCCTTTGAGTCCTCAGCGTTAACCAGCAGAGGCAGATGGTATTTAGTCCTGGCTAATGTTGAGGAAGTTGAGCTCAAAGTAGCTAAGGGAACTTCCCAAAGTCACATAGGAAGTAGCAGAGTAGAACCAAACACAGATTGTCTCTGAATCAGGCAGGTTGTCTGATTCCAAAATGGGCTCTTAATTTTTGGAGGTCAAAAAGCTGAACAGACACAGACATTTCTTTTCTTTTTTTTTTTTTTTTTTTTGAGCTAGAGTTTCGCTATGCTGCCTAGGCTGGTCTAGGCTCAAGCTGTCCTCCTGCCTTAGCGTTCTGAGTGCTGGGCTTACAGGTTTGTGTCACCAAACCCAATCGAACAGACATTTCTTGAAAGAAGACATACAAATGGCCAAAAAATATGTGAAAAAAATGCTCAGTATCACTTATAATTAGAGAAATGCAAATCAAAACCACAGTGAGGTATCATCTCACCTGTTAGGATGAGTATTATCAAAAAGACAAAAAATAACAAGTGCTGGCGAGGATATGGAGAAAAGGGAGCTCTTACACACTGTAGGGGGTTGTACACTAGAACAGCTGGCTGGGCGTGGGGTGCACACTGACATCCCAGCACTTTAGGAGGCCGAGGCAGGCAGATCACCTGATGTCAGGAGTTTGAAACCAGCCTGGCCAACATGGTGAAACCCCATCTCTACTAAAAACACAAAAATTAGCTGGGCGTGGTGGATCACACCTGTAATCCCAGCACTGTTGGGTGGCTGAGGTGGGTGGGTCACTTGAGGCCAGGAGTTCAAGACCAGCCTGGCCAAGGTGGTGAAACCCCATCTCTACTAAAAAATACAAAAATTTGCCCGGTGCAGAGGCAGGCGCCTGGAATCCCAGCTACTCGGGAGGCCAAGGCAAGAGAACCACTGGAACCTGGGAAGCGGATGCTACAGTAAGCAAGCCGAGATTGCACCACTGTACTCCAGCCTGGGCAACAGTGAGACTCTGTCTCAAAGAGAAAAAAGAAAAAGAGTAAGAGTAAGCTAGGGCACCCACTATGGCAAACAGTATGTAGGTTCCTCAGAAAACTGCAAATGAAATTACAGTGTGATCCAGCAGTCCCACTACAGTGTAGATACTCAAAGAAAAGGAAATCAGTGTCAGAGGGGCATCTGCACCTCTGTGTTTCCTGCAGCACTGTTCACCATAGCCAAGATATGGAACCAGCCTTGATGTCCAACAGCAGATGATGGATAGAGAAAATGTGGTCTTGATACACAGTGGAGTACTATTCAGCCATAACACAGGATGAAGTCCTGTTATTCTCAGCAACGTGGATGGAACTGGAAGATATTATGAAATAAGCCAGGGACAGAAAGTTACACAGCACATGTTCTCTTATGTGGAAGGCAAAAAAGAGTGGATCTCATGGAAGTTGAAAGTAGACAGAGGCTCCTAGAGGGTGAGAAGGGTGGGGGAAGAGAGAGATAGGGAGAAATTTGTTAAAGGATACAAAATTATAGCTGGATAGGAATAAGTTCTAGTGTTCTATAACATAGGATGACTATAGTTAACAAGAATATATAGTTTCAGGCTGGGCACGGTGGCTCATGCCTGTAATCCTAGCACTTTGGGAGGCTGAGTTGGGTGGATCACCTGAGGTCAGGAGTTTGAGAGCAGCCTGGCCAACGTGGTGAAACCCTGTCTCTACTAAAAATACAAAAATTAGCCGGGCATAGTGGTGGGTGCCTGTAACCCCAGCTACCAGGGAGGCCGAGGCAGGAGAATAGTTTGAACCTGGGAAGCAGATGTTGCAGTGAGCTGAGATCACACCACTGCACTCCAGCCTGGGCAACAGAGCAAGCCTTTGTCTCAAAAAAAAAAAAAAAAAAAAAAAAAAAAAAGAATAGATAGTTCCAGATAATTGGAGGAAGGGTGTTGAATGTTACCAACACAAAGAAAGATAAATGTTTGAGATGGCGGATATGCTAATTACGCTGATCACATACATTACATGTATTATAACATCACTATGTGTACTCCATACATATGTACAGTACACAATTATGTGTCAATTAAAAAAGAAAAAGCTGAACTTAGATTGGAATGGCTATGAAGTAGCTAACTTTTTCATATTTTCGATAGAGACCCTAGGCATTTATTTTAAGGAAACTACCCTTGGCTTCAGGAAATATTTAGTATTTGAATTTTAGCCTTGCATTTTATAATACAGAGAGGTAAAACTGTAGGCTTGCTTTAGATACAGTCACAGGGGTTTGCTGTGATGACTTTTTTATGTAATAAGGGGGAAATATACCTTAATTAATAGGCATACATGCTCATTTTTCTCCCTCGTACACATTTTTAGTCGTTGTCCAGGCATTGTGATACTTATATAAACAGTATGCAATATCTTAGGTAGGAATCAGAATTTTAAGGTAAGAATACTTAGAGTTATATATTTTTCAAACTTTCAAACTGGACATTTTACATGTCCATTATATAACTGTAATTAAATGTTCAAAAAGACAATACCTGTCTTTAATATGGATGATGCTCTAGCATTTTTTTTCTTTTTTTTTTGGAGACAGGGTCTCACTTTCTCCCAGGCTGGAGTGTAGTGGTGCGATCATGGCTCACTGCAGCCTCAGCCTCGTAGGTTTGAGAGATCCTCCCACTTCAGCCTCCCAAGTAGCTGGGACCACAGGTGTACAACACCATGCCCAGCTAACATTTAAAATTTTTTGCAGAGACAGGACCTCCCTGTGTTGCTCAGGCTGGTCTGGAATTCCTGGGTTCAAGTGATTCTCCTACTTCATCCTCCCAAAGTGCTGTGATTGCAGGCATGTGCCACTGCCTGGCCCCATATAAGTGGGATGATGACTTTAGCCTAGGAGTTCCACACTAGCCTGGGTAACATAGCACAAGATCCTGTCTCTACAAAAACTAAAAAAATTAACTGGTCATGGTGACACCTGCCTGTGGTCCCAGCTACTCCAGGAGGCTGAGGCAGGAGGATAACTTGAGCCCAGGAGTTGAGGCTGCAGTGAGCTCTGATCTTGTCATTACGTTCCAACCTGGGTGACAGAGTGAGACTTTGTCTCTTAAAAAAAGTTACTGGCTACCTGATTATTCATAGGAAAAAAACCTGAACTCTGATCTAAACCTCATACCTCGTACAAAAATTTACTCAAAATGGATCATGGACTAAAATGGAAAATGGAAAATAAAGATGAAGAGAGGAGCTGGAGACTGGGAGAAACTATTTGCAAATCACATGTCTGATAAAGGACTCATATCTATAATATATCAAGAACTATCCAAATTCAGCAGTGAAACCAAATCATCTACTTTGAAAATGAATGAAAGACCTGAAGAGACATTTCAGATAACATACAAGCACATGAAAAGATGTTCAACATCATGAGCCGTCAGAAAAAGTGCACACTAAAGCCACGTCACTATACACCTATCAGAATGCCTAAAATAAAAAGTAGTAACAAGACCAGTGCTGGTGAGGATGCGGGGAAATGGGATCACTCACACTTGGCTGGTGGGAATGGAAGATGGTACAGCCATTCTGGAAAACAGCTTGACAGTTTCTTAAAAAACTAAACGTGCAAATGCCATTGGATGCAGCACTCACATTCCTGGGCACTTATCCCAGAGAAATGAAGACTTATGTTCACACAAAAGCCTTTATGTATCTGCTCATAGCAGCATTATTTATAAAGGCCAGAAACTGGAAACAGCCCGGAGACTGCTCAGCAGGTGAATGGTTAAACAAACTGGTGCACTCAGCCCCCAGATACCACTCTGCAGTAGTTCATGACATCCTTGTTCATTCGTCTTTCAAACTAGAAACCACCATCATCCTTAATCCCCTTTTCTCCATCCTGGGTCTGAGTGGACTTCATTTTGCATTTCTTTCCAATGCATTTTCCCTCTGTCCTTTCTGGTTGTGCCTCATGCCTCATTTGAACTGTTGTAAGAGCCACCGAATTGTTTCTCTGTCTCATCATGGAATCCTTTCCAAACTTCATGCCCCACCTTGCCATTGGAACAATCTTTCCAAAACATGAACAAACTAACTTAAAAGAAATATCCCAGGTAGCCTTCCAAATAAGTCTTAGCTTTCTGTTAGAAGTTTTACTTCTTGTCTATAGGGAACTCCAGGACTGTAGAGAGATGAATTTGCTGTCTGCATTTTAAGATCAGGCAGAAATCCCTGGAGGCGCCCATGTGGAATAGTGGTACAAATACTGGTTCTGGAATCAGAAGCCCTCATATCCTGGTTCTAACACTAGCTGGATGTTCTTGGGAAAGTTTTGGTTTCAAACCTCAGTATGAGGAAGTATAGTCAAGGGATCACACAAGGCTGCTGGGAGGAGCGGATGAGGGGCGTGGTGAAAACGCTGTGTAATCCCTGAAGCACGTCGTATGTGTGAGAAGTGGAGCTGTGTGGATAGCGGTTCTGGAATCATTGTATGAAAACGATGGAAAGCACATTCGTAATTCTGCCTGATGATACCACTGGGCACCTGTGTTGTACATGCCTGCAACATGGGTGAGGCCCGGGTCAGTACAGCTCACGGTTTGGTTTTCATGCAGATAGAAAGGTCCGAGAGGACCCTGCCCCCCTCCAGCTGTAGGAAGGAGGCGGCTGTCTCCTGCCTATATTTGGTGGGATTGTCTGTGGCTCCTTGGGGACAAGAATGCAGGGAGTGGGGGAAGAAAGCCAGCTTGACTGCTCTCTAGTCAGCCTTCCCCCAGGGAGGAGTGGAGGGGTCATTTCGTGGTAACTTGCCACGTCTTTCTTAACCCATCTGCTCTTAGAAATGACCAGCATGACAAGTAAAAGACCCATTAGAGATAGATGGGCTGTGTGTCCTGTGCGTTTATGGCTTTGTGGCCTCAGAGCTGCTAGGACTTCATAGCTTTCTGGGGAATGCTGGGTCAGCCAAGGGGCTGAAAATAGTGAGAGGAAGAAAATTCCCCCTCGCTGCTCTGGTCTGGGAGTGATTACTGAGGAGAGCGGCATGGAGGGCCCAGTCGTGGGGTCCCTCTCAAGCACACCCTCACCACAGTGGGAATGTGGGTCTCAACCTCCCTAGGCTTCTGTGAGTTTTGTCTATCACATACTCACTTCCAGCAGGGATGTCTATGGTGATGAGATGAGGGAGCATCATAGCACATGTGGCACTTAGTAGGCTTGTGGTGAGTGGACGCTGGCATCAGTGGAACAGGAGACTGGGCGCAGTGAACTGAGATCACGCCACGGCACTCCAGCCTGGGTGACAGAGTGAGACTCTGTCTCAAAAAAAAAAAAAAAAAAAGGAAATAGAAGTACCATATGACCCAGCCATCCCATTACTGGGTATATACCCAAAGGATTATAAATCATGCTGCTATAAAGATACATGCACACGTATGTTTATTGCGGCACTATTCACAATAGCAAAGACTTGGAATCAACCCAAATGTCCATCAGTGACAGACTGGATTAAGAAAATGTGGCACATATACACCATGGAATACTATGCAGCCATAAAAAAGGATGAGTTTGCATCCTTTGTTGGGACATGGATGCAGCTGGAAACCATCATTCTCAGCAAACTATCGCAAGAACAGAAAAACCAAACACCGCATGTTCTCACTCATAGGTGGGAACTGAACAATGAGATCACTTGGACTCGGGAAGGGGAACATCACACACCGGGGACTATCACGACACAAAAAACAAAAAGGCAAGAAACTAAATCACATCACCGGAGAAAATCACTTCACTAGAGAATGAAAGGAAGGAAAGAAAGAAGGAAGAGAAGACCACAAAAAACAAATAGCAAAATGGTAGGAGTAAGTCCTTACTTATCAATAATAACATGGAATATAAATGGACTGAACTCTTTAATCAAAAGACAGACTGGTTGAACAGATGAAAAAACAAGACCCATTGATCTATTGTTTATAAGAAACACTTCACCTATAAAGAGGTCGGGTGCAGTGGCTCACACCTGTAATTCCAGCACTTTGGGAGACTGAGGTGGGTGGATCACTTGAGGTCAGGAGTTCAAGGCCAGCCTGGAGAAACCCCGTCTCTACTAAAAATACAAAAATTAGCCAGGTATGATGGCACATGTCTGTAATCCCAGCTACTAGGGAAGCTGAGGCATGAGAATCACTTAAACACTTGAACTTGGGAGCTGGAGGTTGCAGTGAGTCAAGATGGCACCACTGCACTCCAGCCTGGGTGACAGAGTGAGACTCTGTCTCAAAAAGAAAAAAAGAAGGGGGGAGGGACACATAGACCACACAGACTGAAAATGAAGGGATGGAAAAAATATTGCATGCCAATAGGAATCAAGAAAGAGCAGGAGTCACTTTACTTATATCGGACACAATAGATTTCAAGACAAAAACTCTTAAGAGACAGAGAAGGAAGGTCACTATGTAATTATAAAGGGGTTAATTCAGCAAGAGGATATAACAATTTTAAATACATGTGTACCCAACACTGGAACGCCGAGATATATCAAGGAAATATTGCAGCTAAAAAGAGAGATAGGCCCCAGTACAATAATAGCTAGAGACTTCAACACCCCACTTCCAGCATTGGCCAGATCTCCCAGACAGAAAATCAATGCAAAAAACATATTTAATCTGCACTACAGACCGAATGGATCTAACAGATATTTACAGAACATTTGATTCAACATCTGCAGAACACACATTGTTTTCCTTAGCACATGGATCATTCTCAAGGATAGATCATATGTTAAGTCAAAAACAAGTCTTAAAATATTCAAAAAGGCTGAGCACAGTGACTCATGCCTGTAATTCCAGCACTTTGTGAGGCCAAGGTGGGTGGATTACCTGAGGTCAGGAGTTCAAGACCAGCCTGGCCAACATGGTGAAACCCTGTCTCTACTAAAAATACAAAAAAAATTAGCTGGGCATGGTGCTGAGTGCCTGTAATATCAGCTACTTGGGAGGTTGAGGCAGGAAAATCGCTTGAACCTGGGAGGCAGAGGTTGCAGTGAGCTGAGGTTGTGTCATTGCACTCCAGCCTGGGCAACAAGAGCAAAATTCTGTCTCAAAAATAAAAAGAAAGAAAAGCCCAGGACCCAATGGTTTCACTGATGCATTCTATCAAACATTTAAAGAACGCCAATATTACTCAAACTATTCCAAAAACTAGAGGAGAGACTACTCCTAAACTAATTCTATGAGGCCCATATTACCCTAATACCAAAACTAAAGACACATCAAAAAAAGAAAACTACAGGACAATATCTTTGAAAAGTACTGATGCAAAAATCCTCAACAAAATGCTAGCAAACCAAATTCAACAATACATCAGAAAGAATATTCATCATGACCAAGTGGCATTTATCCTTGGAATGCAAGAGTGGTTCAACATAAATCAATCAATGTGATACATCATGCCAACAAAATGAAGGATAAAAACCATATGATCATTTCAGTTGATGCTGAAAAGGCATTTGACAAAATTCAACATCCGTTTATGATAAAAACCCTCAAAAAACTGGGGATAGAAGGAACATACCTCGGCTGGGTGCGGTGGCTCATGCCTATAATCCCAGCACTTTGGGAGGCTGAGGTGGGTGGAGCCAGGTGGGTGGAGTCAGGAGTTCAAGACCAGCCTGACCAACATGGAGAAACCCCATCTCTACTGAAACTACAAAACTAGCTAGGCATGGTGGTGCACACCTGTAATCCCAGCTACTTGGGAAGCTGAGCTAGGAGAATTGCTAAAACCCAGGAGGTGGAGGTTGCAGTGAGCCAAGATCGCACCACTGCATGCCAGCCTGGGCAACAAGAGCTAAACTCCATCTCAAAAAAAAAAAAAAAAAAAAAAAAAAAAAAAAAAAAAAAAAAAAAAGAAGGAACATACCTAAACATAATTAAAGTCATATATGACTGACTCACAGTTAGAATCATACTGAATGGGGAAAAACTTAAAGTCTCTCTTCTAAGATCTAGAATATAACAAGGATGCCCAATGTCACCACTGTTAGGCAACATAGTACTGGAAGTCCTAGCTAGAGAAATCTGACAAGAGAAGGATATAAAGGGCATTCGAATTGGAAAGAAAGAAGTTAAATTATCCTTGTTTGCTGATGATATGATCTCATATTTGGAAAAACCTAAAGACTCCACAAGAAAACTATTAGAACTGATAAACAAATTCAGTAAAGTTGCAAGATACAAAATCAACATACAAAAATCAGTAGCATTTGTATATGCCAACAGCGAACAATACAAAAAAAAGAAATTTAAAAAGTGATCCCATTTAAAATAGCTACACATAAAATTAAATATATAGGAATTAAGATAACCAAAGAAGTGAAAGATCTCTATAATGAAAACTATGAAACACTGATGAAGAAAATTGAAGAGGACACCAAAAAAATAGAAAAACATTTCATGTTCATGGATTGGAATAATTAATATTAAAATGTCTATACTACTCAAAGCAATCTATGGATTCAATGCAATCCCTATCAAGATAACAATGGCTTTCTTCACAGAAATAGAAAAAACAATCCTAATATTTAAATGAAACCACAAAAGACCCAGAATAGCCAAAGCTATCCTAAGCAAAAAGAACAAAACTGGAGGAATCACATTACCTGACTTCAAATTACACAACAGAGCTGTAGTAACTAAACAGCATGGCACTGGCATAAAAACAGACACACAGATCAATGGAACAGAATAGAGAACCCAGAAACAAATCCCCACACCTACAATGAAAACTCCCCATCTGACAAGGGATTAATAATCAGAATATTTAAGGGTCTCAAATAACTCTATAGGAAAAAGTTAATAATCTAATCAAAAGGTGGGCAAAAGATTTAAATAGACATTTCTCAAAAGAAGACATACAAATGACAAACAGGTATATAAAAAGGTGCTCAACATCACTGATCAGAGAAATGCATATCAAAACTACAATGAGATATTATCTCACCCTGGGTTAAAATGACTTACATCCAAAAGACAGGTAAAACTAATGCTGGCAAGGATGTAGAGAAAAGGGAATCCCTGTACACATTGTTGGGGATGTAAACTAGTACAACTGCCATGGAGAATAGTTTGGAGGTTTCTCAAAAAACTAAAAATTGAGCTACCATATGATCCAGCTGCTGAGTATATAAACAAAAGAAAGAAAAACAGTATATCAAACAGAAACCTGCACTCCTATGTTTGTTGCAGCACTGTTTACAACAGCTAAGATTTGGAAGCAATCTAAATGTCCATCAACAGATGAATGTATAAAGAAAATGTGGTATATATACACAACGGAGTACTATTTAGCCATGAAAAAGAATGAGAGTCATTTGCAACAACATAGATGGAACTGAAGATCATTATGTTAAATGAAATAAGCCATGCACAGAAAGACAAACATTGCATATCCTCACTTATTTATGGGATCTGAAAATCAAAACAAATGAACTCATGGACATAGAGAGTAGAATGATCGTTACCAGAGGCTGGGAAGGGTAGCAGGTGGTTGGGGAGGATGGTGGGGATGGTTAACGGGTACAAAAAAAGTAGTTAAAGGGAATGAATAAGACCTGCTATTTGATAGCACAATAGAGTAACTATAGTCAATAATAATATAACCGTATAATGGTTGGGTCTGGTGGCTCACACCTGTAATCTGGCACCTTAATAGGCCGAGGCAGGTGGATCACTTGAGGTCAGGAGTTTGAGAGCAGCCTGGCCAATATGGTGAAACCTCATCTTTACTAAAAATACAAAAATTAGCCAGGTGTGGTGGTGGGTGCCTGTAATCCCAGCTACTCAGGAGGCTGAGGCAGGAGAGTTGCTTGAACCCAGGAGGCAGAGGTTGCAGTGAGCCAAGATCGTGCCGCTGCCGCTGCCCTCCAGTCTGGACAGCAGAGAAAAATTCTGTCTCAAAAAAAAAGAAAGAAAGAAAGAAAAGAAACAAAAGGAAAACAAACAAACAAAAAAACCCTCCATATGTTAAAATAACTTAATGTAATTGCATTGCTTTTAACTCAAAGAATAAATGTTTGAGGGAATGGATACCCTATTCTTCACAATGTGCTTATTTCACATTGCATGCCTGTATTAAAACCTTTCATATACCCTATAAATATATACAACTACTATGTACCCACAAAAAAATTTAAATAATTTAAAAATTAAAAAATTAAATTAAAATGCCTTAGTTGGACATCAGCGTTTTGTTTTGTTTTGTTTTGTTTTTAACTGTCATTGGGCATTAATTTTCAATTGTTTCTTTGATGGCACTAGATAATATTTGATGACCAAACTTCTATCATTTAGGAATTGTTGACAGGGATGTTTGGCAATAACTCCTTTAGATAATTTCCTTATTCCTGAGGAACTCCAGGGACTACCATATTATAAGTTGCTTTCTTTCCATGAAGGGGGCAAATGGCTCTGTTATTTGGTTGGTGCTATACTTGTACAGTAAATAAGTTTTAAAACGGAGATATTAACAAAGAAAATCCTGGGCATTCTCAAGACAGGTTCATTTCAGAAAACATGTGCTTGGCTTCTCTGATTTGTTGGTGGTATGCTACATGCTAGGGGCATTTTAAAGAAATGACTGACAATGCAGAGGGGGAGTGGTCACACATGGCTAAAGAAGTGGTCTCAGAGAAAAAGACATTACAGTTTGTAAGAATAGGGTAAGGGAGGAAGAGAGTCATTTAAAACTAGACTTCAGGGAATTCTCTAATAAAAATAAATAACACAGCACTTTTTTCTGATTATTGTTCATTGTTGAAACATCAAAATTTAAAATATAAGGAAAAACTTTAAATCACCGACAATGTCACCATCTGTGGTAAACACCTTGGTGGGTTTCCAGTCTTCCTCTAGTCTTTCTTCCAGGCATACGTATATGGATGTTAAAATTTGGCTGATGTCTGTCAATGAAAAAAGTTGAACTCTGTAACATGTTTTGAAGAGATTTATTCTGGACAAAATATGAGTGACCATGGTCCATGACACAGCCCTCAGGAGGTCCCAAGAACATGTGCCCAAGGTGATGCAGCTTTATAACCCTCCTGGGTTATACATTTTAGGGAGGCATGAGACATCAATCAAATACATTTAAGAAATACATTGGTTTGGTCTAGAAAAGCTGTAAATTTAAACATTTTCTGGTTGACAATTGGTTGAGTTTGTCTGAAGACCTGGGATCAATAGAGAAGAATGTCTGGGTTGCAATAAGAGGTGGTAAAGACCAAAGTTTTACTATACAGATGAAGCTTTTAGCTAGCAGGCTTCAGAGAGAATAGGTTGTAAAATGTTTCTTATCAGTCTTAAACTCTGTGTTGACATTAATGCCAAAGCGGTATAATGAGGCATGTCAAACCCCCACTTCCCTTCATGACCCGAACCAGTCTTTCAGGTTAAATTTTAAGAGCCCTGGCTGAGGAGGACATCCATTTAGATTATTGGGGGGCCTAGAACTTTATTTTTTGTTTATATGCCTCAAGATAATGGATGCTGTATTCCAAAGGAAAATCAGAGAACACAATCCAAGATTTGCAAAAGGAGCCAGTAGGAACCCAGAGCCCACCTCTTGCTGATGAAGCAGGAGCTGAGAAAAGGTTAGCTATTAGAAGAGGATTTTCCAGGAAGGTCATAAGTCCATCTGCCCCTGGGGACCCACACACCTCTTTCCTCCAGTGCTCAGGGGAATCTCTTTTTAATCTCTAAGAAAATATTTTGACAGCACGCTGCCATGCCGACGGCGACCCCGTTCTGCACGTCAGCCCGCCTGCGCCCACCATGGCCCCAGTTCAGCAGCTGGAAGGAAGATGGCGCCTGGTGGATAGCAAAGGCTTTGATGAATACATGAAGGAGCTAGGAGTGGGAATAGCTTTGCGAAAAATGGGCACAATGGCCAAGCCAGACTGTATAATCACTTGTGATGGCAAAAACCTCACCATAAAAACAGAGAGCACTTTGAAAACAACACAGTTTTCTTGTACTCTGGGAGAGAAATTTGAAGAAACCACAGCTGATGGCAGAAAAACTCAGACTGTCTGCAACTTTACAGATGGTGCATTGGTTCAGCATCAGGAGTGGGATGGGAAGGAAAGCACAATAACAAGAAAATTGAAAGATGGGAAATTAGTGGTGGACTGTGTCATGAACAATGTCACCTGTACTCGGATCTATGAAAAAGTAGAATAAAAATTCCATCATCACTTTGGACAGGAATTAACTGAGAGAATGACCAAGCTCAGTTCAATGAGCAAATCTCCATACTGTTTCTTTTTTTTTTTTTTCCATTTTTTCCATGTGTTCAATTATCTTTATCACAAACATTTTACATGTAGCTATTTCAAAGTGTGTTGGATTAATTAGGATCATCCCTTGGTTAATAAAGAAATGTGTTTGTGCTAAAAAAAAAAAAAAAAAAGAAGAAAATATTTAACTCAGGGCGAGGGAAGTATTTTCTTCAAGAGCGATTCCCACAGTTTCCCTGAAGGCATCGAACATAATTGTCTCAATGGTTTAGACTTTTGAAAACAAAAGCTAGAAAATGAAGTGGTTTTCTGGCAATTTTTTCTTTCTTTCTTTCTTTCTGTTGTTTTTTGTTTGTTTGTTTGTTTTTTTGAGATAAGGTCTTGTTCTGTCACCCAGAGTGGAGTGCAGTGATGCAATCATGGCTCACTGCAAACTTGACCTCCTGGGTTCAATCAATCCTACCACCTCAGCCTCCCAAGTAATGGGAACTACAGACACATGCCACCACCCCTGCTAATTTTTGTATTTTTTGTAAGTGGAAGTTTCACCATGTTGGTCAGGCTGAACTTTTGCTTTCTACCCCATCACAGACCTTCACTTTGAAAAGAGCCTGTTCTCTTCTTAATGGGGGTGAAGAAAATTAAAAACTGCAAGTAGAAACAAAGCAATACCTTAAAAATTCATGCTGCAGCACTTTTTAAACCAAATTTGGGCCAATAACATTCTGTTGTTTAAAGTTAATACTAAATAGTAGATGTTTGGATGAACGGAGGCAAGATGGTGCACTTCCAGGTTCTTCATCCCCCAACTTTTCCCGCGCGCAAAAATGCAGCCGGCGACCCGGGAAAGTGCAGACCAACTAGGCATGCACCAGGTGATGTCAATCTGAAGAGACCAAGATTTACCTGGTCGCACCTGCGGAACGCCCCCCGACATGCCCGTGCCCCGCCTATTGCCCTCCCACTCCTAGAAAAGCGGCTCTGGAGGAACGCCACGCACGGACTTCCCAGCTTCCCCACTGCGGTCGGGACTGTTGGAACTCCGACAGAGAGCTGCACGGGTGACTCTGTTGGCCTCATTTGCCAGAGGCCAACAGACCTCTCCCTACCCACCTTCTTCCCCTGAAGCTAGGTGACCAAAATAAACTTGCAGTTTTGCTCCTACACTTGCCTAGTCGCTGGTTCTTTTGTGCCCGCTCTGGTGGTCTTAGAAAAACAAATCAGTAGACACTTTCCATTGTGAAAGGAAAAAGAAATCTTGAAACCCCAAACTCACTGTGCCAAAAGGAAAAGTTAAGATTGGGAACTGAATTGCACAAAACTGCCTCCCATTTTGTTCCTAAATAGAGAGCTATAAAGATAGGTCCTCTGGAGGGCCTGGAAATTCCTTGTGGACCCCAAGATCTTTACCCTAAAACAGAGTTTTGCTGAATTTCACCCCAACTATCTAAATCAATGACCTCTCTTCATAAGGGACAAAGACAGGAGGGGGAGTCATCCCTCCACCCACCTGAGACAAATGCATACTTGATTGCTTCTTCTACTCTAAGTTTACTTTATCTTCTGTAAAAATGCAGATTCACAGAGCTATAGAAGAATGCACAGTTGACTGTTCCTCTATCCTCTCTTTTAGCATGTAAAATGTGATTCAATAAATGCTGATCAAAGCCTCAAAAGAATGCAACTGCTTGCCTCTTTTATCTATCCTCCAGCCCCTGCCTTTTTTTCTTTCTTCTTTCACCTACTGCCCACTCTTTCCTCTTTAAAAATGGAAGTCCACAAACCCTCTTTGGAAAAAAGCAGAGATCACAGATGTTCTTGTGATTTTCTCTTCTTTTGTTATGCATGCTCTCAACCTTGGCAAAATAAACCTCTAACGTAGTTGAGACTCACCTCATTTTCTTCAGTTCTACACCATCATGTAGCAGGGCGAGCCACAGACAAAACTCCTCAGACACCGAGTTAAAGAAGGAAGAGGACTGGGTGCGGTGGCTCATGCCTGTAATCACAGCACTTTGGGAGGCCAGGGCAGGAGGATCACAAAGTCAGGAGATTGAGACCATCCTGGCTAACACAGTGAAACCCTGTCTCTACTAAAAATACAAAAAAGTTAGTCAGGTGTGGTGGTGGGAACCTGTAGTCCCAGCTGCTGGGGAGGCTGAGGCAGCAGAATGGTGTGAACCCGGGAGGCGGAGCTTGCAGCAAGCTGAGATTGTGCCACTATACTCCAGCCTGGGCGACAGAGCGAGACTCCATCTCAAAAAAAAGAAGGAAGGCCGGGCACGGTGGCTCAAGCCTGTAATCCTAGCACTTTGGGAGGCCGAGACGGGCGGATCGCGAGGTCAGGAGATCGAGACCATCCTGGCTAACACGGTGAAACCCCATCTCTACTAAAAACTACAAAAAACTAGCCGGGCGAGGTGGCGGCGCCTGTAGTCCCAGCTACCTGGGAGGCTGAGGCAGGAGAATGGTGTGAACCCGGGAGGCGGAGCTTGCAGTGAGCTGAGATCCGGCCACTGCACTCCAGCCTGGGTGACAGAGCGAGACTCTGTCTCAAAAAAAAAAAAAAAAAAAAAAAAGAAGGAAGAGGTTTATTCGGTCAGGAGCATCAGCAAGACTCCTGTCTCAAGAACCAAGCTCCCCAAGTGAGCAATTCCTGTCCCTTTTAAGGGCTCACAACTCTAAAGGGGTCCGTGTGAGAGGGTCATGATTGATTGAGCAAGCGGGGTTACGTGACTGGGGTCTGCATGCACCGGTAATCAGAATGAAACAGAACAGGACAGGGATTTTTACAATGCCTTTCCATACAATATCTGGAATCTATAGATAACATAACCAGTTAGGTCAGGGGTCGATCTTTAACTACCAGACTTAGGTCAGACAGGCCCAGGCCTGGTTTCGGGTCAGGTTCCTAGGCTCTGGGCTACCTGCCTTTAGTTATGCTTCTCTTTCTTTTTCTGAGTATAAAACAATATGAGAGTGTCTGTCTCTCTTCTCTCATTTCCCCACTTTGAGACTCTCACTTTTTATTAGTGGGTGTTCTCACTAATTTTCACTACTTATGTCTTCCTGTGCAATAAATTGATAATGATTCATATAGTACACTTGTGCTGATACATAACATGAAGTGACGTTGAGAGACTGGGCTGTATGCTTGGCTAATTGCAAAAACAAATTTCTTGTTTTTCCTGGAATTTCTGGTACTGGCACATGCAGTTCATCATAGAAGATATGAAATACTGGCTCAGGAGAGCGTTTATAAACTTTTCCTCAGACCACAATATTTACTTGAAGATCCAGTCTAGTTCTATCAATTTCTAGGGTTACACGTTCCCCCTTTTTCTAGCAAGGATTAAGGGAGTTGATTATTACTAGTTCTAAGGGATTACACTAACCACTGGTACAGGAAGGGCCACTTTTCCCTTGCTGAAGGTGGACAGGATTTTTTCATGTTTTTATCCAAGTAGCCTAAATGACACAGATCAGTATCCACATTTATTTTTACACAGTTTAATTTATGATAAATGTACTTATTTTCTGCCATATAGTCTCTTTCTTAAGAGAACCACATTTTATTTCTAACTTATTAATGACAGCACAGGCATCAAATTTCAAGGTGACTTGTTTGTGCACCTTTTGTTTTGTTTTGTTTTGGCTAACATTTTACTCATATCATTTATGAGCTCCCACCAGTCTTCAGTTCTTAATCTTATTTTAAAAACTGTGGTCATGGGAGGCTCAGATGGGTCACAACACACATCAGGTTGGTCATTTCCTGGGCTATATACCTTGTATAGAGTAACATTATACAAACAAGTTCTTTTTAGAGTTCCAGTACACTTATAATAACTGTAAAATAATAAGACCATAGCGACTTTTTGTCCTATCTCAGTGACTTGATGTATACACTGGGAACAGCCCTCAGTCTGAGGAAGGTCAGTTGAAGTCCTTACTGTATAAGTCCAAATTTTAAGGAAAATGAATCCCGTGATGAGTTTCCTCATGCTTCAGCTGTGCGTGGACCAGTCAGCTTCTGGGTGTGACTGGAGCAGGCTTGTTGTCTTTGTGTATGTGTGTGTATGTATATATATATACACACACATTTTTTTTTTTTTTGACACATAGAGTGTAAAGGGTTTTGTCAGGTTAGGTAGCCCCAGGGCTGGGGCCAACATGAGTTTTTCTTTTAACTAATGAAAAGCTTGTTGCTGTTGGTTGTAACAGTTGTAGTTTATCTAATCTACATTTTTATTAACTGTCACCCACTAAAATATTGACTTAAATCCTGTAGCTATTTAATTTCAAGCTTTAAATTGATCTGGTATTCCTTGCGGGCCTCCAATTGCATCTAAATAGATGTGAGAGTTGAAAGACCCACAAGGGGCTTCTCTCACTTTACGATGTTTTATTTTTTCTCCCTCTGGTTGATGAAATGCCAGGGTGAAAGGGATAGCCAACTGGACTAAAGTACAAGTGCCACTCTAGTTATTCAGCAGAGTGCTCAGTAAAGGTCCACCGCAATACCACCACACATCCGCTCAGGGATGAACAAGGGTTGACTGATTGATAAGCTCTTGAAAATACTTAAGCTTATCACATCCCTTCAGGTCTCCAAGGAATGCTAAGTTTCCTCCCTATCGTGAGAGACACAAAGTGAACTTAGTGTTGGGAGATGAAAGGTGGATGGCCCATGGGGGCTGACCCGCAGGGTGCTGGACTTAAAGATATAGCAGAGAGAGCTTTGCATGACTTACTGCTCCAGGTTGTAGAATCCTGTAAAAGAGCTACCATGCAGCCTACACCTGGTCGACTGGAGGACCACCTTAGTGGAAGGGGGACAATCTGGGCCTCTGGCCTGCCATGTGCATAAGCATAGCAATTGCTTTGTTTAACATGCAGATGGAATATTTGATCCATTTTAACCGGGCATTTGCATCTTGGTATCCTGTCTTAATTGCTAAAGTTTAAGTCTTTAACTTCTATGATCCTCTAGTGAAATGAATGTATGATTTTAGGAAATTACAAAAACTGGTTGGGGTAGTTCATCCTTGCTCTTTAGTGGTCCACAGAATGTTGGACCAACTACGGCATAAAAGCTCTACATTGCGGGGCAAGACTCCTGGTTGGCACTGGAGTCTTTATCAAAATTGCCCCGGATTAAATGGTCCAAGTTTACTAATGCCCAGTCTGAGGAGAGTCAGGAGGGACAGAAGTACTTTTCTGAAGTAGAAAGCTGTCTTTGATTTGGCAAGTCTCCACAGGGTATAACAAGGCAAGCATTAAATGCAATAGTTTGAGGTGAAATTGACTTTGTTATGTTAATAACTAGATAGTCAGCAATAGAAGGAAGAAAGAAGAAAGAGTAACAGAATAGATGAAAAGAGTTAATGGGCTGGGAGTGGTGGCTCAAGCCTGTAATCCCAGCACTTTGGGAGACCAAGGTGGGAGGATCACGAGGTCAGGAGATTCAGACCACCCTGGCTAACATGGTGAAACCCTGTCTCTACTAAAAATACAAAAATATTAGCTGGGCGTGGTGGCGGGTGCCTGTAGTCCCAGTTACTCAGGAGGCTGAGGCAGTAGAATGGCGTGAACCTGGAAGGTGGAGATTGCAGTGAACCATGATCATGCCACTGCACTCCAGCCTGGATGACAGAGCAAGACTCCATCTCAAAAAAAAAAAAAAGTCAATTTTTTTTTTAGCTTTACTTCGGTAGGGCTTTCCCTGGGACTATGGCCCACAACTCTGGAGGGGGTGGCGCTTTCTTGACTTGGGTGTGATGAGTCCATCCTTTTTTTTGCTATACAAACACCAGCCTTGGTGGTTAGCAACACAAGGTAGGGTCCTTCCCAGGCTGCCTCGAGTTTTCCTCTTTTCACCCTTTGATGAGAACTGATCTTCAGGCTGGTGCTGGTTTACCAGAAATTCTAGGGGTGGTATATGTGCTAAAAGACTTTTAGTTTTTGAGGGAAAGGAAAGTGGAAAATAAACCAAGTATATAATTTTTTTTTTTTTTTTTTTTTTTTTTGAGACGGAGTCTCGCTCTGTTGCCCAGGCTGGAGTGCTGTGGCCGGATCTCAGCTCACTGCAAGCTCCGCCTCCCGGGTTCACGCCATTCTCCCGCCTCAGCCTCCCGAGTAGCTGGGACTACAGGCGCCCGCCACCTCGCCCGGCTAGTTTTTTGTATTTTTTAGTAGAGACGAGGTTTCACCATGTTCGCCAGGATGGTCTCAATCTCCTGACCTCGTGATCCGCCCGTCTCGGCCTCCCAAAGTGCTGGGATTACAGGCTTGAGCCACCGCGCCCGGCCGCTCCAAGTATATAATTTTTAAGAAACTGACCTTTTGTTTAAATGTGAAGACCTTGGCAGTGGACTTTATAGTCCTTAGTGCCTTTTTACTGAGAAATTTCCTTTAGCACCTATTTTTATTAGTTTTTAAACCAAGGAAAGCCAAATAACATTTTACATTTAACAACGCTTCTTGTATGATTTTTATACAAGTTAAATTTTACCTTTATATTAGTGTGTTATTAATGTTAAACTTCATTTTAATAAAACCTTGTAGACATATTTATCCAATTTTTAATTTTTGACTAGAAGGTAAGATTTTATAGACTCGTTTTAACCTTCTATAATTTTTGCTAAAGAGCAGGTTGGTGCTCTAAGAAAAACCTGCTAGGCTTTTATTTTGACGTCCAGTTTACAGAAGAACTGTATGATACCTCTTTAACTTTAGCCAATGTTTACACACAGAATTTTCTTTCCCATTAACATTTTAAAACTTGATTAAACCTTTAAAACAAAATATACATATGTTAAACCATTTAACATAGATAAAAATGGACATTCTTATGCCTCCTGATAATCCTTTTACCAAAGATATATTTTACTTTTTTTATACACCTTGCACATAAACTGTTTTTTTCAATAGTTTTACATTCAAGAATCCTACTTTTAAATTATACATTTTTTGCATAAATTTTTTAAACATTTTTCTCTTTCATGACTTTCACAGACAATTCTTCAACATGCTTCAATTTTCTGACTTATTACAAATATTTATTTCTTTAAACAACCAGTTAATTTATTTCAGTACAAGAATTTACCATATAATACTCTTTTTACATAAATTCCGCCTCCCCTTTTTTCCTTAGGATACTTCTGAACTGGTGAGGTGTGCTCACAATGAGGTTTCCTCTAAAAGTTATTTTTTTTATATTTTTCTGTTAGCAAAGCAGTTGCTTCTACAGATTGAATGCATTTGGGCCATCCATGGGTTACCAGGTTAAGGATTTTTGATAGGAAGGCCTCAGTGCTTTCAGGATATGCCCCTGTTTACACTGACAACAGAGAGGGTATTGGAGTGTTATAGGGTTATGGAGAATACCTTCAATTATCAATTATAGGTTTTAGATTTACCTTGGCTTTTAAAGGAATAGGGTACACTGTTTTTTTTTTTTTTTTCTTAATTACTTGTATATATCTTTCTTTGATTTTGTCTCTCTCTTTGACTTTCCTTTTGCCTCTGTCTCTTCCTCTCTTTCTCTGCCTCTCTCTTTCTCCTCTCTGCCTCTCTCTCTCTCCTATCTGTCTCTCTCTCTTTCCTCTCTGCCTCTCTCTCCACCTCGCTTATGCTACAGTTCTCTCAACCACTGTGGAGAGATCTAAAACCAGCTGTAACCAAGCGTCTTTGTATGGGAACTGGTCTGGGTGCCCTAGCTTTACAGGTTACCTTGTGCCAATCCTTTGAAACAAGGGATCTGTCCAGGCTTCTTTCTGATGGCCAACCCACCTCTAATGCTGGCCAGTCTATTTTACACAAAGTTTTAAGTTTTCCTGGTGTCATAGTACTCCATAGTCTCCCTTAAATCTTTTTTGTTTGTTTGTTTGTTTTTCAACAGAGTTCCTAGTAGTGTGGGCTTATTTGTGTCTGACCCATGCTTCTTTGAGACAAAACACCATGCTCACACCACACACATACCACAAAACAAAGAATGGGTAAAAAGGGCACACACACACACACACACTTTTACAGTTTACACCAAACCAAAATCAAAACCAAAATCAGAGCCTCCAGAAATCCAAGCCAGGTCAAAATCAAAACCAAAACCAAAGTATCAGACAATCCAAGTCAAGTCAAAAACAAAAACCAAAGTGCTAATAAAGGCACGCTGTGGGTCATCCGGCCATGCTTCCACTCAAATGGAGTGGGCAAGTTCCCAAGACCGGTTTTGTCAAGCAATTCAAACCAAGTCAAAAACAAAACCAAAACTAAAATGCCAATAAAGGCACGCTGTGGGTGATCAGGCCATGCTTCCACTCAAATGGAGTAGGCAAGTTCCAAAGACTTGTCTTACCAAGTTTCAGATGCCCAGACTCCAACTACAGTTCCTTCCCAGTGTTCAGCCACTGCATTGATTCTCCCCAGGGGCCTGCCACACACTGCGCTGGCGAGGCATCCCACCAGGGCAATTGCCTACCCAGGAGCACTCTTTGGATTGCGTCGCTCAGGCTGGCTGGAGTCCCCTGCAGGGATGCTCCACAGAGCAGGCCTAAGCCACCTAAGGGGCTGCCTCGGCCGTCCATCAGTCACCTTGCTTCCTGGTCAGGGAACCAAAAAATGTAGCAGGACGAGCCACAGACAAAACTCCTCAGAAACCAAGTTAAAGAAGGAAGAGGTTTATTCGGTTGGGAGCATCAGCAAGACTCCATCTCAAGAGCTGAGCTCCCCGAGTGAGCAATTCCTGTCCCTTTTAAGGGCTCACGACTCTAAGGGGGTCCACATGAGAGGGTCATGATTGACTGAGCAAGCAGGGAGTATGTGACTGGGGGCTGCATGCACTGGTAATCAGAATGAAACAGAACAGGACAGGGATTTTTACAATGCCTTTCCATACAACGTCTGGAATCTGTAGATAACACAATGGGTTAGATCAGGGGTTGATCTTTAACTACCAGGCTTAGGTCAGGCAGGCCCATGCCTGGTTTCAGGTCTGGTTCCTAGATGCCAGGCTACCTGCCTTTAGTTCCGCTTCTCTTTCTTTTTCTGAGTATAAAGCAATATAAAACAATATGACAAGGTCTGTGTCTCTTCTCTCAATCATAATAAATGTTCTTTGAAAACACATTGTTTAATGAGTTCCTCTTGTAAAGGAACCTTTTGAGAAAGCTGGAGAAGTCAAGAGAAATATAGTCAAGTGGAAGTGCCCCCACTTTTCCTGTGGCAAGCAGCTGGCAGACATCGTTGGTAGGGACCAATTTGAAAGAGTAGGATGGTCTACGGCCATACCACCCTACCGATCTTGTCTGAAAGAGTAGGATGCATAAAACCCATGTTCTGCCAAGTCTGGGCTGGACCAGAGATGTTTACCCTATCACCATTACCATCATCATCACCATGGTTACTACTTCTTGAGCACTTCATGTGTTCTGGGTGCTTGCTATCTTATTTTAACCATCAAAGTTCCAGTTCTCCTCCTTGAAGGTGCATAATAATTACCTGGTGTGCTTGCTGTAAGTGCAGATTCTTACCCTTCCTCCTCCTTCATTTTGAATCATTTGGACTAGGTTGGAAAACTTGCGAATCCTAATGTTTGATAAGTACCCTTAGTTGGTTCTGATGCAGGTAAGCCACTGTATTTGAGACAAGCTGGAAAATGAGGCTTAAAGAAATTAAATAACTTGCCCAACACCTTTACTCTGAGATGGTCTAGTGACATCCTTTCCCTCCCCCTCCTCATCTCCCAGCACCCTAAGGCATGTTCTTCCTTGGTGTCTCCCACCTCTCTCCTCTTCCCCTGCACCCCCTGTCTATCTAATGTTCTTGTGTTGTCTGATTTCTTCCAGAGAAAGTATGCCCCAGCAAGAATTACTCTACAGGTGCCAGTGTTTCCAAACGACTCCTCCATACTTCCATTCAAACCCATTCCTCTTCATCCTAGAGTCTAGACCATCTCTATTGGCACCATCAGCAACACCTGGGAGTTTGTTAGGAATGCAGAATCTCAGACTCCACCCCGACTTACTGTAGCTGAGTCAGATTTCCAGGTGATTCACATGCACATCAAAGTTGAAGCAGCTGCTGTCCTAGACAGTTCTCAGTCAGATGTTGATCTAATTATTTGGTTGAAGCAATTCACCATAAAAGCAATAATTTTCAACCCTGGTTGAATTTAGAATTCCCTGATGCTCTTTAAAAAATGCTGATGCCTGGGCCCCATCCCCAGACTAATTGAACTGGAATCTGAATGAGGTGGGGTTTATTCATCTATATTTTTAAAAATATCACAGATAAGTGTAATGTAAAGTAAGGGTTCAAACCCACTGTTTTGAAGATGTAAAATTTTTAGGAGGATATTTAGAAATATAAACCAAACTGCTTTAAGTTAAAGAAACTGGGGGCTGGGCATGGTGGCTCACACCTGTAATCCCAGCAGTTTGGGAACCTGAGGCAGGCAGATCACCTGAGGTCACGAGTTTGAGACCAGCCTGGCCAACATGGTGAAACCCCCGTCTCTACTAAAAATACAAAAATTAGCCGGGCCTGGTGGCACATGCCTGTAATCCCAACTACTTGAGAGGCTGAGGCAGAAGAGTTGCTTGAACCCGGAGGCGAAAGTTGCAGTGAGCTGAGACTGTGCCACTGCACTCCAGCCTGGGTAACACAGTGAGACTCTGTCTCAAAAAAGTAAATAAATAAAAGAAGAAACTGTAAAATCTAATAATGGCTTCCCATAATATGGAGGATAAATTTCAAATTTCTCACATTAGCACCCAAGGCCTTTTCTGCTTCTGAATCCTGTTCACCTCTCTAGCCCCATCTCCTGCCCTCGGACACCCCACATGATAGGGATGCCACAAACGGAACTTGCATTCTCCCAAACAAATCCTGTTTTTGTTTGTTTGTTTTTGAGACGGGGTTCTTACTCTGTCACCCAGGCTAGTGTGGTGGCATAATCATAGCTTACTGCAGCCTCAAATCCCTGGGCTCAAGCAATCCTCCAGCCTCAGACTCCCAGGCAGCTGGGACTTTAGGTACACACCACCACATCAGCAGATCCTGTTGTTTCATACCTATGTGATTTGGGTCATATTCTCTCTCTTTTTAAATAATCATCCTGCATTTCATTGCCTTATCAAAGACTTGACTCAAGCCTCTGCCTCTGCGAAGCCTTCCTGGTTCCCACTATCTTTGGGGGGAAAAAGAAATATGTTTTCAAAATTAAATTGTAGGCCAGGCACAGTGGCTCACACCTGTAATCCCAGCATTTTGGGAGGCCAAGGTGGGTGGATCACCTGAGGTCAGGAGTTCAAGACCAGCCTGGCCAACATGGTGAAACCCCATCTCTACTAAAAATATAAAAATTAGCCAGGCATGGTGGTACGTACCTGTAGTCTCCGCTGCTCAGGAGGCTGAGGCAGAAGAATAGCCTGAACCTGGGAGGCAGAGGTTGCAGTGAGCTGAGATTGTGCCACTGCAGTCCAGCCTGTGTGACAGAGCAAGACTCCATCTAGAAAAACAAAACAAAACAAAATTACATTTTAAGGTTTTGTTTTGTTTAAGCTTTCTCGCTATTGGCATTGTCAGTCACATCTCAAAACCAGGGTCTCAAGTAAGCCTGGGCTTTTGTCTTCATAAGCTGCTCTATCTAATAACCACAACGAGAAAATGTTAAACATTAGATGCTCATTCAGAGATGCTCCTTGAATTTTAAACTTCAAGTTTATTTAAACTCCAGCAAATGCAAAGGACAGTGCCCCTGGGCATAAGAAACAATCAATTTTGCCCTCTACAAAATTATGTGTTCATAACATGAGGAAAAGAAAGCCTCTCCTTTACTGGAAAAGAGCTTTTGGTACATCACGTAATTCTTACTCATTTGAAATCTAGTTTGAAACAGAGATTGCTTTTCTCCACTTTTAATCGATTTTTAGAAATGCCATGAAATTAACACTGTTTTTTGCATTTATTTCTCTATGTTAATAATATCTGTCCTAGACTAGAAGCTGAAGAAAATTCTGGATTTGCTTTTCATGTTTTAGTGACTCACTTTAGAGTATGTGAACTTTGTAGTAAATTAAAATGAAAACCTTAAAGGCCCCTGCGAAATGTCCAGATCTTCTCTTGCATTGAGTAGTGTATCAACTTGTAAAAAACGAACTTAAACACATCTAACATATGTGTTCAATTTTTTAAAAATTTTCCTTCTAAATGATATGGCTTCAATGAGCAGAGGAGCACCAGGGCTCTTGTCTCACGCTGAATTAGATAAAACAACACAAACACACATGAAGTGGTTTTAAGGAGCAGAGAGTTTAATAGGCAAGAAGGGGCAAGAAAGAAGGGAGAAGGAAGCTGTCCTGTACAGAGACGGACGGAAGGAGGCCCTGAAGCTGAGAGAGGGAAGTCCTGCTCGGGTAATATCAGCCAGTTATATGCCATGGCTAGAGGAGGCAGTGCTTAATTTGCATAGGGCTCAGGGGATTGGTTTGACGTGGCATGTCACTCAGGTAGCACCAAAAGCGCTGGCCCTCCCAACCTAGGCTCTTAATATGCAAATATAGAGCACCTTAATGTTCCATACACATGGGGACACGTGGGGGCGGCCATGTTACCAGGCACATGTGGGGCAAGGGCAAAAAGGCAGGGGAATCACCACGAAGGCGGGGGGAATCACCATGTTGGGTGGACCCACTTTCTAACAGCTGGTATTTGCACATTAAAGGTTGCCAGCCTGGCCATGTTGGGTGAACCCAGTTTCTAATGGCCTTCATTTGCATATCAAAGGTTGCCAGCCCGGCTCTAAGAGCCGGGGCTTTGCAAGAAACTTTTCCAGAGATGCTTTAAAAAATGAAAACTTCCACCAGGCACGGTGGCTCACGCCTGTAATCCCAGCACTTTGGGAGGCCGAGGAGGGCGGACCACGAAGTCAGGAGTTTCAGACCAGCCTGACCAACATGGTGAAGCCCCATCTCTACTAAAAATTCAAAAATTAGCTGGGCGTGATAGCACGCACCTGTAATCCCTGCTACTCAGGAGGCTGAGGCAGGAGAATCACTTGAACCCAGGAGGCAGAGGTTGCAGTGAGCCAAGATCAGGCTGTAGCAGGGCAAGCCGCAGACAAAACTCCTCAGACATCGAGTTACAGAAGGAAGGGGTTTATTTGGCGGGGGGCATTGGCAAGCCTTCTGTCTCAAGAGCTGAGCTCCCCAATTGAGCAATTCCTGTCCCTTTTAAGGGCTCACAACTCTAACGGGGTGCATGTGAGAGGGTCGTGACTGATTGAGCAAGCAGGGGGTACATGACTGGGGGCTGTGTGCACCGGTAATTAGATCGGAACAAAACAAGATAGGGATTTTCACAGTGCATTCCTATACAATGTCTGTAATCTATAGATAACAGAACCAGTTAGGTCAGGGGTCGATCTTTAACTATCAGGCCCAGGTTGCGGCGCCGGGCTGTCTGCCTGTGGATTTCATTTCTGCCTTTTAGTTTTTACTTCTTTCTTTGGAGGCAGAAATTGGGCACAAGACAATATGAGGGGTGGTCTCCTCCCTTAAGGCCACTGCACTCCAGCCTGGCAACAAAGCAGGACTCTGTCTCAAAAAAAAAAAAAAGAGAAGAAGAAAACTTCCCAAGGACCCCTTTTCCTCTCTATCTGCCTAAAATAATTTTTTTTTTTTTTTTTTTTTTTTTTTTGAGATGAAGTCTTGCTCTGTCACCCAGGCTGGAGTGCAGTGGCGCAGTCTCGGCTCACTGCAACCTCTGCCTCCTGGGGTCCAGCGATCCTCCTGCTTCAGCCTCCTGAGTAGCTGGGACTACAGGCACACACCACCATGCCTAGATAATTTTAGTATTTTTTAGTAGAGATGGGGTTTCACCATATTAACCAGGCTGGTCTCCAACTCCTGACTTCATGATCTGCCCGCCTCAGCCTCCCAAAGTGCTAGGATTACAGATGTGAGCCACTGTGCCTGGGCAATAATTTCTTAGTAACTCCTACAACTTAACCTTTTGAAAGACAGAAGTGAGTAAACACCAATGGTCTACATTTCTTCTCTTAAATGTTCTGCCCTCTAAATTCTCCCTGTCCTATCTGTTCAGAACTGGTTTAAGGGAAACAAAAATATTCTATTTAAGAGGGGGAAAAATGGCAAGTCTTAGCACTAGAAAGTCAGCAATTGGCATATTCTTTCATTTGTTCCCTAAGCATAGATTTATTCAGCAACTACTATCTGCCAGATTGAAAGGCTCTTCTGGGCTGGGTGCGGTGGCTCGTGTCTGTAATCCCAGCACTCTGGGAGGGTGAGGTGGGTGGATCACTTGTACTCAGGAGTTCGAGACTGGCCTGGCCAACATGGTGAAACCCCATCTCTACTAAAAAGACAAAAGTTAGCCGAGCGTGGTGGTGTGCCTGTGAGCCCAGCTACTTGGGAGGCTGAGGCATGAGAATCGCTTGAACCCAGGAGGTGGAGGTTGCAGTGAGCCAAGATAGTGCCACTGCCCTCCAGCCTGGGCACAGAGTGAGACCTCATCAAAAAAAAAAAAAAAAAAAAAAAAAAGAGCCTGGCACAGTAGCTCACGCCTATAATCCCAGCACTTTGGGAGGTTGAGGTGGGTGGATTACGAGGTCAGGAGATCGAGACCTTCCTGGCCAACATGGTGAAACCCTGTTTGTACTAAAAATACAAATATTAGCTGGGTGTGGTGGCGGGTGCCTGTAATCCCAGCTACTCAGGAGGCTGAGGCACAAAAATCGCTTGAACCCTGGAGGCGGAGGTTGCAGTGAGCTGAGATTGCGCCACTGCACTCCAGCCTGGCAACAGAGCGAGACTTCATCTCAAAAAAACAAAAAACAAAACAAAACAAAACAAAAGAAAGAAAGATATGCTCTTTTCGAAGCAAAACCTGACTCCTGTCAGTGTTACCGATGTTGCAGATGATCTCTGTCAGGCCTCTGAGCCCAAACTAACCCATGATATCCCCTGTGACCTGCACGTATACATCCAGATGGCCTGAAGCAACTGAAGATCCACAAAAGAAGTGACAATAGACTTAACTGATGACATTCCATCATTGTAATTTGTTTCTGCTCCACCCTAACTGATTAATGTACTTTGTAATCTCCCCCACCCTTAAGAAGGTTCTTTGTAATTCTCCCCACCCCTGAGAATGTACTTTGTGAGATCCACCCCCTTCCCGAAAAACATTGCTCCTAACTCCACCATCTATCCCAAAAACTGTAAGAACTAATGATAATCCACCACCCTTTGCTGACTCTCTTTTCAGACTCAGCCCGCCTACACCCAGGTGAAATAAACAGCCATGTTGCTCACACAAAGCCTGTTTGGGGGTCTCTTCACACAGACGCGTGAGACAATCTCCACTTTCCCATCTCTACTGGTCAAGTCTTCGTTCTCATCCTATTTCACCTCTCAATGGATTTCTCTTTTCTTCTCCACGTGCTGTCTTCTCTAGACTTCTGAAACACCACACTCTACTGGTTTTCCTTCTTTCTCCCTGGCCATGCCTCTTTTGTATCATTTATGGGCTCATCCTTTTCCTTATAGCAAACTGTCAGATGTTTCTTCTTCTCTTTCCACATTCTCATCTGGAGTGAACTCCTCTAATCCTGTGGTTTAAGACCACGAATGACTCCCAACTCTATCTCCAGTCCCCCATTTACCTTGAGATCCAGACCAGATCAAAATCCAACTTCCCATTTGATATCTCCACCTGGATGTCCAACACCACCTTAAACAGAGTTATTGATCTGCCCACATGCCTTCACACCAAAGTGATTCTTCCCTCAGTCTTTCCCATTTAGTAAAATGCATCATTTGCTTGATCAAAACTTTATAGGTTGTGTTTGGTTACCTGTAATAGAACCCAGATAACCAGAGAGCTGTGATTTCCTGCCCCCCCCTCCCCCACCCACCATAATGAGAGGACCAGAAGTGGGCAAGCAAGGCTGTGCAGAGGCTCCTCAATGACAACAATGCCCAGGCTCCTTCTACCTTTTTTCTCCACTGTCCTCATGGTTGCAAGATGGCAGTTCCACCTCCAGTCTCACATCCACATCCCAACAACAACAAAAAAAGACAAGGAAAGAATTAACAAGGTAGAAGACGAAGAGCTACATGGGTTCTTGTCTACAATAGCAAAACATTCCCAGAAATTCCTAGTAACCTTCTGCTTGTCTCACATTGTCCAAAACAGTTACAAGCCCCACACCAGCTGTTAGAGAGGCTAGGAAATGATGAGGAGTGTTTCCAAAAGCAGTTCATTTCCTCTAGGAGTTCCCCATGCTCCCCTCATTTTCTGCTAACCATTAAATGGTCAGAGAAAAACTTAATTGATCAAAACTGACTGGATTAAAACAATTATAAATTGTACTTTATTAAATCAATGTGCCAAGTTTGACCTACTGAGATTTTATGCTAAATGTTAAACAATACAGTAGCCAAAGTTGGCCCCACACAGTGGCTCACGCCTGTAATCCCAGCGCTTTGGGAGGCCAAGGCAGGCGGATCACTTGAGGTCAGGAGTTCGAGACCAGCCTGGCCAAAATGACACAGTCTCTACCAAAAATACAAAAAACTTAGCTGGACGTCGTGGTGCATGCCTGTAATCCCAGCTACTTGGGAGGTTGAAACACGAGAATCACTTGAACCTGGGAGGTGGAGGTTGCAGTGAGCCGAGATTGTGTCACTGCACTCCAGCCTAGCTGACACAGCAAGACTCCATCTCCGGAAAAAAATATATATATATAGTAGCCAAAGTGAGAGGAAAAGAAAAGTTTGTGGGTAATTCTAAGATCACTATAAAAATGTCGTGAAGACTATGTTAAAAGAAATTTTACTCTATAGAGCTTTTCCCAAATAGAGGGTGGGGAGAAACGTGTGTTGTAATCACAGTCTCTGTAGTCTTAACACAGGGTTTGGAGAGATTAACATCACACAAGGGTAGTATGTTGTGCTAAAAATCAATTTAAGTCAACTCTATAAACACCACAGTGAAGTGTTTTCCTTGGAGGAAGCCCCAAACACTGCAATGTACGGCTTCATATATTGATCTCTCGAACTCCTGGCTATTTTGAGAAATGAATCTGTTTGCTACCCCACTGGTCACTGGCCAAACACATCCTTCTATCAATCCCAATCAGTTTGTGCTCAGCTGACAAAGCTCTCTTAGTATTTGTCATTCACTAGAAAATTTGCCACCATAGCATGAAGTACCCCACCTCTGAAGGTGAAGGGCCCCTTCACCTCTGGCCCAATACATAATTTACAGACAGCTGGACCAAGCTGCAGGTATAACTAGCTATAACTAGTTATAACTATAACTCTGGTTATAACTAGCTACATCTTTGATTGCTGCACCAGAATGTTAATTGGTGAAAGTCAAAAATACAATTTTTGTTGTTGTTTTGAGAGGGCGTCTCACTCTGTCGCCCAGGCTGGACTGCAGTGGCGCCATCTCGGCTCACTGCAAGCTCCGCCTCCCGGGTTCACACCATTCTCCTGCCTCAGCCTCCCGAGTAGCTGGGACTACAGGCACCTGCCACCATGCCCGGCTAATTTTTTTTATTTTTAGTAGAGATAGGGTTTCACCGTGTTAGCCAGGATGGTCTTGATCTCCTGACCTCGTGGTCTGCCCACCTCGGCCTCCCAAAGTGCTGGGATTACAGGCATGAGCCACCGCACCCAGCCCAAAAATATAATTTTTAAAACTTGGAAACCCTAACCCCAGGTAACATGAAAAAGGGCACGTGCCTATGTACAGAGAAAACAAACGTCTCCAGTGTTTGCTTCCCCTATATTTTGAGTCTCTGTACAAATTTGACTGCATTTGTGACAGAATCATAGGAGAGTATGAACCCAAAGGCCGTCCTGGAATCTGCACCTCATCTACCCTCAAATGAATGCAGCAGCAAAGGCCTGACTCACCGAGAGGAATTCCGCGAGCTCCCGCTGCAGGAGCAGTTTCAGTTCCCCCTTGCTCAGCTTGAATCAGTTCCCTTCCTTGCAAGAACAGTGGTGGAAGGTTCTAATCATGGTGTCCATGGCCATCTCAAGCTGGGTGGGCATGTAGCAGCAGAACTGACCACTCCAGAGGCAGGCCACCAAACCCAGGGAGAAGATTCTTGTTCCAAATAAACAAATGAGGAAACACCAACACTTTCATTAAAACAGAATATTACAATCCCCTGAGGCAGCCCGCCACACAAGTGATGGTTGTTAAAAACATAATAGTCTTTCATTAAAGAGTGTTTCACCCATGCTGGGGCAAGCTGCAAATAAGCACTTTGCAGGTGAGTTGTTTCTCCTCTCTAATCCCTACACCCCCAAGAGGTAGCAGCTCCAGCATATTCATAAGACAGCCAGATAACAGGTACAGAGTCATACTAAAATATAGAATTTAAAAATAAATAAAAATAAAAAGGAAAATACCTAACTTCATACCTGTTCAACAAATACACAGCTCTGTCAATGGTTGTTTACCATTAAACTATAAGCATTTATACCTGGGGGGGAAAGTTCTCCCCAGCACACCTGTTTCCAGGAAGATGAAAATTGCCAGTAACAAGAGATTCAAAGGGAGGTGCCTCTGCTCTGTACTTAATCGTCAGAATGAACAGGTGTGAGCTGCTGCCCCAAGGGTCATTGAAGAAGGCTGGTGCTCATTGGGTGCATTAGATGAGAAGGCAAAGAGAAGGCAAGAGGAAGCCTTCCGTTACCTCTCATAGGGGAGTGTGGATAGAAATGCAATTAGTTGCTAGGAGGTTGATGATGGGGAAGAACTCTAAAAATAGAGGAGCAGAGAAGAAACACTAGCTCCAATCTGGAGATACCTCAGCAAAGCCAATAACAAGGACAAGGGAGTAAACTCTTAGTAGATTAAACTAACCCAAAGGACAGTTGGAAAAAAAAAGAGGAAGTGCTCCATGCACTGATTTAGAAAGGTACAAAGCAGTGCTCCCAACTGTGTAAAAAAGAAATAATGTAATACTATGTTGGGAGCTGTCAGGGGTAAGGGAGGAAAGGGTAGAACAGAGTGGTTGGAGGTAAGACTTTCCAGTGTACACCTTTTTAACTGGTTTTAACTTTTTCAGTTATAGGAATGTATGACCTAATAAAAAAATTGAAATAAACCTCAGAGCAGGTGTGCATGCAGGAATCCACAACGGATTTCCAAGTGAGAGAAACTTAATAGAGAAAGAGTCCATGTAAAAACCAAAGCCAGATATTGGCAACTGTGATTTTAAATGCTGCCTGTTCTCTCAGGACTGAAACTTAATTATACGGAAAGCAAGCCAGGATCTTCTTATCATTTCCCTTCAACAAAGCAGTCGGTATGTAACCTCAACCATCCCATCTGCTCCTGGCCTTACTGCCTGGGCATTCCACTGCACCCTCCCTGCAAGGTCCCTAGGAAGTATTCACTGTACACCTAACACACAATTTTCAAACATATTTTAGGCTGGGCACAGTGGCTCAATCCTGTAATCCTAGCACTTTGGGAGGCCGAGGCAGGCAGATCACTTGAGGTCAGGAATTGGAGACCACCCTGACCAAAATGGTGAAACCCTGTCTCTACTAAAAATACAAAAATTAACTGGATGTGGTGGTGCATGCCTGTAGTCCCGGCTATTCGGGAGGCTGAGGCAGGAGAATTGCTTGAACTCAGGAGGTGGAGGTTGCAGTGAGCCAAGATCATGCCCCTGCACTCCATCCTGGGTGACAGACTGAGACTCAGTCTCAAAAAAAAAAAAAGTTGTTAGTTTTTATTGTCAAAGTAATATAGGTAAAACAATATTTTGAATACTTAGGAGTATGAAATAGTAAAATTCTCTCTCACCATTCCCTACCCTGGTAATTACCCTTTGTTAATTTTTCCTGCATGGGAGGCAGTATCATGGTGGCTAAAAGCATGAACTGCCTGGCCTTACCTCTCACCTCTGCCACTAGTTGTGTGATCCTATGCTGGTCAATTAGCATCTCTGCTGCAGTTTCCCCATCAGTCTAAATGGGGTTAACCATAGCACCTGCTCAGAATGGAATAAACAAACTCTATACAATATTTATTTGTTTATTTATTTATTTATTATTTTTGAGGCAGGGTCTGACTCCAGTTGCCCAGGCTGGAGCGTAGTGGTGCCATCACAGCTCACTGCAGTCTCGACCTCCTGGACTCAGATGATTCTTCCACCTCAGCCTCCCAAGTAGCTGGGACTACAGGTTCACACCACCACGCCTGGCTAAGTTTTATTTTTGTATTTGTAGTAGAGATGGGGTTTTGCCATGTTGCCCAAGCTGGTCTTGAACTCCTGAGCTCAAGTAATCTGCCTGCCTTAGCCTCCCAAAATGCTGGGATTGCAGGTGTGAGCCACCACACCCAGCCTTATTTTATTTATTGTTTTTAAGACAGAGTCTTGCTCTGTTACCCATGCTGGAATGCAGTGGCCCAGTCATGGCTCACTGCACCTCAACCTCCCAGGCTCAGGCGATCCTCCTGCTTCAGCCTCCTGAGTAGCTGGGACAACAGGCACGTGTTATCATGCCTGACTGATTTTTCTATTTTTGTAGATATTGGGTCTCCCTGTGTTTCCCAGGCTGGTGTCAAACTCCTGGCCTCAAGTGATCCTCCTGCCTTGGCCTCCCAAAGTGCTGGGATTACAGGCTTTAGCCACCTTACATTGCCTCTGTGAAATACTTAAAAAGGTTTATTTTGAGCCAATATGAGTGACCATGGCCCAGGGAACTGTCTCAAGAGGTCCTGAGAAAGTATGCCTAAGGTGGCAGATTACAATTTAGTTCATTATTTATTTATAGGGTCTCATGCTGTCACCCAGACTGGAGTACAGTGGTGCAATAATGACTCACTGCAGCCTCGAACTCCCAGACTCAAGCAATCCTCCCACCTCAGTTTCCTGAATAGCTGAGACTGCAGGTGCACACCACCATTCCTGGTTAATTTTTTATTTTTTTAATTTTTTTTAGAGATGAGGTCTCACTATGCTGCCCAGGCTGGTCTCAAACCCCTGGGCTCAAGTGATCCTCCTGCCTTGGCCTCCCAAAGTGCTGAGATTATGGGCATGAGCCACTGCACCTGGTTAAAATTTGGTTTTATACATTAAGTTATAGATGAAGTTATAAATCAGTATATGTAAGGTATACATTGGTTTGGCTCAAAAAGGCAGGGGTGTGGGGCTTACAGACCATAATGGATTTAAAGATTTTTGGATCAGGTATGGTGACTTATGCCTGTAATCCCAATACTTTGGGAGGCCGAGGTGGGTGGATCACCTGAGATAAGGAGTTCAAGACCAGCTTGGCCAACATGGTGAAACCCTGTCTCTACTAAAAATGCAAAAAAAAAAAAAAAATTAACCAGGTGTAGTGGTGCATGCCTGTAATCCCAGCTACTCAGGAAGCTGAGGCAGGAGAATCACTTGAACCTGGGAGGTGGAGGTTGCAGTGAGCCGAGATCGTGCCACTGCCCTCCAGGGTAGGTGACAAAGGGAGACTGTCCAAAAAAAAAAAAAAAAAAAAAAAAAAAAAAGATTTTCTGATTGGCAATTTGTTGAAAGAGTTAAGCATTATCTAAAGACTTGAAGTCGGCCGGGCGCGGTGGCTCAACCCTGTAATCCCAGCACTTTGGGAGGCCGAGACGGGCGGATCACGAGGTCAGGAGATCGAGACCATCCTGGCTAACATGGTGAAACCCCGTCTCTACTAAAAACTACAAAAAACTAGCCAGGTGAGGTGGCGGCGCCTGTAGTCCCAGCTACTCGGGAGGCTGAGGCAGGAGAATGGCGTGAACCTGGGAGGCGGAGCTTGCAGTGAGCTGAGATCCGGCCACAGCACTCCAGCCTGGGTGACAGAGCGAGACTCCGTCTCAAAAAAAAAAAAAAAAAAAAAGACTTGAAGTCAACAGAAAGAAATTCTTGAGTTAAGATAAAGGGGGTTGTAGAAGCCAAGTTTCTTGTTATGTAGATGAAACCTCCAGGTAGCAGCCTTCAGAGAGAACAAATGATAAATGTTTCTTTTTGGACCTTAAAAAGTGTCAAATTGTTAGTTCATTTCTCCTAGATCTGGGAAAGGCCTAGCTGCATTAATGGAGATTCTCTATAGATGCAAAATTTCCCCCATAAAAGATGGCTTTACAGGACCATTTCAAATATGTCAGAGAAGTCTATTTTGGGGTAAAACATTTTGATTTCTTTCATGGTCTGCTATCTGTCATGTGATGCTACCAGAGTGAGGTTGGAATTTGGTATCTTATTGTCACAAAGAGTCTGTTTTGTCACTCTTATGATCTCTATTTTAATGTCAGTGCTGATCAGTTGTGCCTAAACTCCAAAAGGAAAGAGGTACAATGAGGCCTGTCTGACCTCCCTTCCCATCAAGGCCTGGAATTCAGTTGTTCAGGTTTCTCTGGGGTCCCCTGGGCCGAGAGGGTCTGTTCGGTCAGTTGAGGATTTTAGGATTTTCTTTTATTTATTTTATTTTTTTATTTGTAGAAATGGGGTCTTGCTATGTTGCCCACACTGGTCCCAAACTTCTGGCCTCAAGCAATCCTCCCACCCCAGCCTCCCAAAATGCTGGGATTATAGATGTGAGTCAGCACGCCCAGCCTCCTCCTCTTTTTTTCATGCCCAGCCTCCTTCTCTTTTCCCCTCTCCAGCTCTTAAATGTTGTTCCCCCTGTGGTCTCAGCTACTCCTATAATTTCAGTCTCTCCCAAGATTATATTTCTTGGCCCAGATCTCTCTGCTAAGCTCCAGAACCATCTATCCCACAGCCTGCTGGACCACATTTCTACCTGAATGTCCCACAAGCTTTTCAAACTCAATTCGGACCATCCACTGAAGAAAAAAAATATGAAGCTTTTAAAAAGTTAAAACTAGTTTACTCAGGAATCTTACTGAGGGCTATAGACCAAGGTCTACATTCTGGGAGCAGCCCTTCAGAGGGGTTCTGTGAGACTGCTCCGGCAAGGTAGCTCAGCCCACAGCTTCTACACAGGCCTTAGGGGTTCACTACATGCAAAGTCACATCAGACTTGCAGAAGTTACATTAAAGCAGAATCACATCAAGGTTTATGTATAAGAGTACATCTGGTATAGGTTACAGAGGCATCATCCCTAACCCCATCAGACGTTATGTTACCTATAGGAAAAGGCATTAATTAGGCTTATTTACCTATTAAGGAATGCGATGACTCAGCCAAGACGCAGGACTGTATGCTGTACCCTGTTTTGTCTTCAAAGCATTTTTCTGGAGAGCTGGGTGTCAACACAGAGTCAGGGGCTTGTGAAATTATACTGGCAAGCAAAAATGAGCAAATACGTCTTTTTACATTTGCTACTTTATCTCACGGGACCTAAGCAAAACTCATCCCTTCAGGCATCGCAAGCATCCAGTTCCTTAGTCACACCAGCTTCTGTCACATTTTTTTTTTTTGAAACGGAGTCTGTCTGTCACCCAGGTTGAAGTGCAGTGACAGGATCTCAGCTCACTGCAACCTCTGCCTTCCAGGTTCAAGCAATTCTCTTGCCTCAGCCTCCTAAATAGCTGGGATTACAAATGTGTGCCACCACGCTGGGCTAATTATTTTATGTGTTTTTAGTACAGATGGGGTTTTACCATGTTGGCCAGGCTGGTTTTGAACTCCTGGCCTCAAGTGATCCACCTGCCTCGGCCTCCCAAAGTTCTGGGATTACAGGTGTGAGTCACTGCACCCAGCCACAATTCTTAAATACCAACTAAACTAGTCCACTTCTCTCCATTCTTCACCACCTTTGGGGTCTTTTAATTTTTGGTCTCTGTTCCTGCCGAGGCTTCCTTACTGCTCTACTTTCTACCATCCCCCTCCATTCTCACCTCTATTCCGCTGCCAGAGAAGCTGATCTAAAACACAAATCAATGCCCATGCTCCTGGCCATTCGAAGGCCTGGCCCTGCCTGCAAACTGACCATGGTGTTGGGAGCTCCCATTCTTCCACGCCTTTGCAGGTTCTGAGCACACTGTGTGGAATGCTAATTCTATCTACTCCTTTAAGATCAGTTCAAGTGTCATCTCCTCTTGGACATTTTCCTGCACTCTTCCCAACTACCCATCCCACATCCCCCATCTCTGATAGGTGCCTTCTCTGTCCTCTCCTATTCCCTACCTCATGTTTGTCTTTCTCATCATTGCACTTACCATACATTGCCAATATCACTTTTTTTTTTATTTTTATTTTTTTTTTTTTTTTGAGATGGAGTCTTGCTCTGTCACCCAGGCTGGAGTGCGGTGGCCGGATCTCAGCTCACTGCAAGCTCCGCCTCCCGGGTTCACACCATTCTCCTGCCTCAGCCTCCCGAGTAGCTGGGACTACAGGCGCCCGCCACCTCGCCCGGCTAGTTTTTTGTATTTTTAGTAGAGACGGGGTTTCACCGTGTTAGCCAGGATGGTCTCGATCTCCTGACCTCGTGATCCGCCCGTCTCGGCCTCCCAAAGTGCTGGGATTACAGGCTTGAGCCACCGCGCCCGGCTTTTTTTTTTTTTTTTTTGTCTGCCATATGTTCCCCACCCTCCACACTTTGAATGAGTTCCTTGATGTCAGGGTTGATATCTGGTTCATCTATGCATTCCACAGCATTTAGCACAGGAACAGGCATATGGAAGTGCTCAGAATCCTCACTGATGGATGGATTCATAAACAAATCAATCAGAGAGAGAAACATAAGATTCCCCAAAAGTTGAGCCTTGTCTAGTTTAACTGCCAAATAATTATTTGATTGCCTTTATTCCACATAAAAATTTGCTTCATCAAATGGAGAAAGAGAAAAAGACAGACAGACAACAGTCATGTCAATGAATATAAAGAGTTTGAGCTGGACATGGTGGCTCACACCTGTAATCCCAGCACTTTGGGAGGCTGAAGCAGGTAGATCACTTGAGGTCAGGAGTTCGAGACCAGCCTGACCAAAACGGTGAAACCTCGTCTCTACTAAAAATACAAAAATCAGCAAGACGTGGTGGTGTGCACCTGTAGTCCCAGCTACTCGGGAGGCTGACGCAGGAGAATAACTTGAACCGAGGAGACAGAGGTTACCGTGAGCCAAGATAATGCCATTGCACTGCAGCCTGGGCGTTGCAGGGAGACTCTGTCTCAAAACAAAACAAAAAAAAAGAGTTTGAATTTGGAATTAAATATTATCAGGTTAAGTTGTTGAAGTTATAGATGCACTAAAATCAGTAAATCTTACAAAGTATATGGGTCTCAACGGTATTATATTTAAATCATATTTAACCATAAAATAATTTACTCGGGGAACTCAATTGGCAGATAAAACTCCTAATAGAATAGATATTGAAAATTGTAATGCTGTCATTTGATTCAAGAGATGAAAATGTGGCCTCTACATCTTGTGCTTGTGGGGTTTAAAAGCAAGGTGATTTTCTCTGTTTCTGATGGGCTGTGGCAGCGCTAAATATATCCTTTGGTACATGCTGCCCCTTAGTGTCAAACTCCAGGACTGCATCTGGCAGCCCTTTAATTCCCAGAATGCACTTGAAATTCTGTTTATAACGCCCCTTCTTCAGGGGCTTATCTTTATATAACCCAGCCTCAGTCCCTGCCCTCCAGGAGGCTTTCAGAAACAAAGGCAATGTCAAAAGGCTCAACAAGAATCTGTCAGGCTAAGGCGGGAGGATAGCTTGAGCCCAGGAGTTCGAGACCTGCCTGGGTAATACAGCGAGACCCCGTTCTCCACAAAAAGGAAAAAAAAAAAAAAGACAAAAAAAAAAAAAGGAATCTGTCAGGCTAGAGACACAAATTTACAGGTGACATGAAATCCCAGGATGGGGAGACACACCTGAACCCCATCTCTACTAAATATACAAAAATTAGTTGAGCGTGGTGATGCATACCTGTAATCCCAGCTACTTGGGAGGCTGAGGCAGGAGGATCATATGAACCCGAGAGGCAGAGGTTGCAGTGAGCTGAGATCACGCCACTGCACTCCAGCCTGGGAGACAGAGTGAGACCCTGTCTTAAAAATAAATAAATAAATAAATATATATATATGTGTGTGTGTGTGTAAAAGTAAGGACAATTTTAGAGAAAAAAAATGGTACAAATCCACAAAGGTGGGAGCAAAAGCAGAAAAGATATTTGTAAGTGAGGCGTTGGTCATGGAGCCTGACAGACAAGACATATGTGAAGAAGAGGCATCCTGTCAACCAGGCAGGCAGACACCTCCTCAGACTGAGGACATCCCCAGGGTGTCTGAGCCAGGAACTGCCCTGGGGCCAAGACTACAGTCATACAGGAGGCTAAGTTGCTTCCTCCTAAAGTCTCCAGTTTCTGTCTTTTTATGTAACCAGATTCAAATGTTCTATCATTTTCCTAGCAACGGCATGAGGAATCTCAGAGGGAGGCATGGACCTCAGAAGGTTGTGAGGACACTTTTGAGGGTGGTGAGTATGTTTATTATCTTGACTGTGGTGATGGTGTCACTGGGGTATACAGATGTCAAACTTACCAAAGTGTAGATTTTAAATATGTGCAGTTTATTGTGTGTCGATTATAACTCAAAGCTATTTTAAAAAGGAAAGAAAGAAGCTTTCCTAGAATTGCACAACTATATTGCAGCAGAACTGAGATTCAAACCCATGCTTATCTGACAAAAAGATAAAATCATGCAGCCATTTAAAATTAGAGTTATAAAGACTAGAAAAATGCAAAAAAAAAATCAGGAAATTGGTAAGTGAAAATAGCAAAGTAGAAATTATACATATGCTGTAATGGACAAATTTTGTGTACCTAAAAAGGGAAAATGAAATAGTCCTGTGTTACTTAATGACAAATATATTCTGAGAAATGCGTCATTAGGTGATTTTGTCACTGTGTGAACATCATAGACTATACTTACACACACCTAGATGGTACAGCCCACTACACACCTAGGCCATATGGCATAGCCTATTGCTCTTAGGCTGTCAACCTGTACAGCATGTAACTGTGCTGAATACTGCAGGCAAGTGTAATGCAATAGTATTTGTGTAGCTAAACATAGAAAAGGTACAGTAAAAATATGGTATAAAAGATTTTAAAAAAAAAAAGTACTCCTTCAAAGGACACTTACCATGAGCGGAGCCTGCAGGACTGGAAGTTGCTCTGTGTGAGTTGGTAAGTAAATGGTGAGTGAATGTGAAGGCCTAGGACACTACTGTACACTACTATAGCCTTCATAGTCATTGTACAGTTAGGTTACACTAAATTTATTTTATAATACTTTTCATGGCCAGGTGTTGTGGCTCACATCTGTAATCCTAGCACTCAGGGAGGCTGAGGCAGGTGAATCATTTGAGCCCAGATTTTCAAGACCAGTGTGGGCAGCATAGTGAAACCCTGTCTCTACTAAAAGCACAAAAATTAGCCGGGCATGGTGGCGCATGCCTGTAGTCCCAGCTACTTGGGAGGCTGAGGTGGGAGAACCACTTGAGGCTGGGAGGTGACGGTTGCAGTGAGCCAAGATCACTACACTGCACTCCAGCCTGGGCAACAGAGCAACATCCTGTCTCAAAAACAAACAAACAAACAAACAAACAAAAATTTTTCTTTCTTCAAAATAAGTTAACCTTACCTTACTGTAACTTTTTTTTTTCTTTTTTTCTTTGAGATGGAGTCTTACTCTGTCACTCAGGCTGGAGTGCAGTGGTGTGATCTCGGCTCACTACAACCTCTGCCTCCTGGTTTCAAGTGATTATCCTGCCTCAGCCTCCTGAGTGGCTGGGATTACAGGTGCCCGCCACCACAACAGGCTAATTTTTTTGTATTTTCAGTAGAGACGGGGTTTCACCATGTTGGCCAGGCTGGTCTCGAACTCCTGGCCTCAAGTGATCTGCCCGCCTCAGCCTCCCAAAGTGCTGGGTTTACAGGTGTGAGCCAATGCACCCAGCCAACATTTTAGCTTTATAAGCTTTTAAATTTTTTAAACTTTTTGATGCTTTTGTAATAACACTTAACTTGAACACAAACACATTGTACAGCTGTATGAAGTTTTTTCTTTATATTTTTATTCTATACGTTTTTTCTATTTTTAATTTTTTTTACTTTGTAAACTTTTTCATTAAAAACTAGGACACGGGCCGGGTGCAGTGGCTCACGCCTGTAATCCCATCACTTTGGGAGGCCAAGGCAGATGGATCACCTGAGGTCAAGAGTTTGAGACCAGCCTGACCAACATGGTGAAACCCTGTCTCTACTAAAAATACAAAAAAAATTAGTCAGGCGTAGTGGTGTGCACCCGTTATCCCAGCTACTTGGGAGGCTAAGGCAGGAGAATCACTTGAACTCAGGAGGCAGAGGTTGCGGTGAGCTGAGATCACACCACTGCACTGTATGTAGCCTAGGCAACAAGAGTGAAACTCCATCTAAAAAAAAAAGAGAAGAAAAAGGACATATTAGCCTAGGCCTACACAAGGTCAGAATCATCATTGCTTTGTTGCATCTCTACGTCTTGTCCCACTGGAAGGTCTCACGGACAATAACACCTGTGGAGCTGTCATCTGTGATAACAACACCTTCTGAAATACCTTCTGAAGGGCCTGCCCAAGGCTGCTTTATAGTTAGCTTTTTTATAAATTGAGGGAGTACACTCTAACAATTAATAGTATAGTAGGCCGGGCGCGGTGGCTCATGCCTATAATCCCAGCACTTTGGGAGGCCGAGGCGGGCAGATCACGAGGTCAGGAGTTTGAGACCGGCCTGGCCAATATGGTGAAATGCCATCTCGACTAAAAATACAAAAATTAGCCAGGCTTGGTAGCAGGCGCCTGTAGTCCCAGCTACTCAGGAGGCTGAGGCAGAAGAATCGCTTGAACCCGGGAGGCGGAGGTTGCAGTGAGCTGAGATTGCGCCACTGTACTCCAGCCTGGGCAACAGAGCAAGATTCCCTGTCAAAAAAAGGAAAAAGAAAAAGAAAAAAAAAAGTATAGTAAATGAGGCCAGGCCAGTGGCTCACGCCTGTAATCCCAGCACTCTGGGAGGCTGAGGCGGGTGGCTCGCTTGAGCTCAGGAGTTTGAGACCAGCCTAGGCAACGTGCGAAACCCTGTCTCTACTAAAAATACAAAAATTAGTTGGATGTGGTGGCACTCGCCTGCGGTTCCACCTGCTTGGGAGGCTGAGGTGTTAGGATTGCTTGAGCCCAGGAGGCAGAGGTTGCATTTAGCTGAGATTGTGCCACTGCACTCCAGCCTGGGTGATGCAGTGAGACTCCATCTCAAAAAACAAAAGTATAGTATGCATTAAGCAGTAACATAGCTGTTTATTATCAGGTATCATGTAGTATAAATAATAGTATGTTCTGCACTTTTATATGACTGGCAACACAGCAGGTTTGTTTACACCAGCATCACCCCAAACATGTAAGTAATGTGTTGTGTTATGCCAGTGAGGGATGTGACTTCACTAAGCAAGAGTAATTTTCAGCTCTATTATAATCTTATAGGACCATTGTCATATGTGTGGTTGGTCCATCATTGAGCAAAACGTCATTATGAGCACATGACTATAGTTTTAATCATTGTTTAATAGAATTATGGATAATTTAGAAATTCTTTAATGCTGCCGACAAATTGCATTTTCAGTTAAAACCTTAATTGTAATAATACAGTATTTAAAATTGTAACCTATCTCCATATTAAGCACTGTCTTTTAAGGTATAATGTTGAATAAAGATTTAGCATATAAAATTCTAGATTTAAGTTTCCAGTGTATAAGGTTTCTTTCATATACTTAGGGCAACCATTTGCCCTGTGCTGGAGCCTTCAAGAGATAATATAATTGAGGACACATGCTCAAAATATTACTAAAAATGCATTACAGATTACTATTAAGTGCTAACCAACCATAAGTTATGTGATATAAATGGGCCTCCTTTTTCACACGTGTAAAATGACAACCTTGGGCTAAATGACCTTGAAGTTCCCTTTCCTTTAAACAATTTTTTGATTCTCAAATGTGTTTAAGGACCACTGTCTGTGTGAGTGCTTGTGTGTGTGCACATTGTTGTGCATGTTTTACCTCCTTCAGCAAAACAATTCAGACAATGAAGTAGAGGTCAAAGGTCCCTGGAGGAAGTTCAAGGAGAGCCTTGACTATACTCTTTTCTTCCTGGCCCCTACCGTCCAGAAAAACAGGTTTAGAGAATTTGCCCCACATTTCCGCCAGGAAAATCAGATGTCTCTACTCCAGGAACTACAGAAAGTGTTATCTCTTCTTTAAATGGTGTCGCCTGTTGTTACCAGATAGAAGGTCTTGACTGCGAGTTGTCCAGGTTCATGGTGTGTTGAACAAAGAATTGAACAAAACACACAAACAAAACAAAAAAAGAAGCAACGAAAGACAAAACAACAAAAGAACAGAGTAAGGAAGGCACAGATTTCTTAAGTGAAAGTATAATTCACAGAGCAGGAGAGAACTTGAGGAAGCAGCTCAAGAGCCCGTTTACTGCAATGCTCCTTAGGGTTTTTGTTGTTGCTTTGTGATGGAGTCACAAGTCTCACTTTGTTGCCCAGGCTAGAGTGGAGTGGCTTAATCTCAGCTCACTGCAAAGTCCGACTCCTGGGTTCAAGCGATTCTCATGCCTCAGCCTCCAGAGTAGCTGAGACTACAGGCATGCACCATCATGCCCCGCTAATTTTTTTTTTATGTTTATAGTAGGGACATGGTTTCTCCGTGTTGGCCAGGCTGGTCTCGAACTCCTGGCCTCAGGTGATCCACCCGACTCGACCTCCCAAAGTGCTGGGATTACAGATGTGAGCCACCACATCTGGCAGCTCCTCAGGGTTTTTATAAAGCCAGGAGAATTCAGTAACACCACTAGGTGCTCTTCAGAGGCCTCCAATTGGCTACACCCTATGAAGAATTAGCCTGCACCAATCAGCGGCTGAAGTGGAGACTTCTGTCTTGTTATCACAGGAGTGAGGATGTGGCCTGTATGCTGCCCAATCTTGCCTAGAACTGGCTGTACCTGCTGTTGTCTTGCTTATGCGATCTGGCTGCCCCTGCTATTCCTTTGCTTATGCCCCAACCCTTGGTTACCATAATTCCCTATTCTCAGCTGGATACATGGCAGTTCATTAGGCTACTCTACTTTTCCATATATTTGAAATTCTACTTAATAAAAAGTTTACACACACACTCACACACACACACACACACACTCCTCATCCCTGCCAGCATGAGAAAAAAGGTTACAAAACTGGAATTATTTCATCAGAAGAAGAGAAGTAATTTCATGGCATTGAGTACATGGAGGGTTAATGATAGAGGAGAAATATGAAACTTCTTTGTGTCACTGCTGCAATCAGATGAAGGTGAATAACTTAAACAATCTTAAAGAAAAAAAAAATGATCCCTAACCATGAAGGCTGTTAAACATTGAAATAAGATACTGGAGAAGATAGCTAAGAAGATTCTTTCTCTGAAAATAGGGAGTGAAAATGCATTATTTATACTGATGACTAAGAAGTATAACATGAATGCTTATTTATTTCCCAAATTTATTCCTGAGCCAAATGAAGTAGATGAATCTTGATCTGAACCTCAGCCAGTCACATTGGCCAAGCCTAAAATAAACACATAGAATGTGTTTGGGTAAGTGGCATGCAACTGTGCCAGAGGTCTGAACCCCAGCTCATGTTTACTGTCAGGACTAGCTATCAGCAAGTCCAACAGTTACACTTCCTTGTCACCTCAAGCCACACCCGTTATCAGCAGCAAGACCAACAAGCTTCCTGTGGTAGCTGGCATTCAAAATGGCCTCCAGGCCGGGTGCGATGGCTCATGCCTAGAATCCCAGCACTTTGGGAAACTGAGTCAGGTGGGTCACTTGAGGTCAGGAGTTCAAGATCAGCCTGACCAACAAGGTAAAACCCTGTCTCTACTAAAAATACAAAAATTAGCTAGGCGTAGGGGCAGGTGCCTGTAATCCCAGCTACTTGAGAGGCTGAGGTAGGAGAACCGTTTGAACCCGGAGGCAGAGGGTACAGTGAGCCGAGTTCGCACCACTGCACTCCAGCCTGGGCAACAGAGCAAGACTCTGTCTCAAAAAACAAAAAACAAACAAAAAAACGGTCTCCAGTGATCCTTGCCTTCTGGCATCCTTGCCTTTGTGTGGTGCCCTCCCACAATGAGTAGAGCTGACCTGTGTTCCCAGTGGGAAATTGTGAATGACTTCTGAGACAGGGGCATAAAAGACATCCTGGCTTTGGCCGGGCGCAGCAGCTCATGCCTGTAATCCCAGCACTTTGGGAGGCTGAGGTGGGTAGATCACCTGAGGTCAGGAGTTCGAGACCAGCCTGGCCAACATGGTGAAATCCCGTCTTTACTAAAGATACAAAAATTAGCTGGGTATGGTGGCAAGTGCCTGTAATCCCAGCTACTCGGGAGACTGAGGCAGGGGAATCACTTGAACCCGGGAGCAGAGGTTGCAGTGAGCCCAGTTCACGCCACTTCACTCCAGCCTGGGCGAAAGAGCAAGACTCCGTCTAAAAAAAAAAATTCCTGGCTCTTGCCTCGCTTCCTCTTGGATCACTCACCCTGGAGGCAATCAGCTGCCATGTTGTGAGGATATCCAAGAAGCCCTACAAAGAGATCTGCAGGACAAAGGACTGAGGCTTCTTGCTGGCAGCTAGCACCAACTGACCAGGCACGCAATGAACCACCTTCGGAGTAGATCCTCAGCCAGGGTCAAGCCTTCAGCTGACTGCAACACAACCTTGTGAGAACCAAAGCTCCTGAATTCTTGTCCCACAGCTGTATGAAACAATAAATGTTTGTTGTTGTTTTACACTAAATTTAGGGATAAATTTTTATGGAGCAATAGATAACTAATATAGCTTGTTAGTTAAAAGTTTGGAATCCTTTTTACATGACTCTTCAGAAAAATAGTGCAATGTAAATAGACACATTTCTTCTATTAGAATGTTCCAGAAATTAATATGTAATATGTGTGGCCTCTCAAAGAGCACACATGCCAAGCTGTTACAGGAGAGGGTGCTGTTTCCTATTTTCTATAGCACTTTTCATTACAACCAAGGAAATGAAAAGTTATGGGAAGTAGCAATGAGTTTTCTGCAAACAACCTCTTTGAATATCTTAACAGAATTAATAATAGGCTTTTAACTTATCACAGTTTAAACAAAAATCATTGTTTCTGACTCTGAAGCATCACCTCACATCACAAAGTGTTACTCTGTCCCTCCTCAGCACAAGCTGAGCAATGTCTGCTTGGAGCATATCTGATTATTTCCACAATTCACTGAAATAATTAGGGCTTACTTGTCATGAGTCTGTTTCTGTGATATGCAACATAGAACTCCAAAAGCCTCCCGCCAGCCCCTCTTGAGCAGCTGAGAGGGCCGGGCCATCTCAGAGTATCCAGGAGAAAAGTTTCTCCTCGCTCCATCTATAGCTCCCTTCAATAAATGGCAACTCTAAAAGTTTTCTGTCTTTGAAATTTGATCTGTGATGCAAGCCCATATTTGCCCTCTGTTTTCTGCCACACATGAGGTGAAAGTTGCTGGAGTCAATATAGCATCTGTACTGGCTACAGTGGCAATGACTGCAGAGTCAAGCAGAGCCTTGGTGCTTGGTGGCCACAATGGGAGCGATCTTCTCATCCAGCCAGTTCTGTTCTGTGGTTTTGGACATCATTCCTGGAAGATTCACCTGAAGCTCTCAAAAGAGTTCTGTGAGCCACCCAGAGTTCTTTCTCTGCTTCAGCATCTGGAGTCAACTTTCATTGCCTGCAATTAAGAGCCCTGCCTGATATACCTCATTCAAGACTGATATCTGCCAAGCTGGTTGAATCTCCAGAGAGCCCTACCCTTGATACAGAAAACCAGCAGATTCTCCACAAAGAATTAGCCTTAAAGGACTGGATTTGGGCAACAAAAGCCAAAACTGACAAATGGGATCTAATTAAACTAAAGAGCTTCTGCACAGCAAAAGAAACTACCATCAGAGTGAACAGGAAACCTACAGAATGGGAGAAAATTTTTGCAATCTACTCATCTGACAAAGGGCTAATATCCAGAACCTATAAATAACTCAATCAAATTACAAGAAAAAAACAAACAACCCCATCAAAAAGTGGGCAAAGGATATGAATAGACACTTCTCAAAAGAAGACATTCATACAGCCAACAGACACATGAAAAAATGCGCATCATCACTGGCCATCAGAGAAATGCAAATCAAAACCACAATGAGATACCATCTCACACCAGTTAGAATGGCAATCATTAAAAAATCAGGAAACAACAGGTGCTGGAGAGGATGTGGAGAAATAGGAATGCTTTTACACTGTTGGTGGCACTATAAACTAGTTCAACCATTGTGGAAAACAGTGTGGTGATTCCTCAAGGATCTAGACCTACAAATACCATTTGACCCAGCCATCCCATTACTAGGGATATACCCAAAGGATTATAAGTCATGCTGCTATAAAGACACATGCACACGTATGTTTATTGCGGCACTATTCACAATAGCAAAGACTTGGAATCAACCCAAATGTCCATCAGTGACAGACTGGATTAAGAAAATGTGGCACAGGCTGGGCGCGGTGGCTCAAGCCTGTAATCCCAGCACTTTGGGAGGCTGAGACGGGTGGATCACGAGGTCAGGAGATCGAGACCATCCTGGCTAATACGGTGAAACCCCGTCTCTACTAAAAAAAAAAAAAAAAAACTAGCCGGGCGAGGTGGCGGGCACCTGTAGTCCCAGCTACTTGGGAGGCTGAGGCAGGAGAATGGTGTAAACCCGGGGGGTGGAGCTTGCAGTGAGCTGAGATCCGGCCATTGCACTCCAGCCTGGGCGACAGAGCGAGACTCCGTCTAAAAAAAAAAAAAAAAGGAAAATGTGGCACATATACACCATGGAATACTATGCAGCCATAAAAAGGGATGAGTTCATGTCCTTTGTAGGGACATGGAGGAAACTGGAAATCATCATTCTCAGCAAACTATCACAAGAACAGAAAACCAAATACTGCATGTTCTCACTCATAGGTGGGAACTGAACAATGAGATCACTTGGATGCAGGAAGGGGAGCATCACACACCGGGTCCTATTGTGGGGAGGGGGTAGGGGGGAGGGATAGCATTAGGAGATATACCTAATGTAAATGATGAGTTAATGGGTGCAGAACACCAACATGGCACATGTATATATATGTAACAAACCTGTATGTTGTGCACACGTACCCTAGAATTTAAAGTATAAAAAAAAAGTTAAAAACATAAAAAAAAAAAAAAAGACTGGATTTGCCATTTTCGGGTTAGGTCACAAACCCAATTTACTCAAAGTCCCAAAGTTGCAGAGGCTAATTATGGTTGCATCATTCTAGACAGATAGTTTCCCTGGAGTTGGGAGTTCGCCTCCCTGTGATGAAGGCTTCTCACTTTTTTTTTTTTTTTTTTTTTTTTTTTGGCTCTGTTGCCCTGGCTGGAGTGCAGTGGCGCAATCTCGGCTCACTACAACCTCTACCACCCGAGTTCAAGTGATTCTCCTGCCTCAGCCTTCCAAGTAGCTGGGATCACAGATGCCCACCACCACTCCCAGCTAATTTTTTGTGTTTTGAGTAGAGACGGGGTTTCACTATGTTGGCCAGGCTGATCTCAAACTCCTGACCTCAGGTTATCTGCCCACCTCAGCCTCCCAAAGTGCTGGGATTACAGACGTGAGCCGCTGCACCCAGCCAAGGCTTCTCACTTTCAAACAGAGCTGAATGCGGTCTGGGGTGTAAAGATCCTGCATTATTTGCTTTTATTGGGAGCTTTAATACTACCTGTCTCCAAAAGACCTCGATTCTAGAAAGAGCATTCTCTTGTTTTCAATGTGCTCTTTCTTTTCTCAGCAGTTCAGACATAGTTGTGTGGTGGTAAAAGCAGCTCCAAATCCCAATCTTAGTCAACACTGGGTTCCAAAGTTCCTGCAATAAGGATATATTCCTCCTATCTTGATTTTACTCCTAATTATATGAGCATTATATGCTCTAATATTTACATTTCTCCAGCCAACACAAACTCTCTGGCTATAATTTAATAATCTTTCAGATTATCATCATCATCATTATTATTTTGAGACACTGTCTCGCTCTTTCACCCAGGCTGGAGTGCAGTGGTGCAGTCTTGGCTTACTGGAACTTCCGCCTACTGGGTTCAAGCAATTCTTGTGCCTCAGCCTCCTGAGTAGCTGGGATTACAGGCATGCACTATCATGCCTGGCTAATTATTTTGTATTTTTAGTAGAGACAGGGTTTCACCATGTTAGCCAAGCTGGTCTCAAACTCCTGAGCTCAAATATCTGCCTGCCTGGGCCTTCCAAAGTGCTGTGATTACAGGCCTGAGCCACCCAGCCGGGCCTCAAATTATTTTATAGTCTTTGTATCCACCAAGTTGAGATATTTCTCTTTGAAAGTTATAATGTCACCAGAAGGATTGTTTCTTTTGTATCATCTCTGTATAGGGATGTGAATTGAAAACTCCCAGTCTTAATCATTTATAAACATAATTTATTACTGTGAAATAAAAGTTGAGAAGCTAATTGTGAAGACTTTGTGTTTTAGACTTTGTAACAATTAGCCCCCACCCCACTTGTCATTGTCCAGGCAGGACAATGGATGATGGGCACGTTGGACTTAAGTTGGATCAGCCATTTCTCATCACCCCCACTTTTTTTTTTTTTTTTTTTTCCAGACAGAGTCTCTCTCTGCTGCCCAGGCTGGAGTACAGTGGCGTGGTCTCGGCTCACTGCAATCTCTGCCTCCTTGGTTCAAGCAATCCTCCCATCTCAACCTCCCTAGTAGCTGGGACTACAGGCATGAGCCACCATACCCAGCTAATTTTTGTATTTTTAGTAGAGGCGGAGTTTCACCACGTTGGCCAGGCTGGTCTCGAACTCCTGACCTCAGGTGATCCACTTACCTCGGCCTCCCAAAGTGCTGGGCTTACAAGTGTAAGCCACCACACTCAGCCCATCATCTCATTCTTGACATGTTCCCTGAGCCAGTTGGTGCCATGACTGAACTGGCAAGAGAAGATGGCAGAAGCATAAAGGAATGAGTGTGGTAGAACAGCTTGCACTCTCACACACGTCTGGAACCTCATTTTGATAGCCTCAGGAGAGGGGCTCCATGCCTTATACCTTACATCAAAAGATAACTGACAAAGCAAAACTCATCCTGGCAGTCCCATCTTTTAGCAAGTACAGGCTTTATCACTTCTGGTTAAATAATAACTTCCAGGAAGCCACTTTTTAAGTTAGCTAAGGAAAATGACAGTTAATACCAAATAAGGAAGAACTTCCTAGGAGCTCATGGAGTTACATTTTATTATAAACTTATTAATTACTTCCAAAAACTCTTGGGTAAGAAATTTCCTGTAGAAGACCGCAGGTTTGGTTATTAAAACAAGAATAGGGGTAGGTATGGTGGCTCACACCTGTAATTCTAGCACTTTGAGAGGCCGAGGCAGGCAGATCACTAGAGGTCAGGAGTTCAAGATCAGTCTGGCCAATATGGCAAAACCCTGTCTCTCCTAAAAAAATACGAAAATTAGCTGGGAATGGTGGCACATGCCTGTAGTTCCAACTACTCAGGTGACTGAGGCATGAGAATTGCTTGAACCCGGGAGGTGGAGGTTGGAGCTAAGATCTTCTCACTGCACCCCAGCCTGGGTGGCAGAGCAAGACTCTGTCTCAAAAAAAAAGGGGAGGGGGAACAGGGGGGTGGGCAAATCCTACCCAAGACAGTTCTGACAAAACGCCATCTCAGAGAGTATACATATGGAAGCACAGCTATCACTTGATATGTGCATCCTCATATTACTGGGCTGCATTTTATACTGTTCCCTATTCCTACCTTTCTGAAAGCCTCTATTAACTTGGTTTCCGTGACTTTTCTTACTTTTTTCTTTTCTTTCTTTCTTTTTTTTTTTTTTTTTTTTTTTTTGAGACCAAGTCTTACCCTGTTGCCCAGGCTGGAGTACAGTGGCGCAATCTTGGCTCGATGAAACCTCCACCTCCCGGGTTCAAATGATTCTCCTGCCTCAGCCTCCCGAGTAGCTGGGATTATAGGCACCTGCCGCCACACTCAGCTAATTTTTGTATTCTTAGTAGAGATGGGGTTTCACCATGTTGGCCAGGCTGGTCTTGAACTCCTGACCTTGTGATCTGCCCACCTTGGGCCTCCAAAGTGCGGGGATTAAAGGCGTGAGCCACCACACCCAGCCTCTGTGACCTTTCACTATGCTGGAGTTCCTCCAACTTCTCTAATTCTTCTCCTTTCATGCTCTTTCCTAAGCCAGAGCCTTATCTTTTAAGAACTGCCCTTTGGATGTGAGCATTCTACAGGGCTCTACATGGTCAACCTAGGCAATTTCATCTACGGTGATGGTTTTACCTATAAATTAAATTGTTTCAATTCTCAACTCTACTTCCCCAATCCTAACCCAAGGCCCCTGAGAGTCATATCAGTACAATTTTATTTCCAGTCACCTGGAACATAGACTTACACCTTCTTGCAACATGCCAGCGTTTTTCATAGCCAGCTATTGCCTATCTTGCTTTTATACTTAAACTCTTTCGAAAAACTTAAATTGTTTGTGGCTTCTGGTTCTCTTTCTTTGGACTTTAATTGGTTATGGCTCTACTAGTTACAGTGCTTTTGTCAGCAAGCGTTATTAGTCTGTTCTTACACCACTATAAAGAAATACCTGAGACTGGGTAATTTGTAAGAAAAGAAGGTTAGACTGGGTGCGGTGACTCATGCCTTTAATCCCAGCACTTTGGGAGGCTGAGGCAGGTGGATCACCTGAGGTCAGGAGTTTGAGACCAGCCTGGCTAATATGGCAAAACCCCATCTCTACTAAAAAATACGAAAATTGGCCAGGCGTGGTGCCATGCACCTGTAGTCCCAGCCACTCAACAGGCGGACACAGGAGAATCACTTGAACTCAGAGGTCGGGGGTGCAGAGGTTGCAGTGAGCCGAGATCATGCCACAGCACTCCAGCCTGGGTGACAGAGCAATACTCCATCTCAAAAAAAAAGAAAAGTAAAGAAGATTAATTGGCTCACAGTTTCACAGGCTGTACAGGAAGCATAGCAGCTTCTGCTTCTCGGAAGGCCTAAGGAACATTCAGTCATGGCAGAAGGCAAAGGGGAAACAGACACATCTTATGTGGCCGAAGGAGGAGGAAGGAGAAGGAAGAGAGAGAGGGGAGAGGTGCCACACACTTTCAAACAACCAGATCTCATGCTAGCTCATTCACTCACTTTCATGACAACAGCACCTTGGGGATGATGTTAACCCATTCATGAGAACTCCACCCCCATGATCCAATCACCTCCCACTAGACCCCACCTCCAACAGTGGCGATTACAATTCAACATGAGATTTGATGGGGAGACAGATCCAAACCATATCATTCAGGCTACTCCAAATCTCATGTCCTTCTCACATTGCAAAATACAATCATCCCTTCTCAACAGTCCCCCAAAGTCTTAAATCATTCCAGCATTAACTCAAAAGTCCAAAGTCCAAAGTCTCATTTGAGAAAAGGCAACTCCCTTCCACCAATAAACCTGTAAAATCAAAACAAGTTAGTTACTTCCAAGATAAAATTGGGGGTATAGGCATTAGGTAAATACTCCTGTTCCAAAAGGGAGAAATCAGCCCCCCAAAAGAGGCTATAGACCCCACATAAGTCTGAAACCCAGCAGGGCAGCCATTAAATTTTAAAGCTCCAAAATAATCTCTTTCGACTTCATGTCTGACATCCAGGACACACTGCTGCAAGGGGTGGACTCTGAAGGCCTTAGGCAGCTCGGCCTCTGAGGCTTTGCCGGGTACAGCATCTGTTTTCACAGGCTGGCATTGAGTGCCTGCAGCTTTTCCAAGCACAGGGTACAAGCTGTCCATGTATCTACCATTCTGGGGTCCGGAGGACAATGGCCCTCTTCTCATAACTCTACTAGGCAATGCCCCAATGGGGACTCTGTGTAGGGGCTACAGCCCCACATTTCCCCTCCACACTGCCCTTGTAGACGTTCTCAATGAAGGCTCCATTCCTGGGACAGTCTTCTGCCTGGACGTGCAGGCTTTGCCATACATCCTCTGAAATCTGTGCAGAGGCTTCCAAGCCTCAACTTTTGCATTCTGTGCACTCACAGGCTTAATAACATATGGAAACCACCAAGGCTTACAGCTTGCAACCTTTGAAGTGGCAGGACCATTGAGCCATGGCTGGAACTGGAACTGGAACTGGAATGGCTGAGATGCAGGAAGCAGTGTCCCAAGCCTGCTTACACAGGGAAGGGTGATGGGGCCCTGGGCCTGGCCCAAGAAACCATTCTTCCCTACTAGGCCTTTGGGCCTGTGATTGGAGGGGCTGCCTGGAAGGTCTCTGAAATACCTTTGAGGCCTTTTTCCCATTGTCTTGGCTATCAGCATTTGCCTTCCTTTCAGTTACGCAAATTTCTGCAGCCTGCTTGAATCCTTCCCCTGAAAAAGGGCTTTTCTTTTTTAACACGTGGCTAGGCTGCAAATTATCCAAACTTTTACATTCTATGTCCCTTTTAAATGTAAGTTTGTTGAGAGCAAGCCCCCCAAAATCTGGCCATAAACTGGCCCCAAAACCGGCAATAAACAAAATCTCTGCAGCACTGTAACATGTTCATAATGGCCCTAACGCCCAAGCTGGAAGGTTGTGGGTTTACGGGAGTGAAGGCAAGGAACACCTGGCCTGCCCAGGGCAGAAAACCGCTTAAGCCACAAACACCACCATGAGCGATCTGTGCCTTAAGGACATGCTCCTGCTGCAGTTAACTAACCCAACCTATTCCATTAATTCAGCCCATTCCTTTGTTTCCCATAAGGGATACTTTTAGTTAATTTAATATCTATAGAAACAATGCTAATGACTGGTTTGCTGTTAATAAATATGTGGGTAAATCTCATTTCTGGGCTCTCAGCTCTGAAGACTATGAGACCCCTGATTTCCCACTTCACACCTCTATATTTCTGTGTGTGTCTTTAATTCCTCTAGCGCCGCTGGGTTAGGGTCTCTTTGACTGAGCTGGTCTCGGCAAGGGGCGTCCATTCATGGAGGCTCGAATCCAGGTCGAAGGGTCGCCAGAGCGACGGTTGGAACAGAAAACTAGCTGGAGGACACCCGAGTACTCTTAAAGCAATCCCCGTGGTGAGTAAGAAGGGGAGTTCAGAGGCGTCAGGGTAATGATGGGACAGGTGTGGGGTCTGGTTCGTTCCACCTTGGAACTTTTTCACACTGATGATGAGGAGGAAGGAGGGTATAGCAAAGTAACAGAAGAGGTTACAGAGCATGTTTATTTACCAGCTAAAGCTAAAGTGGCAAAGGAAGGAGAGGTTCATCCCTACCCTTCTGCACCCCCTTCTTATTATTTTGAAGAAAATGACCCTCCAGATCTTTCTTTTCCGGAGGACACTGGGTGAAAAGTAGTTGCCCCAGTGACTGTTTGAGCAGCGCCTCAAGCGACTGCTCTTAGTTCTATTCAGGCAGGAATTCAGCAAGCTAGATGAGAGGGTGATTTAGAGGCTTGCCAGATGCCTGTTAGAATACACCCCCCAGATCAACAGGGAAATATTACAGCTACATTTGAGCCTTTTCCTTTTAAATTACTCAAAGAATTTAAACAAGCTATAAATCAGTATGGACCATGTTCTCCTTTGGTAATGGGACTGTTAAAGAATGTTGCTGTTTCCAGTGGGATGATACCTACTGACTGGGACACTCTTACTAAAGCTTGTCTAACTCCTGCTCATTTCTTACAATTTAAAACTTGGTGGGCAGATGAAGCTTCCATTCAGGCTGCTCGCAATGCTCAGGCACAACCTCAAATTAATATAACTGCAGACCAACTTTTGGGGGTTGGCGGCTGGGCTGGTTTAGATGCACAAGTGGTCATGCAGGGTGATGCCATAGAACAGCTTAGAGGAGTGTGCATTAGAGCTTGGGGAAAAAAATCACTTCAGGTGGGGAATAATACCCTTCCTTTAGTGACATAAAACAGGGACCAAGAGAACCATACATTGATTTTATAGCTCGGTTACAGCAGTTTTTTTTTTTTTTTTTTTTTTTTTTTTTTGAGGAGTCTTGCTCTGTGGCCCAGGCTGGAGTGCAGTGGCGCGATCTCAGCTCACTGCAAGCTCCACCTCCCAGGTTCACGCCATTCTCCTGGCTCAGCCTCCAGAGTAGCTGGGACTACAGGCGCCCGCCACCACGCCCGGCTAATTTTTTGTATTTTTTTAGTACAGACGGGGTTTCACCGTGTTAGCCAGGATGGTCTCGATCTCCTGACCTCGTGATCCGCCCGTCTCGGCCTCCCAAAGTGCTAGGATTACAGGCTTGAGCCACCGCGCCTGGCCCAGCACTCTTTTAAAAAGATGATTGCAGATTCAGCTGCTCAGGATATAGTATTGCAGTTATTAGCTTTCGACAATGCTAATCCCGATTGCCAGGCTGCTCTGCAACCTATTAGAGGGAAAGCACATTTAGTTGATTATATCAAGGCCTGTGATGGTATCGGAGGTAATCTGCATAAAGCTACTTTGTTGGCACAGGCAATGGCAGGACTGAGAGTGGATAAAGAAAATACTCCATTTCCCGGAGCTTGTTTTAACTGTGGGAAGCATGGTCATACTAAAAAAGAATGTAGAAAAAATCAGCGAGTCAGGCTGCCAGACAGGGGAAAAAAGAAAACTGTTGAGCCTGAAATATGTCCAAAATATAAAAAAGGAAAACATTGGGCTAGTCAGTGTCCCCCTAAGTTTGATAAAGATGGGAACCCGATTTCAGGAAATGCCATGAGGGGCCCGTCCAGGACCCTGTTCTAAACCGGGGCATTTCCAGCTCAGGCCATTCCCTCACCCATGTACAATGTCTGTCCCCCTACCACAGCCAGTAGTGCTGCAGTAGATATATGCTGCACAAAAACTGTGAGCCTGCTGCCTGGGGAATCCCCGCAAAAGGTCCCAACAGGAGTCTGTGGACCCTTGCCAGCAGATATGATAGGATTACTTTTAGGAAAGTCTAGTTTAAGTTTAAAAGGGATACAAATATATACAGGAGTCATTGATTCAGACTACAATGGGGAAATTCAAATTGTTATATCTACTTCTGTTCCCTGGAAAGCAGAGCCAGCAGAGCGCATAACACAGCTCCTGATTGTGCCATAGTGGGAGTGAGAAAAAGTGAAATTAAAAGAACAGGAGGATTTGGAAGCACAAATAAACAAGGCAAAGCAGCTTATTGGGTAAATCAAATTACCGATAAACATCCTACCTGTGAAATAACTATTCAGGGAAAGAAATTTAAGAGTTTGGTAGATACAGGAGTGGACATTTCAATGGGAAGCACACGTTCTAATTCCAGAACAATTATGTAGCCCTCAAAGTCAACATACGATGCATGAAATGGGGTATGTCCCTGGTATGGGACTAGAAAAAAATTTGCAAGGTTTGAAAAAAACCGCTTCAAGTGGAAAGACAAAATTCCCGCCAAAGAGTAGGATATCATTTTACTATCCCCTTAGCTGAGCAAGACTATGAATCGTTTGCATTTATAATTCCTGCAGTAAACAACCTGCAGCCTGCTAAGCATTTTCACTGTTTTACAGATGGTACTAGTAATAGTAAAGCTTCTTATTTTGGCTCAGAAAGTAAAGTTTTCCAGACATACTTCAAGTCAAAAAGCAGAGCTTATAGCGGTAATTGAGGTATTGACTGCTTTTGATAATGTGATTTCTGATTCTTCATACATGATTCATTCCACATAGTTAATTGAAAATGCTCAGTTACGATTTCATACAGATAAACAACTGATGACTTTATTTACCCAATTGCAAACAGCAGTTAGAAGTAGAATGCACCCTTTTTACGTCACTCACATTAGGGCTCATACACCTCTTCCAGGACCTTTGACCAAAGGGAATCAAATGGCTGATCGCCTAGTTGCTAATGGAACATCTAATGATAGACACTTTCACAATTTAACCCCTGTTGATGCCTCTGGTCTCAAACGCAGATACAGTATTACCTGAAAAGAAGCTACAGCTATTATCCAGCAATGCCCAACTTGCCAAATGGTATATTCCTCATCTTTTACAGGAGAAGTTAACCCTCGAGGATTGGAACCTAACTGTCTTTGGCAAATGGATGCTACGCATGTTCCCTCATTTGGGAGACTAGCTTATGTACATGTATGTGTGGACACCTTTTCTCACTTTGTCTGGGCTACATGCCAATCAGGAGAGTCTTCTGCCTGTGTTAAATGTCATCTTTTGCAGTGTTTTGCAGTGATGGGCATTCCAGCTTCTATTAAAACAGATCATGTACCAGGTTTTACTAGCCAAGCTCTAGCTACATTTTTCTCTATGTGGAATATTAAACACATTACTGGTATCCCATACAATTCTCAAGGACAAGCCACAGTGGAAAGAATGAATCTTTCCCTAAAACAGCAGTTGCAAAAACAGAAAGGGAAAAATAGAGAATATGGAACACTGCAGATACCACTGAATCTAGCATTATTAACTTTAAATTTTTTGAGCCTGCCCAAAGGCCAGATGTTATCAGTAGCTGAACAGCATCTACAGAAACCAGGTGCAAAGACAAAAGCAGAACAATTAGTTTGGTGGAGAGATCTGATAACAAAAAATTAGGAAATAGGTAAAATAATAACTTGGGGTAGAGGTTATGCTTGTGCTTCTCCAGGCCAAAATCAACAGCTGATTTGGATCCCATCAAGACACCTGAAACCTTATCATGAGCCAGATGCTAAGGAAGAGACCCTGGGAGGATCCCAAGGACCCCCCGGTTGTAGCCATGTTGAGACCGATGCTGAGGAAGACCCCAACTGTCACGAGCAACACCCGTCAAACACAGCCACCACCTGAGGACAGATCAAGAAGCTGTCACAGAAGGCGGAAGAAAACCTGAGGAAAGCGGGACAACCAGTCACAATGAGTAATTCAATGGTAGCTATGATAGCGGTGATCACCACTGCCGTGAGTATCCCTTCAACAAGGGCTGACACAGAGAACAATTATACTAATTGGGCATATTGATCAATCTTGGCTGGCAATGCCTGGATGCAATCACTCTGACACAGTTACACATGCTTTCCGATCTCAGTATTTACCATAACAAATCTGCTCCTATAATTGACTGCCTTCAAAAACCTATTTGTAAACAAAACGGTACGCATCCAGAAATAATGAATGTACTTGTTTAGGAAGATTGCATTGCAGAACAGGCAGAGGTGCTGCACAATGATTCCTATAGAATCATTATTGATTGGTCCCCTAAGGGGATGTTTAGCTTGAATCGCAGCTCTCAGTCTGCGTGCCACAGCCACACTATGTTCAGATGATCTGAACAAAATGGTCAGATGGTAGAAATGATATGAAGTACAGCAAAAGTTCCTATTATCTGGAACCATGGCGGTATAGTGGCACCTCAACCTCAAATGATATGGCCCACTCTAGGAGCTTAACATAAGAATTTGTGGAAAGTATTAATAGCTCTTAATAAGATCAAAATTTGGGAAAGAATAAAAAAGCATCTAGAAGGACACTCTACAAACTTGTTTTTGGATATAGCAAAATTAAAAGAACAAATATTTAAAGTATCCCAGGCACACCTGACCTTAATGCTAGGAACTGGCGCGCTTAAAGGAGTCACAGACAGAATAGCAGCTAGTAACCCATTAAAATGGATAAAAACACTTGGAAGCTCTGATTTCAATGATGATTGTGCTTTTATTTTTATTTATTTATTTATTTATTTATTTATTTATTTATTTATTTATTTATTTTTTGAGACGGAGTCTCACTCTTCGCCCAGGCTGGAGTGCAGTGGCCAGATCTCAGCTCACTGCAAGCTCTGCCTCCCAGGTTTATGCCATTCTCCTGCCTCAGCCTCCCAAGTAGCTGGGACTACAGGCGCCCACCACCTCGCCCGGCTAGTTTTTTGTATTTTTTTTTAGTAGAGATGGAGTTTCACCATGTTAGCCAGGATGGTCTTGATCTCCTGACCTCATGATCCGCCCGTGTCGGCCTCCCAAAGTGCTGGGATTACAGGCTTGAGCCACCGCGCCTGGCCGATTGTGCTTTTAATCTGTGTTGTCTTTGTATAGTCTACAGATGTGGATCCTGACTCCTGCGAGAAGTAGCTCACCCTGACAAAGCTGCCTTTGCTTTTATCGATTTGCTAATCAAAGAAGGGGGACATGTTGGGAACAGGCCCCCCAAAATCTGGCCATAAACTGGCCCCAAAACTGGCCATAAACAAAATCTCTGCAGCACTGTAACATGTTCATAATGGCCCTAATGCCCAAGCTGGAAAGTTGTGGGTTTACGGGAATGAGGGCAAGGAACACCTGGCCCGCCCAAGGCAGAAAACCGCTTAAAGGCATTGTTAAGCCACAAACAATACCATGAGCAATCTGTGCCTTAAGGACATGTCCTGCTGCAGTTAACTAGCCCAACCTCTTCCTTTAATTCACCCCATCCCTTCGTTTCCCATAAGGGATACTTTTAGTTAATTTAATATCTATAGAAACAATGCTAATGACTGGTTTGCTGTTAATAAATATGTGGGTAAATCTCGGTTCCGGGCTCTCAGCTCTGAAGGCTATGAGACCCCTGATTTCCCACTCCACACCTCTATATTTCTGTGTGTGTCTTTAATTCCTCTAGCACCGCTGGGTTAGGGTCTCCCCGACCAAGCTTGTCTCAGCCTAAGTTTCAGTTTCTGGTCATTTCTTTGCTCATGCAATGGGCATAGGTTGTTAGAAGCAGCCAGTCCATATCTTGAATGCTTTGCTGCTTAGAAATTTCTTCTGTCAGATACTCTAAATCATCACTCTCAAGTTCAAAGCTCCACAGATCTCTAGGGCAGGGGTACAATGCCGCCAACTTCTTTGTTAAATCCACAACAAAAATGACCTTTGCTCCAGTTGCCAATAAGTTCCTTATCTCCATCTGAGACCTTGTCAGCCTGGCCTTCCCTGTCCATATTACTAACAGCATTTGGTCACTACCATTCAACAAGTCTCCAGGAAGTTCCAAAATTTCCCTCATCTTTCTGTCTTCTTCTGAGCCCTCCAAACTCTTCCAACTTGTGCCCATTACCCAGTTCCAAAATCGCTGTCACATTTTTGGATCTCTTTACAGCAATGCCCCACTCCTTGGTACCATTTTTCTGTATTAGTCCATTCTCATACTACTATAAAGAGGTACTCGCGAGTAGGTAATTTATAAAGAAAAGAGGTTTAATGTGCTCATGGTTCCACAGGCTGTACAGGAAGCATAGCAGCATCTGCTTGGCTCCTGGGGAGGCCTCAGGAAACTTTCAATCATGGCAGAAGGCAAAGGGGAAGCAGGCATATCTTGCATGGCCAGAGCAGGAGGAAGAAAGAAAGGGGAGAGGTGTCACACACTTTCAAACAACCAGATCTAACACTAGCTCACTTACTCACTATCATGAGAACAGCACCAAGGGGATGGTGCTAACCCATTCATGAGAACTCCATCTCCATAATCCAATCACCTCCCACCAGGCCCCACCTCCAACACTGGGGATTACAATTTCTTTCTTTCTTTATTTCTTTTTTTTTCTAGATGGAGTCTTGCACTGTCACCCAGGCTGGAGTGCAGTGGCACTATCTCGGCTCACTGCAATCTCTGCCTCCCAGGTTCAAGCAATTATCCTGCCTCAGCCTCCCAAGTAGCTGGGACTACAGGTGTGAACCACACCTGGCTAATTTTTTGTGTTTTTAGTAGAGACAAGGTTTCACCTTGTTGGCCAGGCTGATCTTGAACTCCTGACCTCAAATGATCTGCCTGTCTTGGCCTCCCAAAGTGCTGGGATTACAGGCATGAGCCACCACATCTGGCCTGGGGATTACAATTTGACATGAGATTTGGTGGGGACACAGATCCAAACTGTATTAGCAAGTAATAGAATAAGCAAATAAAAGCAGTTCAAGCTTAATAAGGTAATTTGCTATCTCTTACTATAAAGGTTGGTTGTTTCAGTGTTTTGTCAATGTTGTCAAGGGCCCAAGATCTACCTTTCTTCTTCCCTATCTTCTGTGTGCCAGCGCTCATCTCTGACTTGTCCCCACACAGTCACAAGATGACTGCTGCAATTCCAGGCATCACATCCTCAGACCATCTATGGAGAATTATCTGGGGGGAGTCTAGGCATTTCTTCAGATTTTTCTAAAGTTTCTAACATTAATATAGCCAGATCAGTAGAAAATTAGGTGTCTGAACTGTATCACATTGGCCCCTCCTAGAATTGTTTAAGCAGCTGTGCTTCAAGGGAAAAACTGCTTGAAGCTGCTAGAATCATCAGCCTTAGACTTGAATCGACTCTGGGTTGAATGTTGTTTGAACTTATCATTCTCCCTCTATGAAGACGCTCAAGGGAAAAATGTTGCTCTGGTTTTTGTGTTGAGAAGAGTCCTGACTTGCCTAAGCAATCATCCCATGGATACTATGAATAGCCCAGCTGATAAGATAGATAATGTATCCTCTTTTTCTTTGGCTGCTAGAAAGCCTAGAGTTAAGTTTCTGAACCACCTAGGCCGAATACATGATTTTACCACATGTTGCAAACTCAAATACCTACAGCCGGGTTGTGTTCAAACTTTGTTGTTTTTGTTTGTTTGTTTGTTTTTGAGACAGAGTCTTGCTCTGTCACCCAGGCTGGAGTGCACTGCAGTAGTGGGATCTCGGCTCACTGCAACCTCCGCCTCCTGGGTTCAAGCAATTCTTGTGCCTCAGCCTCCTGAGTAGCTGAGATTACAGGTGTGCACCACCATGCCTGGCTATTTTTTTGCATTTTAGTAGAGATGGGTTTTCGCCATGTTGGCCAGGTTGTTCTCAAACTTTGGCCTCAAGCAATCCACCCACCTCAGCTTCCCAAAGTGGCTGGGATTACAGGTGTAAGCCATTACACCCAGCCCAAACTGTCTAACAACAGGTACGACACAGGCACTAAGCAGAATGAAAAGCAGTTGTGAACAGGGAGCATCAGCCTGCTTCCGTGGCCAGGCTGCTACTGTAAACAGGCAAAATTGATTGAGAATAAGAAAAAAAAACTCTCGACTAATTTTTTTTATTACATTTGATAGAAGGGTGAGTTTAGAGAAATAGTCCATGCTGATAAGAGGACTGACACTGCTTCAGTACTGGGGAGCCAAGTGAAGTGGAGACCAGTGGGAAATTAGACAGCCCGTGCCCTCCCAAGAAGGCAAGAGTGCTTCTCAGACCCAGATAATCGTTGACAGATGGGATATGGCTCAGAGCTCCCAGAACTTCACCTTTTTTTTTTTTTTTAAAGAAAAAGTTAGAAATTTTAATTTTTGAGAACTCCTGGATTTTAAGACTGCAACTCAAGACAAGCAAACAAAACCCACCAAAACCCAAAAACATAAGACTGCAGGACAACTCAAATAGTGAATTCAGCGAATGATGGCCTGCTGGTGACTTCTGCTTTCTGCTGTGTATTTTATATCTAACCTCATTCCTTCCTCTAGTTTACGTCTCGTTCTTTTCTGTGTGCTTTCTCTCCTACTTAATTTATAATATCTTACTCTACATTATGTTATCTTCATATGTCACTTTAAATCCTACCCAGGACCCAGCAGAGTATAAATAAACTGACCATGGGACATCTCCACTTAGATAACACATCAGAGTCTCAGGCTCCAAACCACAGCAAACTGATTTTAGCATTTTCCAATCCCTTGCCCCCTCCTTCCTCTACCCCAGAGGGGATTCCTTTTTTTGATGCTCCAATCAACAATACCCTCATTCACCCAACTGCATGGCCAGAAACCTGACTGTGATGCTATTCCTGGCCCCTCTCTCTCTCATGCAATTAGTTGCCAGGTTGTATCTCCTTAGTCTGTGATCCTTCCTCCTCAACCCTAGCGCCATAGTTCAGGCCCTTGTCACTTCTGGACTGAATTATTGTACGAGATCCTGACTCACCTCCTGCACCTACTTTGCTCTTCTTCAAAATCAGCCTCCCCTGCCTGCTGGGATGCACACCTGAGCTCCTCCCTACTTTAACCTCCTGGACAGGCCCTGCCATCCTGTGGTTAAATCTAAACTCCCCGCAGTGCACTCACCCATCCCCTCTGCACCATCTGTGCCGCACACGTGGCACACTGCCACTGTGCCGCCCATTCCTCTACTCAGGGCCAATCCTCCAGGAAAGCCTCCAATGCCCCTCAGCTCCTGGGAGCCCTCAGCCTCTGGGTGCCCCTGTATTACCTCATGCTTTCCTCTAGACCTACACAGGCACTGGGTCGAAGGAAAATAATTGTAGCCAACATTAATTAGCACATATTTCTGGGCCAAGCACCCTTCTAGGCAATTTAAATGTATTCCTTCATCTCATCCTCAAAAATCCCATGAGGAGGCTGGGGAGTAGCGGCTCATGCCTGTAATCCCAGCATGTTGGGAGGCCGAGGTGGGCAGATCACTTGAGGTCAGGAGTTCAAGACCAGCCTGACCAACAAGATGAAACCCCATCTCTACTGAAAATACAAAAATTAGCCAGGCATAGTGGTGAGCACCTGTAATCTCAGCTACTTGGAGACTGAGGCAGGAGCTTGAACCAGGGAGGTGGAGGTTGCAGTGAGCTGAGATGACGCCACTGCACTCCAGCCTGGGTGACAGAGCAAGACTCTGTCTCAAAAAAAAAGAAAAGAAAAGAAAGAAATGCTATGAGGAGTGATTAGCCATGAAGCTTGAGCAGGCAGGTTAGGTAGCTTTTCCAGTCACATACTGGTGAAGTGAGGATTTGAACCCCGAGACTCTGGTGCCAGAGTAATTACTCTTCACCATGAGGATGCACCGGTGGGGGAGTGTTGGATCACAAGCAGTTTGTTTTTCTTTTTCTTTTTTTTTTTTTGAGACAGAATCTGACTCTGTCACCTAATCTGGAGGGCAGTGGTGAGCTCAGCTCACTACAACCTCTGCCTCCTGGGTTCAAGCATTCTCCTGCCTCAGCCTCATGAGTAGCTGGAATTACAGGCGCCTGCCACCACGCCTGGCTAATTTTTGTGTTTTTAGTAGAGACAGGGTTTCACCATGTTGACCAAGCTGGTCTCAAACTCCTGACCTCAAGTGATCCACCCACCTCAGCCTCTCAAAGTGCTGGGATTAGAGGCATGAGCCACTGCACCCAGCACAATTACTTTAGAGACTTGATGCCTTCCCATTTCTTTTACTCAGAGATATACCAGCTTTAGGTCCTAAATTAAACATCTTCCTGCTTTCCCACCTGATGAACAAACGTACCTGCAGCGTGGTGAGTCTGGACCACGTAGCCTCAGAACAGCACTACTCACAGCAGGGCCTCTTGCTCGCTCTAGCTCCTGGGAGGAAAAAGGCTTGCTAATCTCCAAGCCCAGAAATTCAGACAACAGCGTTCTCCTTACCTCATCTCCACAGGAGGCAGCTCTAAAGTAAAAGATTATTTTTGTGGAAGATTCTTGTTTCTCAGTCTAGTGGTTGAAGTGTGCGCCTGGCAGGCGTTGGATTTGAGAGGGCAACAAGGGTGGAGGTTGTGAGGTGGGGGGTTGCCTTGGGGCTTCCACTCTAAAATGTGGCCTTACCTTGGCCACAAAGGGGTGGGGGAGAGAGAGAGAGAGCGCGCGCAAGCACAGCCTGATCATAGCTCGGAGCTTAGAGGTTCTGGTAAGTTCCTTGCCCTAAAGAACACTTAGTTCATTCTGGCTCCTTTCCTGGTGACCATCCTGGCTTCCTGCTTGGCCTTCACCTCACCTTGAGAAATTCAAGTTTCATGTTCCTGTCCAGGCCAAAGACCCAGAAGAACCTTCAAGGTGAGGCTTGGCCCCCTTAGATCCACTCCGGGGATTTCGCTTCTTTTCCTGAAGCCTGCTCAGATGCCAGTGTAAGCCCACTCCCAGGATGTCACTGTAGTGATCTGTGCTCCTCCTCCTCACACTGGCCAGTGCTGGGTGTTCCTGGACAATCAGCCCTGGGCCTATTGGCTGCTCTCAGCCTAGAGAAGAAGAGAGGGAAGAGGGATGGAAGGGCTGGGGAGAAGTTGGTCAGAGGACACAAAATTTGGGTTAGACAGGAGGAATAAGGCTTTTTTGTTTGTTTGTTTTTGGTATTTCTGGGGATAGAGTTTCACTCTGTCACCCAGGCTGGAGTGCAGTGGTGTGATCTCAGCTCATTGCAACCTCCGCCCCACGGGGGTTTAAGCGATTCTGATGCCTCAGCCTCCCAAGTAGCTGGGATTAAAGGCATACACCACCATGCCTGACTGAATTTTGCATTTGTAGTAGAGACAGGTTTTCACCATGTTGGCCAGGCTGGTCTCAAACTCCTGACCTCAAGTGATCCACCCGCCTCAGCCTCCCAAAGTACTGGGATTACAGGCATGAGCCACCATGCCTGGCCCAGGAGGAATAAGTTTAAGAGATTCTATTGTACAACATGATGTTTACAGCTAATAATATATTGTATACTGAAAATTGCTAAGACAGTAGGTGTTAAGCGTTTTTACCCCCCCAAAAAAATGACAAGCATATGGGGCAATGAGGTCAAATAGCTTGACTTAGTCATTCCACAATGTATACATAAATAAAAACATCATGTTATATGCCATAAACTTATACAATTTTTACTTGTCAATTAAATAAATAAATACACAGAAAAGGGCAGAGACAGGTCAAGAAGCACTCAATACAGAAATACAGAGAACAATATATTCAATATATTGAAAGAAAGAACTCAAAGATAAGTTCTTTCTGTTTTTTTTTTTTTTTTTTTTTGGAGACAGAGTCTTGCTCTGTTGCCTAGGATAGAGTGCAGAGACACATCACAGCTCTCTGCAACCTCAACCTCCCAGGCTCAAGTGATCTTCCCACCTCAGCCTCCCAAATAGCTAGGACTACAGGGCACACCACCACACCTGGCTAATTTTTTTATTTTTTTGTAGAGATGGGGTTTCACCATGCTGCCCAGTCTGGTCTTGACCTCCTGAGCTCAAGTGATCCTCCCAACTTGGCTTCCCAGAGTGCAGGGATTACAGGCACCAGCCAACGCACTGGGCCAAAGATATGTTCTGAAGATTAAAATGTCTCTCTTTTCAAAATAACTACTCTTGGCCAGGCATGGTGGTACGCACCAGTAGTCCCAGCTACTCAGGAGGCTGAGGCAGGAGAATCACTTGAACCCATGAGGTAGAGGTTGTAGTGAGCCAAGATCGTGCCACTGCACTCCAGCCTGGAAGACAGAGTGAGACTCCATCTCAAAACAAAACAAAAAAACAAACAAAGAAAACCTCTTGACTGGGTGCAGTGGCTCAAGCCTATAATCCCAGCACTTTGGGAGTCAGAAGTGGGAGGATTACTTGAGCCCAAGAGTTCATGATAGCCTGGGCAACATAGGGAGACCCCATCACCACCAATATTTTTTTTAAATTAGCTGGGCATGGTGGTGCACACCTGTGGTTCCAGCTACTCAGGAGGCTGAGGTTGGGAGTTTGAGGCTGCAGTGAGCTGTGATTGTACCACTACTCTCCAGCCTAGGTGACAGAGTGAGACCCTGTCTCAATAACTACATTAATTAATTAATTAATTAATAAAAAAAAAAAACTAGTCTTTCCCACCTGAAAGTGAAAACTAAGAAGATCCAAACTGGGCCGGGCACGGTGGCTCAAGCCTGTAATCCCAGCACTTTGGGAGGCCGAGACGGGTGGATCATGAGGTCAGGAGATCGAGACCATCCTGGCGAACACGGTGAAACCCCGTCTCTATTAAAAAATACAAAAAACTAGCCAGGCAAGGTGGCGGGTGCCTGTAGTCCCAGCTACTTGGGAGGCTGAGCCAGGAGAATGGCGTGAACCTGGGAGGCGGAGCTTGCAGTGAGCTGAGATCCAGCCACTACACTCCAGCCTGGGCGACAGAGTGAGACTCCGTTTCAAAAAATAAAATTTAAAAAAAAAAAAAAAGAAGATCCAAACTGTAGGATTATAGAATGAAGGACATCTGGGGAGATCAGAACGAATCTGCAGAAGGAGAACATGTAATCTGTCTGCATTGCCAGTTTTGGGTGGTGATTCCTGTCCAAGTGTGACTCCCAGGCACAAGACTGTGGCCCAGGGTCCTGTTCTTCCCTATCTTTAGGAAAACTTTAAGATCCCCATGAGGCAGACACCACATAAGAGAGCACAGTGATAAGAGTTTTAGCATTCCTCGTTGTTCCTGCTAAGTGCTCGGTGAACAGTTGTATAACCAGAGTTCTTGATTGTCAGAGTCTTTTCATTTCCTCTAATATGCTTCATACTTTCCAGTTGTAGATACAATCAGCAAAATCCAGACTATGGGAAAAATCTATAAACAACCTGGTTTCTTCAACAAGTAAGTTGTAAGGAGTGAAGGTGGAGACAAATTAAGAGATTTAAAAGTCATAAATCATTTGCAATGTCAGCTTTATTTAGATTCTGATTTTTTTTAAATAAAACTAAAAAACCACTTATGACAATTGAGACAAGTAGAAATTTGAACACTGACAGGATATCTAATATTAAGAAATTTTTTGAGGTATGATTTTTAAATTTCTTATCTTAGACACTGAAACATTTACAAGTGAAATAATATGATTTCTGAGATTTGCTTCAGAATAAACAGGGGATGGGGAGGAGGATGGGGTAGAATTGACCAAAGGTTGATGATTATTGGGCCTGAGTGATAGAGACATAGAGGTTTCCTATACAATCCGAATTCTGTATGGGTACAAAATTCTCCATAATAAAGTTTTTAGGGCTGGGTGCTGTGGCTCAAACCTATAATCCCAGCACTTTGGGAGGCCAAGGCAGGAGGATCACTTGAGTTCAGGAATTCAAGACCAGCCTGGCCAACATGGTGAAACCCAGTCTTTACTAAAAATACAAGAATTAGCTGGGCATGGTGGAGGGCGCCTGTAATCCCAGCTACTCGGGAGGCTGAGGCAGGAGAATCACTTGCCCAGGAGGCAGAGGTTGCAGTAAGCCAAGATCTCGCCACTGCATGCCAGCCTGGGCGACAGAACAAGACTGTCTCAAAATAAAATAAAATAAAACAAAATAAACAAACAATAAAGTTTTTAGGCTGGGCATGGTGGCCTGTGCCTATAATCCCCACACTTTGGGTGAGTGAGGTGGGCGGATCACTTGAGGTCAGGAGTTCGAGATCAGCCTGGCCAACATGGTGAAATCCCGTCTCTACTAAAAATACAAAAATTAGCCAGGTATGGTGGTGCACATCTGTAATCCCAGCTACTAGGGAAGCCGAGGCAGGAGAATCGCTTGAACCCAGAAGGCAGAGAGTGCAGTGAGCTGAGATCACGCCACTGCACTCCACCCTGGGTGACAGAGCAAGATTCTGTCTCAAAAAAAAAACAGTTTTTAAAAAGATTTTAAAAAAAGAATTCCAGTTTTAATGGACAGAAACTGTCACTGGAATAAACACCATCATTTCCCTCCCTGCTGCAATTTTTTAAGCCATAAATTCTGATAAATCCATTATATTTTTAACAAGGTCTCTCATTTACACAAATCTCTGGTTAAAGAAAAAAGTCTGTCTTTCACCAGTAAGAACTAGACACAGTTCCCCTGCAGGAGTCCAGGTGGCCTCTGAAAGAGCTCAGAACATAAGGCTTGGCTAAAACTGCTTTCTTGGGATTAGGTAATTTAGTCTACCCGATGGTACATAGAAGCTATAATTCAACACTTTCCATGGACTTGTCATTCACCCCAGGCTACAATGGTGCAGCTGAGGTGAGGAACTCGGACCTGAGCCAGACCCAGCAGTGCTGAAAGTTAATTCCTCATCTGCAGGTGAGCTGGCTAGGGCCCAGGGCTGGGACTTCAGGCTCCTGCTGTAGCGGCTGCAGCCATGCCCTCATGTTCTCCACAAAAGAATGATAGAAAACTCATCAGAGCAAAGGATACTCCACATGGCACAGAAGTTTTTGTAACCCACCCAGAAGAATAGTTTAGGTTTCCTCTCTGAGCTAATACAAAGAGAAACGGGACCAACTTCCCGCAAGGCCGTACCTTTCGAGGGTCACTGCCTTGGTGGTGAGGAATGGCAGGCGGAAAATATGCCTAAAATATAAAGTAAACAAAGGAAGAAAGCAGAACTCTATTTCTTCCCAGATACTTATGGTCCTGCATTATCATTACACTCAAAATTTGTGAGGTTCAGACTGGCAAATAAAAGACCATGAAAATTTAGTGTTTACAACACTGTAGATAAACAGACACACATTTCTGGCAAGTGTATAATTGGTACAACATCTTAGGAGGGAAACTTACCACAATCAAAATTACATGTATTCTTTGACCCAGAAATTCTACTTCTTTTGTTGTTGTTGTTGGGCAGTCTCTCTCTGTTGCCCAGGCTGGAATGTAGTGGTGCAATCATAGCTCATATAACCTTGAACTCCTGGGTTCAAGTGATCACCCTGCCTCAGCCTCCCGAGTAGCTGAGACTATACGTTTACACCACCTCCCCTGGCTACTTTTGTTGTTGTTGTTGTTGCAGCGATGGGATCTTGCCATGTTGCCCAAGCTGGTCTCGAACTCCCGGGCTCAAGAGATTCTTTCACCTTCACTTATAGAAATACAATACATGCAAAGACACACTGCCTCCCTCTCTGCTGATTGACTCTCATTGCCTTTCTTGCCTCTGCATTCCCCTGCTCCCTTTCACAGTTAAACTTGCTGTAAGGATTGTCACTGTCATTGTGTGGACTTCCTTCTTTCTCCTTCTTTCTTGAACACACTCGTTCTGGCTTCCTTTCCCCATCACAGCACTGAGATGGTGGTCTTGTCAAGGTCACCAACGTTCTCCAAGGGCAAGCTCCAGTAGTCGTTCCTCTGTTCATATCTCACTTGGCTTCTTAGTAATTTTCACCATGATTGATTACTCCGTCCTTTACGCCATTGGCTTTCCTGACAGCATATTTGCTGGACTTTCTTCTTGCCATAGTGGCCAGTCCTTCTCAGTGTCTCTTACTGGCCCTTCCTCTGCTCAAAAGAGTCTACATGCCAAAGGCCTCTGTCCAGGGCCCCCTTTTCTTCATCTATATTCTCTCCCCTAGGTGTCAGAGACGTTTGAACCAGAGCAACCCTTGAATAGGAGCTGGGTAAAAGAAGGCTGAACCCTACTGGGCTGCACTCCCAGACAGCCACTCTAAGTCACAAGATGAGTTAGGTGGTCAGCACAAGATACAGGTTACGGCCGGGCACGATGGCTCACGCCTGTAATCCCAACACTTTGGGAGACCGAGGTGGGTGGATCACCTGAGGTTAGGAGTTCGAGACCAGCCTGACCAACATGGCAAAACTCTTTCTCTACTAAAAATACAAAAAATTTTCTGGGTGTGGTGATGCATGCCTGTAATCCCAGCTATTTGGGAGGCTGAGGCAGGAGAATGGCTTGAACCAGGAGACAGAGGTTGCAGTGAGCCAAAATCGTGCCACTGCACTCCAGCCTGGGCAACAAGAGCGAAACTCAATCTCAAAAAAAGAAAAAAAAAAAAAGATACAGGTCATAAAGACATTGCTGATAAAACAGCTTGCAGTGAAGAAGCCAGCTAAAACCCACCAAAACCGGACGGCCACAAGAGTGACCTCTGGTCGTCCTCACTGCTACACTCCCACCAGCGCCATGACAGTTTACAAATGCCTTGCCAATGTCAGGAAGTTACCCTATATGGTCTAAAAAGGGGAAGCATGAACAATCCACCCCTTGTTAAACATATCAACAAGAAATAACCAGAAAAATGGGCAACTAGCAGCCCTCGGGGCTGCTCTGTCTACGGAGTCGCCTTTCTTTTATTCCTTCACTTTCCTGATCAACTTGCTTTCACTTTATCAACTCGCCCTGAATTCTTTCTTGAGTGAGATCCAAGAACCCTCTCTTGGGGTCTGGATCTGGACCCCTTTCCAGTAACATAGGTAACCTCACCAAGTTTCTTTTTTTTTTTTTTTTTTTTTTTTCTGAGACAGGGTCTCATGGTGTTTCCCAGGCGGGAGTACAGTGGCACGATCTCAGCTCACTGAAACCTCTGCCATCTGGGTTCAAGCAATCCTCCCACCTCCGCCTCCTGAGTAACACTGGGACCACAGGTGTGTGCCACAACACTGGGTGAATTTTTTTCTATCTTTTTAGAGATAGGGTTTTGCCATGTAGCCCAGGTTGATCTCAAACTCTTGAGCTCACGTGATCCTCCCACTTCAGCCTCCCAAAGTGCTAGGATTACAGGTGTGAGCCACTGCACCCAGCTTCCTACTCAACAGTTCTACTTGGATGTCTAACAGGCATCTCAATCTCAAGATGCCATGGTCAAAACAGAACTCTTAACTTTCAGCCTCCAAACATGCTCACTCCTAATTATTTCACCATTATCCATCAAGCAGAAACTCTAGGCATGAGCTTTGATTCCTTTTTTTCCCCCCACATCTATTGACTTTAGGTTCCTTCTCTCCATCTCTGTTACCACCACCCTAATTCAAGCCAACATCACCTCTTGCTTGGATTACTCCAAATTGTTCTCGCTTTCTCTTCTTGTCCTGCTATAATCCCTGTTCCACATAGTAGCTAGTGATTTTTTTTTCTTTTTTTGAGAGGGAGTCTCACTCTGTCACCCAGGCTGGAGTGCAGTGGCACGATCTCAGCTTACTGCAACCTCCGCCTCCCAGGTTCACATGATTCTATCTCAGCCTCCTGAGTAGCTGGGATTACAGACACATGCCACCACGCCTGGCTAATTTTTGTATTTTTAGTAGAGACGGGCTTTCACCATGTTGGTCAGGCAGGTCTCAAACTCCTGACCTCGTGATCCACCTGCCTTGGCCTCCCAAAGTGCTGGGATTAAAGGCATGAGCCACCGTGCCCGGCCACCAGTGATTTTTTAAATGGCCAGTAAAAGAAACCTATGGCATCCCGTGTCGAAAGAAAATCAATCTCCTTACTCCCTTACAGTTCCCTTCAGTTTTCAAGCTCTTGCCTCTCTCTCCAGCCTACTTACTCTTAAGAGTGTCTTAAGACACTCTTCCTTCCCTTACTCATTCCCATAAAGCCCTTGCTTGAGATCCTTCCATGGCTGGTTTTCCTGCCCTTTACATTGCCACTTAAACTTCACCTCCTTAGAAACCTTCCCTGATCGGCCGGGCGCGGTGGCTCAAGCCTGTAGTCCCAGCACTTTGGGAGGCCGAGACGGGCGGATCACGAGGTCAAGAGATCGAGACCATCCTGGCTAACACGGTGAAACCCCGTCTCTACTAAAAAATACAAAAAACTAGCTGGGCAAGGTGGCGGGCGCCTGTAGTCCCAGCTACTCGGGAGGCTGAGGCAGGAGAATGGCGTAAACCCGGGAGGCGGAGCTTGCAGTGAGCTGAGATCCGGCCACTGCACTCCAGCCTGGGCGACAGAGCGAGACTCCGTCTCAAAAAAAAAAAAAAAAAAGAAAAAGAAAAAGAAACCTTCCCTGATCTCCCAATATAAAATACTCTTAGCATTTACTACTATTGGATATTTTGTTTTGTTTTCAGTCTTTCTCCAATCAGAAAGTAAACTCCATGAGAACAGAGTTCTTGTCTATTTTGTTCTCCACAATATTCCTTATTGTCTAGAAGATGACTTGGCACACAGTGCATGGTGGAAGAATATTGAATTAACAAGTATGTACAGATTTCCACTCAAATATTATTTCTGTAGCAATACAAGTATAGCATAAGCTGGATTCCATAAATTATGGTATATTATATGTGCACATGGAGATAGCCACTTAAAAGAATGGGGTCAATCTGCAGATGTTAACATGGCAATCACATCCAAGATGTGTTCATGTATATAATGTGGTAGCCAGCCTCCCATGTAGTCCCCAGTGATCCTTGCCTGCTGGTATTTATGCTTTTAGGTAGTCTTCTCCCAGATTGAATTGGAGCTAGCTTGTCTGACCAAGCAATTGGAGCTAGCATGGTGGAGGTGATGGTGTGTGACTTCTGAAGCTAAGTAATGAAAGGCATTGTGGCTTTCCCCTTGTACTCGTGGATCACTCATTTTGGGGAACACCAATCTTTGTGTTATGAGGTCAATCCAACAGCCCTGTGAAGAGGCCCACATGGAGGGAAACTGAAGCTTCCTGCCACCAACGTGCCAGCCCTGTGGAGGATCCTCCAGCCCCTGTCACATCTTCAGCTAGGAGCAGCACCAGCCAGTATCTTACCTGGCACCTCATGAGATCCTAAACCAGAACCATTGGGCTAAACTGCTCCTGAATTCATAACCCACAGAAACTGTGCGAGTTAGTAAATGTTTATGACTGTCTTAAGACACTAAATTTTGAGGTAATTTATGTATAATTTAAGTAATACATGGTGTAACTCCTTTTGTTTTTAAAAAGCATGTATACATGTTTATACATGTATAAAAACATCTCAAAGAATATACAGAGGACGTATAAACGGGTTCCCATGTGGGGGATAGGGAGGGTGTTCATTTCTCATTGTATACTTATACTCTCAGATTTACTTATTTAATTTACCTACTCAATAGGTATGGGTTTTTTAATTTGCATTTTTCTAATGACTAATGCTAAGCGTCTTTTATGCTTCAATATGCTTATTTGCCATCTATTCTATTCAATTCTGCTTTTTGTTTATTTTTCATTTTTTAGAGATGAGGTCTCGCTATGTTGATCAGGATGGAGTATAGTAGCTACTCACGGGCATGATCATGGCTTCATGGCTCACTGCAGCCTTGAACTGCTGGGCTCAAGCAATGGTGTAAACAAAGCAGTGGTTAGAGGGGTAAGTCATAGTAGCTGCCCTTCTGGAACCTTCTTGTCCTTCGCGTTTACTTTGACTTTCTGCCAGTCTCAAGATCTAGCTCTGAAATAGACTATGCTTTAAAGGCTTTGGAGAAGCCCATATACTGGAGGGTTAGGTTTTGCAATTTGTTTTTTTAAATATTGATGTATTCCACTGAGAACATCAACCCCTCAACTGGACAGCTGCTAAAGTAGAAATCCTAATTTAATTATTTGCATTTAACAATGCAGTAATGTTGCAATGAATGTTTGTGGGATTGTGAACCCCAAATATTTGAGACAGGGCTCAGTTAATTTAGAAAGTTTATTTTGCTAAGGTTGAGGATGCGTGTCCGTGACACAGCCTCTGGAGGTCCTGACAACTTGTGCCCAGGGTGGTGTGAAAAGAAAATATCTTGGGCCCCCAAAATCACTGCGCTAAAAGGAAAACTCAAGCTGGAAACTGCACAGGGCAAACCTGCCTCCCGTTCTGTTCAAAGTCACCCCTCTGCTCACTGAGATAAATGTGTTATCTGATTGCCTTCTTTGGAAAGGAAGAAACTCAAAAGAATGCAAGAGGGTTTGTCTCTCACCTATCTGTGACCTGGAAGTCCCCGCCCCGCTTTTCCGGCCTTTGCTTCAAGTTATCCCACCTTTCCAGACCAAACCAATGTACATGTTACATAAATTGATGTTTAATGTCCCCCTAAAATGTATAAAACTAAGCTGTGCCCTGGCCACCTTGGGCACATGTCGTCAGAATTTCCTGAGGCTGTGTCACAGGCATGCGTCCTCAACTTTGGCAAAGTAAACTTTCTAAATTAACTGAGAACTGTCTCAAATGTTTGGGGTTCACAGTGCTCACAGCAGTTTGGTTTTATACATTTGAGGGACACATGAGACATCAATCAACATATGTAAGATGAACATAGATTCGGTCTGGAAAGGTAGGACAACTTGATGCGGGGAGGGGGCTTTCACGTCATGGGTAGATAAGACACAAATGGTTGCATTCTTTTTTTTTTTTTTTTTTTTTTTGAGACGGAGTCTCGCTCTGTCACCCGGCCTGGAGTGCAGTGGCCGGATCTCAGCTCACTCCAAGCTCTGCCTCCCGGGTTTACGCCATTCTCCTGCCTCAGCCTCCGAGTAGCTGGGACTACAGGCGCCCGCCACCACACCCAGCTAAATTTTTTGTATTTTTAGTAGAGATGGGGTTTCACCGTGTTGGCCAGGCTGATCTCAAACTCCTGACCAGGATGGTCTCGATCTCTTGACCTTGTAATCCTCCCACCTCAGCCTCCCAAAATGCTGGGATTACAGGTGTGAGCCACTGTGTCCGGCCCAGATATACATTTGTCTCAGTAAGCAGAGGGGTAACTTTGAATAGGAGAGGCAGGTTTGCCCTAAGCAGTTCCCAGCTTGACTTTTCCCTTTAGCTTAGTGATTTGGGGGCCCCAGGATTTATTTTTCTTTCACAGGATGAAGGAATGAACCACCCACGTTGCTGCTGGGTTCTTGATGGGCCCACAAGCATGGGCTGTGGTTTCTACCGGAGGTGGTCTGTAACTCTATTCAGGCTTAATTTCTCACCAATAAAGACAGAGGCTGAGAAAGAGTCCATAGATTGACCCACTGGTAGAGGCAAGAGCAGCTCATACTCAAATCGTAGAATATTTCAAACTGTCTCTCCAGAGAGGCTTTCCAAGGTTGGTATGAGTCACTCTAATTGTTGACATTTAAGTAGGACAACCATCTCAGTGAAGTTCCAAGGCTTGAATAAAATATAGGGGCTAGATCCCTGATCACTAAGGGTTTGGTTTTTGCCTTCAAAACTGGGTATCAGAAAAGGACTGGACACATCAGAAACTTCTCTTTGAGGAGACATCTAAACACCAAAGCAAAAACTCATCATTTTAATCAAGATCCGGAGGACACCAAGGATTACCTTTGATTCTGCAATAAATTATAGTCCTCTCAGAGGACTCCAAAGGGTTAATGTTTCAGGAACAAAGTTGTAATCACTAAACTATGCATACTGATGAGATTATAACCCTAAAGTTTAGGAAATCTTGATAACCAGGAAATTAATTACAAGTTTGAAGCTCCTGCTGCAAACCACTGAGGTGACACACTAGGAAAAAGCCCGTAAAACAACTCCAGCCAAGTCAGTTTAGCACTGGCCTTTGTTCTGAGCATCAGGACTGCTAATCTTTGTTCACTTTCAACTTAAGTCTCACTGTTAGTAAATAAGCCTGTGGAGTTCAAAGTATTTACATTTTCAGACATTTTAGGACTCAGTTTAGAGAAATTAAACCACAATATGACATGTAACACAAGAGCAAAGACAACCACATCCAAGGTACTACTCTGCTAGGGCCAGAGTTCCTCACATTTCCAATCAGGGGCCTAATTCAGATAGACCAGGGGCTTTTCTAAGCCACTTTTCAAAGGCAAAACAAAACAATTTGAAAAGCTTTGCTGGGCCGGGCGTGGTGGCTCACACCTGTAATCCCAGCACTTTGGGAGGCCAAGGTGGGTGGATCACCTGAGGTCAGGAGTTCGAGACCAGCCTGGCCAACTTGGTGAAACCCCATTTCTACCAAAAATACAAAAAATTAGCCAGGCGTGGTGGCAGACGCCTGTAATCCCAGCTACTCAGGAGGCTGAGGCAGGAGAATCGCTTGAACCTGGAAGGCAGAGGCTGCGATGAGCTGAGATCACACCACTGCACTCCAGCCTGGATGACAGAGCGAGACTCGGTTTCAAAAAACAAACAAACAAAAAAAGCTTTTGCTTTATTCAAAGGCTTGGTGAAAATAGACCAAGAAAAATATCTGTTCTTTAATAGGTACTTTTGACTAAATGTTGGGTCATTCATACATGAAATACTACCTGGTCATTAAAAATAATGAGAAATAGTCAGGGCACAGTGACTTATGCCTGTAATCCCAGCACTTTGGGAGGCTGAGGTGGGAGGATCTCTGGAGGCCAAGAGTTTGAGACCAGCCTGGGTAACATAGCAAGACCCTGTCTCACTAAAAAAAAATAAAAATAAATTAATGAGAAACAGTGAATGAGTTAAAAAAAATGAGGAAAATTTATATAAACTGATTTAGGAGTTAAAGTGATATGTATGTACACATATTGCATACATATTTATTCTTGTTTTTTTTTTTTTTTTGAGACGGAGTCTCACTCTGTCGCCAGGCTGGAGTGCAGTGGCACAATCTCAGCTCACTGCAAGCTCCGCTTCCCGGGTTCAAGTGATTCTCCTGCCTCAGCCTCCCAAGTAGCTGGGACTACAGGCACCCGCCACTACGCCCAGCTAATTTTTTGTATTTTTAGTAGAGACGAGGTTTCACCATGTTGGCCAGGATGGTCTCGATCTCTTGACCTCGTGATCCACCCGCCTCGGCCTCCCAAAGTGCTGGGATTACAGGCGTGAGCCACCGTGCCCTGCCACATATTTATTCTTAAAGTATAGCCACATTGTAGTGAGATTTGCATAGTTACACACACACACACAAAGAGGGTATAGCCAGGAGTGTTGGCATGTTCCTGTAGCCCCTAGCTAATACGGAGGCTGAAGCAGGAGGACGGCTTGAATCCAGGAGGGTGAGGCTGTAGTAGGCTATGCTGATCATTGTCTGCACTAAGTTCAGCATCAATATGGTAACCTCCAGGGAGAAGGGGACCACCAGGTTGCCTAAGAAGGGGTGAACCAGCTCAGGCAGGAAATGCAGCAGGAAAAACTCCCATAGTGATCAGTAGTGGAATCACACGTGGAAATAGCCACTGCACTCCAGCCTGGGTAACAGACCGACACCCTGTCTCAAAAAAAAAAAGAAATGACGAACACTAGAAAAATGTTCTCCACTGAGTCAGCTACAGATGGCCTTCAGGGCTCTGTGAACTATTTGTTCCTGCTCCCTTTTATCCTGTTCCCACCATTTTCCCATTTCTCACCTGACAAATGAGGACAACTTCTCAGGCCCACAACGAGACTCAAAGCAGAGAAGGCAAAGAAAGCAGTGACACTGAAGTGAAAGGGGGCAGAGCAGAAAACAGGTCTCGTCCACAGAGCATAGTAATAATATTATTTAATATTTATGATCACATAAACGTGCCAAATATTTTTATTCTCATAACTTTATGAGGAAGTTTAACTTTATGAGGAATTACTATCCTAATTTTACAAGTAAGGACTGAGATACTACTATCCCCATTTGACAATGAGTCGCATTTTATTATCTTACTGCTTGAGGTAATAAAAACGTCCCTAATGTAAGCAATGATGGAGTCGGAATTCAGCCCTTAGCCACTAGGCTGTGCTGCTTCTTCAATAAAACAATGACTTTTTTTTTTTTCCCCAGATTGGGAAACCAAAGATTGAGAGCATGGAATGTGGATGAGCATTTCAGGAAACAGGTGCAAAATATACCATTTTGGTAGAAGTATACACTACTGAAGACAATTTGGCAAGACTTATCAAAACTTAAAATAGGCATCTAACTTTTGAGTTGCCCATTCTACTTCTAGAAACTTATCCTCAAAAAATATGCTCACAGATGTCTGTACACAGATATTTGATACAGCTGTTTTTTTTTTTTTTTTTTTGAGGAAACAAAAATGGAATATTTATTCGCAACTCAAAATAAACACTATGCATATAAGGTAAGAGATTAAACGTAAACACAGCAAGTTCCATCCCATTCCTGTCTCCAAGGCTGCATGGCCAAATGGAATCCTGAAGAGAACACCTGGACAACAGAGGACCTGTCAGTGACTCCAGTCTGGACTTCTGGATGCAGCAGTTTTAATAGTCAAAAAAAGAAGGGTGGGGGGGATGACAACCTAAGGAGCCGTTGGTAGGGAAATAATTACATACATCACAATGTACACCAAATGTTAAATAGCTTCTATCCTTGAAAAGTAGTCAACCTACAGATGCAGGTGTGGAAAGAATTCTAAAACTTTTTTTTTTTTTTTTTTTTTTTGAGATAGAGTTTCACTCTTGTTGCCCAGGCTGGAGTGCAATGGCATGATCTCGGCTTACTGCAACCTCCTCCTCCCAGGTTCAAGTGATTCTCCTGCCTCAGCCTCCCGAGTAGCTGGGAATTACAGGAACTTGCCACCACGCCTGGCTAATTTTTATATTTTTAGTAGAGACAGGATCTTGGCATGTTGGCCAGGCTGGTCTTGAACTCCTGACCTCGGGTGATCCACCTACCTCAGCCTCCCAAAGTGCCGGGACTACACGCATGAGCCACAGCGTCAGTCCTCTAAAAACATTTTTAAATGAGAAACAGTTGTCACAGAGTTTGGTGTGAGTGTCCATCATTTCCTTTTAGAGGGGTGAAGCTGTTGCCTCCCTTCTCTCACTCCTTCCCTCAAAACAAACACACAACTCAGAAATAAGCTGTAAAAAAAATTGTGTTATTTATAAATCAATTACACAATAAAATAATTATTTTTAAAAGTCACAAATACAATCATTATATAAAGTCAGTTTGGCATCAAGTACCTTTTGAATATGTTGCAAACTATTTTCCAAAGAGATGTGGTCGAAACTCTCTGAAAGTTTTATAATTTTGTATTAGATAACAAGTGAACAAAACTGACAATAAATACTCCAACAATAATTTTTTAAAATGCTAAGTGGTAAATGCTATTCTAAGTGGCAAAACAATCTATTACGCAGACTACCTGAAAATTTCACTGAAGTCATAAAAAGTTATACAAAATTTGTATTTACACGTTTAAAATCCTGATTGTATTTTTCTTGAATAATAATATATACAAAAGCTCAAAGGGTTAATAAATAATTCAAAGTCCTAATAAGTCAACAAACAGATTTCATTATAAGCTGAACATAAAAGAGACACCACTGTTTACTTCTCTTTCTGAAAATTATCATTGTCAAATGGAAGCAGCATTCAGAACAATGGTTCTCAAATCTTCATGTGCATAAACATCATACAGGTTTGTACCACACAGATTCCTGGGCCCTGTTCCCAGAGTCTGAGCTCTCATTACTGAATCTGAGGAATCTGCATTTTAACAAGATCCATGATTATTTTATTTTATCACCCAAGCTGGAATGCAGTGGTGTGATCTCGGCTCACTGCAACCTCTGCCTCCTGAGTTAAAGTGATACTTGATTCTTGTGCCTCAGCCTCCTGAGTAACTGCGATTACAGACGTGCACCACCACACCTGGTTAACTTTTGTATTGTTAGTAGAGATGAGGTTTTGCCATGATGGCCAAGCTGGTCTCAAACTCCTGACCTCAAGTGATCTGCCTGCCTCGGCCTCCCAAAGTGCTGGGATTACAGACATGAGGCACCGCACCCAGCCAAGATCCATAATGATTTTGATGAAGTGGTACAAGAACCTCACTCACTGGACATTGAAATTCTACTGTCCAATCCCAACTCACTGCTGTTGATTGGAAACCTGATTCTGGTAGTTCATTTATCTTGATTTCCTCATTTGTAAGGTCATTCGATTGGACTGATCATCTCTGAGGGCCTTGAAGCCCTAACAAGTCTATCACAATCCCAGATGTAAAATATATATATATATATAATTTCAGCTGAGAAGTGAGTCTTCACACCAAGTCTACTTTTTGCAAGTTACTGGGTTTCTGTCTTTACCATCTTCTGAAAAGTCTGCTTCTGTTAGTTCAGTTTCTGGGGACATCTGAGTAGAGGAATTCTGAAACAGACACTGATGTTAATTTGAGGGACTACTTTTCTCATGCAAACAGGGGAGCTCCTAGCAATCCTAAGAGGTGCTGCATCCACATGGTATGCGGTGAGATGCGTTTGGTTAGGAAATAAGAGACACGTCCCCATAACATTAAACAGGCTCCACATCCTATGGTGCAATTCCTATCTGAGGACTTGGGAAGCTCAATAGGAGGTCTTAACAGTGGTTGAACTTGAAGAGTAAGAGCTGGACTTCCTGGAGTGTTTCTTTGAGGTGAGGGATACTTGCATCTGCTTTACAGTGCGGACACTTCGGCAAAGGAGAGCGTTCTTTGCATGATCCCTGAAATCATGTGAAACAAAGTAATAGACAAAGGGGTCGATGCAGCTGTTGAGGGTAGAGAGGCAGAGGGCTACAATGTATAGGGCATAGACATGGCTCTGGCCCCGGCTCTTAATCAGAAAATAATGCACCACGAGCAGAAGGTTACTAGGAGTGAAGCAGATCAGGTACATGGCCAGGACAGTGACAATGAGTTTGATGGCCCTCTTCCTTTTCTTCTGTGAGTTTTCATCCATGGCAGAAAATCGCAGCATTCTGATCATCAGCACGTAGGCAGAGGCTGTGAGGAAGGCTGGGAACAGAAAAACCCCAATGGCCAGAGAGAGGAAGTAATTGAACATGTCTCCCACCAAGAGCTGCTCAGGCAAAACATCATGACAGGTCGTGATGTTCAGGGCTGGAATGAAGATGGTCTGCTTCACGACATACAATGGGATGGTGACCAGCAGAATCAGCAGCCATATTGCCAGGGAGATGCCAATAGCAATGTTTGCCTTCTTCCTGGAGTGCCCCATGGGGTTCACAATGACCCAATACCTCTGCACACTGAGGCAAGTCATGAAGAGAATGGAACAGTACATGTTGCCATAGAAAAAGCCAATAAGCATGTTACAAAGAGCTTCCCCGTAAATCCAATTGTTGCCATGTATGTGATAGCCAATCTTCAAGGGGAACCAGATGACAGAGAGGAGGTCAGCCAAGGCCAGATTGGCCATGTAAATCACAGCAGGGTGCTTCTTCTTAGTTCGGAAGAGAAAGACCCACAGGGCCATGCCATTACTTGGCAAACCCACCACAAATACAATTGTGTAGACAATTGGAAGGAAGACAGTGGTCAGTTTTCCAGTGAGGACAGATGCAGAAAACTCATCCACAGAAAAGCCTTGTTCAACTGTAACTCCTTTTCCAGTGACGTGGGATGTGCCATCAACCCTACCAATAAGGCTTCTTCCTTTAGAGGATCTATTGGTTCCTGTACAAGAAAAGAAGACAAGAGTCATTACAGAAATAAATGTTTCAGCAGTAACACTGGTTTGTTCAAATGAAAGTACATTCATTTATTCATTTTTTAATTTACCCAGCCTGGAGCGTAGTGGAGCGATCATAATGTACCGCAGCCTCAAACTTTTGGGCTCGAGCAATCCTCCTGAACTGCCAGGCCATAGGCACGCACCACCACACCCGGCTAATTTTTTACTTTTTGTAGAGATAGGATCTCGCTGTGTTGCCCAGGCTCTTCTCAAACTCCTGGCCTTAAGATTCTCCCGCCTCAGCCTCCCGAAGTGGTGAGATTACAAGTGTGAGCCACTGAGCCCAGCCTCAAATGAAAGTACCTTAGATGAAAACAGAAATATACTATTTTTTTTTTTTTTTTTTTGAGACGGAGTCTCGCTCTGTCGCCCAGGCTGGAGTGCAGTGGCCGGATCTCAGCTCACTGCAAGCTCCGCCTCCCGGGGCTAGTTTTTTGTATTTTTTTAGTAGAGACGGGGTTTCACCGTGTTAGCCAGGATGGTCTCGATCTCCTGACCTCGTGATCCTCCCGTCTCGGCCTCCCAAAGTGCTGGGATTACAGGCTCGAGCCACCACGCCCAGCCTCAGAAATATACTATTAAAGGATTACACAAAATGCTTATAGGGGCTTTTCTTTGTGTAATGAGATTATTGGGATTTCTATTGTCTGGTTTAGTTTGGTTTTATGGGGTTTTTTTCTTACAGTGAGTATTTTTGTATCTGGGAGTTGTAAGGAGCTGTGGGATGCATGTGGAACATTGATTTCTAGGAATATAAAGAAGACTAACAATATTTCAACTTATTTTTACAAACTATCCACATTCATTAGTCCCCAGCTATTCTTTTTATTTTACTTATTTTTATTTTTTTAGAGATGGGGTCTTGCTATGTTAACTAAGCTGGTCTTGAACTCCTGGCTTCAAGTGATCTTCCCATCTTAGCCTCCCAAAGTGCTGGAATTACAGGCATGAGACATCACACCCAGCTCTAGCTATTCTTATCACATGACTAACAACAGTCCTTTGATTTATCAATTAGTAAAATTTGGTTTGGCTGGGCATGGTGGCTCACACCTATAATCTGAGCACTTTGGGAGGCTGAGGCAGGCGGATCACCTGAGGTCAGGAGTTTGAGACCAGCCTGGCTAACATGGCGAAATCCCGACTCTATTAAAAACACAAAAATTAGCCAGGCGCGCCTGTAATCCCAGCTACTTAGGAGGCTGAGGCAGGAGAATCGCTTGAACCCGGAAGGTGGAGGTTGCAGTGATCCAAGATCATGCCACTGCACTTCAGCCTGGGTGACAGAGACATCAGTTTAGGAATGTGCAGTAATTCCTTTCCAAATTCTCAAGTGTGTAAAATAGCTATCCCCCTCCTGACACCAGTTTTCTAATTTCCCACTTCATAATGGCCTTCTGTTCCACTCTAGTCCTGAGCCAGGATCCATCCTGGCCTATTCAATTCATCATACCCTACTCAGACCTTGCCACAGGGAGATTCCCAGGACCACAAGGGACATTCCCTTTTCACCCACAAGGATAGCCTCAACAGTGGGCAGGGATTTCCCCTGTTCATGTGCTGGCTTCCTGGAGAAGGTCCCAGGGAGGCCAGCTGGCAGGGAAACTGTCTAGCCTGGACAGGTGGCTGTACTGATGACAGATCTGTGTTCTGACTTCCAAGCATGTAGCATGACAAGCTAACTTATTCTCCCTCTCTTATATTATGAAGTTGATCTTAAAATCCACAAAGAAATGAATGGCATGTCCTCCCTACATTCTGCCCCTAAGTATACATGAACCTGCAGGAGTAAGTAAGGACAATTTAAGGATGCCAAAGAATTTTACTCTAATTCTGGGGAAAAGTAGGCCTCACCAGGCAGAGAGGACAGGGCAATACTGGCACTGCAGATTACCAGGGAGGATATTAAACCTACTTATGCTCTTATCTCATAATGTTATGCTTGGTCATCACTAGAAGCTTTACACTAATGTTCCGCAGAATTTTTCACATCTTAACGCTTCTATTTGGGATGCTAGCCTGGGTGGAATGTTGGGGGATGTAGAGATCAATACTTCACTTTTCACTTAGTGTAGTGGGTTGAAAGGTGGTACCCCCAAAAGAGAAGTCTATGTCCTAATCCCCAGACTCCGTGAACATTATTTAGCAAAAAGGTCTTTGCAGATACAATTAAGGATCCTGAGATAAGAAGATCTCCCTGGGTTATCTGGGTGGGCCCTAAATCCAACGACAAATGTCTTTTTTAAGATAAAGGCAGAGGCCGGGCGCGGTGGCTCAAGCCTGTAATCCCAGCACTTTGGGAGGCCGAGACGGGCGGATCACGAGGTCAGGAGATCGAGACCATCCTGGCTAATACGGTGAAACCCCGTCTCTACTAAAAAATACAAAAAACCAGCCGGGCGACGAGGCGGGCGCCTGCAGTCCCAGCTACTCGGGAGGCTGAGACAGGAGAATGGCGTGAACCCGGGAGGCGGAGCTTGCAGTGAGCTGAGAGCCGGCCACTGCACTCCAGCCTGGGCGGCAGAGCAAGACTCGGTCTCAAAAAAAAAAAAAAAAAAAAAAAAAAAAGATAAAGGCAGAGGCCTGGGGCGGTGGCTCACACCTGTAATCCCAGCACTTTGGGAGGCTAAAGTGGGCAGATCACGTGAGGTCAGGAGTTCCAGACAAGCATGGCCAACATGGTGAAATCCTGTCTCTACTGAAAATACAAAAATCAGCCAGGTGTGGTGGCGTGTGCCTGTAGTTCCAGCTACTTGGGAGGCTGAGGCAGGAGAATCGCTTGAACCCGGGAGGCAGAGGTTGCAGTGAGCCAAGGTTGTGCCACTGCACTCCAGCCTGGGCGACAGAGTTAAAGTCTGTATCAAACAACAACAAAAAAAGAGAAAGGCAGAAAGAGATCTGCAACATGCAGAAAAAGAGAAGCCAGAGGAGTGAGTGACATGAGAATGGAGGCAGAGATTGGAGTCACGTCAAGGAACAGGCCAAGAATGCCAAGAAATGCCAGCAGCCACTGCAAGCTGGAAAAGGCGAGGAATGGACTCTCTCTTAGAGCTTTTGGAGGACATGTGGCCCCAATTCCTTGATTTCAGACTTCTGGCCTCCAGAACTGACAGAATAAATGTGTTGTTTTACATATTTATTTAGTATATGGCAATTTGTTACGGTAGCCACAAGAAACTAATATGCCTAGGATAGTAGGATAGTCCTATTTCTTTTTTTTTTTTTTTTGAGACGGAGTCTCGCTCTGTCGCCCAGGCTGGAGTGCAGTGGCCGGATCTCAGCTCACTGCAAGCTCTGCCTCCCGGGTTCACGCCATTCTCCTGCCTCAGCCTCCTGAGTAACTGGGACTACAGGCGCCCGCCACCTCGCCCGGCTAGTTTTTTGTATTTTTTTTAGTAGAGACGAGGTTTCACCGTATTAGCCAGGATGGTCTCGATCTCCTGACCTCGTGATCCGCCCGTCTCGACCTCCCAAAGTGCTGGGATTACAGGCTTGAGCCACCGCGCCCGGCCTCGGATAGTCCTATTTCTAATGGTTCTATTTTTTTTTTCCATAATTCTTCAAAAAGAACGTATGTTGTTTTTAAATTTAAAAAAATCCTACATATTACAGTGTTCTTCAAATATTTGACCATAACGCCTAAGAACCATATTCTACATAGTAACCCAGTTCCCAATACACATATCCATAGTAGAAAAAAGTTTCACAAAATAATAATTATTCTTATTAAACAGGGTGCACTGATACTTTCTATTGTATTCTATTCCATTATTATAAAAAGCCAATTATTATTCTTTAACATTGATTTCACAGGCCACTTAACTTAGAATGACAACGATGTAACAATTAGAAAGTAACACACTAGAAATTAATTTGGTGTTGGATTCAGTGCTTGATCAGCGTTATAGACTGAGCAACTGGTGCAGTTATTGTGGGATGTATCCAACACCAAATTAATGGAAATGAAGGTGGCAAAGTGTTAAACACTATGAATGTAGTCAGTAAAATCGAGACTCTGGGAACTGCTACAGGATAAGGGCCTGTTTTTCACAAAATATTAATTATAAGGCAAAAAATAAGAATGAGGGCCAGGCACAGTACCTCACGCCTTCAATACCCAGCACTTTGGGAGGCCAAAGCAGGAGGATTTATTGAGACCACGGATTTAAGACCAGCCTGGGCAACATAGCAAGACCCCATCTCTTAAAAAAAAAAAAAAGAAGAAGAAGAAGAAGACAAAAGGAAAAGAAAGGTGTGGAGGTGAAATTTATAGAGTAGAAGATCTAAAAGACATATCAGTCATATGTATGTACCTTCTTTGAATCCTGATTCAAACAAACCATAAAAATACCTTTTTTTTTTTTTTTTTTTTTTTTTTTGAGATGGAGTCTCGCTCTGTCACCCAGGCTGGACTGCAGTGGCCGGATCTCAGCTCACTGCAAGCTCCGCCTCCCGGGTTCACGCCATTCTCCTGCCTCAGCCTCCCGAGTAGCTGGGACTACAGGCGCCCGCCACCTCGCCCGGCTAGCTTTTTGTATTTTTTAGTAGAGACGGGGTTTCACCGTGTTAGCCAGGATGGTCTCGAACTCCTGACCTCGTGATCCGCCCGTCTCGGCCTCCCAAAGTGCTGGGATTACAGGCTTGAGCCACCGCGCCCGGCCTTTTTTTTTTTTTTGAGATGGAGTCTCACTCCGTCAGCCAGGCTGGAGTGCAATGGTGCAATCTTGGTTCACTGCAACCTCCATCTCCCAGGTTCAAGCAATTCTCCTGCCTCAGTCTCCCAAGTAGCTGGGATTACAGGTGCGCATCACTATACCCAGCTAATTTTTGTATTTTTAGTAGAGATGGGGTATCACCATGTTGGTCAGGCTGGTCTCGAACTCCTGATCTCAAGTGATCTGCCCACCTCAGCCTCCCAAAGTGCTGGAATTACAGGCATGAGCCACTGCACCCGGCCTAAAATGACATTTATGAGACAATTAGAAATTTGAACACAGAGCCAGGCATGGTTGTTCATGCCTATAATCCCAGTGCTTTTTGAGGTTGAGGTAGAAGGATTGCTTGAGGCCAAGAGTTTGAGACTAGCCTGGCCAACATAGCAAGACCCTGTCTCTAAAAAACATTAAAAAAAAAAAAAAAAATTAGCCAGGCATGGTGGCACGCACCTGTAGTCCTGGCTACTTGGAAAGCTGAAATGGGAGGATCACTTGAGACCGGGAGTTAAATGATTCAGTGAGATTGCGCCACTGCACTCCACTCTGGGTGACAGAGTAAGGCCCTTGTCTCTTACGAAAAAGAAAAAAAGAAATTTGAATACTGACTGAATATTTGATTATATTAAAAATTAATGTTAGTAGATACTTTAATGGCATTATGTTTATATTTGAAAAAAGAAATCCCTCATACTTTATTAATACATTCTAAAATATTTTAGGATGAAATGATATCTGAGATTTATTTCACAACCACAGGAATTGAAACCCTCAGACACTGCTGGTAGGAATACAAAATGGTGCACGGCTGGTCAAAGTGGCTCACACTTCTAATCCCAACACTATGGGAGGCCGAGGTGGGTAGATCACCTGAGGTCAGGAGTTCGAGACCAGCCTGGCCAACATGGTGAAACCCCACCTGTACTAAAAATACAAAAATTAGCCAGGCATGGTGGCATACACCTGTAATCCCAGCAACTTGGGACGGTGAGACAGGAGAATCATTTGAACCAGGAGACACAGGTTGCAGTGAGCCAAGATCGCGCCACTGCACTCCAGCCTGGGTGACAGAGTGAAACCATGTCTATTTAAAATAAATAAAATAAAATAAAACGTATAGTTATTGTGGGAAATTATCTGCAGTTCCTCAAATGGTTAAAGAGTTACTATATGGCTGGACGCGGTGACTCATGCCTGTAATCCGAGCAATTTGGGAGGCCGAGGCAGGCGGATCACGATGTCAGGGGTTTGAGACCCGCCTGGCTAACATGGTGAAACCCCATCTCTACTAAAAATACAAAAATTAGCTGGGTGTGGTGGCACACGCCTATAGTCCCAGCTACTTGGGAGGCTGAGGCAGGAGAATTGTTTGCCAAGGGCTAAGACCGGAAGATTGGTGAATGACAGCTAAGGTGTTTCTTCCAGAGTAATAAAAATGTTCTGAAAGTGTTTGTGGTAATGGTTGAATAATTCTATGAATACACTAAAAGCCACTAAGTTGTACAGTTTAAAGGGGTGAATTGTATGGTGTGTAAATTATCTGATATGGAATTCTTGGTAAAGCTGTTAAAAAAAAAAACACAGGCTCAGTATCATAGGAAAGGGAAAAAAACAGAAAAGAAATAACAGGGAAGAGGGGTGGCAGGTGGGTTGGGGAATAGATGAAACAAGATTAGCCAACAGTTAATAATTATTGAAGTTGAGTGGTGGGTACACGGAATTCACTGTAATAGTATACTGCTATAAGATTAAAATTCTCCATAAAAATAAGCATGTACCAAGTCAGGAAAGCTCACATAAAGAGTGCTCAACCTTTTCACAAGATGGCGCCAAAAACGAAGGAAGCTCCTGCCCCTCCTAGAGCCGAAGCCAAAGCGAAGGCTTTAAAGGCCAAGAAAGCAGTGTTGAAAGGTGTCCAGAGCCACAAAAAAAAGAAGATCCGCACGTCACCCACCTTCCGGCGGCCCAAGACACTACGACTCCGGAGGCAGCCCAAATATCCTCGGAAGAGCGCCCCCAGGAGAAACAAGCTTGACCACTATGCTATCATCAAGTTTCCGCTGACCACTGAGTCTGCCATGAAGAAGATAGAAGACAACAACACACTTGTGTTCATTGTGGATGTTAAAGCCAACAAGCACCAGATTAAACAGGCTGTGAAGAAGCTCTATGACATTGATGTGGCCAAGGTCAACACCCTGATTCGGCCTGATGGAGAGAAAAAGGCATATGTTCGACTAGCTCCTGATTACGACGCTTTGGATGTTGCCAACAAAATTGGGATCATCTAAACTGAGTCCAGCTGCCTAATTCTAAATATATATATATATCTTTTCAACATAAAAAAAAAAAGAGTGCTCAAAATCTGTTTTAAATAAGAACACTAAAATAAAGACCAAAAAAGGACCAAGGAAAGGCAATATAGCAATTTTTTTTAAAAATGGATTTTTTTCTTAGAATATTTCAACATATAACCTTTAATGGTCTCCATCAAAACTATTGTTGGTATTAACTGTTCTATAACACTGGTAAATGTCAAGACGCTACTTGAAGGTCTCTGAAGCCCTTTCAGCCCAGTGCATCGGCTCTGACTCTGTACAGTGTCCTTACCACTCACCAAAACTCACAGAGCTTGTCTAGAGAACCAATACTATCCCAGCTCCCAATTGTCAACCAGGTAAAATCATTTCTATTTCACAGAGCTGAGGGGAGACTAACTGCACAAATGAAGTTTAAACACATATAAAGTGTCTGGCTACAATTACATTCCCATTTCTACGGCTGTAATAAACAATTATTGCCCAAGTGTGCAAAAATACACATTCACAGATGCTCAAGGCAGCATCCCCTACTCAGTTACAAACAGCTCCTTATTCCTATTCCTAACTTAACATGTCCCTGGCATCATCCCTATCACTAAGGGTAGACATTATACTAGCCAATAATATTGAAATGGAAAGACAGCGACAATAAACAGTCAATTGAAAAAAGAAACTGGCTGGGCACGGTGACTCACGCCTGTAATCCCAGCACTTTGGGAGGCCAAGGCGGGCGGATCACGAGGTCAAGAGATCGAGACCATCCTGGCCAACATGGTGAAACCCCATCTCTACTAAAAAATATAAAAATTAGCTGGGTGTAGTGGCGTGTGCCTGTAGTCCCAGCTACTCGGGAGGCTGAGGCAGGAGAATCACTTGAACCCGGCAGGCGGAGGTTGCAGTGAGCCGAGATCACATCACTGCACTTCAGCCTGGCGACAGAGCGAGACTCTGTCTCAAAAAAAAAAAAGAAAGAAAGAAAGAAAATTATAATGTATAATTTGCAAAATCTGAAGTCTAGAAGGATATCCACCAAACAATAAAAAGTGGCTGGCTCTGTGAAGTAGAATAGCTGGGGACAAGAGAACTTTTCTTTTATTTTACACCTCTCTATATTATTTGAATTTTGTATCTCAAAGGAGTATAAATTGGTTTAATATTTTTGGTGGGTAATTTGGCAAAAAATATCAAAATTTTAAATGTATTTGCCATATGACCTAGCAATTTACTTCTAGGAATTTGTCCTGCACCTACCAGCTAAAGTGCACAAAGTTATTCTATGTACAAGAATATTTACTGGAACATTGTCTAGCATGGTGAAACAAAGATGTTAATTTCAACATCTATCAAAAAGGGGAGTAGTTCAGGGCCTGGTGCAGTGGCTCACACCTATAATTCAAGCATTTTGGGAGGCTAAGGCGGGAGGATCACGAGGTCAGGAGTTTGAGATCAGCCTGGCCAACGTGGTGAAACCCCGTCTCTACTAAAAATACAAAAATTAGCTGGGTGTGGTGGCAGGCACCTGTAATCCCAGCTACTTGGGAGGCTGAGGCAGGAGAATGGTTTGAACCTGGGAGGCGGAGGTTGCTGTGAGCTGAGATCACACCACTGCACTCCAACCTGGGTGACAGAGTAAGACTCCATCTGGGGTTTGGGGGTGGGCGGGAAGAAGGGGAGTAGTTCAGGTCAGGCATAATGGCAACCTAGTCATAGCCCCAGCTACTTGGGAGCTGAGATGGTTACAGTGAGCTATGATCCTGCCACTGCACTCCAGCCTGGGTGACAGTCAGAACCAGTCTCTTTTTTAAAAAAAGCAGGGTTGCGGGGGGCGGGGGGGCAGTAGTGCGGTGGGGAGGACTAGTTCAATTACCCCTCCTACAAAAGTTTATACAGGGCCGGGCGCAGTGGCTCACACCTGTAATCCCAACACTTTGGGAGGCTGAGGCGGGTGGATCACGAGGTCAGGAGATCGAGACCATCCTGGCTAACACGGTGAAACGCTGTCTCTACTAAAAATACAAAAAATTAGCCGCAGGATAATGGCGTAAACCCGGGAGGCAGAGCGTGCAGTGAGCCGAGATCGCACCACTGCACTCCAGCCTGGGCAACAGAGCAAGACTCCATCTCAAAAAAAAAAAAAAAAAAGTTTGTACAAATTTCTATACACTGACTATGAATAGATTAGGTAAAAAAAGATAAATCATAGCACAGTATGTACAGTACAGTATGCTCCGTCTATTCCTATAAATCATTTGTGCATAGAGAGGTAGAGCTGATGGCCAGAAACCCCTGTAATCTCAGCACTTTGGGAGGCCAAGGCAGGCGGATCACTTGAGGTCAGGAGTTCAAGACCAGCCTGGCCAACATGGCAAAATTCTGGCTTTACTAAAAATACAAAAATTAGCCGGAGGTGTTGGTGCACATCTGTAATCCGAGCTACTTGAGAGGCTGAGGCAGGAGAATCACTTCAAGCTGGGAGGCGCAGGTTGCAGTGAGCTGAGATCACATCACTGCACTCCAGCCTGGGCAACAGAGCGAGACTCCATCTCAAAAAAAAAAACAACCAACCAACCAACCAACAAACCAGCCAACCAACCAACCAAACAAAACCTGAGAAGTTGTGCTGAAATTGGAGAACAGAAAGTATGAGTTTCACTTTTTTTTTAGACCCTTCTGATTTACACATTTTTTGGGAAAATCTGCATGTAAAACTTTTTTTTTTTTGACACGGAGTCTCGCTCTGTCGCCCAGGCTGGAGTGCAGCAGCACCATCTCGGCTCACTGCAAGCTCCACCTCCTGGGTTCACGCCATTCTCCTGCCTCAGCCTCCGAGTAGCTTGGACTACAGGCGCCCGCCACCACACCCGGCTAATTTTTTGTATTTTTAGTAGAGACTGGGTTTCACTGGGTTAGCCAGGATGGTCTCGATCTCCTGACCTCGTGATCCGCCTGCCTCAACTTCCAAAGTGCTGGGATTACAGGCATGAGCCACTGTGCCCAGCCTAAATTATTTTTTATTTTTATTTTTTTTTTGAGACAGAGTCTCTCCCTCTGTCGCCCAAGCTGGAGTGCAGTGGCCAGATCTCAGCTCACTGCAAGCTCCGCCTCCCGGGTTTAGGCCATTCTCCTGCCTCAGCCTCCCGAGTAGCTGGGACTACAGGCACCTGCCACCCTGCCAGGCTAATTTTTTGTATTTTTAGTAGAGACTGGGTTTCACCGTGTTAGCCAGGATGGTCTCGATCTCCTGACCTCGTGATCCGCCCGCCTCGACTTCCAAAGCGCTGGGATTACAGGTGTGAGCCACTGCGCCCAGCCTAAAATTTTTAATTTAATTTTTACTTTAAGTATACTCCTCTTGTGGCCCAACCTCCCCATCGAACCAAGTGTAAAACAAGTACTTTATTTGCATTAACTCTCTTCCTTTCACCCTGTTCTCTATGATCCCCTCACCCCAAATGTTCTTTCTTGCTCCCAATCTTTGGGAGCACAGACTGAAAAAACAAAGGTTTCACTTGTGGGGTGCCCCTCCCTAAACTTTTAGTACATTTTCACAAGTGTTCTTTCAGAATGAACTGTTTTCTTCAACACTTGCCAAGCTAATAAAACCGTAAGAATGTCAAATACAGATTTACTAAAACATCATCTATCAAGGTTACTTAGTAACTACAAGGCAAGCAAAAGGATCAAATTTAAATTCCTATCTTCCAGTTCATTGCAGTGTTCTGTCATTTTACAAAACTTTGGCCAGGGACGGTGGCTCATGCCTATAATTCCAGTACTTTGGGAGGCCAAGGCAGGTGGATCACTTGAGGACAGGAGTTCGAGACCAGCCTGGCCAACATGGCAAAACCCCATTTACACCAAAAATGCAAAATTAGTTGCGCCTGTAGTCACAGGTACTCCGGAGGCTGAGGCATGAGAGTCACTTGAACCTGGTAGGTAGAGGTTGCAGTGAGCCAAGATTGTGCCGCTGCACTACAGCCTGGGTGACAGAGCGGGATTCCATCTCCAGGGGGGGGAGATAAAAGAAAAATTGGAAATACCACATATCTATCAACAGAGGACTAATTTTTAAAATTGATACATCCTTCTATAACATTTTAGAGTCATTAAAAATGTTTTATATGTATTGACATGATACTGATCTGCTTATATAATCCCATACTTGCACAAACATATTTTCTGTATTTGTGAATACATATTTTGTGCATGGATGTAATAAAGAGTGGGAAAAGATATAAGCCGAAATGTTAGCAGTGGCTACTTTGGTACTGAAGTTCAGGGTGATTTAATTAAATTTTTCCTTTGTTTTCCTTTTGTTTTGGCTCATTTTTCCCTAGTGATCACATATTGTTTTTATAATTTAAAAAACAATTATAGATAAGGCACCTGTAATCCCAGCACTTCGGGAGGCTGAAGGCAGATGGATCACCTGAGGTCAGGAGTTAGACATCAGCCTGACCAATATAGTGAAACCCTGCCTCTACTAAAAATACAAAAATTAGCTGGGTGTGGTGGTACGTGTCTGTAGCCCCAGCTACTCAGGAGGCTGAGATAGAGAATTGCTTGAACCCGGGAGGCAGAGGTTGCAGTGAGCCGAGATCATGCCACTGCACTCCAGCCTGGGCGACAGAGAGAGACTGCCTCTAAAAAAATATTACCTGGGGGTGGCAGTGCACGCCTGTAGTCCCAGCTACTCGGGAGGCTGAGGCAGATTTCCTTGAGCCCGGAAGAGGTGGAGGTTGCAATGAGCCAAAATCGCACCACTGCACTCCAACCTGGGCAACAGAATGAGACTCAAAAAAAGAAAGAAAGAAACACCAAACCAATTATAAAGAAAACAGAAGTTCCAGTCTCAAAAAGATAAATGGAATGACCTAGGCCCATAAAATGGTGGAAAAAAATAAGTAAGTGGCAGAGAGAAGCTGACTGAAATGAACACCACATGGACAAGCCAGGGTACTCTGGGCAAGACTCCTCACTTCATTCATTTGCTATTTACTGAGGTCCCGTAGGTGATGAGACTATGCTAGACATGATGGAAAGGATGGTAGGGTCCCCTGCCTCCAGGAGTTAACGATGCAGTGAGGACATGTATTAAACATATTTACCCAAATAATTACCAATTACTATTGTGAGGGGAAAGAGGGGGCCGCGATTTCCAAGTGTTTTCCTTGCCTTGCCTCCTCCCCAATTCAGTGTCCCTCACCTGTACCCTGAGAAGGCTGTGCTCTAGGCTGAGTTCCTTTCTATGAGGCAGTCTTTCAGAGTGAGGCTTTGGGAAGAAAATCAACCCCCAAATCGGCCTTGCAGCCACTTGAGGGGCACGCAGAAGGACTGGTTAAAAGGCAGTGAGCAAAGATCTACCCTGAGGGCAGAAAAGCTTTGCTGACACGGTATTTATTAAAATAAATTTAGTTTTAAGGTGGGAGGAAAGCTCCATCTGCGTAAATCAATTCTCAGTGTTACTTCGCTAACCCTTTGGGAAAGTTACCCTGCAAGGGAATAAAAGTATGATGGGGGAAGGATGAGGAACAAGGTGCAATATTAAGTGGCTCTAGTTAACAAGTAACCTGATTTTTCCTTATTGTTAAATCAAGTTCGCCTTATACTCCAGGGATCTCCCAATCCCCCATCAAGAGGGGTAAACAAGAACAAGCCAAATAATCGGGGCATGCTTCCTAGAGGGACCTCTGAATCATAAAGATGTTGAATCGGACGGGCGCGGTGGCTCAAGCCTGTAATCCCAGCACTTTGGGAGGCCGAGACGGGCGGATCACGAGGTCAGGAGATTGAGACCATCCTGGCTAACATGGTGAAACCCCGTCTCTACTAAAAATACAAAAAACTAGCCGGGCGAGGTGGCGGGCTCCTGTAGTCCCAGCTACTCGGGAGGCTGAGGCAGGAGAATGACGTAAACTCGGGAGGCGGAGCTTGCAGTGAGCAGAGATCTGGCTGCTGCACTCCAGCCTGGGCGACAGAGCGAGACTCCGTCTCAAAAAAAAAAAAAAAAAAAAAAAGATGTTGAATCATCTATACCAACATGTATTTTTTTAAAGTTTGCACATACTAACCTTTGCTCCTGAATTTTAAGTTCCCAACTTTAAAGGACATAGAGGAGAGGTGTTCATTACAGTTTTCAATACTTCCTGGAACTAAATGCCTTTATTCTGATGCTGATTAATAAAAAATATATCAGCGGTGCACAGTTTTCAAGCTTACACCATTAACACCCTTTTCCCTAAGAGGGTAAAGAATCACATTCTTCCATCTAATTCCAACCCACTGTGACTTGCTTTTTTACCTCCTCTTTATGAAGAGGAGGATAAAAGTGAGAAATGTCTTTTACAGCAAGTCTGCACATTTCTGAGGGAAATTAAAACCTCCCTTTGCTACCCAGGCTGCCCAAACAGCGGGGCCTCGGTTAGGATCACAGTGGCGCGATCGCAGGTCAAAAACATCCCCCACGGCTACAGCGAGGCCTGCTGGGCCCGGAAGAACACGTTCCCAGCAGTACAAGTTCGAGCACACCGGAGCAGCACACCCAAGGAAGGCGGCGGCCGGGCGCAAGTGCTGCTCTGTTCCCAGGGCGGCCAGCCTCCGGCCTGCAGACCTGAGCGGAAGCCAGTGGTCGCTCCGGGTGGCACACTAGGCAAGTCCCGGAACCCCAGGCCCAGAGAGTCAACTGGTCAAATATAAGGCAGCGTCCAAGAAGTTCCGCTCGTAAATCCTCGTGACGCCCAACGGGCCTGAGCGCTCATTACCACCAGAACCCAGCAGAGTCCGGCCCTGAATTTCATACCCCGGGCCTTCCACCGTGGGTGCCAGGAGCCGCGGGCCCCGGGTGGATCTCGAACGCCAGGGGCAGAACCCGAAGAAAGGCTTCCAGTAGTTGGGGGAGGGGGGCGCAAAAAACAACCTAGAGGGCTCCCGGGCCGCGGGTTCCCACCCACTCCGCCAGTTCCCACCACTCCGCCCTGCCCTGCGCAATCAGTTTGCTAACTCCACCGGCCCCGCGGAAGCCAGAGAGGAAAGTAGGGGAGAAGCTCCTAATGACTTAGTGTTTACAAAGCAACCAAGCCCGGGGAGGGGACTGGGTCCTCTGGGTACCCTTTAGACACAGCTACTCCTTCCTTCCCTCCCTCTCCCCGAACCCACGCTGGGGCCTGGGGGTGCCCAGCATGACAGCCTCTACGGGAAGTGGGGTCTTTGGGGAAATCTCTGCCTCTGCCGGGCTCTGCCAACTTCAGCTGCTCCCGCATGTCCCACCTGGGTGCCTCCTTGGCGCAGAGACCCCCCATCAAAGCCACCAAGGAGAGGCTAAGGGATTCGTGGAGGTGGGTGCCGGCAGCAGAACCCCCTTCGCGCACCTGCCCGGATCACCGTCTGCCCAGCGTGCCCAGGACCCCAGCTCCTCAGCGATAAGAGCCCTCCTTGGCCAGGTTTCTCACCTTGGATGGTGCCATTGCAGGAGACAGAGGCTGCCAGCAGGATGGCGGCCCCCAGCAGCCACGCCGCGCTGCGGCTCCGCATCCTCCCCGAAGCCCCGACGCCGGGCGCGCTGGGAATCCGCCACCACCGATTCGAAACTCAAGAGCTCCACTGGACGCACCGAGAGAAAGTCAGCCTCTCATCTGCTCCGAATCGAAGCCTCTGCGCTCCTCCCCAGGGCGGGTTACGTTTCAGGGAAACCGAAGGCGCAGCTGGACTCACCTGCGGGAGGCCACGCCCCGGGACCGGAACGCGCGCCCTGGCCCCGCCCCCTGCCACCTGCCTTGCGCGGCTGCGCCCCAGCTCCCCGGACGCGCGCCAGGTCCCCTAGACTGCTGGAGCCGCCTGCGGGCTGGGTTGAGCGCTTGAGGTGTTCGCTTTGGAATGCAAATAGCAGGAGCGCTGGGACCACGGGTTAATCCCAGCCTGGGTTATGCCGCGAACTACCTTTAACCTTTACTTACTCCTAGAGAACCGGGTCGTCGGTCTCCCTCACTTTTCCTGACTATGGGAAAGCCACGATCCGAACTCACTGCAATTGTGGTTGGTAACTGATACAGAGAGGGCTTCCCGGTGCGGTGGACACTGCAGGAGGAGGGATGCGTTTTTTATTGTAGAGGCAGCTGCAGCTGTGGACACCACGAAAGCGGTGGGGAGCACAAGGGGCGGGGCGGGGCGGGCGGAGGCAAGGGTGAGGTGGAGCGTGAAGAAGACATGGAATGGCTACTTTCAGCCCCAAGTGCCAAAGCTTTAGAGAATTATCTTGTTTAATCTCTGTAACAACCAGCGCAATAAGTATGATTATTCTTCCCATTTTATGGACGAGGAAATTGAACTTAGAAAGACTAGATAAATTGGTTAGAGTTACACGGTTTATAAACACAGTGTATAAATGTTTATCACATTTCAACTCTAGTCGAAGACTGCCACTGTCTTCTATTCATTGCTACACTATAAATGCGTCCACCAGGGCTCCTCTGTATTGGGATCCCATAGGCTAAATAAATACATGAGCAGATAGAAGGGGTGGGAGAGGATAAGTGTGGGGTTGGGGATAAGTGCATGAGTGCATGAGAGTTGGCATCATATTGCTAATGTCTTACTTTTTTTTTTTTCTTCGAGTCGGAGTCTCCTTCTGTCTCCCAGGCTGGAGTGCAACCTCCGCCTCCTGGGTTCAAGCAATTCTCTAGCCGTAGCCTCCCGAGTAGCTGGGGTTACAGGCGTGCACCACCACATCTGGCTAATTTTTGTGTTTTTAGTAGAGACGGGGGTTTCACCATGTTGGTCAGGCTAGTCTCGAACTCCTGATCTCCTGATCCGCCCACCTCCGCCTCCCAAAGTGCTGAGATTACAGGCATGAGCCACCGCACCCGGCATGTCTTACTTTTTATTTGCTTTTTAAAAGATCTATTAAAACAAAGTCTACTGTTACCCATTTAAACCATTGGTATCGGAAGAGCACAGAAGAGAGACATAGGTGTTTTCAAATATTTGAAGGATTCGCTTGTAGAAGAGGATTTGGATGTGTTTTGAGTAGCCCCAGAGAGCAAAAATAGGTGGAAGCCACAGTGGGGTTTAATTTCAGCTCAATGTATAAAGAAATTTTCTCTATTTTTTATGTTAATTTCTATTAGAAAATAGAAGTGGGGTCTCCCTATCTTGTCCAGTCTGGTCTGGAACTCCTGGCTTCATGTGATCCTCCCCACTGAGCCTCCCAAAGTGCTGGGATTACAGGAATGAGCCACCACACCCGGACAGGCTTCTCCCCTTGTTCACATCTGTGTGATCCCAAGTTTACTTATCTTCTCTAAACTTTAAGTTATTTTATATACACACACACACACACGTGTGTTTTAAATGTGTTTGAGGATAAAATAGTGACTAGTGACTGGGTTGGATACGTGGTAGAAGCTCAATAAATATTTTTTGTTTATTTCCTTTCTCTGAGGAGTCCTCATACTCCACCTGCACCCCAGCTCTCACTTCAGCCCATGCCCACTTTTCCTCCCAGGAAAAGCTGACTTCTAGAAGCAGAACAGGAACCTTTGACATCCTGAACAGCGGACAGTTCTCCTGATAGGGATCAGGCCATTCCTGAAGGTCCCTCCCCAGGGGAGATAACTGATTGGTAAGATGTCCCTTCAAACTATTCAAGCATCCATTTCCTCACCTGTAGCTTATTAGTATTACATCTATCATCTGAGAATAATACTAGTACCTCTCTCGTAGGGTGGTTGTGAGGATTCACTTTGCTAAATGTCCATAAAGCACTTCTTAGCACAGTTTCTGGTATACAGTAAGCATCTAAGGAATGGGAAGTGCTATAGAATGACTGCCTTTAAGGTGCAATCTTCCTCTTTCAGAGAACAATACATCAGGGTTCAGCTGCTTTCTTTTTTTTTTTTTTTTTTTTTTTGGGGGGGATGGAGCCTTGCTCTGTCACCCAGGCTGGAGTGCAGTGGCCGAATCTCAGTTCACTGCAAGCTCTGCCTCCCGGGTTCACGCCATTCTCCTGCCTCAGCCTCCCAAGTAGCTGGGACTACAGGCGTCCGCCACCTCGCCCGGCTAGATTTTTGTATTTTTTAGTAGAGACAGGGTTTCACCGTGTTAGCCAGGATGGTCTTGATCTCCTGACCTCGTGATCTGCCCGTCTCGGCCTCCCAAAGTGCTGGGATTACAGGCTTGAGCCACGGCGCCCAGCCGGTTCAGCTGCTTTCGATTGAAATTTTCACTGTAGGCCGGGCGCGGTGGTTCACGCCTGTAATCCCAACACTTTGGGAGGCCGAGGCGGATGGATCACAAGGTCAGGAGATTGAGACCATCCTGGCTAACACGGTGAAACCCCCGTCTCTACTAAACAAAACACAAAAAATTAGCCGGGCGTGGTGGCGGGTGCCTGTAGTCCCAGCTGCTCTGGAGGCTGAGGCAGGAGAATGGCGTGAATCCAGTTGGAGTTTGCAGTGAGCCGAGATCGCGCCACTACACTCCAGCCTGGGCGACAGAGTGAGACTCCGTCTCAACAGAAAAAAAGAAATTTGCACTGTATTTTATGGGAATATGCCTTGACTCACCACAATTTCCAAGAAAAGACGTTATTGAACAATGCTATGAGTTAATTATCTCAAAAATGTGGTTTCTTCCCACAGCCTGACTAAATGAACTACCTCACTTGAGTCAGTTTGCAGGTGTTTTTCTGTAATTTGGGGAGTATAGTGTTTGTTTTTCAGGGGTTGATGACTCCTTTGCCCTGAAGGGATTGGAGTATTGTATGGCTGTGTGGAACAGTATAGAGAAATGACCACAGGCAACTCCAGACTGCCTGGCTTCCAGAGATTAGGAACTATGCAATCTTCCGCCACCTACAATTCCAAAGAGGAGTTTAGACACTGAGGGAAAAGGTATTTCATTCAAATAATTCATCGAACTCTTCCTGGAGAAACAAAGTCCCCAAGTTATTGGGTCCTGATCAAATATAGTTGGAGAAAGTGACGCTCATTTATTCACTGATTCATTGAGCACTCATTCTGGACAAGGTTAGCAATGACCTTCACATGGTAAGTCCTATGGTCCTCTCTCAGTCCTTTCTCAGTTACTCAGCCTAGCTGTAGAATTGGACACAGTTGATTTCTCCCGCTTTCTGGAATGCTCTATTCACTTGGCCTCCAGGCCCGCTCTTCTCTTCATTCTCCATCTGCCCCATTAGCAACTCGGAAGTGGATTCTTCGCTAGTTCCCACCTACCCTCCTGACCACTATATTCTGGAGTGAGTGCCCTAGCTTAGTCTTTGGACTTTTCTTTTCTTTTCCTTCCCTTCCTTTCTTTCTTTCTTTCTTTCTTTCTTTCTTTCTTTCTTTCTTTCTTTCTTTCTTTCTTTCTTTCTTTCTGTCTCTCTCTCTCTCTCTCTCTCTCTCTCTCTCTCTTTTCTTTTTTTTTTTTTTTGACAGGATTTTACTCTGCTGCCCAGGGCTGGAGTGCAATGGCATGATCATGGCTCACTGCAGCCTCAACCTCCTGGGCTTAAGCAATCCTCTCACCTCAGGACCCAAGTAGCTGGGACTATAGACACACACCACCAGGCCTGGCTAATATTTTCTTATTTCTTGTAGAGACAGGGTCTCACTATGTTGCCCAGGCTGGTCTTGAACACTTGGGCTCAAGCAATCCTCCTACCTTGGCTTCCCAAAGTGTTGGGATTACAGGCATGAGCCACTGCGCCCAGCAGACTTCTTTTCTCCTCGATGTATACACTCATTCCTTTGGTGACCTCATTCAGTCCCATGGTTTTAAATATCATCTATATGTTGACAGCTTCCAAATTTCTATTTCTCCAGTCCAGACATATAGCATATTCATCTAGCTATTCAAAATCCCCTCTTGGATGTTTCTACAGGCATATCAAGCATAAGTCCAAAACCAAATTCCTGATTCATTCCACCTCCACCACCCTTTTCACAGTCTTCCCCCTCTCCTTAAATTACAACTCCATCCTTCCAATTGCTCAAATCAAGTCTTGGAGTCAGGCTGGGTACAGTGGCTCATGCCTATAATCCCAGAAATTTGGGAGGCCAAGGCAGAAGGATTGCTTGAGCCTAGGAGTTTGAGACCAGCCTGAGCAATATATTGAGACCCTATTTTTACAAAAAATTACTCAGGGGTGGTTGTATGCGCCTGTAGTCTGAGCTATGCAGGTGGCTGGGCAGAAGGATCACTTAAGCCCAGGAGTTCCAGGCTGCAGTGAGCCATGATTGTGCCACTGCACTCCAGCCTGAACAACCAAGTGAGACCCTGTCTCTAAAAAATTAAAATTATTTGGCCAAGCACACTGGCTCACACCTGTAATCCCAACACTTTGGGAAGCCAAGGCAGGCAGATCACTTGAGGTCAGGAGTTCAAGACCAGTCTGGCCAACATGGTGAAACCCCATCTTTACTAAAAATTAGCCAGATTTGGTGGCACAGGCCTGTAATCCCAACTACTCGGGAGGCTGAGGCAGGAGAATCGCTTGAGTCCTGGAGGTAGAGGTTGCAGTGAGCAGAGATTGTGCCACTGCACTCCTGCCTGGGCAACAGAGCAAGAGTTGGTCTCAAAAAAAAGTTAAAATTATAAAATGAAAATTAGGCTGAGTGCAGTGGCTCATGCCTGTAATCCCAGCTCTTTGGGAGGCTGAGGCAGGTGGATCACCTGAGGTCAGGAGTTCGAGACCAGCTTGACCAACATGGTGAAACCCTGTCTCTACTAAAAATACAAAATTAGCTGGGCTTGGTGGTGCATGCCTGTAATCCCAGCTACTTGGAAGGTTGAGGCGGGAGAATCGCTTGAACCTGAGAGGCGGAGATTGCAGTGAGCCGAGATGGCACCATTGCACTCCAGCCTGGGCAAGAAGAGCAAAAGTCTATCTCAAAAACAAAAAAGGAAAAGAGAAAAAAAAACTGAAGTGTTTCCCACTTCCCTCTGAGTAAAAACCAAAATCTATCAAAGGTTTACACATCCTGTTCCCTCTTCCCCATCCACACACACACCACATTCTTGATGTTATCGCCTGTGATTCATATTATCATCCTACTCCAGCCATGTATGCCCCCGTCATTCCTTTGCACTCGGTATCCTTTGCCTGGAGTGATGTTCCATCAAGCAGCTCTTGAGTCATCTCTCTAAAGTATTAGTTTACTTAGAATTATAAACCGCTGGAGCTGGAGGGGTCTTTACAAGCCAGAGTAGGCCCTCACTCAGCCAGTATCTCTTAGCTTGTTGGCAGTGAGGCTAAGGCGTCTGGATGGTAGGCAAGGACTCAGTTGGTCATAGTGGTCTCTCCTCTACACGAAGGCCTTCTAGACCAAAAGAAATAATCTCTCATGATAATCATTTCAAGCATTAGTGGCCGACTATTATCTAGTGTTACGGTCTGTGGGGTTTTCTACTTTTTAGATTTTTTTTTTCATTTGATCAAAAAATGGGAATTTTTTTTTTTTTTTTTTTTTGAGACAGTCTCACTCTGTCACCCAGGCTGGAGTGCAGTGGCACAATCTCAGCCCACTGCAACCTCCACCTCCCGGTTCAAGCTATTCTACTGCCTCAGCTGTCTGCGCACGTAGCTGGGACTACAGACATGTGCCACCATACTCTGCTAATTTTTGTATTTTTGGAAAAGATGGGTTTTCACCATGTTGACCAGTCTGGTCTCAAACTCCTGACCTCATGATCTGCCTGCCTCGGCCTGCCAAAGTGCTGGGATTACAGGCATGAGCCACCATGCCCAGCTGAGAAATATTTTTAAGGAAAAGAGTTATGAAGACTTTCAAACTGGGGCTGAAATTGTGGCTGGGTGATGTGTCACTGGGACATGTGTAGACAGAGAGTTAGTCATGACATCATGGGAGATGCAGCCGCAATAGTAATCCTACCTTCTGAAAAATGATACTGCTCTAGGGTGCAGAACTGGCACCTCGCCCCTCATGAAGAGTCAGGCGACAGCACATGTGCCAGCGATTACTTAATGAAGTAAGTACATGATGGGCTGAGGTGTGGAGAGTAGTCATTATGCCACATGCTAATTAAAGAGATGGGAAAGGTGGATCTGCAGGAGCTGAGATGCCCACATAAGTAGCTCTAGTGGTAGGACTGGATCCTCCTACTCTCCCCATTTTCCTCTTTCTATTTCTTCCACCTACAACTGAGACAGCCAGGTGGGAGGGTGTCCCTGGAGAAACTCCAACCAGCCTGCCCACTGAGGTGAAGCCTCCGGAAGTTTGCAGCAGGGAGGATCCTGGCCCCTCCTCTTCCTGTGTGGAACCTGGGATTCAAAGGGCCAGGCAGGAAGTGCTGCAGCAGGGACTCTGGCCTTGCAAGAATCCCTGTTTCTCCGTTTCCTTCCTTTTCACCCAATAAAACCCTGTCTTACGACCATTCAGATTGTCTGAGCGCCCGAATTTTCGTGGCCTTGGAACAAAGAACCTGTCTTTAGCTGAACTAAAGAAAAGTCCTGGCCGGGCGCGGTGGCTCACGCCTGTAATCCCAGCATTTTGGGAGGCCAAGGCGGACGTATCACGAGGTCAGGAGTTCAAGGCCAGCCTGACCAACATGATGAAACCCTGTCTTTACTAAAAATACAAAAAATTAGCCAGAAGTGGTGGCACGCACCTGTAATCCCATCTATTCAGGAGGCTGAGGTGGGAAGACCACTTGAGCCTGGGAGCTGAAGGCTGTAGTGAGCTGTGATCATACCACTTTACTCCAGCCTGGGCAACAGAGTGAGACTGTATCCCAACATAAACAAATAATAAAAATCAGATTGACATTTGCATACCTCTTTTGTTACTGAGTTTTCCCTACTCAACAACATAGTGAACATTTCCCCAAATGTTTATTCTTCCATAGCACCGTTTTCAATTGCAACAGAATATTTCATCTTCTCAATAGATTTTAATTTAATCTTGTAAAATATTCAGATTATTTCATGTTTTTATTGTTTTGATAACACAGAGATAAACATATTGTGATGCATACATTTGTTTCTGCAGTCTCAGACTACTGTACGGTTTGATAATAATCACTAAGAGCTTTTAAAATAAATGTAATTTTTTATTAAGCAAATCCACCTATCCTTTGAAATATTTCTTCCTAGTCTGATTAAGTTATTGCTAAATTAAATGAAGAAGAAATAGTCTGAGACTTAGTATCTATTACAAAATTAAAAATAAAATGAAAATTAAAAAGATAAAATGTGCATAAAAGTTCTTTGGAAACCATAAAAGCATGACACAAATGCAGGTGATTATTATTATTTTTTTATTATTATACTTTATGTTCTAGGGTACATGTGCACAACATGCAGGTTTGTTACATATGTATACATGTGCCATGTTGGTGTGCTGCACCCATCAACTCGTCATAAGTGATTATTATTATTGCTGTTACTAACCACAGTGAAGATCATAATAGCCAATCTTAAATATACCATATTGTATTTTTTTATTTTTAATTTTTTTGAGACAGGGTCTTGCTCTGTTGCTCATGCTGGAGTGCAGTGATGTGATTTCCACTCACTGCAACCTCCACCTCCCAGGTTCAAGCAATTCTTGTGCCTCCGCCTCCCAACTAGCTGGGACCACAGGTGTGCATGATCACACCTGGCTAATTCTTTGTATTTTTAGTAGAGACAGGGTTTCACCATGTTGGCCAGGCTGGTCTTGAACTCCTGACCTCAAGTGATCCACCCACCTTGGCCTCCCAAAGTGCCTGGATTACAGGTGTGAGCCACTGTGCCCAGCCAACCATAGAGTATTTAAACAAGTCATCTTGTTTAAAGGTCTTCCCTCTGCAACCTGGCAGGACCCTGTTAGGCCATCATCCTCATAAAACATCTGGGTGAGAGAGACAAAGATCAGAGCCACTTCCTAAAAGCCCAGGATTTTAGAGTTTAACACAGTGACTTCAGGTACGTGAGACAGATGTACCTACAAAAACCAGTCACAGATGTCAAAGGAGGAATTGAGACCAGTGTGTGCTCTCAATTCTGCGTGTGAAAGCTACATGTAGTTAGCATCAGGGACAAGCCTCAGCAAGATTGTGGCAGGGAGGGAAAGTAGGGTGAGAACCTGTGACCCAGCAGGGCCAGATCTGTGGATTCCACGAAGTGGTTCTGCATCTTGGTACTGTCATGGATGCTGTTTTCCTTCAGACTTCAGAGTTGCCTCATCCCTCCTCCAATTAGAAATGTCTCTTGCCTCTAGAAGGGAGTCGTTTTGATTAGGAGGAAGGGCTTGGGCAGTGCCCGACTGGATTGAATGCTGGCTCTTGTGACTTACGATCCTGGTTAAGTTACTTCATTTCTTTGGATGCCTGTTTTCTTTTTCTTCTCTTTTTTTTGTTTTTTGTTTTTGAGACACAGTCTTGCTCTGTCACCTAGGCTGGAGTGCAATGGCATGATCTTGGCTCACTGCAACCTCTGCCTCTTGAGTTCAAGCGATTCTCCTGCCTCAGCCTCCTGAGTAGCCAGGATTACAGACATCCACCACGACGCCCGGATAATATTTTTTTTTCTTGTTTTTTTTTTAGTAGAGATGGGGTTTCAACATATTGCCCAGGCTGGTCTCGAACTCCTGAGCTCAGGCAATCCACCTGCCTCGGCCTCCCAAAGTGCTAGGGTTACAGGTATGAACCACCAGGCCTGGCCCTGTTGTATCTTATAAAATGGGGATATGTTACCTGCCTTACAAGAATATTGTGAATATTCAAAAGGCTAAAGGGCTATGGGCTCCGCCACTGGGACCCCCTCAAAGGTGCTTAGTACTGATGGGGCTGGTCAGAAGCTGTTGTTTGCCTGGAATCCCTGGGGCACCTGAAGGAAAGACAAAGGCCTGTAAGAAGGGATGGTAACGAGAGGAAGCAAGAGGCAGAGGGGCTTGTAGAACTCAGAGTGTCAGCATTTGATAAGAAAGATAACTGAGGGCCACACAGGCCGAGAGAGAAGAGTTAAAACAGGTGGGTTCCTGACAATTTAAGGACAGCTGGTGGGAATGTGGAAGAAGGAGGGTCTGCGAAATCTCTGGAAAGAAGGGTAAGGCAGTAATTCCCAGCTGCTTGGGGCCACAGAAACCAGTTTGGTCCTGCTGTTCAGCTTTTGTAACTGTTCATTAGCATATGAAGGAACTGCCGGCAGAACGCACCCTGGGTCTTTGGAGCTGTGCTGTGTATGCTGGGCCGGGGGTGGGGGCAGGGAATGAAATGGCTCTGACATCAGCCTGATTTCCCGAATCCAGATCCACCACCAATTCTGGACTCAGTAAGAAGGGACTGAATCTCTGATCCTTTCCCAGCTAAAGTCAAAATTTGTTCTATTTTCAATACTTCTCAAGTCCTCAGCTGCTTCTATAATTGGTCTAATACAGAGAGCATAATAATTTTGGAAGGAAAAAATTTTTAACAGGTATGGGGAACACTATGAATGCACTAACTCTCACTTAATCTTCACTATATCTTATGAAATATAGACAATTCATATCTTCTTGTTAGAAATAACATGATTCAGAAGGGGCTTCAGGAAACACATGCCAAACTCTTGACCTTAAAGTGGAAGAATTTCTTGCATGTAACACTAAATGGTTGTGTTATCAGAAGCTTCCCTGAATTTCCAGCATACAAAGAAAAATATTAGGTGCTTATTCCTTTGGGGGGAAAATTCAGGCCAATTTTTGGCTTTAGAGCCTAATGATGGCAGTCATTCAAGTTTTGGTTCTTGAAAAATTGTAGCCAGGCACTGCCTATGAAACTGTCCCACCTACCTCATCTGAGAGGCAGAAAGAGGTTGTAGAAGAGTCTGGAGTTGAAAGTGCATAGAGTGTTGTGTTCTGCCAGCTCTAATGCCCAGTCACTTACAACCACATTTCAGCCCAGCTCTTCTGAAAGGAAACTCACTTTAGAAATGCAAATGACTCACCAAGGAGTGAGGAATTTTAGTGTCTGACAAGTGAAGTGTGTAGCTTTGAAGACTCGGAGACCTCTGTGTTCTCCCAGGAATACCTCCCAGGGTTGTTGAAGCCAAAGGAGATCAGAACTCTAAATGGGCTTGGTAACTTGGAAGGTACTAAAGGAACTTTTATTTTTCTTGGAAAAGTGTTGAGTCCTGAATAGCTCGGGGCCCACTGAACTAGCCTATGGAAAAGATGAGGTTGTGTAAAGACTATTTCATTGGCCAGGATAGACAATCTTGGTCTAGAGCTACTCCTTTTTTTTTTTAATTGTTACTTTTTATTTTCAATAGAGTATAGTGGCATGTCACAGTCCACTGCAGCCTCAAAATCCTGGACTCAAGTGAATCCCCCACCTCAACCTTGAGGTATGCACCGCAACACCCAGCTAATGCTTCTGTTCTTAAAATCCGATTTTCAGTCTCTACCTCCTATTACTCCCCCGCTCTCTGCCCATATTGAGCAGGTCCTTTCTTGGGAGTGGTCCTGTGCTGGATTGAGTTTAGCCAAGGAGACTGCTGCTGCACAGCTCAGAGAAAACAGAACTGCTCATTCCAACAGGAAAGTCTGGGAGGTCAAAATAAAAGCATCAAAGACTAAGTTAGCGGTGGATAAGCCAAAAGAGGGAGTTATGAACAGGAGGATGGGAAGAGAAACCAAGATGCAAGATACTACAGAAGTGAGATGCAAATTGCTTATTACTCAGTGCCCAGCAGGCTCCCCAAACAGTCCTCAAAGCTACAGCTGGCTTGTCAGATGCTAAAATCCCTTCTTCCTTGATGAGTCATATGAGACAAAGTAGCAAACATAAGAAGTCGTGTTTGCTCGTTTCTGCTTGCTTAATTTCACGAAGCCCCTGACTCTGTCTACGCACAGCTCTCTGGAAAGAAGCTTTGAAGACAAAACAAGACACCTCTTGCCTGAGTCACTGTATTCCTTAAAAGATAAATGACTCCAGTGTTTGCCTTTGCCTACACTTAAGATAACCTCTGACAAGGTCAGTGATGATGCCTCTGTAATCTACAACCAGTTGTGCTCTTACACTCAAACCTCAAAGTGATTCTGCTTTAATGCAACCTCTGAGCAAGTCTGATGTGACTTTGAACATACTGAACCCCCACTGCCTGTATATGAGCCATGGGCTGAAATACTTGACCCAGTAGTCTCACAGAATTGCTCCTGGGCTACTGGCCTTGGTCTATAGCCCTCAGGAAGACTTCTGAATAAAACTCTCTTTAAATCTTTAAAAGCTTTTTTTTTTTTTTTTTCATTGACAGTCATTTCCATCCTCAAAGGGAGTTTTCTTTTTTTTTTTTTTTTTTTTGAGACGGAGTCTCGCTCTGTCACCCAGGCTGGAATGCAGTGGCCGGATCTCAGCTCACTGCAAGCTCTGCCTCCCGGGTTTTTACGCCATTCTCCTGCCTCAGCCTCCCAAGTAGCTGGGACTACAGGTGCCCGCCAACTCGCCCGGCTAGTTTTTTGTATTTTTAGTAGAGACGGGGTTTCGCCGTGTTAGCTAGGTTGGTCTCGATCTCCTGACCTCGCGATCCACCTGTCTCGGCCTCCCAAAGTGCTGGGATTACAGGCTTGAGCCACCGTGCCCGGCCCTCAAAGGGAGTTTTCTATCAGAATAACTGAGTTGGACAGAATAACAAAGGCAACTTAGCCACACTGGCTAAGAGCTGGGACTCCTGGGCAAAACTGCTTGGGTTGGAATCTCAACTCCACTGTTTATGAGCTGTGACCTTGGGCAAATTCGCCTCTCTGTGCCTCAGTTTTTCTTGTATGTAAATCAGGGTTGATATTAATAATACCTAGTTCTTAGGCTGGTTTTTTTTTTTTTCTTCTTCTTCTTCTTTTTTTTTTTTTTTTTTTTTGAGACAGAGTATTGCTCTGTCACCCAGGCTGGAGTGCAATGGTGCGGTCTTGGTTAACTGCAACCTCCATCCCCCGGGCTCAAGTGATTCTCCTGCCTCAGCCTCCCAAGTAGCTGGGATTACAGGCACACATCACCACGCCCAGCTAACTTTTGCATTTTTAGTAGAGATGGGGTTTCACCGTGTTACCCAGGCTGGTCTTGAACTCCTGACTTCAGGTAATCCACCCGCCTCAGCCTCCCAAAGTGCTGGGATTACAGGCGTGAGCCACTGCATCTAGCAGTTCTTAGATTATTATACAGGAGTTAATATTTGTAGGGTGCTTAAAACAGGGGCTGGCACACAGTTTCATTAAAGTAGGTTTTTAAAACTTACTATTGTGGCCAGGTGCGGTGGCTCACGCCTGTAATCCCAGCACTTTGGGAGGCCGAAGTGGGCAGATCAACTGAGGTCTGGAGTTCGAGACCAGCCTGACCAACAGAGAGACACCCCATCTCTACTAAGAATACAAAATTAGCCGGTTGAGGTGGCACATGCCTGTAATCCCAGCTACTCAGGAGGCTGAGGCAGGAGAATCGCTTGAACCCGGGAGGTGGAGGTTGCAGTGAGCCAAGATCGGGCCATTGCACTCCAGACTGGGCAATAAGAGCAAAACTCCATCTCAAAAAAAAAGAGAAAACCTATTATTGTTATTATTTCATTAATGCATCTCCATGACTAGATATAAGCTCTGAGAGCAGAGGCTCAGTCTGGGTTTGCTCAGAATTGTGTATCCCGTGCTTAGCACAGCGTGTGGGTAAGTACCCAGCTATTTGTCTTATGAACAAATGGACAAAGGGAACCTCCCGAACCATTCCCAGACTCAGACCACAGAAAAGGAGGATGGGAGTTCTGTCCCCACGCATCCAAGAAGTAAAAAGGTCACGCCTGTTAATAGTCAACAGTGCTGGAGCAGTAACCCCACCAGCAATGCCGTGACACTGTTCTCGTTCTCAGACCCTTGGACTTCTCCTTGTTGTCACCACACAGGATGTGTTCACCACACAGGGGGCCCAGCTCTTACTGACTTGGCTGAAGTCTTGGCCTCTGAGTCAGGAGTTTGTCCAGTTTCAGGTGTGGGCCAAGTATCGCCTTGTCCTTGGTCTCCCACACTCTTGTGAGAGTGGGCAGAGGGTCTCTCACACTCTTGTGAGAGCTGGTGGGCAGAGGGCCGGCCTCCCCTCTCTGGCCTCGCCGGACACCTAGGTCCCATCTGCAGAGGCTTGGGCTGAATGTATGTGTAACAAAGAGAGTGCCGCAGCCCACAGTTTGTTACTGTTATAAAGATGTTGGCTTCTCTTCCCAACTGTCAAAGTGAACAGCATCTGCAGGGCCCCACTTTGCTCTCTGCAACACAGGGATCTAGTTGGAGCCAAAGTAACAACGTTCCACAGTTCAACCTATCCAAGTCACCTTTGACAAAAAGTCTTCTGCATTGTATGTAGCACCTAGAAGAAATAAATACCAACACTTAGACATCCCATTTTTTTTTTTTCTTGAGACAGAGTCTCACTCTGTCACCCAGGCTGGAGTGCAGTGGTACGATCTCGGCTCACTGCAACCTCCACCTCCCAGGTTCAAGCAATTCTCCTGCCTCAGCCTCCCAAGTAGCTGGGACTACAGGTGCCTGCCACCACGCCTGGCTAATTTTGTGTATTTTTAGTAGAGACGGGGTTTCTGTTAGCCAGGATGGTCTTGATCTCCTGACCTCGTGATCCACCCGCCTCAGCCTCCCAAAGGCTGGGATTACAGGCGTGAGCCACCGCAGCCAGCCCGATATTCCATTGATTTTAAGATTTACTCCAGTTTCACCATGTTGATGTTAAAATATGAAAAAGATGCATCTTAAAGTTGATGAAAACAGCAGCATGACAACATATGGACAAAGCAGGACAGAATGGGAAGCAGTCAGAAGAGAATGTCCACATGTTCCCCCAACAGAGGTGCCCACAATGTACCCTGCCCTCCCTCTTTTGACAGTGAGTGAACTGCTGGTAAACCCATCTAGCCCACCTCATTCTACATATGCACCCACTTCCACCCACTCCCAGTGACGTCAGGACATCACTCTAGCAAGCCCCACTCCTCTCCTCTGCATGGTCAATTTCTTCCTCTACTGGTTTTCCGTTTTCTCTTGCCTAAAACTATGAAATAATGCCTTCCTTCTTGATCCCTCTCCAATGCCATTTCTTTTTTTTTTTTTTTTTTAAGACAGGGTCTCACTCTGTCGCCCAGGGTGGAGTGCAGTGGTGTGATCACAGCTCATTGCAGTCTTGATTTCTTGGACTCAAGGAATCCTCCTACTTCAGCCTCTGGAGTAGCTAGGACTACAGACATGTGTCACCATGCCCAGCTAATTTTTATTTTATTTCTTATTAATTAAAAAAAATTTTTTTTAAATAGAGACAGGGTCTCACTATGTTACCCAGGCTGGTCTCAAACTCCTAAGCTCAAGCTATCCTCCTGCATTGGCCTCCCAAAGAACTGAGATTACAGGTATGAGCCGCTGCACCCAGTCTAATTTTTAATCTTTTGTAGAGATTGGGGGTCTCACTATGTTGCCCAGGCTGGTCTCAAACTCCTGACCTCAAGTGATTCACCTGCCTCGGCCTCCCAAAGCGCTGGGATTACAGCCATGAGCCACCACGCCCAGCCTTCAATTCCACTTCTCGACTGCACTTTTGTGTGTGTGTGTGTGAGACAGTCTCACTGTGTCACCCAAGCTGGAGTGCAGTGGCGCAATCTTGACTCACTGCAAACTCTGCCTCCTGGGTTCAAGCGATTCTCCTGCCTCAGACTCCTGAGTAGCTGGGATTACTAGCGAACGCCATCACGCCTGGCTAATTTTTTTGTGTATTTTTAGTAGAGACGAGGTTTCACCATGTTGGCCAGGCTGCTGATCTCGAACTCCTGACCTCAAGTGATTCACCTGCCTCGGCCTCCCAAAGCACTGGGATTACAGGCATGAGCCACCACGCCCAGCCTTCAATTCCACTTCTTGACTGCACTTTTTTGTGTGTGTGTGAGACAGTCTCACTGTCACCCAGGCTGGAGTGCAGTGGCGCAATCTCGACTCACTGCAAACTCCGCCTCCTGGGTTCAAGTGATTCTCCTGCCTCAGACTCCTAAGTAGCTGGGATTACCAGCGAACGCCATCACGCCTGGCTAATTTTTTTGTGTATTTTTAGTAGAGACGAGGTTTCACTATGTTGGCTAGGCTGCTGATCTTGAACTCCTGACCTCGTGATCTGCCCACCTCAGCCTCCCAAAGTGTTGGGATTACAAAGGCATGAGCCACCACGCCTGGCCTTTCTTGACTGCACTTTCTGCTCTTGCTATCTCCTCATCCCCTCCCATTTTTTCCATCAAATGCTGATAGGGACACCAGGCTTCCATCCCCACTACTCTATCTATCTTGCCAAATGCAACAGTTAACCTTCAGTCTGTATCTTGCTCCCCTCTTGGCAGCAGTTGGCTTCCAGGATACTGCTGTCTCTGGACTCTCCTCCTCCCTCCTTGACTGCTCCTTGTCAATCTATTTCCCCGGCTTCCTCCTCCACACACTGGAGAGCCCTGAGGGTCAGATATCTTTTCTACCTGTGACCACTCTCTAGGTGATCTCACCCTGTCCTGTGACTTTAATTACTATCTTTACTCTGATAACTACAGTCCCCAGCTCTGACCTCTCTCCTGAACTCAGGGCTTGTATATCCTAATAGGCGTCTCAAGCTAATGTGTCCAAAACCAAGCTTTTGAATTCCAACCTCAAAGAGGTTCTTCTCAAGAAGTCTTCCCGGTCTTAATAACTGGCAGCCAGTTATTAAGTCTTAATAACTCCCAGCTTGTCTGGCCAAAAGGCTTGGAATGCAAATTATCCTGACTACTCACTCTCTCTCCCATCCAACCCCCATCAGCAAATCCTTTTGGCTTTACCTTCAAAATATTTCCAGAACAAGATCAACTTTTGCAGTTTCCTCTTGCTCCCACCCTCGCCCAAAACACCAGCCTCCCTCTCCCAGTTCTCAATAGCCTCCTAACTGGTTTCCTTTAGCCCACCCCTGTCTCCTACATTCCAGCCCTCACACAGAAGCCTGAGTAATCCTTAAGAAGGTAAACCAGACCTTGGTCCATTTCTGTGCAAACTCTCCAAGGCTCACGTCTAACTCAGAACAAAAGCCAAAGGCCCCCTGCAGGATTAATTTCTGGTCCTCTGTGCTCCTCTCCTACCACTCTTCCCTTCCATGCTCTCTCCAGCCACACAGGCCTCCTTGTAACTTCTAAAATACATCAAGCACTTTAATTTCTTCTTCTCCAAGCCATCTGCTAACCTCTCACCTCTTCAGGTCTTGGCTCCACTGTCACTCCATCAGGGTGGTCTTTTAATTTATTTATTTATTTATTTATTTATTTATTTATTTTTATTTTTATTTTTTATTTTTATTTTTTTGAGACGGAGTCTCGCTCTAGCCCGGGCTGGAGTGCAGTGGCCGGATCTCGGCTCACTGCAAGCTCCGCCTCCCGGGTTTACGCCATTCTCCTGCCTCAGCCTCCGGAGCAGCTGGGACTACAGGCGCCCGCCACCTTGCCCAGCTAGTTTTTTGTATTTTTTAGTAGAGACGGGGTTTCACCGTATTAGCCAGGATGGTCTTGATCTCCTGACCTCGTGATCCGCCCGTCTCGGCCTCCCAAAGTGCTGGGATTACAGGCTTGAGCCACCGCGCCCGGCCTCATTTATTTATTTTTTAATTTTTAAATTTTTGTACAGACAGGGTCTTACTATGTTGCCCAAGCTAGTTTTGAACTCCTGGACTCAAGTGATCCTTTTTTCTTGGCCTCCCAAAATGCTGGGATTACAGGTACCACCCGTACAGAATATCCCCTCCCCAGCATCATTCTCTCTCCTTACCTTGTTTCTTTCCTTTACTTATGTTGTATGTCACTCCCTCACATGCTGTGTATCTATTGGGGTTTTTTGGCTGTCTGTGGCCCCACTTGAATGTAAACTCTATGAAGTCAGGGATTCTGTTCACAGCTGTATCCTCAGCTCCTTGGCCCCTGAGTGGTACATGGTAGACACTCCATGAAGATTTACTGGATGACTTCTGATGTTGAAAAATACCTTATGCAGGAATGTTAGGGGTGTGACCATTTTTCCTGCTCCTTTCAATAACTAGGTCACTAGGAGTTAAAAAGAAAGGCAAACATGGCCGGGCATGATGGCTCACACCTGTAATCCCAGCACTTTGGGAGGCCGAGGCAGGTGGATCACCTGAGGTCAGGAGTTCGAGACCAGCCTGGCTAACATGGTGAAACCCCGTTTCTACTAAAAATATGAAAATTGGCCGGGCGCGGTGGCTCAAGCCTGTAATCCCAGCACTTTGGGAGGCCGAGACGGGCGGATCACGAGGTCAGGAGATCGAGACCATCCTGGCTAACACGGTGAAACCCCGTCTCTACTAAAAATACAAAAACTAGCCGGGCGAAGTGGCGGGCGCCTGTAGTCCCAGCTACTTGGGAGGCTGAGGCAGGAGAATGGCGGGAACCCGGGAGGCGGAGCTTGCAGTGAGCTGAGATCCGGCCACTGCACTCCAGCCCCGGCGACAGAGTGAGACTCTGCCTCAAAAAAAAAAAAGAAAATTTAGCCTGGCATGGTGGGGTGTGCCTCTAATCCCAGCTACTCGGGAAGCTGAGGCAGGAGAATCGCTTGAACCCAGGAAGTGGAGGTTGCAGTGTGCCGAGATCGCACCATTGCACTCCAGCTTGGGCAACAAGAATGAAATTCCATCTCAAAAAAAAAAAAGAAAGAAAGAAAGAAAGACCAATGCGTGTTTCCTAGAAGTTGTTGCCTGAAACACAGAAAACAGCTGCCTTTTTAATCTTACCACAGGATCATGTCTAAAGGCATCTATCTGGGGCCTGAGTGTGCATGTACAAGGAGTCCAGCGGTGCTTCACCTGGGTCTGCAATGCCCTAGCTGGTCTCTTCTGCCCATGGTTTTCTCATGCTCCCCTACCCACCCCAACACTCTCACACCGACCTCCTTGTCCTCTGAGTCTCACTACTTATAGGATCCTGATGGTCCGTGCTCAACTTCTCTCTCCCTTCCCCCATCAGCTTTTCCTCTCTTCACTTTCAGCTCTTTCTCTAGACCCTTTCAAAGTCATTTATAAGCCTGCATGACACATGTCTTTGTTTCCATCTGTGCCTGTCTGCCCCTCCTCACCAAACCTCTTAAGACCATGAAGCAGGCCGGGCATGGTGGCTCATGCCTATAATCCCAGCACTTTGGGAGGCCGAGGCGGGCAGATCACCTGAAGTCGGGAGTTCGAGACCAGCCTGACCAACACGGAAAAACCCTGTCGCTACTAAAAATACAAAATTAGCCGGGCGTGGTGGCACATGCTTGTAATCCCAGCTACTCGGGAGGCTGAGGCAGGAGAATTGCTTGAACCCGGGAGGTGGAGGTTGCAGTGAGCCGAGATCACGCCATTGCACTCCAGCCTGGGCAACAAGAGCAAAACTCCGTCTCAAAACAAAACCAGACCATGAAGCATTTGAAGTTGGGGGTTGTATCTTACTCATCTTTATATCCTTAACCTGTAACACAGTACCTGGCACATTGTAGATGCTCAAAACCTGTTTGCTGAATGACTGAATAAACTCTCCATTGTTGACAAGCGGACTCCCCAGGACAGGCCGAGCTCATTCTTGGCAAAGATGTGCTGCAACATGGCCTCCAACCAGCATGCCCTGCCCCTCATTTCTACACACACAAGACCACCTTCAATAGCTAACTCTTTTTTTTTTGTTTGTTTGTTTGTTTGAGACGGCATCTCGCTCTGTCACCCAGGCTGGAGTGCAGTGGCGGGATCTCGGCTCACCGCAAGCTCCGCCTCCCAGGTTCACGCCATTCTCCTGCCTCAGCCTCCCGAGTAGCTGGGACTACAGGCGCCCGCCACCTCGCCCAGCTAATTTTTTGTATTTTTAATAGAGACGGGGTTTCACCGTGTTAGCCAGGATGGTCTTGATCTCCTGACCTCGTGATCCGCCCGTCTCGGCCTCCCAAAGTGCTGGGATTACAGGCTTGAGCCACAGCGCCCAGCCTCAATAGCTAACTCTTAATTAAATAAGATATTTGGCCGGGCGCGGTGGCTCAAGCCTGTAATCCCAGCACTTTGGGAGGCCGAGACGGGCGGATCACGAGGTCAGGAGATCGAGACCATCCTGGCTAATACGGTGAAACCCCGTCTCTACTAAAAAATACAAAAAACTAGCCGGGCGACGAGGCGGGCGCCTGTAGTCCCAGCTACTCGGGAGGCTGAGACAGGAGAATGGCGTGAACCCGGGAGGCGGAGCTTGCAGTGAGCTGAGATCCGGCCACTGCACTCCAGCCTGGGTGGCAGAGCAAGACTCCGTCTCAAAAAAAAAAAAAAAAGATATTTGGGCTCACTAAGCATTTATTGTCTATTTATTATGTTCTGGTACTGTACCCAGCAGTTGATAAAGATAAGTTGGTGCCTGATTTATTGGTCCAAGGTACATCAGCTACCATTTCTTCATTAGGCCTCTCTTTATAACTCCAAACAATGCACACCTTCCCCCCATCAGAGGGTGCACAGCACAGAGGATTGGTTTCAGGGAGAGGAAGTAAAGCTCTGTGTGTGGTTAGGACGGTGGTATGTAAGGGCTGGAGTCAGACTGCCTGGTTCAAACCCAGTTTTCCTAATAGCTTTCTTCATAAGGTTATTGAGAAGATTAAATGAGATAATGTGTCCAAAGGACATAGATTATGACAGTGCCTGTAATCCCAGCACTTTGGGAGGACGAAGTAGGAAGATCACTGGAGGCCAGGTAGGTGGGGGAGCATGAGAAGACAATACCAACCTGGCCAACATAGCAAGACCCTATCTCTTTAAGTTAAAATTTTTTTAATGAAAAAATGTTTTAAAAGAATTTTAAAAAAGGACATAAATTATGATCAACAAATGCTAGCTGTTATTATCATCACAGATTAGACCTTTGATCCTTTGATATGAGATTCTACTTTATGAGGTATTGTGGTTTTCCCTTCTTCTCCTTCTCCTTCTCCTTCTCCTTCTCCTTCTCCCCTTCCCTTCCTTCTTTTTACGACAGTCTCACTCTGTCGCCTGGGCTGGAGTGCAGTAGCTTGATCTCCAATCACTGCAAGCTCCGCCTCCCAGGTTCATGTGATTCTCCTGTCTCAGCCTCCCAAGCAGCTGGGACTACAGGCGCCCACCACCACGCCTGGCTCATTTTTTGCATTTTTAGTAGAGATGGGGTTTCACTGTGTTAGCCAGGATGGTCTTGATCTCCGGACCTCGTGATCCACCTGCCTCGGCCTCCCAAAGTGCTGGGATTACAGGTGTGAGCCACTGCGCCCGGCAGTGGTGTATTTCCTTATTAGGTCATATATGTAAATCATCTTTTGTTTTGTTTTGTTTTGTTTTTTAAAGAGACAGGGTCTCACTCTGTTGCTCAGGTTGGAGTGTAGTGGTATGATTATAGCCCACTGCAACCTTGATCTCCTGGGCTCAAGCAATCCTCCCGCCTCAACCTCCTGAGTAGCACGGATGAAGTCATGTGCCACCATACCCAGCTAACTTTTATTTTTTTTTATTTTATTATTATTATTTTTTTTGAGGCGGAGTCTCGCTCTGTCGCCCGGACTGGAGTGCAGTGGCCGGATCTCAACTCACTGCAAGCTCCGCCTCCCGGGTTTACGCCATTCTCCTGCCTCAGCCTCCCGAGTAGCTGGGACTACAGGCGCCCGCCACCTCGCCCGGCTAGTCTTTTTTTGTATTTTTTTTAGTAGAGACGGGGTTTCACCGTGTTAGCCAGGATGGTCTCGATCTCCTGACCTCGTGATCCGCCCGTCTCGGCCTCCCAAAGTGCTGGGATTACAGGCTTGAGCCACCGCGCCCGGCCCCAGCTAACTTTTTTAAAAAAATTTTGTAGAGACAGGGCCTTGCTATGTTGCTCAGGCTGGTCTCAAACTTCTGGACTCACCAAATCCTCCCGCCTCAGCCTCCCAAAGTGCTAGGATTATAAGCTTGAGCTGCTTCACCTGGCCATAAATTATCTCTTAAATGACAGTTCAATTAACTAGAAGGCTTGGATCATGAGCAAATAGTAGGCTTAGAATGAACAGGGAGGAATTGAGTTGAACCAACTATATTAGTTAATCCATAATTTCTGAGACTGTATCTTTATTTTTATCTATTTACTTTTAAATTCTCTTTTGAGACAGAGTTGTGCTCTTGTCTAGAGTGCAGGGGCATGATCTCAGCTCATTGCAACCTCCACCTCCCGGGTTCAAGCGATTCTCCTGCTTCAGTTTCCCAAGTAGCTGGGATTACAGGTGCACGCCACCATGCCTGGCTAATTTTTTTGTATTTTTAGTAGAGACAGGTTTTTACCATGTTGGCCAGGCTGGTCTCGAACTCCTGACCTCAGGTGATCTGCCTGCCTCAGCCTCCCAAAGTGCTGGGATTACAGGCATGAGCCACTGCACCTGGCCATGACACTATCTTATTTTGCTATCTGGCAGATCTTTTTCTCAGAAGAAGATTAGAGAGGAGGGCCAGCCATTTCATGTATGATTCCATATATGTAAGTCATCATGTCTGATGGGGGTGTTATTGTGTGTGGGAGTGTATAGAAACCCTTTGTCCCAAGGCTGCCATCCTTTTTCATAATCAGCTGGAATGATTAATTGAAAACAGTGCTACATAGAACATATGTCTACATAAAATCCTGGTTCTGGTAGTCAGTGCTGGCTCTGCCTTTCTCTAGTTGTACATTGGGTAAGTTATTTAACCTCTGTTTCTTTATTGAGGGTGAAGATAATGATAACAGTCCTACCTCATAGGGCTATCATGAAAATTAAATAAGTGCTTAGCACACAGTTAAGGGCACAATATGTGGTTGCTATTTTGTTTTGTTTTGTTTTGTTTTTTGAGACGAAGTTTTGTTCACTCTTCTTGCCCAGGCTGGAGTGCAATGGTGCAATCTCGGCTCACTCCAGCCTTCACCTCCAGGGTTCAAGTGATTCTCCTGCCTCAGCCTCCTGAGTAGCTGGGACTACAGACACCCACCACCACACTCAGCTAATTTTTGTATTTTTAGTAGAGACGGGGTTTCACCATGTTGGCTAGGCTGGTCTCAAACTTCTTTTTATTTTTTATTTTTTTAATTTTTATTTATTTATTTCTGAGACGGAGTCTCGCTCTGTCGCCCAGGCTGGAGTGCAGTGGCGCAATCTCGGCTCACTGCAAGCTCCGCCTCCCGGGTTTACGCCATTCTCCTGCCTCAGCCTCCCGTGTAGGTGGGTGTACAGGCGCCTGCCACCTCGTCCGGCCAGTTTTTTTTTTTGTATTTTTTAGTAGAGACGGGGTTTCACCGTGTTAGCCAGGATGGTCTTGATCTCCTGACCTCGTGATCCGCCTGTCTCGGCCTCCCAAAGTGCTGGGATTACAGGCTTGAGCCACCGCGCCCAGCCGGTCTCAAACTTCTGACTTCAGGTGATCCACCCTCCTCAGCCTCCCAAAGTGCTGGGATTACAGGTATGAGCCACCATGCCCGGCCTGTAGTTGCTATTTTTTATAATGACTTCTTTATACATTTGCTCCAGCTCTGAGGCAGGTCTTTGAGTTGTACCACTAGTGGGTCGGTTTGGCTTTCCAGGCCAGAGAAGGAATTCTTTTGAGTGTCATATAGTTATAAAACTACAGTCTGTGTGTGGTGGCTCACCCCCAAAATCCCAGCACTTTGGGAGGCCAAGGCAGGAGGATTGCTTGAGTCCAGGAGCTCAAGACCAGCCTGGGCAAAAATAGCAAAACCTCATATCTTAAAAAACAAAAGTACAGAAGCCTGCTCCTGCCTTGCCCAGAAGCCTCCTTTGACCTGAGAAAGTAACCAGGCATCTCCATTCACTACTTCACTGGGAGCAGCTGGGACACAAGAACATGCTTGCTATTATTTTATCTGCATTTCTCCAGTTAACCTGGCACCAGAATTGGAATTTTAGAGTTGCAAGAGATCTTGGAGCAGGGTCTCTGAGAGATGATAAAAGTACAGGCTTTAGAGTCAGACTGAAGCTAGGTTGAAAACCTGGCACTGACCTTTACCAGCGGGATGACTTTGAGGCAAATGACCTAGACCTTCTAGCCTTTTACTTCCAAGTGGTCCATGCCTCACCCCAGACCTCCTGAATCAGGATCTGAATTTTAACAAGATCCACCAGTGATTCATACACACTCTAAAGTTTAAGAAGCTATGATCTAACCCTCAGTCTTCTTTTTGGTAAAATTGGGTGAGCAGTGGCCTGGCTTGATGGCTCACGCCTGTAATTCCAACACTTTGGGAGGCCAAGGCGGGCGGATCATGAGGTCAGGAGTTCAAGATCAGCCTGGCCAACATGGTGAAACTAAAAATATAAAAATACAAAAAATACAAAAATCAGCCAGGTGTGGTGGCAGGTGCCTATAATCCTAGCTACTTGGGAGTCTGAGGCAGGAGAATCACCTGAACCAGGGGCAGCCCGGAGGTTGCAATGAGCCGAGATCGAACCACTGCACTCCAACCTGGGCAACAGAGCAAGACTCCATCTGAAAAAAAAAAACATAAACAAGGTCTCACTCTGTCACTCAGGCTGCAGTGCATGGGCACGATCACAGCTCACTGCAGCCTCGACCTCCTAGGTTCAAGTGGTCCTCCCACTTCAGCCTCCCAAACAGCTGGTACTACAGGCATATACCACCATACCTGGCTAATTAAAAACAATTTTTTTGCTGGGCGCAGTGGCTCATGCCTGTAATCCCAGCACTTTGGGAGGCCGAGGTAGATCACCTGAGGTCAGGAGTTGGAGACCAGCCTGACCAACATGGAGAAACCCTATCTCTACTAGAAATACAAAAATTAGCCAGGTGTGGTGGAACATGCCTGTAATCCCAGCTACTCGGGAGGCGGCTGAGACAGGAGAATCACTTGAACCTGGGAGGCGGAAGTTGTGTTGAGCCGAGATCGCGCCATTGCACTCCAACCTGGGCAACAAGAGCGAAACTCCATCTAAAAAAAAAAAAAAAAAAAAAAATTCGTAGAGACAGGGTCTTGCTGTATTACTCAGGCTGGTCTCAAACTCCTGGGCTCAAGAAATCCTTCTGCCTCAGCCTCCAAAGGACTGGTGTTGACCCGTGAAATGTGAGTAAAATTTACAACGTGCTAATTTTAAGTGAAGACCTTAAAAGGCATCCTGTTTTTCTGCTCACACCTTTGCATTCCTGTGGTCTTCTATCAGAAAAAATATCTCCCAGAAGCTACTGGTCTGAGAAAACCGAGAAAACATGTGCAGCAGACCTAACCCAGCTCATAGCCTGAACCCAGGCCCAGCCAAGCCCGGCAGGTCACTCAGAGCCCCAGTGGAGCCATGGGCCCATGAAGGAGAAAATAAATGTTTGTTGCTGTAAACTGCTGAGATTTTGAAGTTGGTTAGGCAGCAAAAACTATTTCACTCTGAGTGATGAAATCATCCAAATCATCATCATCTCTGAATGATGAAATAGTTGATTTTTATTTCCTTCCTTATTATTTTCTGTATTTTCCAAGTATATTTGAATGAGTTTGTATTTTTTTTTTTTTTTTTTTTTTTTGAGACAGAGCCTCGCTCTGTCGCCCAGGCTGGAGTGCAGTGGCCGGATCTCAGCTCACTGCAAGCTCCGCCTCCTGGGTTTACGCCATTCTCCTGCCTCAGCCTCCCGAGTAGCTGGGACTACAGGCGCCCACCACCTTGCCCGGCTAGTTTTTTGTATTTTTTAGTAGAGACGGGGTTTCACCGTATTAGCCAGGATGGTCTCGATCTCCTGACCTCGTGATCCGCCCGTCTCGGCCTCCCAAAGTGCTGGGATTACAGGCTTGAGCCACCGCGCCTGGCCACGAGTTTGTATTATTTTAAAGAAAAAAGAAGCCGGGTGTGGTGGCTCAAGCCTGTAATCCCAGCACTTTGGGAGGCTAAAGCCTGCAGATTGCTTGTGGTTGGGAGTGCAAGACCAGCCTGACCAACACAGTGAAACCCTGTCTGTACTAAAAATACAAAAATTAGCCAGGCATGGTGGCGGGCACCTGTAATCCCAGCTACTTGGGAGGCTGAGGCAGGAGAATCATTTGAACCTGGGAAGTGGAGGTTGCAGTGAGCTGAGATTGCATCACTGTACTCCAACCTGGGTGACAGAGACTCCGTGGAAGGGAGAGGGGAAGGGAGAGGGGAGGGGAGGGGAGGGGAAAGAATGGAAGGGGAGGGGGAAGGGAGCAATAAAGATAAATAAAAAAGAAAAACAATAAATAAAAAAGCAGGGCCTTCACTATTATGAGAAAAGATCAAACTCGCCTGAACTTACAAGAAGAATATAAGACTGGGTGCCATGGCTCATGGTTATAATCCCAGTACTTTGGGAGACCAAGGTAGGAGGATCGCTTGAGCCCAGGAGTTTGGGACCAGCCCAATCAACATAGTGAGACCCCCATCTCTACAAAAGATAGAAAACATTAATCCCAGCTACTTGGCAGGCTGAGGTGGGAGGATCGCTTGAACCCAGGAAGTTGAAGTTGCAGTGAGTCATGGTTGTACCACTGCACTCCAGCCTGGCCAACAGAGTGAGACCCTGTCTCCAAAAAAAAAAATATATATAAGATTGTTAAAACAAATTTGAATGGTGGTTCATGCTTGTAATCCCAGCACTTTGGGAGGCCGAGGCAGGCGGATCACGAGGTCAGGAGATCGAGACCATCCTGGCTAACATGGTGAAACCCCGTCTCAACTAAAAATACAAAAAATTAGCCAGGCATGCTGGCATGCGCCTGTAGTCCCAGCTACTTGGGAGGCTGAGACAGGAGAATCGCTTGACTCAGGGAGGCGGAGGTTGCAGTTAGCCAAGATCGCGCTCACTACAGCCTGGGTGACAGAGTGAGACTCCGTCTCAAAAAAATAAAAAAAATAAAAATAAAAACAACTTTGATGACACAAGTATGCTAATATACATGCATTTTCTCTCATTTCCCTCTCTCTGCACAGTTAACAATGAAGTCAGCATTCACATTTCTATGGCTTTGAATATATGTCTAGTGTTTTGAAAGAGCAGCTATTTCCAAGATTGTGTTTTAGGATCTGATAATATTGTCAGAGGCATTTAAACCACAGCAACTCCATCTTGAATAGGGCTGGGTAAAATGAGGCTGAAAACGGAGCTGCATTCCCAGATGGTTAAGGCATTCTAAGTCACAGGATGAGATATGAGGTCGGCACAAGATACAGGTCATAAAGACCTTGCTGGTAAAACAGGTTGCAGTAAAGAAGCTGAAACCGGCCGGGGGCAGTGGCGCATGACTGTAATCCCGGCACTTTGGGAGGCCGAGGAGGGCAGATCACTTGAGGTTGGGAGTTCGAGACCAGACTGGCCAACATGGAGAAACTCTGTCTCTACTAAAAATACAAAATTAGCCAGGCGTGGTGGCACACGCCTGTAATCCCAGCTACTCGGGAGGTTGAGGCAGGAGAATTGCTTGAACCCGGGAGGCGGAGGTTGTGGTGAGCTGAGATCACACCATTGCACTCCAGCCTGGGCAACAAGAGCGAAACTCCGTCTCAGAAAAAAAAAAAAAAAAAAGAAGCCAAAACCCACCAAAACCAAGATGGCCATGAGAGTGACCTCTGGTCATCCTCACTGCTATGCTCCCACCAGTGCCAGGACAGCTTACAAATGCCATGCCAACATCAGGAAGTTACCCTATATGGTCTACAAAGGGGAGGCATGAATAATCCACCCCTTGTTTAGCATATCACCAAGAAATAACCAGGCTGGGTACAGTGGCTCACACCTGTTATGTCAGCACTTTGGAAGGCCAAGACGGGCAGATCACCTGAGGTCAGGAGTTCCAGACCAGCCTGGCCAACATAGTGAAACCCCATCTCTACTAAAAAAATACAAATATTAGCTGGACATGGTGACGGGTGCCTGTAATTCCAGCTACTCGGGAGGTTGAGGCAGGAGAAACACTTGAACTCGGGAGGCGGAGGTTGCAGTGAGCCGAGACTGGCCATTGCACTCTAGCCTGGGCAACAAGAGTGAAATTCCATCTAAAAAATAAATAAATAAATAAAAAGAAAAAGCCATAAAAATCGGCTCTGTCTATGGAGTGGCCATTCTTTATTCCTTTACTTTCCTAATAAACTTGCTTTCACTTTACTCTATGGACTCGCTCTGAATTCTTTCTTGCATGAGCTCCAAGAACCCTCTCTTGGGGTCTGGATTGGGACCCCTTTCCTGTAACAATATCACACAGAAAGGCAAGCTTAGGAGCCTGGAAGACTTCACTCAGTGTGAAAGAATTCTCTCTCAAGGGGTGATCCTCTAAGAACTCTTTCCTTTCCTATCATCTTTGGTAAGAATAATTCTTTGCTTAATTGATTTTTCTTATTCATTATGAAACATAGTAGGGTGAGAATAAAATCAAGGAAGCAGGAAGGAAGGGAACCATCCAAGGAAGGGATGAAGGAGGCCGACGGGGAAGAGGAAGAAGACAGATGGGAATGAAGAAAATGGGCCAGAAAGAGGAAACTGATGAGGAGAAGAAGGGAAAAGAGTCAGTAGATAAACCAGGAGGGCTTGGGCCTTGGTCTAGAGAACTGGTGAAAGAGGCTTTTGTTGCTGTTGTGAAGCGGGGCGCATTCAAGTCTTCCCTGCTCCCTGAAGCATCTCCAGCCCAGTCTGGTGTTTATCTCTTCTGAGCTCTGAATTCTGGTCCAGCTCTCTTCCCTGAGCTCCATCCTCATAAATCTGATCTCCATCTAGGTGTCTAGTAGATATCTCCAATGCATCTGACCTTCCCCAATCCTATGTAAGCTCTGTGAGGCAGAGATTTGGTGTTGGTTTGTTCACTGCTGTATCCCAGAAGCATGCTTGGCACCAAGCAGACATTCAATAACTATTAGTTGAGCGGATGAATTAATAAACTCCTGTAGCAGCAACAGTCAAAAGTACACAATACGCTTTTACTGCATTGGCATGCTGATGTTTCCTGCATGTTAATGTTCCCAGCAGAACTGCAAAAACCCTTTAAGATCAGGGACCCTGTGCTTTTATATTCCCATTGGTGTTTAGCACAAAGCTGTGCCCACAGGTGATTTGTTGACTGATTAAACAGCAAGTCCCACCAACAGTACAAGCTCATGGCTAGAGCCACCTTTCTCAAATAGTAGGAACCACATGCTAACTCAAGAAAAAAAAATGTTAATTAATATCCAGAAATGTCTAAGCACTTCAGCTTGAGCCTTGTGACATGTTAGTGGTATAATACTTTTCCTGTGTTTGATTCTCATCCTCTTTAATAGAGTATGTCTCATTTACATATCTGGATTTTAAGCAGAGTTTTTGAGTCTTATTCTCCTTCTATCCAGCCTTCAGTGGCTCACCAGCACAATGTGAGCACACAGGAGAAGCTCAACCCAGTTCTGCCTGTGGGCTTCTGACTTTGATTAAACATAGAGACCATGCAGTGCTGAAGGCCCTGTGCATACGATGGTACAAATCCTTCAAATCCCTGCTAGGCTGAAAGATGGGGTTCTCATTTGCTGCTAGTGACATCACCCTTCTGGTAACCTTCCTCTCCAGATGTGCCTCTGCTTGTTTATCTTAGAGCCTCATTTCACAGCAGCAAGAAGACACAACAGGAAGCAAATGTCTGGAGCTGTTCCCATCCATTCCAGTGTCTCACAGCCTATCTTTGACACAAGAGCAGCTCAGAGTCAATTATGTTGGATTCATTCACTAGGAACTTTTTCCCACCACAGTCCTTGTTATGGGTGGAGCAGTCTTTTGTTCTAGCTGGTTTGCTGTCTCTGTGGAACTGCTATCAGAATGGCTGTTTGCTATTGCAATGACTAAGAGCTGCATCATCGCTATGTTAGGAAGCAATTATCTGAAAACAAATTCATTTCCTGAGTCATGTAGCTGATTTAGCCTGTGCCACTCTTTCCCCCTTCCACCCGACAACATTTCACCAGTTAAACAACCAAAATGTCCTATTCATACCTCCTGCTCTATTTGTCAGGAGATTATATATCTGGTTTAGATGGATCAACAGAGTTATTACTTTTCTCTGTGTTACTCAGTCTGTCCTATTCTAATCCCAGATTTATTTTCAAAAGACACATGGTTTTCTGGATTAGTTTATTTGGCTTTCACTCCTTTGTGTGCTGAGTGAGTAACATTGCATTCATGAGCTCAGCATCCTTGCTTCCTTCTTTCTGCCTTGTTTTAAAGGTATGAATACTTTCACATCTTCTTCATATTCTGTATTCGTTTCCTGTGACGGCAGTAACAAATTACCATAAACTAGATGGTTTAAAACAACAGAAATATATTCCCTCACTGTTCTGGAAGCCAGAAGTCTGAAATCTGTATCACTGGGTGGAATCGAGCTGTCAGCAGGGCTGTGGGCCTTTGGAAGGCTCTAGGGAAAATCTGCTTCTTGTCCCTTCCAGCTCCTACAGCTGCAGGCATTCCTTGACATGTGGCCATATTATTCTAATTTCTGCCTTGGTGGTCACATTGCCTCCTCTCTTTCTGTGTGTCTAATCTCCGTTTGCCTCGCTTGCACAAGGGCACTTGTGATGGTCCACCCAGATTATCAGGGATAATCTCCCCATGGCAAGATCCTTAAATTAGTCACATACACAAAGCCCATTTTTCCTTATATGGCAACATTTACAGGTGCTAGGGATTAGGGACTGCTATCTCTAAATGACCATTATTCAGCCAACCACACTTTCAATTCCCTGCTCTCCACAATGCCCACAGTATTTTGTATGTAATTTAAAAAGTTGGTGAGGAAGATAAGGAAAGAAAGAGCAAAATAAAGGAAATAGAGGATAGTCAAAGAGGATTTTTTTGTAATCCTAGCACTTTGGGAGGCCGAGGTGGACTGATTACCTGAGCTCAGGAGCTCGAGACCAGCCTGGGCAACACAGTGAAACCTCGTCTCTACTAAAAGACAAAAAATCAGCCGGGTGTGGCAGCGTGCGTCTGCAGTCCCACCTACTCGCGAAGCTGAGGCAGAATTGCTTGAACCCAGGAGGCGGAGGTTGCAGTGAGCCAAGATTGTGCCACTGCACTCTGTCAGGTCTCTGAGCCCAAGCCTGCACGGATACATCCAGATGGCCTGAAGCAACTGAAGAATCACAAAAGAAGTGATTTTCTTCTTTTGGCTAGTTCCTGCCTTAACTGATCATGACATTACCTTGTGACATTCCTTCTCCTGGACAATAAGTCTCTGGAGCTCCCCACCAAGCACCTTGTGACCCCCACCCCTGCCGGCAAGAGAACAACCCCCTTTGACTGTAATTTTCCACTACCTACCCAAATCCTATAAAACTGCCCCACCTCTAACTCCCTTTGCTGACTCTCTTTTCGGACTCAGCCCACCTGCACCCAGGTGATTTAAAAGGTTTATTGATCACACAAAGCCTGTTTAGTGGTCTCTTCACACGGACGCGTGTGACACACACCAGCCTGGGTGACACAGCAAGACTCTGTCAAAAAAAAAAGAGGCCAGGCGCGGTGGCTCAGCCTGTAATCCCAGCACTTTGGGAGGCCGAGGTGGGCAGATCACAAGGTCAGGAGATGGAGACCATCCTGGCTAACACGGTGAAACCCCGTCTCTACTAAAAATACAAAAAAATTACCTGGGTGTGGTGGCGGGTGCCTGTAGTCCCAGTTACTCCGGAGGCTGAGGCAGGAGAATGGCGTAAACCGAGAGGCAGGGAGCCGAGGTCTTGCCACTGCACTCCAGCCTAGGGGACAGAGACTCCGTCTCAAAAAAACAAAGAAAAAAAAGAGAGATTTTTGTTTGTTTGTTTGTTCGTTTGTTTTTGCTGTGATTTCCTTTTAGCAATCAAGTGGTCTTCCTGGCATGTGCTCCCGCTTCCTGCTTCCTGGGGAAATATGAGCTTGCAGGAGGTACCCTACTCTGGCAGCCAAAGGAAGCACAGACATTCATTTTCCCTTCTCCTTGGTAGTCAGGCCACTGGCATATGATACCAGCTACACCAACCAGACATTCCTACCCAGGATTTTTGACTTTTGAGGGCTTTAGTACCTGCGTGTCAAGAGAATGACAGATTGTTTCCAAGATGGCAGGGTAGAGTCCAGGAGCAGCAACGCCAGTGTCTGGCAGCTATGGCAGTGGTACTTGCCTCCCACTCTGACTGTTGCAGTGGCAAGGTCTGTCCGAGTTCTTTCTCTGCTTTTTGGTCTCCCCAGGTTCCTGCTCACTCCCCTACCCTGGTTCTCCCACATTCCTGCATATTCAGTGAGCTGCTGAATACCCAGCCAGGACATTCCTTGTCTGTTTAAGTCAGCCCCCAATTTGGCCCCTGGTGTTTGTAACCAGGAACTCCCCTGACTTAGAAACTACCAGCGGAAAGGCTCTATTTTTACTTATTTATTTGAAAGGCTTTATTTATTTATTTATTTATTTATTTATTTATTTATTTATTTTTGAGACAGAGTCTCACATCATTGCCCAGGCTGGAGTGCAGTGGTACAATCTGGGCTCACTGCAGCCTCCGCCTCCTGGGTGTAAGCGATTCTCCTGCTTCAGCCTCCTGAGTAGCTGAGATTACAGGTGCTTGCCACCATGCCCAGCTAATTTTTGCATTTTTAGTGGAGACGAAGTTTCACCATATTGGCCAGGCTGGTCTTCTGACCTCAAGTGACCCACCCACCTCAGCCTCCCAAAGTGCTGGGATTACAGGCATGAGCCATTGCACCTGACTATTTATGTAATTTTTTTTTTTTTTTTTTTTTTTTGAGACGGAGTCTTGCTCTGTCGCCCAAGCTGGAGTGCAGTGGCCGGATCTCAGCTCACTGCAAGCTCCGCCTCCCGGGTTTACGCCATTCTCCTGCCTCAGCCTCCTGAGTAGCTGGGACTACAGGCGCCCGCCACCTCGCCCAGCTAGTTTTTTGTATTTTTTAGTAGAGACGGGGTTTCACCGTGTTAGCCAGGATGGTCTCGATCTCCTGACCTTGTGATCCGCCCGTCTCGGCCTCCCAAAGTGCTGGGATTACAGGCTTGAGCCACCGTGCCGGCCTATTTATGTAATTTTAAAAGGTCAACAAATATAAAGAGAAAATTAAAGGAAAACATTTGTATAAAATAACTATTTGTGTATAAAATAATACTATACATAATTAAAGGAAATAATATTTATATAAAAATGTATACTCCGACATGTAAATGCATGCGTGTGACTACATTAGAGGACCCCACAAATTTACAGCAGGGTCTGACCATGCTTTACTGAATGGAAAACGCAGGTCACACACCAGTCATAAAGTTTGGATTAAAGTCCTCTGACAAATGAAAGACACAGATGCGTATATACCTACTCGTAGATGCATGCGCAGAACAGGAAACTAGAAGAATGCTCTGTAACATTCTGGCCAAGTTTACCTCCGAGGAAGGAAGTGGCTGAGAGTTGTGAAGAGGAAAGAAGGACTTTCACATTTTGCTCTGTCTTTTTGCATCCTTTGCATTTTTTATTTTTACTTTTAGAGACAGAGTCTCGCGCTATCACGCAGGCTGGGGTGCAGTGGCATTATAGTTCACCGTAGCCTCAAACTCTCGGCCTCAAGTGATCCTCTTGCCTCAGCCTCCCACAAAACTGGGACTACAAGTACGTGCCACCACACTGGCTAATTTTTATTTATGTATTTTTTTGTAGAGATGGGATCTCACTATGTTGCCTGAGCTCATCTCGAACTCCTGGCCTCAAACAATCCTCTCACTTCAGCCTCCCAAATTGCTGGGATTAGAGGCGTGAGCCACTGTGCCTGGCCCAATCTGCATCTTTAATAAAATCAGTGCATTCCTTTTGTAATAAAACTGTGAAAGGGAGGTAGGAAAATGATTGGATTAGCATTGTGTATGACAAGCATGTGGTAAGTAGTCAGGTGAGAAAAAGTGAAGAAGGGCAGGGTTGGGGAGGTTTAATGATGAAGACAGCAGCTCCAGGAAGGAAAATGTATTGGTTGCTTCCACTGAGGTCATTCAAATGAGTTTGGCAATTAGTGGCTGTGTGATCCTGAGCAAAGTCACCTGTCAGGTGTGTTATCCTGAGGCCATGGCGCTGCCTTATGTATAGCATCACACTGTTGTTTGTGTTAATACTACTACTACCCATGGGGCAGAAGTCCTTATCTATGGAGCTGGCAGCTGTGTCCAAATAGCCAAGTATCCAAGTGGTCCTGCCCCCATCATCCAGGGCTGTCTGATTGTAATTCACTTGCAATGTGATGTCTGCAAGCCAAATGCCTGGAGGACCTTCATTCTTTGGTTTATTCAACTGACATTAATTGACTACAAAGCTAAATAGAATAATTATTTGCTCACCAAAATGCATGTTTTGAAAATGGCAGTGGATTTAAATTCCTACTCTATGACTTACTAAATATTCTCTGAGTTTTTGTTTCCTTATCTATAAAATGAGGATAACATATATTTACTACATACGGCGTGTTAGGAGAAATAAATAACAATGTATATCAAGCTCACATTAGAGTCCCTAATTACACTTTAGGTCACTATTATTATTATTATTAGAGATGGGGTCTTGCTCTGTCACCCAGCTGGAGTGCAGTGGTGTGATCTACAGGTGGGACTATAGGTGTGAGTCTCTGTGCCGGGCTAATTTGGTGTTTATTAGTGTTGTGATCTCCAATTTTATAGCATGGGCATTGCTATGATCTGAATGGTTATGTCCCCACAAAATTCATCTGTTAAAATCAAACTCCCAATGCAATGCTCTTGGAAGGTGGGGTCTTTTTGGAGGTGATTAGATCATGAGGACTATGCCCTTGTGATGGATATTAGTGCCCTTATAAAAGAAGTGTGGCTGGGCATGGTGAGTCATGCCTGTAATTCCAGCACTTTGGAAGGCTGAGGCGGGCGGATCACCTGAGGTCAGGAGTTCAAGACCAGCCTGGCCAACATGGTGAAACTCCACCTCTACAAAAATACAAAAATTTGCTGGGCATGATGGTGGGTGCCTGTAATCCCAGCTACTCAGGAGGCTGAGGTGGGAGAATCACTTGATCCTGGGAAGTGGAGGTTGCAGTGAGCCAAGATCGTGCCATCGCACCATTGCAGGTCATCCTGGGCAACTGAGTGAGACTCCATCTCAAAAAAAAAAAGAAGTGTGAGGGAGCCTGCTTGCCCCTTTTGCCATTCGAGGACACATAGAAGATGCTATCTATGACAAAGTGAGCCCTCACCAGATACCAGATCTGCCAGTCCTTGATCTTGGACTTCCCAGCCTCCAGAACTGTGAGAAATCAATTTCTATTGCTAACTGTGAGAAATCAATTTCAGTTGCTTATAATTTACCCAGTGTGTGGCATTTTATTATAGCAGCCAAGTTGACTGAGACAGACTTCAAGTTGCTGGGCACTGATATTGTAGTTTTCTCTTTTTCCATCTGTCTTAGTTCAGGCTGCTGTAACAAAATACCATAGACTGGATGGCTTATAAACAGTTGTAAATATATATATCTTATTCTCACCTATTGTCCCTCAATAGATATATATCCTATTGGTACTATATCTCTGGAGAACCCAAATTAATACAATTATGAGTGACAGATTGAAAAGATTATGGATCTCTATTATGGTCCTCTGAAGATTCCAAATTATTTATTTATTTTATTATTATTATTATTTTATTTTATTTTATTTTTTTGAGACTGAGTTTCGCTCTTGTTGCCCAGGCTGGAGTGCAATGGTGCGATCTCAGCTCACTGCAACCTCTGCCTCCCAAGTTCAAATAATTCTCCTGCCTCAGCTTCCCAAGTAGCTGGGATTACAGGCGTGTGCCACCAAGTCTGGCTAATTTTGTATTTTTAGTAGAGATGGGGTTTCTCCATGTTGGTCAGATTGGTCTTGAACTCCCAACCTCATGTGATCTGCCCGCCTTGGCCTCCCAAAGTGCTGGGATTACCGGCGTGAGCCACTGCGCCCGGCCTATTATTATTTGGAGGCAGGGACTCACTCAGTTGCCCAGACTGGAGTGCAGGGGCACGATCTCGGCTCACTGAAATCTCTGCCTCTTGGGCTTAAGTGATCCTCCCACCTCAGCCTCCCAAGTAGCTGGGACTATAGACACACACCAGTATGCCCAGCTAATTCTTATATATTTTTGTAGAGATGAGGTTTTGTCATGTTGTCTAGGCTAGTCTTGAACTCCTTGGCTCAAGTCATCTGCCTGTCTCAACCTCCCAAAGTGCTGGGATTACAGGCGTAAGCCACTGCATCTGGCTTACCCAAATTTTTAGTTTAGTAGGCAGTTCACTTGGCTGAACTCAAATTCCGAATTTTGCCTCCCCCGTGGTGAGTGAACAGCTAGAGCCTCTGTTTATTTTAGCCTTATCTGAACTGCTTGGAGTCTACCCTGTGCATGCATAGTTGGAGGTCTGCCAGAGACGTGGGTAGCCTCCTGCTAGAGCTGGGAACCAGAGCCGTCAGGTGTGCTATCCTGAGCCAATATATACACATATCTAAATGAATTGGCTCATGTAGTTATAGAGGTTGAGAAGTCCCAAGATCTGCAGCTGGCAAGCTGGAGACCCAGGGGAACAAATGATGTAAATTCCAGTCCAAGTCCAAGCCCAAAGACAGAAGCCTAATGTTCCCAGCTCAAAAACAGTCAGCCAGAGAGAACAAATGTTGTTCTATTCAGCCTTTTTGTTGTATTCAGGTCTTCAATGATTGAATAAGGCCCCAAGACATTGGGGAGGGCAATTTGCTTTACTCAGTCAACCTATAGAAATGTTCATCTCATCCAGAATCACCCTCAGCGTTACACTCAGTATGTTTAACGAAATACCTGAGCATCCCATGGTCCAGTCAAGTTGACACATAAAATGCACAGATAAAATCCAGCTTTTTGTTTGAGATGGAGTTTCGCTCTTGTCGCCCAGGTTGGAGCACAATGATGCTATCTCAGGTCACTGCAACCTCCGCCTCCTAGGTTCAAGCGATTCTCCTGCCTCAGCCTCCTGTGTAGCTGGGGCTGCAGGCCCGCGCCACCATGCCAGGCTAATTTTTGTATTTTTAGTAGAGACAGGGTTTCACCATTTGGCCAGGCTGGTCTCGAACTCCTGACCTCAGGTGATCCCCCTGCCTCGGCCTCCCAAAGTGCTGGGATTACAGGCATGAGCCACTGCGCCCAGCTAAAATCCAGACTTTTATGGCAGATGAGTGGGAAGGCAAGGGAAGCTGGTTAAAATGAAGATTCTCAGGATCTACCGGTCACCTGCTGAATCTTTGCCCCAAGAAATCTGTGTTTTTAACAAGTTTCTCAGGCCAGGTGTGGTGGCTCATGCCTGTAATCCCAGCACTTTGGGAAGCTGAGGCAAGTGGATCACCTGAGGTCAGGAGTTCGAAACTAGCCTAGCCAATGTGGCAAAACCCTGTCTCTACTAAAAATACAAAAACTAGCCAGGCATGGTGCTGGGCACCTGTAATCCCAGCTACTTGGAGGCTGAGGCAGGAGAATCACTTGAACCCGGGAGATAGAGGTTGCAGTGAACCGAGATTGTGCCACTGCACTCCAGCCTAGGCAACAGAGTGAGCCTCCATCGCAAAAAAAAAAAAGTTTCTCAAAGATTTCTGATTTACATTATAATAGAACTGCTGCTTGAGATTCTGGAAAGATTCATTAAGTTCATTATATATGGACTTAACGCTCAATCTGAAGGATGTTGGAATAACAAGAATAATCATGGGAAACAGTCAGGGTCTTTCTCCTGATGGCATATGGGCCATTTTCAAGTGGGATGAGAATAGTTAATGTGTGATCTATGTGTTGATCTAATACAGGGCAGAAACCAATTTGAGCAAGTAATGCTCCAGGGCACACCCCCTTACTCACCCACGCCTCAAAATAATTTTACCAACTGTTCAAAGTCCAAGTGACAAAGGGCAGTGCTGGTTGTCATTGTTCTTGGGTGAGTCATACTATACAGCTTACTAATTCCTCTTCCTCCTCAAAGCTGCCTTTTTCCCATCTTCTAGGGGTTGAGGATTGTTTTTTTTAATCACACTCCACAAATGTGAACCTCTTTTTTCTATCACACTACCAGGATCTCTCTTTCTCTTTCTATCTAACTGTGTATGTGTGTGTTTGCACACGTGTGTGTATATGTGTGTTTCTGAATTTCGGACAATTTTTATGAAGTTCTATATAATGTAATTTTTTTGTGTGTGTATGCACGAGGCCAGGTTTTAAAATATATACATTTAATTTGTTAAATATATGTAAAATTGTTGAAGTATCACATATCTACAAAAAGTGTACATGTCAGCCAGGTGCGGTGTCTCACACCTTTAATCCCAGAACTTTGAGAGGCTGAAGCAGGTGGATCATTTGAGGTCAGGAGTTCAAGACCAACCTGGCCAACATGGCAAAACCCTGTCTCTACTAAAACTACACAAATTTGCCAGGCGTGGTGGTGGGCGCCTGTAGTCCCAGCTACTCGAGAGGCTGAGGCAGCAGAATCACTTGAATCCGGGAAGCAGAGTTTGCAGTAAGCCAAGATTGTGCCACTGTACTCCAGCCTGGATGACAGAGTGAGAGTCTGTCTCAAAAAAAAAAAAAAAAAAAAAGTACATATAAGTTTGCAGTTTCATAAAATTTTACAAAATTCATATACATAGAAACAGAATTCAAATCAAGAATCAGAATACTACCAGAATCCTGGAAGACTCGCTCATGCTGTCTTCCAGTCATGAATTCCCACCTGGGTAATGTGAGCCAAAAATGAAATTATAAGCTCCTCCCCCAAATGACTGAACAGACCCCTTCCTCTCCACCAAGGGGGTTTCAAACCGGGGTAAGAGGGTCGGATATGCCTCATTATACTCTACTCCCTTTGGAATTCAGGCACAGCTGACCAGCATTAACATTAAAACAGAGATCTTATGACTGACAAAGCAGACTCTTTGTAGCAATAAAATACCAAATTCCAACCTGATTCTAGTATAGCATCACATTCAGATAGCAGACCCTGAAAGGAATAAAAATCTTTTGCCCCAGAATATATTTCTTTGACATATTTTTATTTATTATTTTTCCTTTATGTCAGACAGGTAATGTGCCAACATCCTAATGAGGTTTGAGGGTGGCACATCTGATGCATGCATGTGAACGCCCTATCATTACACTCTTGAACTACAAAAGGATCAACTTTGATGTATTTTTTAAATGGCTCTGCAAAGTTGTATCTTGTGGGGGAAATTTACTTTCTATAGAGAATCTCCTTCCCTTTCCAAGTCTTTTTCTGATCCTGAAGAGATTGGCCGAGAGACCAGCACCTTTTAAAGTTCTAAATAGAAAACATTTGCCATCTGTTGTCTCTAAGGGTGGCCACCTATGAGACTTTATCTACATAATAAGAACCTTACAAGTCTCCACAAGTCCTTATCTTAACCCGAACACTCCTTTCTATTGATTCCAGGTCTCTAGGTAATAACTCTTTCAACCAATTGCCAATCAGAAAATCTTTGAACCTGCCTATCACCTAGAAGCACACTTCCCCCGACTTGAGTTGTGCTGCCTTTATAGATTGAATCAATGTATGCTTCACATGTATGTCTTATGTTTCCCTAAAATGTATAAAACTAAGCTGTAACTGAACCACCTTGGACACATTTCTCAGGACCTCTTGAGACGGTCTCTTGGGCCATGGTCACTCATATTTGGCTCGAAGTAAACCTCTTTAAATATTTTACAGAGTTTGACTTTTTTTGTCAACAGTAACAACTGTTCTAACTTCTAGAATAATAGATTAGTTTTTAGCTGGCAAAACAGCTCACACCTGTAATCCCAGCATTTGGGGAGGTTGAGGTAGAAGGATTCCTTGAGCCCAGGAGTTTGAGACGAGCCTGAGCAACACAGTGAGATCTCATCTCCACAAAAAATTTAAAAAAATAGTGGGGTGTTGTGGTGTGACTGTAGTCCCAGTCACTTGGGAGGCTGAGGCAGGAGGATCACTTGAGCCCAGGAATGCAAGGCTGCAGTGAGCTAAGATCACACCATTGCACTCCAGCCTGGGTGATAGAGTGGGACCCTGTCTCACTCTAGAACTTTAAAAATGGGTTAGTTTTGTCTATTTTTATTTTGTATTTTTATTTTTGAGAGATGGAGTCTCGCTCTGTCACCCAGGATGGAGTGCAGCAGCATGATCTCAGCTCACTGCAACCTCTGCCTCCCAGGTTCAAGCCATTCTCCTGCCTCAGCCTCCCAAGTAGCTGGGATTACAGGTGCCCGCCACCATGCCTGGCTAATTTTTGTGTTTTTAGTAGAGACAGGGTTTCACCATGTTGGCCAGGCTAGTCTTGAACTCCCACCCTCAGGTGATCCACTTGCCTCGGCCTCCCAAAGTGTTGGGATTGCAGGCATGAGCCATCGCGCCCAACCCAGTTTTGTCTATTGTTAAAGTTTTGACCTTTACATTATACGAGTAGAATTGTAAACTATGTACTCTTTTTTTGTCTGGCTTCTTTTGGTCCTCACATTGTGAGATTCATTCAGGTTGTGGTTTATAGCTGTAGCTTATTCATTCTCATTGCTGCATAGCCTTTCTATATGGATATACTTTCATTTTTTTTTTTTTTTTTTACCAGGACCCTGAACACAGGCCACCATTGTGAAAAGAGAAAGCACAGCCACATGGTTGCAAGGTCAGTCTCCCAAGGAAATGACTAACCAGTTTGCTGGGCTGTCTTGAACAGCAGGCATATACAGGTCCTACGTCCACATTCTATCCTAAGGTACTCTTCATCATGACAGAACAATACAGAAAGATACACAAAGCACACCAGATTCACTACAGTTTAAGATTAGCCTGAGTAATCCTTTTTTCCATTAATCAAAACTTTACAGAGGAGATAAACAGTGATTTTGTGTTTGTTTTTTATTGTTGTTGTTTGTTTTTTGAGCCGGTGTCTCGCTATGTAGTCCAGGCTGGAGTGCAATGGCATGATCTTGGCTCACTGCAACCTCCACCTCCCAGGTTCAAGTGATTCTCCTGCCTCAGCCTCCTGAGTAGCTGGGACTACAGGCACTTGCCGCCACACCCGGCTAATTTTTTGTATTTTTAGTAGAGACGGGGTTTCACTGTGTTGCTCAGGCTGGTGTCAAACTCCTGAGCTCAGGCAATCCGCCTGCCTCGGCCTTCCAAAGTGCTGGATTACAGGTGTGAGCCATCACGCCTCATATAAACAGTGATTTTTACCATTCATTTAACCGGTTTGCAGAGAGGGAGCACGGGCATGCATTCCCTGAGGCATGGTAGGAAAAGCGAAGAGCTCAGGGAGACCAGAGAAAGATCCACCCGTTGCTCAAAAGTTCAGGTGGTTGCTTGTCCGTCATGAAGGGATCTTTTCCAGCAGTCCTGTCAGCTCTCAAATTTCCCCTTTTAGGGAGGAAAAAGCTCCCCATGTCCCATGATCCTGTACCTGCCTAATCCTGTCACCCACAGTCATCAGCAAAGAGTGCAAAGCAGATTATTCCAAACAGAGTAGCAGTTAACATCCTGTAGTGCCAAACCCATTCTTAGCCGAGAGGGACTTTACTGAGAGGGGCCTCTAACCCTCCTAAGTTGGGCCTTGAACCCAAGGTTGGTCAAGTGTCCTTGCCTTTTATTGAGAGGAGCCTTTAACCCTCTTTGTCTTAGGAGAGACTCTTCTAACTTCTTTAAGTTGGGCCTCTCACCCAATCCCATTCTTTACCCAGGTACCCCACCAACTTACCCAAAGTCAACCAATCTATTTCCTTTGAGTGAGGGGATTTCATCCCTTCAGGGTTCGCCAGAAAGATGTTACCGGACCCAACCACTTACCCAAAGTTAGCCTTTGTGTCAGGGGTTTCCGCACTATAGTCCCTTCTTTGGTTGCCAACAATATGTTACAATAAAAGGGTCCTGATCCATACCCCAAGAGAAGGTTCTTAGATTTTGCGCCATTAAGAATTCCTAGCAAGTCCCTAGAGTAAAGTGAAAGCAAGTTTACTAGCAAAGTAAAGGAACCAAAGAATGGCTACTCCACAGACAGAGCAGCCCCAAGGGCTGCTGGTTGCCCATTTTTATGGTTATTTCTTGATGATATGCTAAACAAGGGGTAGAATATTCATGCCTCCCCTTTTTAGACCACATCGGGTACTTTCTGATGTTGCCATGGTTTTGTAAATTGTCATGGTGCTAATAGGAGTGTAGCAGTGAGGACGGTCATCACCTTCTTGGTTTTGATGGGTTTTGGCCGGCTTCCTTACTGCAACCTGTTTTATGAGCAAAGTCTTTACGACTTGTGTCTTGTGCTGGTCTCCTATCTCATCCTGTGACTTAGAACGCCTGACTGTCTGGGAATGTAGCCCGGTAGGACTCAGCCTTATTTTACCCAGCCCCTACTCAAGATGGAGTTGCTCTGGTTCAAAGGCCTCTAACAATCATAGATCACTGGAACTTCAAACTCCTGGTCTCAGGTGATCCTTCCTTGGTGGCCTCCCAAAGCACTGGGATTAGGAGTGTGGGCCATTATGACCAGTCCTATCCATATCTTTTTTTTTTTTCTTTTTTGAAACAGAGTTTCACTCTGTTGCCCAGGCTAGAGTGTAGTGGCACAATCTCAGCTCAATGCAGCCTCAACCTCCTGGGCTCAAGCAATTCTCCCACCTCATTCTCCTGAGTAGTTGGGACAATAGTCACCTGCTACCGTGCCCAGCTAATTTTTTTTTTTTTTTTTTTAGATGGAGTCTCACTCTGTTGCCAGACTGGAGGACAATGCTGCCATCTCGGCTCACTGCAACTTCCGGCGCCCTGGTTCAAGGGATTCTCCTGCCTCAGCCTCCCGAGTAACTGGGATTACAGGCACATACCACCACGCCCAGCTAATTTTTGTATTTTTAGTAGAGATGGGGTTTCACCATGTTATCAAGACCAGGATAGTCTTGATCTCCTGACTTTGTGATCTGCCGCCTCGGCCTCCCAGAGTGTTAGGATTACAGGCGTGAGCCACTGCACCCAGACATGCCCAGCTAATTTATTATTTTTTGTAGATATGGGATCTCCCTGTGTTGCCCAGGCTGGTCTCAAACTCTTGGGCTCAAGCAGTCATCCTGCCTCAGCCTCCCAAAGTGCTGGGATTACAGACATGAGCAACCACACCTGGTCCCATTACATTTTTGTTTGTTGTTTTTGAGATAGGATCTTACTTCATCACTCAGGTTAGCGTGCAGTGATGCAATCATGGCTCACTGTAACCTCAACCTCCCTGGCTTAAGTGATTCTCCTGCCTCAGCCTCCTGAGTATGGGACTACAGGCACATACTACCATGCCCAGCTAACTTGCGCATTTTTTATACACACACTAATAAATACTACAGGCACACACTACCATGCCCAGCTAACTTATGCATTTTTCGGCCTCTCAAAGTGCTGGGATTACAGGCATGAGCCACTGCACCCAACCTGAGTAATTACTTTTTAATGATACATAGTTATGAATGTGTATATGTGCTCACAATATATTAAGTGCAAATTACAGAACTGCATTGTATGCTCTATTTCTGGTATATATATATAAATTAATTTATTTTTTTCAGACAGAGTCTTGCTCTGTCACCCAGGCTGGAGTGCAATGGTGCAGTCTCGGCTCACTGCAACCTACACCTCCCGGACTCAAGCAATCCTCCCACCTCAGCCTCCCAACACAGCAAAATTAGAGTTTTGCTGTGTTGTCCGGGCTGGTCTCCAACTCCTGAGCTCAAGCGATCCGCCTGCCTCGGCCTCCGAAAGTGTTAGGATTACAGGCACAAGCCACTGCGCCCAGCCCCCATCCTATTTTTTTTTTTTTTTTTGGTTTACAATAACTTAACATTATAAGCTTTATTATGATTGGTAGCATATACTCAGACATCACAATTTTATAAATGCCATACAATTTTGAAACATATTAACATTATTCACTAAAATATAGCTTGAAGAGGATTAAACCTTATTTTTATTTTGGCAATCCCGTGTAACTAAGCACGTGAAATAGCCCTGTTCACCTCTCTTTTGGATGCTCCAAAAGAGAGCTCCAAAGGCCCTCTGTAGCATTCAAAAGTTAGGGGTCAGAAAAAAAAACTTTTGAAGCTGAAGTTTGATTTGGGGAAGCCTGTCTCCATCCTATTTTTAATGGACATTTGAGTGTCCAGTGTATGGCTCTTGCCAACAGTGTGAAGCATAGTTTTTATACTGAGTCCTGGTTTTAAGAGGGAGTGTTAAGTATTCAAATTAAAAAAAAAAACAAAAAACAGAAAACAAAGACTAATTGTGGCAAATAATAGAAACAAATGAACATTCCACAGATACCTTTGTTCACCCTAAAAATGGCTCCCAGGGTTGGAAGCCCATATGGGAAAGAGGAAAAAAGAAAGAGAGCCCAGAGCCGAGAGTGATTTACAGTTCAGCCTGCCGCCCCTGTTCGCTTCTCCAAGGCAACCCCTTGCCCCTCCTCCTAATTTGGCCTAAATCAGTAGCTTTTCAAAACACTTGCTGGGTATCCAAACTGACCGGTTTAAGGGCTCTATGATAGATTCATTGCTATGTGGTCAGCGAACCAAGATGGGGGTGGGTCATCTCGTTAGAACGAACAGTTAAAGCCCTGTGAAGTGTTATGCAGAGTTCCGACCTTCCCTACTTGTGTCAGAAAACGTACAGCACCATAGAGTCAGAGATTTGAGCTGAAAGGGGTCTAAGGGAGAATGTAGGCCAACTCCTCATTTTACAGATGAGGAAACTGAGTCCCAGACAGCTAAAGTGCTCAAGATCACATGCAGAGTCATGGGTTGGGCTGGATGTTGATTTAGAACCACATCTTCAACTTCAGGGGTTTTGTTTTGCTTGTTTTTTTTTTTTTTTTTTGAGACGGAGTCTCGCTCTGTCGCCCAGGCTGGAGTGCAGTGGCCGGATCTCAGCTCACTGCAAGCTCCGCCTCCTGGGTTCCCGCCATTCTCCTGCCTCAGCCTCCCAAGTAGCTGGGACTACAAGCGCCCGCCACCTCACCCGGCTAGTTTTTTGTATTTTTAGTAGAGACGGGGTTTCACCATGTTAGCCAGGATGGTCTCGATCTCCTGACCTCATGATCCGCCCGTCTCGGCCTCCCAAAGTGCTGGGATTACAGGCTTGAGCCACCGCACCCGGCCTCGTTTTGTTTTTCTTTTACTAGGCTACATTGTAACATGACCTTACCTCTCCATTGCATTTGCAATATGATGCTGGTTGCCTTATTTTCTGACTTCCTCCATTTAGAGTAGTTTTTCTCTGGCTAAAATGTTACTACCCTCTTCTATGACTTCCTCATTTTTGTTTTTGTTTTGCTTTCTGTTTTGTCCATCCGTGTGCCATCAATGATATTTATATGGCCTGGATAACAGAGGTGGGAACTCATGTGCTGATATCTCTTAGAAACTAGGAGTTTTCAATAGTCAAGCAATTACAGAGTAATTTCTTTCTTTCTTTCTTTTTTTAGATGAATTTTGCTCTTGCTGTGCAGACTGGAGTGCAATGGTATGATATTGGCTCACTGCAACCTCCACCTCCCGGGTTCAAGCAATTCTTCTGCCTCAGTTTCCCAAGTTGCTGGGATTACAGGAATGTGCCACCAGGCCTAATTTTGTATTTTAGTAGAGTCAGGGTTTCACTATGTTGGTCAGGCTGGTCTCAGACTCCTGAGCTCAAGTGATCCTCCTGCCTCAGCCTCCCAAAGTGCTGGGATTACAGGCGTGAGCCACCGTGCCCAGCTGGAGTAATCACTTTTTAGTGATACTTAGTTATGAATGTATACATATGCTCATAATATATTGAGTGCAAATTACAGAACTGCATTGTATGCTCTATTTCTGATACACATATATATATTTTTTTTAATTAATTATTTTTTTCAGACAGTCTTGCTCTGTAGCCCAGGCTGGAGTGCAATGGTGCAATCTTGGCTCACTGCAACCTCCACCTCCTGGACTCAAGCAATGCTCCACCTCAGCCTCCTGAGTAGCTGGGATTACAGGTGCCCGCCACCATGATTAATTTTATTATTATTATTATTATTATTATTATTATTATTATTATTTCTTTATTATTTTTTTTTTGAAACGGAGTCTCGCTCTGTCACCCGGGCTGGAGTGCTGTGGCCGGATCTCAGCTCACCGCAAGCTCCGCCTCCCGGGTTTACGCCATTCTCCTGCCTCAGCCTCCCGAGCAGCTGGGACTACAGGCGCCCGCCACCTCACCCGGCTAGTTTTTTGTATTTTTTTAGTAGAGACGGGGTTTCACCGTATTAGCCAGGATGGTCTCGATCTCCTGACCTCGTGATCCGCCCGTCTCGGCCTCCCAAAGTGCTGGGATTACAGGCTTGAGCCACCGCGCCCGGCCTTTTTTTTATTATTATACTTTAAGTTCTAGGGTATGGCCGGGCGCGGTGGCTCAAGCCTGTAATCCCAGCACTTTGGGAGGCCGAGACGGGCGGATCACGAGGTCAGGAGATCGAGACCATCCTGGCTAATACGGTGAAACCCCGTCTCTACTAAAAAAATACAAAAAACTAGCCGGGTGAGGTGGCGGGCGCCTGTAGTCCCAGCTGCTCGGGAGGCTGAGGCAGGAGAATGGCGTAAACCCGGGAGGCGGAGCTTGCGGTGAGCTGAGATCCGGCCACTGCACTCCAGCCTGGGCGACAGAGCGAGACTCCGTCTCAAAAAAAAAAAAAAAAAAAAAGTTCTAGGCTACGCGTGCATAACGTGCAGGTTTGTTACATATGTATACTTGTGCCATGTTGGTGTGTTGCACCCATCAACTCGTCAGCACCCATCAATTCGTCATTTATATCAGGTATAACTTCCAATGCAATCCCTCCCCCCTCCCCCCATTAATTTTTGTATTTTTAGTAGAGATGGAGTTTCGCCACGTTGGCCAGGCTGGTCTCAAGCTCCTGACCTCAAGTGATTCACCTGCCTCGGCCTCCCAAAGTGCTGGGCCTACAGGCATGAGCCACCCCGCCCGGCCGAAAGTGAGTTTTAACTGAACTTGGAAGTATGTGATCTTTATCTGAAAGGACTGTTAACCACGGCACCAAGGACAACCCTACTGATTCTTTTTGCAATTCGAGTTCTAAGACATTTAAAACATAATTTCTCTGTACACTGTGTAATATTCACTTTCGTTCTCCCCAGTGCCTGACATAATTTGGGCCCAATCCACTTTTGGTAAATGAGTAATATGAATAAATGGAATGGAGATCTCACAGTGTGAGAATATCAGCTAACTATAGTAATGGGAAGGGGGCTGGTTTACGAGGTTGATAAAGAGAGATACATTTTTATTTGTCAGCATCCAGAGGTCCACATGGACAGGGTTTACCTTCTACCTGCTGCTAGGAATACTAGCCTAGCCTCCATGATTTTAAAAATAACCCAAGAGGCGGCCAGGAGTTGTGGCTCATGCCTGTAATCCCAGCACTTTGGGAGGCCAAGGCGGATGGATCACGAGGTCAGGAGATCAAGATGATCCTGGCTAAGACAGTGAAACCCTGTCTCTACTAAAAATACCAAAAATTAGCCGGGCCTGGTGGTGTGCACCTGTAATCCCAGCTACTTGGGAGGCTGAGGCAGGAGAATCCCTTGAACCCGGGAGGCAGAGGTTGCAATGAGCTAAGATCATGCCACTGCACTCCAGCCTGGGCGACAGAGCGAGACTTTGTCTCAATAAATAAATAAATAAATAAATAACCCAAGAGGCTATGTTTTAGGTAAATAAAGACATTAGAATTTTTGTATTTTTTCAGACCTGTGCTCTATCCTACACAGCATTCAAATCCAGCAGAATTTATATGCCTGATTCTAAAAGTCTATCTCAAAGCTTAGGAATCAACCCCCATCCTAGTTAACCCATTATGGCTTTATCATCCCTGAACTTATCTAACAATCTACTCTTTTTTTTTTTTTTTTTTTGAGACGGAGTCTTGCTCTGTCACCCAGGCTGGAGTGCAGTGGCCGGATCTCAGCTCACTGCAAGCTTCGCCTCCCGGGTTCCCGCCATTCTCCTGCCTCAGCCTCCCGAGTAGCTGGGACTACAGGCGCCACCACCTCGCCCGGCTAGTTTTTTGTATTTTTTAGTAGAGACGGGGTTTCACCGTGTTAGCCAGGATGGTCTCGATCTCCTGACCTCGTGATCCGCCCGTCTCGGCCTCCCAAAGTGCTGGGATTACAGGCTTGAGCCACCGCGCCCGGCCTACTCTTTTTTTTTGAGACGGTGTTTCACTCTCATCCCCCAGGCTGGAGTGCAATGGCACACTCTCGGCTCACTAAAACCTCCACCTCCCAGGTTCAAGCAATTCTCCTGCCTCAGCCTCCCGAGTAGCTGGGATTACAGGCACATACCACCACGCCCGGCTAATTTTTGTATTTTTAGTAGAGACATGGTTTCACTATGTTAGCCAGGCTGGTCTCAAACTCCTGACCTCACGTGATCCACCCACCTTGGCCTCCCAAAGTGCTAGGATTACAGGCGTGAGCCACCATGCCCGGCCCTAATATCCTACTCTTATATTTGTATTTGTTCTAGAAACAATTTTGGGTGATGTTTTATATTTACTAAAGATAGACAAAAATCACCCATAACCCGGCTACCCCATCTCAGGAGGTGTGGAGCCATCAATGACCTTTGAATTTGTCGTGAAAGCCTGGAAAGATGTCGATCATGTCAATGGTGCCTAAAAGGCATACGATGGAAGACTTTTTTTTTAACTTAGAAAGGCTCAACTTAAAGCTTACATTGGAAAAAGTAAATTATTCTCAATTCAGAGCACAAACCAGTCAAACCTGCCAGTCATTAACAGATGGCATCTTTCACACATTGTACATGCCACAGTCTAAAACAAAATTTGCAAATTGACTATAAGAGTAAACATTTGAGCCCACACACTGCTTTTTATTTCTTCACTCAATGTATATGAAATGAGTTTCGAGTATATTCTGGTTACTAGTTTAGGTCCAGTGGATACAGCAATGAACACAACCACCATCAAAGCGTTTATGTAAATTGATTTTTTGGGCAAACATAGACCATAAAAAAGATAAGTGAAATTTTGGTGCATTAAATTGCAATAAGAGCTAAAAAGAGAAAACAATGCAGGTAAGTGGTAGGTTAAATTTTAGACTGTGGCCAGGAAAAGTGTCACTAAGGTGTCTTTGTGGCCCGAAAAGGTGGCTCACACCTGTAATCCCAACACGTTGGGAGGTTGAGGCAGGAGGATCTCCTGTCCAGGGTTTTGAAACCAGCCTGAGCAACATGGGCAGAATCCACCTGTACAAAAAATAAAAACATTAGCCAGGCATGGTGTCCTGTGCCTATATTTGGGAGGCTGAGGTGGGAAGATCTGCTTGAGCCTAGGAGACCAAGGCTGCAGTGAGCTGTGATCCTGCCACCACCCTCCACCCTGGGTGACAGAGTGAGACTCTGTCTCAAAAAAAAAAAAAAAAGAAATAAAGAAATCTTTTGAATAGAGGTAGGAAGGGAGTGAGGGAGCCAGCAATGCAGACTGTAATGAGAAGGGCATCTTGGGCCCAGGGAAGTGGGTGTGAAGAGGCCAGAGTATGCAGATGACTGAAAAGGTCAGTGTGGCTGGAGCTGGGAGAAGGAGGGATTAGAGGAGAAGATGAGTACAGAGAAGGGGGGTGGTGAAGTTTAATTGCGGCCTTGTAGATCATCGTAAGGCTTTGGCTTTCACTCTGAATGAGAGTGAAAACCATTTGAGAGTTGGTTGCAGATATTATGACATTTTATCCCTAAAAACTTCAGCATGCATCTCCTAAAATAAGGACACTCTATGTAGATACTCACTAATAGAAGGGGGCTTTTTAAAAGTTATTATCATTGGCCAAACGCTGTGGCTCACACCTGTAATCCCAGCACTTTGGGAGACCGAGGCAGGTGGATCACTTGAGATAAGGAGTTTGAGACCAGCCGGGCCAACATGGCGAAGCCCCGTCTCTACTGAAAATACAAAAATTAGCTGGATGTGGTGGCGTGGGCCTGTAATCCAAGCTCTTTGGGAGGCTGAGGCAGAATTGCTTGAACCCAGGAGGTGGCGGTTGTAGTGAGCTGAGATCGTGCCACTGCACTCCAGCCTGGGCAACAGGGCAAGACTCCATCTCAAAAAAAAAAAAAGTATTATTTATTTAGAGATAGAGTCTTGCTCTATGATCCAGGCTGGAGTACAGTGGGGCAATCATCACTCACTGCAGCCTCAGCCTCTAGGCTTTAGTAATCCTCCCACCTCAGCCTCCCAAGTAGCTGGGACCAGACACCTGCCAACACAGCTGGCTAATTTTTTTTTTTTTTTAACTTTTTGTAGAGATGGTGTCTCACTGTGTTGTCTGGACTGGTCTCGAACTCCTGCCCTAAGTGACTTCCTGCCTCGGCTTCCATACAGGTGTCGGGACCTGAACATTACTTAATATTCCCGAATCATCTAATATCCACCTTACGTTCAAATTTCCCAAATTGTTATGTAAATAATTTTGGAAATCATATCTGTTGATTAAAGAACGTAAATAAATGCACATGCCTGACACTGCCTTCATACAGTGTTTCCAAGCGCAGATTTCTTTTTTAACTTCACCCTGGAACGCAGCTCAAATGAAGGCAGTGCAGTTTGTTTAGTGGACAGTAGGGGGCGCCACAAGTCCATTATGCTATTTGCCAGCGTTGGTGATTTCCCTAGTGGAGGAGTGGGTGCCCGGAGTTCTGGGTAATTTTCAGTGTGTCATACAAGACCTGTGATTTCAGGGTGCACTCAGAACCCCACAATGTCACCATTTCTGTAAGGGAGGTCATAAAGACTTCAAAGCAGAATTGAATATTATTCCATTAAAAGCCAACTCAAGCCACACAGTACTTTTTTGGGATGATTTTCAAAACTGTGCTGTGAAATCAAATTAACAAAAAGCTATAATTCATTGAACTAACCACTTAAAGGAAATGACCCTAATCATTTCTCAAAAGCAAACTGAGAAATGATTGAGAAATTTTTTTGTCTTTAAAATATTACTTTTTTTTCTTTCTTTCTTTTCTTTTCTTTTCTTTTTCTTTCTTTTTTTTTTTTTTTTTTTTTTTTTTTTGAGACGGAGTCTGGCTCTGGGTTCACGCCTCCTGGGTTCACGCCATTCTCCTGCCTCAGCCTCCCGAGTAGCTGGGACTACAGGCGCCCGCCACCACGCCCGGTTAATTTTTTGTACTTTTAGTAGAGACGAGGTTTCACCGTGTTAGCAAGGATGGTCTCCATCGCCTGACCTCTTGATCCGCTCACTTTGGCCTCCCAAAGTGCTGGGATTACAGGTGTGAGCACCGCACCTGGCCTTGGCATTCCTTTTTTTTTTTTTTTTTTTTTTTTTTGAGATGGAGTTTCGCACTTGTTGCCCAGGCTAGATTGCAATGGCGCGATCTCGGCTCACCGCAACCTCCGCCTCCCGGGTTCAAGTGATTCTCCCGCCTCAGCCTCCGGAGTAGCTGGGATTACAGGCATGCACCACCACGCCAGGCTAATTTTGTGTTTTTAGTAGAGATGGGGTTTCTCCATGTTGGTCGGGCTGGTCTCGCACTTCCGACCTCAAGTGATCCACCCGCCTCAGCCTCCCAAAGTGCTGGGATTACAGGCGTGAGCCACCGCGCCCGGCGGCATTACCTTTCTTAATGAAAGAAGAAACATGCTTTTGCCACCACATTTTTCCAGATTGTTTTTGTTGTTGTTGTATTGTTTTTTCAGTTCCTTACTTGTTTTATATATTGCCTGGAATCCAGTATATTTCTTCTTGAAAGTATTCCTGCAGCCCACAGACATTCGTTTGCGTTTTTTATTCCTTTTTTTTTTTTTTTTTTTTTTTTTTTTTTTTGAGATGGAGTCTCATTCCGTCACCCAGGCTGGAGTGCAGTCGCAAGATCTTGGCTGACTGTAACCTCCACCTCCTGGGTTCAAGCGATTCTTGTGCTTCAGCTGTAGCTGAACTTGTACTTCACAGTAGCTGGGACTGTAAGTGCATGCCACCACACCCAGCTAATTTTTGTATTTAATACAAAATGTTTTCACCATGTTGGCCAGGCTGGTCTTGAACCCCTGAACTCAAATGATCTACTGGCTTCAGCCTTTCAAAGTGCTGGGATTACAGAAGTGAGCCACCGTGCCCAGCCTGTTTGTGTGTGTGTGTGTGTGTGTGTGTGTGTGTGTTTCTTGAGATGGAGTCTCACTCTGTCACCCAGGCTGGAATGCAGTGGCATGATCTCTGCTCATTGCAACCTCCACCTCCCAGGTTCAAGAGCTCCTCCTGCCTCAGCCTCCCGAGTAGCTGGGACTACAAGCACGCACCATCATGCCCAGCTAATTTTTGTGTTTTTAGAAGAGACAGGGTTTCACTATGTTGGCCAGGCTGGTCTCAAACTCTTGACCTCGTGATCTGCCCACCTGACCTTCCAAAGTGCTGGGATTTTTTTATGTGTTTGTTTATTTGAGATGGGGTCTCTGTTGCCCAGGCTGGACTTGGTTCACTGCAGCCCCAACCTCCCAAGTTCAGGTGATCCTGCCACCTCAGCCTCCCTAGTAGCTGGCACTACAGGTGTGTGCCACCAACCTGGCTATTTTTTTTTTTTTTTTTGAGACGGAGTCTCGCTGTGTCGCCCAGGCAGGAGTGCAGTGGCGCGATCTCGGCTCACTGCAAGCTCCGCCTCCCGGGTTCCCGCCATTCTCCCGCCTCAGCCTCCGAGTAGCTGGGACTACAGGCGCCCGCCACCGCGCCCGGCTAGTTTTTTGTATTTTAGTAGAGACGGGGTTTCACCGTGTTAGCCAGGAGGGTCTCCATCTCCTGACCTCGTGATCCACCCGCCTCGGCCTCCCAAAGTGCTGGGATTACAGGCTTGAGCCACCGCGCCCGGCCCCTGGCTAATTTTTTGTATGTTTGGTTGAGATGGGGTTTCACTATGTTGTCCAGTCCTGTCTCGAACTCCTGGGCTCAAGCGATCTGCCTGCCTTAGTCTCCCAAAGTGCTGGGATTACAGGCATGAGCCATCAAGCCCGACCTGATATCTGACATTTGTTATAATTTGCATAGCTCTTAACCTGGCTTGTTCCTTCATTGCCTGCATCTCATACATTTTTCTTTCTCAATTTTCTCCCCCCACCTCCACTCCCCTGCTTTTTTTTTTTTTTTTTTGTAACTGAAGCATCCTATTTTCAGTCCCTTTCTCTGTTTTCCTCTCCCCTGATATAGACTCCAGTCCACACCCTGTCTGGGCAGAGAAGTCTCACTCCTCCAGAGTCCCCTCCCACACATAACCCCTTACTCCACTCCCTCTGTCTACAATTCATGTTTTCTTTTCATCTCCCAGAAATGTGTTGAAATCTCTCGACGACTGATGCCCAAATCATGCCTCATCATCTTTTTGACTACGGATTTATACTCTTTTAAATTCTTTATTGCTTCATTAGTATCTTGAGAAAGAAGAATGACAAACCTACATGCTAAGTTTACCTTCTTGAATTGGAATCTGTTGTATATAACTGTGGGTTGTTGAGGGTTTTTTTTTTTTTTTTTTTTGTTTTTGCCTTTTTGTTTTCATAAATACAAGTATTGTGTTTAACTCTTTTGCTAAATACACAGAAACTATTGCTACCATGTTTACATAGCAGTTTTGCAAACTTAACTAGGTCCCTTGAATATTTGGGAATTACAGTACTAACATACTAACTGATGGTTAAAGGTGAAAAAGAGGAATATAAAGGGTCTATACTTACTGTAAGTTAGAGGCTACAGCCCAAATTATTTTTCAGAGCAAGCATTTGTTAATCCACAGCTTTCTGGAGCTGTACTCTGTATAGAAAAATTATTATTCCTATTCCTAACAAGTTTCCAAGAGAAAGACAAACACAAGCATTTATAGCACCAAGTAGAGAGCAACCTCAGTGAGAAATAAAGAATGTCGCCGGGCGCGGTGGCTCAAGCCTGTAATCCCAGCACTTTGGGAGGCCGAGACGGGCGGATCACGAGGTCAGGAGATCGAGACCATCCTGGCTAATACGGTGAAACCCCGTCTCTACTAAAAAATACAAAAAACTAGCCGGGCGACGAGGCAGGCGCCTGTAGTCCCAGCTACTCGGGAGGCTGAGACAGGAGAATGGCGTGAACCCGGGAGGCGGAGCTTGCAGTGAGCTGAGAGCCGGCCACTGCACTCCAGCCTGGGCGGCAGAGCAAGACTCCGTCTCAAAAAAAAAAAAAAAAAAAAAAAAAAAAAAAAAGAGAAATAAAGAATGTCAATTAGCAAAGTCATTATGATTCACAGCCCCTTTTTTGTTTTTTTAATATCATTTCAATGTTTATTTTAGATTTAGGGAGTATGTGTGCAGGTTTGTTCCAAGGGTATATTGCATAATGCTGAGGTCTGGAGTACAACTGATCCCCTCATGACGTTAGTGAGCATAGTACCCAATAGTGTTTTGTTTTGTTTTGTTTTTTTGAGACAGAGTCTCACTCTGTCACCCAGGCTGGAGTTCAATGGCACGATCTCGGCTCACTGCAACCTCCGCCTCCCAGGCTTAAGCGATTCTCATGCCTCAGCCTCCTGAGTATCTGGGCCTACAGTCACCCGCCACCGTGCCCGACTAATTTTTGTATTTTCAGTAGAGATGAGGTTTCCCCATGTTGGCCAGGCTGGTCTCGAACTCCTGACCTCAGGTGATCCGCCTGCCTAGGCTTCCCAAAGTGTTGGGATTACAGGTGTGGGCCACGGCGCCCAGCCTCAGTAGTTCGTTTTTTCACTCTTTCTCTCTCCCTACCTCCCACCCAGTAGTTCCCAGCGTCTATTGTTCCTGTCTTTATGTCCACGTGTACCCAATGTCTAGCTTCCACTTATAAGTGAGAGCGTGTGAGGCCGGGCGCGGTGGCTCAAGCCTGTAATCCCAGCACTTTGGGAGGCCGAGACGGGCGGATCACGAGGTCAGGAGATCGAGACCATCCTGGCTAACACGGTGAAACCCCGTCTCTACTAAAAAATACAAAAAACTAGCCGGGCGAAGTGGCGGGCGCCTGTAGTCCCAGCTACTCGGGAGGCTGAGGCAGGAGAATGGCATAAACCCAGGAGGCAGAGCTTGCAGTGAGCTGAGGTCCGGCCACTGCACTCCAGCCTGGGCGACAGAGCAAGACTCTGTCTCAAAAAAAAAAAAAAAAAAAAAAAAAAAAAAAAAGTGAGAGCATGTGTTATTTGGTTTTCTGTTCCTGCATTAATTCGCTTAGGATAATAGCCTTCAGCTTCCTCCATGTTGCTGCAAAGGACATGATCTCTTATGGCTGTATCTCTTATATACACATATGGTATATGTGTATATAAAAAAGAATAAGATCATATATGTACCACATATACACAATACTACATGTGTATTTATACCACATTTTCTTTATCCAGTCCACGGTTGATGGGCACCTAGGTTAAGTCCATGTTTTTGCTATTGTGAATCATGCTGTGATGAACATACGAGTGCATGTGTCTTTATGGAAGAACGATTTATTTTCTTCTGGATATATCCCCAGTAATGGGATTGCTGGGTTGAATGGTAGTTCTAAGTTCTTTGAGAAATCTCCAAACTTTTTTCCATAGTGACAACTAATTTACATCCCCACTAATAGTGTATAAGCATTCTCTTTTCTCCATAGCCATGCCAGCATCTGTTAATTTAGGACTTTTTTTTTTTTAAGACAGAGTCTCACTTTTGTTGCCTAGGCTAGAGTGCAATGGCACGATCTCAGCTCACTACAACCTCCACCTCCCAGGTTCAAGCAATTCTCCTGCCTCAGCCTCCCAAGTAGCTGGGATCACAGGCGTGTGCTACCATACCTGGCTAATTTTGTATTTTTAGTAAAGATGGGTTTTTTCCATGTTCTTCAGGCTGGTCTTGAACTCCTGACCTCAGGTGACAACCCGCTTCTGCTTCCCAAAGTATTGGGATTACAGGCGTAAGCCACTGTGCACGGCCATTTTATGACTTTTAAATAACAGCCATTCTGACTGGGGTGAGATAGTATCTCATTGCAGTTTTTATTTGCATTTCTCTGATTATTCGTGATATTGAGCATTGTTTTTTCATGTTTGTTGGCTGCTTGGGTGTCTTCTTTGAGAAATGTCTGTTCATGTCCTTTGCCCACCTTTTTTTTTTTTGAGACAGAGTCTCACTCACTCTGTTGCTCAGGCTGGAGTGCAGTGGTGTGATCTTGGCTGACTGTAACCTCCACCTCCCGTGTTAAAGTGATTCTCCCACCTCTGTCTCCCCAGTAGCTCAGATTATAAGTGTGCACTACCATGCCCGGCTAACTTTTTTTTTTTTTTTTTTTTTTTTCTGAGACGGAGTCTCGCTCTGTCGCCCAGGCTGGAGTGCAGTGGCCGGATCTCAGCTCACTGCAAGCTCCGCCTCCCGGGTTCGCGCCATTCTCCTGCCTCAGCCTCCAGAGTAGCTGGGACTACAGGCGCCCGCCACCTCGCCCGGCTAATTTTTTGTATTTTTAGTAGAGACGGGGTTTCACCGTGGTAGCCAGGATGGTCTCGATCTCCTGACCTCATGATCCGCCCGTCTCGGCCTCCCAAAGTGCTGGGATTACAGGCTTGAGCCACCGCGCCCGGCCCGTGCCCGGCTAACTTTTGTATTTTTAGTAGAGACAGGGTTTTGCCATGGTGGCCAGGCTATTCTCAAACTCCTGACCTCAAGTGATCCACCTGCCTAGGCCTCCCAAAGTGCTTGGATCACAGGCATGTGCCACAGTGCCCAGTCCTTTGCGCACATTTTTTTTTTTTTTTTTTTTTTTGAGACAGACTTTCACTCTTGTTGCCTAGGCTGGAGTGCAATGGTGTGATCTTGGCTCACCGCAACCTCTGCCTCCTGGGTTCAAGAGATTCTCCTGCCTCAGCCTTCCGAGTAGCTGATATTACAAGCATGCGCCACCATGCCCTTGCCCACTTTTTAATGGGGTTGGCTTGTTGAATTAAATTCCTTATAGATTGTGTTTTTGTTTTTTTGAAACAGGGTCCTGCTCTGCCACCCAGGCTGGGGAGCAGTGGCACGATCATAGCTTACTGCAGCCTCAAACTCCTGAGCTCAAGCGATCTTGCTGCCTCAGCCTCCCAACTAGCTGGGACTACAGGCATGTGCCACCACACTTGGCTCCTTATAGATTTTAGATATTAGACCTTTGTCAGATGTATGGTTTGCAAATATTTTCTCACTTTCTTTAGGTTGCCTGTTTACTCTGTTGATAGTTTCTTTTGCTGTGTAGAAGCTCTTTAGTGTAATTAGGCTCCACTTGTTAATTTTTGTTGCTATTGCTTGAGGACTTAGTCATAAATTCTTCCCCAAGGCCAATGTTCAGAATGGTATTTCCTAGGTTTTCTTCTAGGATTCCTATAGTTTGAGGTCTTACATTTAGATTTTTAATCCACCATGAATTAATTTTTGTGTGTAATGAATTGTAGGGGTCTAGTTTCATTCTTCTGCATATTGCTAGCTGGCTATCTCAGCACTGTTTATTGAATAAGGAGTCCTTCCTCATTATTTATTTTTATTGACTCTGCTGAAGATCACATGGCTGTAGATGTGTGGCTTCATTTCTGGGTTCCCTCTTCTGTTCCATTGGTCTGTATATACTGTTTCTGTACCAGTACCATGCTGTTTTGGTTACTGTAACCTTATAGTATATGATGTCAGGTAATGTGATGCCTCCAGCTTTATTCTTTTTGCTTAGGATATTGCTTTACCTATTCAGGCTTTTCTGATTCCATATGAATTTTAGAATAGTTTCTTTCTAATTCTGTAAAAAATGATGTTGGTAGTTTGATAGGAATAGCATTGAAATCGTAAATTGCTTTGGGCAGTATGGACATTTAAATGCTATTAATTCTTCCAATCCATGAGCATGGAATGTTTTTCCATTTGTTTGTGTCATCTCTGATTTCTTTCAGCAGTGTTTTATAGTTCTCTTGATAGAGAGCTCTCACCTTGATTAGATGTATTCCTAGGTATTTTGTGTGTGTGTGGCTATTGCAAATAGGATTGCATTCTTGATTTGGCTCTCAGCTTGAACATTATTGGTGTATAGAAATGCTACTGATTGCCGGGCGCGGTGGCTCAAGTCTGTAATCCCAGCACTTTGGGAGGCCGAGACGGGCGGATCACGAGGTCAGGAGATCGAGACCATCCTGGCTAACACGGTGAAACCCCGTCTCTACTAAAAAATACAAAAAACTAGCCGGGCGAGGTGGTGGGCACCTGTAGTCCCAGCTACTCGGGAGGCTGAGGCAGGAGAATGGCATAAACCCGGGAGGTGGAGCTTGCAGTGAGCTGAGATTCGGCCACTGCACTCCAGCCTGGGTGACAGAGTGAGACTCCGTCTCAACAACAACAACAACAACAAAAAAAAAAAAAAAAAAAAAAAAGAAATGCTACTGATTTTTGTACATTTATTTTGTATCCTGAAATTTTACTGATGTTGCTTATCAGTTCTAGGAGCCTTTTGGCAGTCTTTAGGGTTCTCTAGGTATGTAATCATATCATCAACAAAGATAGTTTGACTTCTTTTCCTATTTGGATGCTTTTATTTTATTGCCTGTTTGCCCTGCATAGGCCCCTTTCATTGTCAAGTCTACTAATATGTTTATGTGAACAAAAGTCTGTCTTAATAAGATAGTTATGACCATAAAAGAAGGACAGTATTACTCAGGAGGCTGAGGCAGGAGAACTGCTTGAATCTGGGAGGCAGAGGTTGCAGTGAGTTGAGATAGTGCTACTGCACTCCAGCCTGGGTGACAACGCAAGACTCTGTCTTCAAAAAAATAAGAAAAAAAAAAAAATGACAATGTTACTTGGGAGGCTGAGGCAGGAGAATCACTTGAACCCAGGAGGCAGAGGTTGCAGTGAGCCAAGATCGTGCCACTGCACTCCAGCCTGGGTGAAAGAATGAGACTCTGTCTCCAAAAAAAAAAAAAAAAAAAAAAAAAAAAGAATGACAATGTTTAGTCTTCCAGAGTTATGTATAAATTTTATGTATCTTACCTCCCTTCAAAGACTGATGACTAGTTGGTGTTTTCATATTATTTAGGCACAGAATATTATTTGAGATCGGTGATAGTTGGTCTTTACATCACAGCTATAAGTAATACAAGAACTATAAATATTATAAGATCCATAGATATATGGGCTAACAGACCATTTCTGATATAGTTACTTTTTGGTCAGTTATTATCTAACTTTTGTAGGGTGCCTATTTTATGCTTTGCAGTTTTTGTTTTTTGTGAGGTTTTTGTATTTTTTGTAGAGATGGGGTTTCGCCATGTTGGCCAGGCTGGTCTCGAACTCCTGGCCTCAAGTGATCTGCCCACCTCAGCCTCCCAAAGTGTTGGGATTACAGGCGTGAGCCACGGCACCCAGCCTATGCTTTGCATTTTGATCAAATTATTAGACGATATTAAACCAAATAAGACCCTGCCCTCAGGAGTTTACTTTGATCTCTTTGAATTTTTTCCTGATATATATATATATATTTTTAAATGTTCATTGTGACTCAGAGTTGATTTCATGACTCACTAATGAATCATACATATAATGTGAAAAACACTGATAAAGAGACATTTGTGCCTTCTGCTGTATTGGTGACTTCAGTATGTCTGCTCGATCATGAAAGAAACTAGCTAGTCTGTTAGACAGATGGATTGTACAGAAACTTCTTGAAGTGGTAGGAATATATCTTAGATTTTCATTTCAGATAGTTTTGATGGCAAGAGTTTTTAAGAGTACCAGTTATGGACTGAACTAGTGAAGATCCAATGAGGTTTTTCCATGGCTAGCTCAGGTTGGAGCTGACTCTCTCTCTCTCTCTCTCGTGTGTGTGTGTGTGTGTGTGTGTGTGTGTGTGTGTGTGTATATATATATTTTTTTTTTTTTTTGAGACTGAGTTTCACTTTTGTTGCCCATGCTGGAGTGCAATGGCACCATCATCTTGGCTCACCGCAACCTCCGCCTCCTGGGTTCAAGTGATTCTCCTGCCTCAGCCTCCCAAGTAGCTGGGATTACAGGCATGCGCCAACACTCCCGGCAATTTTGTATTTTTAGTAGAGACAGGGTTTCTCCATGTTGGTCAGGCTGGTCTCGAACTCCTGACCTCAGGTGATCTGCCTGCCTCTGCCTCTGAAAGTGCTGGGATTACAGGTCTGAGCCACAGCACCTGGCCTGACAATATATTTTTATGGAATTTTCTTGGAATGCATCTTTTACCTCCAGCCCAATTGCCACAACCTGGCAGGTCCAGCACTGCAAACCTCACATCTCACCCATGGAGAGGCAGTTCAACTCACCCCCATTCCCTCTGCAACACCACTTCTGGCCTCTGATCCTCCAATTATAGTGGTGGTCTATGGATGAACTGGCAGAGGTTTGCTACTTTTCGGTAAGAATATCTGAATATTGTGTTACGGTAATTACATATATTTGTTTGTATGTTTGAAATGGAGTTTCACCCTTGTTGCCCAGGCTGGAGTGCCATGGCATGATCTCAGCTCACCACAACTTCCACCTCCCAGTTCAAGCGATTCTCCTGCCTTGGCCTCCCAAGTAGCTGAGACTACAGGCATATGCCACCACGCCTGGCTAACTTTTTGTATTTTTAGTAGAGACAAGGTTTCACCACATTGGCCAGGCTAGTCTCGAGCTCCTGACCTCAGGTGATCTGCCCACCTCGGCCTCCCTAAGTGTTGAGATTACAGGGGTGAGCCACTGCACCCTGCCCGTCTCCTGTCTTTTCAACTGGTAGTTGGATAGGGATGCAACTTTTGCTTGAAGAAGATAGAGACCCAGGACTCTGTATCCCCTTCCTGAGAGCCTGACAGAGGCCTCCAAAAGGTTAGACTCACACCCTGTACAACCTCAAGTCCATGCCATATCAGGGGCCAAAGTCAAGCCACTGCTTCTCCAGAGCAAGCCAGCTCATTCAAATGCTAAGTAAATGTTCCCTAAAATAAACTGACCCCAAGAATGAGATTCTTTCCTAAGTTAGGTCATCTGAAGAGTGGTTTATTGAAAACCATGTGAACTCTGACTTGAACGAATGACCTTCTGAATAATATGCAGTTTGTGGGATGGAAACTCGTTGCTTTAAACATGAATCTTGGCAGAGTTTTCTGTGTTAACAATATTTTTGCTTGGCCTGAGTCTGTAAGATGTGCAGCTAGAAACATTGTTTATCTTGTTACAAATCAGGTAGAGAGTGACTGAGAACTCAGGAGATCAGTTCCAAACAAATCTGAACAGTAGCTGGACACAGTACTCCTTGTGGATGTCACAAAGTGGATCTGATCTTACATTCTTTTGATGCTTTGTCATTTCTTTGTTTTACAAAGAAATAGACACCATGAGAGTTTACCAAGTACAAAGTATGTGAAGTGTTACACAAAACTAAACTTACAGAACAGACCAATAACAAGTAAGGAGATTGAACCAGTAATAAAAATCTCCTATGAAAGAAAAGACCAGGAACTTCTACCAAACATTTAAAGAATAACTAAAATCAATATTTCTCAAACTCTTCCAAAAAATTAAAGAGGAGGGAATATTTCCAAACTTACTTTACAGGCATTACCCTGATACCAAAGCCAGCCAAAGATAATAAAAGAAGAGAAAATTACAGGTCAATATCCCTCAGGCACATAGAACAAATCAGAACATAAACATACTGCAAATCAGATTCAACAGCACATTATAAGAATCGTTTGACCGGGTGCAGTGGCACATGCCTATAGTGCTAGCTAATTAGTAGTGCTGGCTAATTTGGAGGCTGAGGTGGGAGAACAGCTTAAACTCAGGAGTTCAAGGGCAGCCTGGGCAACATAACAAGACGCTCATCTCTAAAAAAAAAATAGTTCAGTATGATCAAGTGAAATGTATCCCTGGAATGCAAGGATGGTTAAACGTATGTAAATTAATAAATGTAATATGTTACACTGCATTAACAGAATGACAGAATGAAGGATAAAAACCATATAATCTTCTCGATAGATGCAGAAACAATGTTTGACAACATCCAACATCCTTTCATAATAAAAGAATTCTCAACAAATAGGTATAGAAGGAATGTACTTCAATACAATAAAGTCCATATATGACAAGTTCACAGTTAACGTCATATTCAGTGGTGAAAGGTAGAAAGCCATTCCTCTAAGATCAGAAACTAGAGAAAGATGCCCATTCTTGTCACTTCTATTCAATGCAGTACTGAAGGTCCTAGCAAGAGCAATTAAATAAGAGAAAGAAACAAGAGGCATCCAAATCAGAAGGAAGAAGTAAAATTGCCTGTTTGCAAATAACATGGTCTTATATATAGAAAACCCTAAAACATCATGTTATACCGCATAAATATAAAAAAGTTTGTCAATTAGAAAATATATAGTAATAATTTTTAAAACCCCAAATCATAAAAACTAAAGCTATAGACCCAGGTCTTATCTGTTAGGAATTTATAGTTCTAACCCAATAGAAGTTGTGCTTCTCCTTCCTTCCCTCTCTCATCCTTTTTTCTTTCCTTCCTTCCTTCAAGATAATTTTACGAAGTCTGAGTGGAAGCATGAAGGAAGATAAAATAAGTCATATTCTTTATTGGGTGTTTTTTTTTGTTTATTTTTTGACAGGTCTCTCTCTGTTCCCCAGGACAGAATGCAGTGGTATGATAATGGCTCACTACAACCTCCACCTCCTGGGCTGAAGCAATCCTCCCACCTCAGCCTCCCATGTAGCTGAGAATATGCATGCATACTACCAGACCCAGCTAATTTTTGTATTTTTTGTAGAGACGAGGTTTCACCATGTTGCCCAGGCTAGTCTCGAACTCCTGACCTCAGGTGATCCACCTGTGTTGGCCTCCCAAAGTGTTGGGATTACAGGCATGAGCCACTGTGCCTGGCCGAAAGTGTCATTTAAAAATACCATTTTAAAAAGGCTTTGGAAAAGCAATTCTGGTAGAAATCCTGTTCTTAGCATGAAGGTGGGTTAGCTTCTCTGTAAACAGGCCCAGTTTTATTTACAAGACAAACATGGAACACAGCAAATGTCAGAACAAAGCCAGGAGACATGTCGCCACTGGCCCTATCTCTCACTATTTGTATATTTGTTGCCTTGAATTGTTAAAATCCACCCCTACCATTTCCTGTCAAGGAGGACTGTGCCCTAGATGGTGGCTGAGGTCACTCATCTCTCTACATCCTGCAAGTACATGCAAGGCAGGATTCTGAGACTGACTGCTGACCCTCTGGTGGAGACATTAATACCACTACTGTTCTCAGTTGCTGCTGGAGAAGGCAGTCCATGAGCTGCAGAGGGGAGAAAGCAAAGAAATGAGGGCAATGATAATGCTTGCCACCAATATCCGTGAAGCTGAACCCAAATTTTTCACTCTGACCTTCACACCTCACTTTTCTTTTTGTTTGGAATTAATGAAAATACCTGCTTATGTCTTCATTCAGCGTAGCTCCTGTCTCTGTCTTCAGGTTTGTGGGGCACCAAGATATGGAAATCCTTGGCCTCGCTGTGCTTATTTGAAGCCAAGAGGCTTGAAGACAATCATGACTGTAGCTGGATTCAATCTTCTAAAAGATGAAACTGGAAAAAAACTGCAAAAACACAGCTTTTACAGCCACATAATGCAACATCTGGAGAAGATGAGGGTATCTCTTTCTCCTAAAATAAGTGGGGGTCCTTTCCAGAAGTTTTTAGGACACCTCTCCAGTGTCTCATTGGCCTGAATTAGGGCACATCCCCATTCCTGGGTAACCAATGGGCCAGGGGTTGGATTTCTCTTAGGTTTATCAGGCCCATTCCTGCATTTGGGGATGAGGTCAGCCTTCCTTGAAATACACAGGCTGTGTAGGGAGGAGATAACTTCAAAACACTTGCTAAAAATTAGAGTACTGTTAGAAAGAGAAAAGAGAAGAATGGGTGTTGGCTTGGTGACCAAAAATATCCACCATAACTTTCTTAGACATCCTTTCAGGATTTCTTTCTTTCTTTCTTTTTGAGATGGAGTCTCACTCTGTAACCTAGGCTGGAGTGCAATGTAGTGATCTTGGCTCACTGCAACCTCTGCCTCCAGGTTCAAGCGATCCTCCCACCTCAGCCTCCTAAAGTAGCTGGGATTACAGGCACACACCACCATGCCCAGCTAATTTTTTTGTATTTTTAGTAGAGATGACGTTTCACCATGTTGGCCAGGCTGGTCTGTTTTTTTTTAAACAGTCTCACTCTGTCACCCAGACTAGATTCTAGATTGCCCCAGCACAATCACAGCTCACTGCAGCCTCTCCTCTGGGGCTCAAGAGATCCTCCCATCTCAGCCTCTTGAGTAGCTAGGACTACAGGTGTGCATCACCATACCCAGCTAATTAAAAATATTTTTAGATTAGAAATACTAGTCAGGCTCTCACTATGTTGGCCAGACTGGTCTCGAACTCCTGGGCTCAAGTGATCCTTCCACCTGAGCCTCCCAAAGTGCTGGGATTACAGGCATGAGCCACCATGCCTGGCCCTTTTCAGGAAATTTTATCTGGTGTTCCTTATTCTATCATGCACTGTATTAGTCTGTTTTCATGCTGCTGATAAAGACATACTAGAGACTGGGCAATTTACAAAGGAAAGAAGTTTAATTAGACTTACAGTTCCACGTGGCTGGGGAAGCCTCACAGTCATGGCGGAGGGCAAGGAGGAGCAAGTCACATCGTATGTGGATGGTGGCAGGCAAAAAATGAGAGAGCTTATGCAGGGAGACTCCTGGTTTTCTGTTGGTTAATTTGTTTTATTTAAGACAGAGTCTCACTCTGTTGCCCAGGCTGGAGTGCAGTGGTATGATCTTGGCTCACTGCATCCTCCGCCTCCCAGGTTCAAGTGATTCTCCTGCCTCAGCCTCCCTAACTGGGATTACAGGTGCCTGCCACCATGCCCAGCTAATGTTTTGTATGTTTAGTAGAGATGGGATTTCACCATGATGGCAAGGCTGGTCTCAAACTCCTGACTTCAGTTGATCCACCCGCCTCAGCCGCCCAAAGTGCTGGGATTACAGGTGAGTCACCGCACCTGGCAAGACTCCTGTTTTGAAAACCATCAGATGTCATAAGACTTATTCACTATCACAAGAACAGCATGGGAAAGACCTGCCCCATGATTCAATTACCTCCCACTGGGTCCCTCCCACAACACGTGGAAATTCAAGATGAGATTCCGGTGGGGACACAGCCAAACCATATCATTCACTAACAGTAATGATAGCAATATTTATTGTATTTCACCATCTGCCAGGTGCTATGCTAAGGTTTTACAGATATCTTCTCATTTTAATCCTTAAAACAGTGTGGCAAGTGCAGGTACTATGTCCTTCTCATTTTACCAATTAGAAAACCAACGGTCAAGGAAGTTCAGTGGCTCACCTGAAGACACAGAACTAGTCAGGATGGAGATGAAATTCAAAGTGTGGACACTGTGGGTGCAGTGAATGTGTAACCATGACTCTTACCGCCTCTCATGTGTACAACACCTATCACGCCAGACAGCTTGTTGGCTTCTTCTCTGCTACTGACCTTTACATCAACTCCCCTTTGGCAACCCACTCCTGTGGCCACAGTGGATCCTTGTCATAGCCCCGCACGGCTCCACTTCTGACACTTGGCACTCTTCCTTTTGCCTTCTTTTTTTTTTCCAGACGGAATCTTACTGTGTTGCCCAGGCTGGAGTGTGGTGGCATGATCTCGGCTCACTGCAACTTTCACCTCCAAGGTTCAAGAAATTCTGTCTCAAACTCCTGAACTCAAGCAATTCCCCTGCCTTGGAGGACAGAACAGGAGAGAGGGCTGGGGGCTGAGACACTTTCCAGGGCTCAGGCTTGTGTGGGCAGCTTCATTTGAGGCCAGGAGCAAGGCAGGTAATCCATCCTCAGGCTGAAGCGCCATTTATTCTGGGTTTTTGTCTTTTAGCAACAGTCCTCCTCCTGATTTTCCCACTTCTTCAATACACCCTTTTTCTGGTCTTCATTCTTTTTCCACCCACAAACCTGGCTCACGGCTGTGAGCCACTGCACTCCAGCACTCCAGCTTGGGTGACAGAGCAAGAATCTGTCTGAAATATATATGTATATATAATATATATTCGTATTTATACCAAATATATAAACATTATTAATTAATATTAATATAATTAATATTATAAACATATCAGTAATATTAATATGGTAATAATAAATATATAAACAAATATATTTGTATTAATATTAATTAATAATTCTGCCTCAGCCTCCCAAGTAGCTGGGATTACAGGCATGCGCCACTGCGCCCGACTAGTTTTTTTGTATTTTTAGTAGAGAGGAGGTTTCACCACGTTGACCAGGCTGCTTTTGAACTCCTGACTAGTCAGGAGGCTGAGGCAGGAGAATTGCTTGAACCTGGGAGGCAAAGGTTGCAGTGAGCTGAGATCACACCACTGGACTCCAGCCTGAGTGACAGAGTGAGACTTTGATAAATAAATAAACAAAAGCCAGGAGAGCAGCTCCTGCACGAGGTCACGAGGTCACTCATCCTTGCATCTGGGCTGATGGTGAGAGGTAAGGCTGGGAACCAAAAGGGGCATTGGGAGAGGTCACAGAACCTGAAAAGCTGATAATCAGGAGGACAGCCGTGATCATGGACCTCCCTGGCTCACGCGATCCCCCTACCTCAGCCTCGCAAGTAGCTGGGACTACAGGTGCAAAACACCAGGCCCAGCTAATTACTTTTTATTTACAAATCAGAATGAGGTTTCCCTGTGTTGCCAGACTGGTCTCAAACTCCTGAACTCAAGCGATTCCCCTGCCTTGGCCTCCCAAAGCGCTGGGATTACAGGCCTGAGCCACCACACCTGACCTGAAAAGTATCTTTAATCTCTAAACAGAAGTTTGTAATACACTGTCCTATTTGATAATTTGCTACCCTGGTAATGTTATAACTGATGTCTCCATTTTCGTAAATGGTCTATATAACTGAGGCAGGAGAATGGGGTCTGGAGACAGGGAACCTAGGGCTGTTTCAAGTCTACTTCCTAGAACTAAATTGAAAGGCAAACCCTAACTTTCCACGCCTAAGTAGCAAAATGACCTACTGCCTTTGTAAACCCTCACCTTTTTAGTGTGGAGTTGCGGAGTTGCCACAGATGGGAAATTGGCTGGAGTTGCCACAGATGGGAAATTGGCTGTCCGCAACAAATCAGACTGATTGCAGGTCCAGTCTTGGTTTGCAACTTTGTAACTTCGCTCCAGCCTCTGAATGGTTGCTGTCCACAATCAGACTGATTTTGGAGGAGTCTTTGTTTGCATAGAAGTACAACTTTGCTTTGTAACTTCAACCTAGCCTCTGACTAGCTGCTTTCTGCAACCAATCAGATGTTTGTACAGGAGTGTGACCTCTGTAAACACTTCAGCCTCTGGTTGGCTGCCTTCTGCAACCAATCAGATTGATTGTGGGCTATCACTTTATTTGCATGAGGTGAGCATGAAGTGGCCAATGGGAAACTTCTAGAGGGTATTTGGACCCAAGAAGATTCTGCATCGGGGCCCTTGAGCTGCTGCTGGGCGCGCTCCCACCCTGTGGAGCGTGCTTTCATTTTCAATGACTTCCTGCTTTTGTTCTTTTGTTGCTTCACTCTTTCTTTGCTTTGTTAGGTGTTTTGTCCATTCTTTGTTCAAGATGCCAAGATCCTGGACAACTTGCAGTCACAACCGTCTACCGATGATACAAGGAGTGAGGCCACAGAGGCCTACCTGGGGCACAGAGAACTGAGGTGGACGGAGGCTGGAAGGGTGCCCACCCGCTGCAGCAGCTGCAGCCCAGCCTCTCCTGAGGGGACTGAGTTCAGTAACAGGAGCCACCAGGCTCTGAGTGCTGTCTAGCAACACCCAAGCACCAGGATCCAAACAGCCAAGAACAGAAAAACTCCACCTGGAAAAGTTCACTAAGTCCTTCTAGAAATGGGACCTTGAGGATTTTAAGCCATTTTTCAGAAACTTAGGTGACATCTGAATGCTGTAGACTTGGCCGTTGTGAGGTTGTTCAACTCTGTAGTCTGAGAGAATTCAAAGGAAAATACCTGGTTATCCCTAAATAATCTCTGAGCTGAACTGTTGGAAGACAGGCTGGAAGGGAAGAAAGGAGCGGGGTAGAGAGCTAGCCCACAGAAGCATTTTGGGGTGTGTGTGTGTGTGTGTGTGTGTGCATATAGCGACACCTCATTTTTCAGTAACATTGGAGAAAAAGTCTTTTTTCAAATACAGGAATATTTCCATAACTGAAGCTTACCCTTCTGCACTGGTGTAGATTAAGATTGTCCAACCCACAGCCCAGGACAGCTTTCAATGGGGCCCAACACAAATTCGTAAACTTTCTGAAAACATTATGAGTTTTTTGTTTGTTTGTTTGTTTTTGCAATTTTTTTTAAAGCTCATCAGCTGTTGTTAGTGTCAGTAGTGCATTTTATGTGTGGCCCAAGACAATCCTTCTTCTTCCAGTGTGGCCCAGGGAAGCCAAAGGATTGGACACCCTTCATGTAGATTCTTCCAGAGGAGGATCTTGAGACAGGCTCTGCCTCTGGAAGAATGCTACTAGTTTACCTGGGACATGCAGGAAGCACCTCTAGGGAAGTAGGGAAATGATAAAGGATGGGATAGCAGCCACTAAAGGCTGTGCTACCAACCCAGTTAGCACAGTGGATGACTGAAGCCTCACCTAGTGGGCCACTTTGGGAGGGTGTGTAAGATCTCACTCAAGGGGCATGGGTGCTAATGGATTTGTACACCAACGCCTGAGGGTTATTAGTGCTGCTCCCAGGGGAGCAGGGTGTGTGCATTGCCTGGCACTCTTGGGCTGCTGATGAGTGCAACTGTGTGCAGGAAATAAACCTTCTGGTTTCTGAAAAACCTTCAGGTATGGATTTGGGCAGTTGAAATCCAGCCAGAGGATAATAAATCAGTGAGGTTCAAGGAACATGAGCAGAGCACTGACAGTGTCTGTTGCATTTATTAATCCCCAGACTCACTTTAGACTCCTGAAATTTTCCAACACAGTACACGGAGCACAATTTAGTCCTTTGTTCATGGCTAAGCAGCATCATAATGAGCATCAGTCATTTTAACTTCTTTTGTTGCAGCTGCTAGCAAGGTGATAGAATGGTTTGTTTTAAACTACAGGCCCTGGAAAATTCTGAGTTTGTTTTATATTTCCAGTGAATACTTATTGAAAGAATGAATAAATAACTTTCCATGTCAATACATGCATTTTGTTTTTCTTGAAATGAAAATTTAAAACATAGAAGTAAACATTTGAGTACATTCTCTCATAAAAGGTTTACCCAATACAGTTAAGCAAACATTCCCTTTTTCCCTGCCCGTGAATCTAGCTTTCCTAGAGGATAACGAATCATAACAGTGATTTAGATATATTCTTCCCAACCATGTTAAAGGCATCTGTACATATGTATGTATACCTCTAGAAATATGTAGCTTTGTTTTTGTTTGTGTTGTATATAGATATATGTATATATCTATGCTAAACCACTGTCTATACCAAAAACATTTTCATCACCCCCAGTGTAAACTCTATATGCATTAAATTGTCTTATTCTTTTTCATTCTCATCTTATAGACGTGCTATAATTTATGGATTGACATTGAGGCTTCCAGTTTTTTCCTAGTGCAGACATTGCTCAAGGAAATATTTTGCGCTCTTGCCATTTTGTGCATATGAAGATGTTTCTCTGTATATTCCCTGGAATTGAGGACAATTTAAACTTTCTTTGAAATTGTTTTGCTACTTATTTCCTTATTTTTTTCTGGATGTTTTTCTGAAATAGATGTTGAAAGCGGAATTGGTGGGTTGTAGAGAATGCAAGTCAAAATTTTTGACAGAATAAAATTTCTTTCTGAAAAGGCTATATCCATTTATTCTCTTCAACTGAGAATGACAGCTTCCATTTCTCCATATCTTCACCCATACTGGATGTTATAAATCTTTTATTTTTGCCAATCGGGGTAAAAAAAGAACTTATTTTAGCTCTTAAGATTGAACATATTTTCATACGATTATTAGTCATTCGTGTTTCTTCAGTGAAGTTCCTGTTCATACCTGATTTTTTAAAACGATTTCTTTTCCATGTTATTAGATTTAGTCTTTCTTACTATTTACAGGCACTATCTGTTATTATGGCTATTAATATTTTGTCTGTTATATATGCCAGAAATAGCTTCTTCTGCTCTATAGTTTGTCTTTTTAAAGTTGTTTATGGTTCTTTTTTGCCAACTGGATGTTTTGAAAGCTTATTTAGTGAAATTTATCCATTTTATGGCTGCTTTGCTTAAGGAAGTCTATGCTCTCCCAAAGTTATAAGCACATTCGCTTATGTTTTATTTTAATTTGTCTGGAGTCTTGTTTTTCATGTTTTCCTCTTTTAATTAACCTGGAATTTATGTGGCAGCATAAAGTAAGGATCTAATTTTTTCTCCTCCCAAAATGCATAGCCAATTCTTTAATGCTTGTGTTTATTGATTGATTGATTGAGACAGAGTTTTGCTTTTGTTGCCCAGGTTTAAGTGCAGTGGCACAATCTTGGCTCACTGCTACTTCTGCCTCCTGGGTTCAAGCAGTTCTCCTGCCTCAGCCTCCCAAGTAACTTGGATTACAGGTGCCTGCCACCACGCCTGGCTAATTTTTTTTTGTATTTTTAGTAGAGACGGGGTTTCACCATGATGGCCAGGCTGGTCTTGAACTCCTGACCTCAAGTGATCTACCCAACTGGGCCTCCCAAAGGGCTGAGATTACTTGAGTGAGCCACCCCACCCGGCCAATGCTATTTATTTGTATCTTTTCACAATTAATATGGAATGCCTTCTTTATCACAAATTACACTCTCATGAAAATGGATCTACTTTTCAACCTCATTCTACTTTATCAACGTATTTGTATTTTCTTGTACATTTCTGAGTGCTCGTCTCTGCTTTTCATTGTTCTTCTGTCTCTCTTTTATATGTGGGTGCGGGTAGTGCCTCTGCCTCCAGCAGCATGGTTCCTTCTCAACAACTAACTCGAGTCTACTGGGAGCTAGAAAGCAGTGGATAATTGGGCTTGTACGTATTATGGCCAAGAAGAAAAAGGATGCCTACACAGCCTACAAATGTCCTATAAGCATTCTGGAAACACAAGGTTTATCCTCCTTCTCAGAAGCCTTTTTTTTTTTTTTTTTTCTTCCTGAGACAAGGTCTCACTTTGTCGCCCAGGCTGGAGTGCAGTTTGATCTTGGCTCACTGCAACTTCTACCTCTCAGGCTCAAGCAATCCTCCTGCCTCAGCCTCCTGAGCTGCTGGGACTACAAGTGTGCACCACCACAACAGACTAATTTTTTGTTTTTTTAGTAGAGATGGATTTTTGCCATGTTGGCCAGACTGATCTCGAACTCCTGGCCTCACGTGATCTGCCTGCCTCAGCCTTTCAAAGTGCTGGGATTATAGGCATGGCATGACTGGCCTTCTCATAAGCCATTTTTGCCTCTTCCTTGAAACTTGGGTGAGCATGCATTGTTTGAAGAAGTAACTTTGGGATAAGCACAGGGTCTCACTTCTGATATGCTCAAAGGGATTCCTTATAGTCAAGTGCATTTGCCTTCTTGCCTGAGGCCCAGGCAGGGCACCCACCACCTGTAGTCACTGCAGAGATATTTAAGGGGACCAAAGAGGGCCAAATAAAGAGAGACTGACTAGGTTAAAGGCAGAGTGGAAAGGACACACCTATGTGACGAAGACACATTTTAGAGAATCGCAAGAGCCAACTGTAAAGCCAGGTGGTTTGACTGTGGACTTCTGGAAAGTCACAGGAACAGACTCCACAGGCATCCTGAAAGAGGTATCCGGAAAGAAGGTTTCATCCCTGAAAGAGGCTCGGGCATCTGCTGGGTCGCGAACCCTTTACTCTTCTCAGGGTGCCAGCAGCAGCTGCCAGCAGAGCAGGCAGAGTCTTCATGATGTTTTCCAAACTTGTCGGGTCACAAGAACCACGTGGAGCACTTGCTCAACATAGAGATTCCAGATGCCAGCTGCAGACTCCTGAATCAGCATCTCCAGAGAGAGGTCTGGGCACCTCTGTGCTTCACACACACCCCAGGTGACCCTTTTGGCCTGGCACACCAGGGAAACGATGACATGGGGACAAAGGCAACCTTTAAAGTGGGTTGAACTCAGCTGGGCAGCCATGGTGCTCATGCGGGTAACTCCTACATCCAGAATGAAGTGAAGGCAAGTCATTCCTAGCATGGGGCTTGCAAGGGCCTGCAGCATCTCTGAGAGCCCAAGGAAGCGCTAATGAAATCAGACTTGTTTAAAGTGAACCTCATAGCCCAGGGTGAACTTATGCATAACACTTCTTCTTAGATTTGCTGTAGAACAATGATTCCCAGTTGAGTAGGAATTAGAATGAGGGAGCAGAAAGGAATGGTATAGATGAAAAATACTGCATTTTCCAACTAACTAGTGTAGTTGGAAAAACATTAAAAATTGCTTTGTTTTAAATCAAAAGTAATTTACTTTGAAATGTATGAGGTGTAAAAACGGTGTGAGATTTTAATGTTTCTCAAAAAGAAATATGAGTGTAAGATGTTTGAGAGGACCTGTGGTTGACTGGGATAAACCAAGAACTACAAGTCAGATTTGCTTGGGGCGTCTGTAGAATGGTAGGGACCTCCTACAGCTCACCCTCTCCTGGACTCTGCCTTCTGGTTGGCCATCTCCAGCCCATCCCTCCTCTGCCATCTTTCTAAAACTCACATCACAAGTCAATAACCGCCTTGACGTTGTTGAAAGGTTTACTGCTACCCATGAGATAAAATCCAAACAAATTTAAGTGTGGCCCTCAAGATCCCTTTGTCTGGCCCTTACCCTAAATTTCCAGCTGTATCTCCTGACCTTGCTTGCCACGTGTACTTTGTTCCTGCAACAGCAGGCTGCCGAAGTTACCCAAACACGGCCCCACCTTGGAACCTTTGCATGTGCTGCGCTTTTCTCCACTGATCTATCTGCAGATCCAGCTCCTCATCCAGATGCCTTTTCATTAAGCCTCTCCCAGGTCCCGTGTGTCTGGCAGAATACATTGTTTCCATTTCCCAAAACAAGACCTTTGTTGATTGACATAGAAGTCAGAGTGGGGTCTTGGGCAGGGGCAGTGGAGTCTGAAAGTCATCTGTCCATTTGTCTAGCCCTGCCCCAAGACAAGCACAGTTGATTAGAGGATTCCTTCCTGCCTTTCTTCCCTCCATCTTTCCTTCCTTCCTTACTTCCTTTCTTTCCTTCTTTTTTCTCTTTCTTTTTCTACCTTTCTCTCTCTCTTTCTATCGTGGTAAATAGACAAAACAAATTTTAACATTTTAAAGGTAAAGTCATGGGCAATAAGAACATTCACAGGGTTGTATAATCATTTCCACCATCCATCTCCAGAACCTTTTCATCTTTCTCAACTAAAACTCCATACCGATTAAACAATAACTACTGCTTCTTGCCTCCCCGAGTCCCTTCCAATTTTTGTCTCTATACATTTGATACTCTGGGTATTTCATATGAGTGAAACTTGCAATATTTATTCTTTTGTGTCTGGCTTACTTCACTTAGCATACATATTCAAGGTTCATCCATGTTGTAGCAGGTCTCAAAATTGTATTCTTTTTTGTGGCCAAATTATGTTTCACTGTGTGCATATACCACATTTAGTTTATCCATTCACTCACTGTTAGACATTTGGGGTATTTCCACCCTTTGACTATTGTGAATAATGCTCTTATGAATGTGGATATACAAATATCTGTTAAAGTTTCTGCCTTCAATTATTTTGAGTATATACTTAGGAACTGCTGGATCATATAGTGATTCTACATTTAATTTTTTGAGGAATTGTCATATTGTTTCCTATAGTGGCTGTACTGTTGTACATGTCCACCAGAAATGTGCAAAGGTTCCAATTTGTCCGCATCCTTGTCAACATGTGTTTTTATTGTAGTTGTTTTTAAATAATAGTTATCATAATAGGTGTGAAGTGATATCTCACTATGATTTTGATTTGCAATTCCCTAATAATTGGTGATGTTGAGTCTTTTTTGTTAAAAACTTCCATTTTATTGGGGTAAAATTTATGTACAAAAAACTGCACCCATTTTAAATTCAAAGAATTTTGAAAAATATATATATATCTATGTAACTACCATCATGATAAAAATATATAACATTTTGGTTGGGTACAGTGGTCCATGCCTATAATCCCAGCACTTTGGGAGGCTGAGGCAGGCAGATCACTTGAAGTCAGGAGTTCAAGACCAGCCTGGCCAACATGATGAAGCCCTGTCTCTACTGAAAATACAAAAATTAGCCGGGCGTGGTGGCCCGCACCTGTTACCCAGCTACTTGGGAGGCTGAAGCAGGAGAATTGCTTGAACCCAGGAAGTGGAGGTTGCAGTGAGCCAAAATCACGCTGCTGTACTCTAGCCTGGGCGACAGAGCGAGACTCTGTCTCAAAAAAAAAAAAAAAAAAAAAAAGAAAAGAAAAAAAGATTTCCAGTTGCTTCACATCCATGTCAGGGTAGCCTTCCATTAGAAAATCTCTCTCACTTCTGGCTGAGCTCAGAGGGCCACCAGTTCCTATGAACTATACCTGTGGGTATCAGTGACAAACATAAAGAAAAAGGGCAAGGGGGAGGAGGTGAATTTCTACAGGGTTATGTTGCATAGATAATGCTGTACAATATTTTTCTACATCTCAGATTATGGAGAGTGCTGATGTCAGTGGGCAGCAATTTACAAAGGCAATACCTGTTCCATTGAGGCTAGTGTCTTAGTCTATAGTTTGTGTCACTATAACAGAACACCTGAGACTGCATAATTTATAAAGAAAATGTTTATTTAGCTCATGGTTCTGCCAGTTGGGAAGTTCAAGAAGCGTAGTACTGACAACCGTTCCGCTTCTGGCGAAGGCTTCTGTGCTGCATCATAACATGGTGGAGAATGTCAAAGGGGAAGCAGACACATGAGAAGAGGGTAAAAACTGAGGGCATCATGGCTTTCTTTTTTACTTTATTATTGTTATTATTATTATTTTTGAGATGGAGTCTTGCTCTGTCACCCAGGCTGGAGTGCACTGGCACGATCTTGGCTCACTACAATCTCCGCCTCCCGGGTTTGATGGATTCCCCCGCCTCAGCCTTCTGAGTAGCTGGGATTAAAGGCGTGCACCACCATGCCCGGTTAATGTTTGCTTTTTGTTTTTTGTATTTTTAGTAGAGAGGGGGTTTCGCCATGTTGACCAGCCTGGTCTCAAACTCCTGATCTCATGTGATTCTCCCGCCTCGGCCTCCCAAAGTGCTGGGATTACAGGCGTGAGCCACCGCGCCCGGCCAGCATCGTGGCTTTTTAATGATGGAAGAAAAAACCTTACACAAATTACGCTCTGGAGAGCAAGAACTCACTACCGGGAGAATGGCACCAAGTCATCCATGAGGGATCCACCCCCATGACCCACACACCTCCCAATACACCCACCTCTCAACACGGCCACATTAGGGATCACATTTTGATGGGGACAAACTCAAACCATATCAGCTAGGATATGCCCGTCTCTCATTCAAACCTCTAAAACAGGTTCCAACCTAACTGCATGCAAAGACTCATTGAACTCTGCCTGATCACTGAGTGTGGCCAGGTCTTACTTCTCACTTTCTACCAGAGAGAAATGCTGCGTTTTCCAGTGACTGCCTGCCAACCAACAGGACTAAATGTGAGTGGGTCAAGAAATGTTAACTAAGTAATTCCACATGCATATTAAAGTATGTGAAAATTCTACTTAAAAGGTTACTTTTTAAAGATCAGGATGAGGCTACTGATAGCATCAGAGTCAGTGTTATCTTAAGAAACAAAGTTTATTTCTTAAAATAAGCAAACAGCAATTGAAATTAAGTTCAATGGAAAGCAGAAACCAGAATCACCCCTGACATTTGTTTCATAAACCTTTCATAAGGGTCACTTTGTAAGTATGACTATTCTGATTTTAAAAGGCAAATATTTAAATCAGTATAGAATACTAAAAATAATCCCCCAAAAAATGTTGACATAAAAGAATGAAAACTGTACTTGATCACAGTTTTTCTGAAAGTGGCTTGTTAGAAGATCAGCACCCCTGCTGGAGGAGGTAAAATTTTCTATTAAAATGGCACTTTTCTTTGGTACAACTTGAAACATTCTATTTCATGTTTCCTCAAATATTCTCCCAGAGTCATTATCCACTTTTTTCTTTTTTTTTTAACTTTTATTTTTATATAAAAGTAGAGACAAGGTCTCACTGTGTTGCCCAGGCTGGCCTCAAACTCCTGAGCTCAAGTAATCCTCTGGATTCAGCCTTCCAAAGTGCTGTAATTATAGATGTGAGTCACCATACCCCACCTGTTTTTCTCATTTCACATATGACAGTGGAAAGATATGTGCTGACTGACTGGGTGTAGGTCCCAGGTCTTTGGGATGTTTTCACAATTCTTCTGTGGACCTTAGAAATATATACGTCAGTGACTGGGTGCAGTGGTTCATGCCTGTAATCTCAGCACTTTGGGAGGCCAGGGTGGGCAGATCGCTTGAGATCAGGAGTTCGAGACCAGCCTGGCCAACACAGCGAAACCTCATCTCTACTAAAAATACAAAAATTAGCTGGGCAGGGTGGGGGGAGCCTGCAGTCCCAGCTACTTGGGAGACTGAGGCACAAGAATCACTTGAATCCAGAAGACAGAGGTTGCAGTGAGCCAAGATCGTGCCACCACACTCCAGCCTGGGCAACAGAGTGAGACTCCATCCCCCTCCCTCACCCCTCCCAAAATTATATATTCATATACAACTGAAAAATCTTCAGAAAACATGGACAGTTTTATAAAAGCACAATACTTGAACACTAAGCCAAGTCTTGTTATTGTAATGAATTTTCAGTCATTATGTACAGTAGATTTTGGTGATAGCCTCATTCTTCATCACTCCTTATAGCCATGGCCTTGCATGTGACATTGAAACTCCTTTCACTAAAGTGGCAATGTCTATTTTTCCATCGCCTTAAAACTGGGATGGCCTGTGTCTTACTTTAGTCAGTAGACTGTGACTGTGGTGAGAACATGCCAATTCCAATCCTACACTTCCCGATGTCCAGCATGCTTTCTCTTATCTCTAACACCTCGGCCATTGCCATGGGAATGCGCCAGGATTAGCATACCTGAAGATGAGAGACATATGGAACCCAGTAAGTCACCCTAGTCATCCCAGTCCAGGCCTTCCTAAATCACCCAATAGATTCCCAGACACATCAGCAGGACTGCCTGGCTGGCTATCCCAGAACATTAGCAATAAATGCTTGTTATATGCCTCTGGGGTTTTGTGTAGTTTGTTATGCAGCAAATATCTGACTGAGATCTTTACATCAAAAGGCGTTTTTAAAACTCAAAGATACCATTAAAAAATAAAATGGCTTATCGTAGGTGTGGGTGGCCCATGCCTATAATCCCAGCACTTTGGGAGGTGGAGGCGGGGGGGATCGCTTGCGGTCAGGAGTTCAAGACCAGCCTGGCCAATATGGTGAAACTCTGTCTCTATTAAAAATACAAAAATTATACAGGCATAGTGGCGCATGCCTGTAGTCCCAGCTACTCGGGAGGCTGAGGCAGGAGAGGCATGAACCTGGGAGGCGGAGCTTTTAGTGAGCCAAGATTGTGCCGCTGCACTATAGCCTGGGCAACAGAGCAAGACTGCATCTCAAAAAAAAAAAAAAAAGGCTTATTGTATACTCTCTTTTAGCTTTCCTGCCAAAAGTAATAATGAGTTTCCACATTGTTGTTTAGATTCAACACCATACTCAAGAAGCTGTTAACTGTGGTTGCCTTCCAGGAGATGACAGAAATGGAAAGGGTGATTTTCACTCTATATCCTTTTTGCTTTTGAAATTTGAACCACATGAGTGTTACCTATTAAAAAAAACAATAAAAATCCTACATGAATACAGAGCATTGACTTGTATTTCTAGAGGAGAGGAGGGACAAGGCAGAGGAAATGATAGAGACAATTGTTTGTAAGGCTAAATTTTTCAGCGGATATTTTCAGATATTTAGGGTCAATACCTAGGGGGTTATAGCTAAAGAATACTAATATTCCAATAACTTTACTGAGAGACATGATAATATACAGGTCAACTCTGAAAAACTTTAGCATATTAACAAATAAACTGTGGTTTTCCACTTGCTGACCACAGAATATACTAGGTTAGAAATTTCGTCTAAAAACTAGATCCATGGTTCTCAAAGTTTGGTAGGCATGAAAATCACCCCCAGCTCTTGTTAAAAATGCAGATGATCCAGGTCCTATCCAACATTCTGGTTGTAGGTCCAGGACGGAGACCAAATATCTGCGTTATAACAAGCAGCTCAGAAGACTTTTGTGGACTTCATTTCCAGAAGCACTGAATGTAGTCACTGCTGGGTGGTTCAATCAACTACTGGAGCTGCCTTCATCATACAGAAGCAACAAGACTATGGGTACCAGCTTCAGTTTCATCATGTAGGAAACCATTTAATAATTGTAAGAAAATGAATAAGAGAAATTAAAGATCCAACAACATGGGTCAAAGGCGGCAGGAATTAAAGAAATAAAGCTCCAGTATGTTTTAAAAAGAGCTTATGGGATAATCAATTTTTTAAAATACTGAATAATAGAATGTGGGTTACACACATTCATTAATTTCAAGAATAAGAAGACTAACATAACTATGCAATAAAATCAAAGTTTTTGTTTTGTTTTGCAAAAATAATATTTGCTGCTTGATGAGGAAATATGAATTCCAGAAGAAAACAAATGAATGGCCCTTTTGGCATGATATGAAAAACCATCATGATATGAAGACTATCAGAGTAAACAGTTGTGCTCTGGTTATGTTGACAGAATGCTGAACTGAATGTTCTGATAGCTGTTGGGGACAAATAGAAACATTTCTGGCTTCAGAGTATAGCTAATGACTTTTTTTTTTTTTTTTTTTTTTGAGACAGAGTCTTGCTCTGTTTCCCAGGCTGGGCTCATTGCAACCTCCACCTCCAGGGTTCAAGCCATTCTCATGCCTCAGCCTCCTAAGTAGCTGGGATTACAGGTGTGAGATACTGCACCTGGCCATGGTTAAAGATATTTTTATGTTTTGGAGAATTTCAGAGTTCCACAAGATATTCTGGGAGAATCTTAAAGATGTCAAATATATGTAGAATCATATGATTTCCTAAAACCTTTATTTCCTGCTTGAGGGGCACAAAATACTAATTGTGGCTAGAAGATGGTCAGAAAGATTGTTTGTTTTTTCAGATTATTTGACTTTTGTTTTATGTGGGTTGCTTTTTTTGTTAGGGAGGCAGTACATAGGAAAGAGAGAAGTAGAAAATCTTTTTTTTTTTTTTTTTTTTTTTGAGACGGAGTCTCCCTTTGTCACCCAGGCTGGAGTGCAGTGGCACCATCTCCGCTCACTGCAAGCTCCGCCTCCCAGGTTCACGCCATTCTCCTGCCTCAGCCTCCAAGTAGCTGGGACTACAGGCGCGCATCGTCACGCCCGGCGAATTTTTTGTATTTTTAGTAGAGACAGGGTTTCACCGTGTTAGCCAGAATGGTCTCGATGGCCGCCCGCCTCGGCCTCCCAAAGTGCTGGGATTACAGGCGTGAGCCACCGCGCCCCGCGAAAATACTTCAAAGGAAAAAAAAAAAAAAAATGCCCCAATTGCCAAAACGCAAGTTTAAACATCTTGGTATATTTCTCATTAGTTTTTACCTTGACTTAGATCTATTTTTCCCCATCTTGTTGGTTTCATTCTGCATGTATATCATTGCATTTTATTTTTTAAATTAAACATTATAAGCACTGCTCTATGCCGTTACATACACCTAAAACATCTCATTGTTAAAGGGTATAATAGTCTTCGGAGAAGTCCTTTAAAATTACACATCTAGAGGAGTTTCGTCTTCTGCTAATATGCAAATGAGGCTGCTATTAACAACTAGAAGCCTATTACTTTTTTTGATGTTATTTATAATTATTTCTTGATAGATTCCAGAAGTCATACAACTGGGTCAAAGGTTATGAACATTTAAGGATGATGACGTTTTGTCAAATTGCTTTCCTAAAGCGTGTCCACCGACGTTATCTTACCCTTTCTGGTATTTATATTATTTTCCTTATTTCCTTCATTCCTTCTATAATACTTATTAGGGAGCTGTTTTAGCCATCATAGAAAAAGATCATTGTTAATTGGACAGGAGCCGGTGTTATCTTGTTTTAAACTGCAGCTATTTGATTATTACTGAGATGCAACACTTTTTCCCACGTTGGCTAACAAATTATAGTTTTTCTTTCATCATTTAGTAGTTGTTTTTTTTATCAACTTGTAAGAGGGCTTCTATAATGATGAATTTACTCCAGGTTTACTGAATGTGCTGTAAATGTGTTCCCAGAGTTGATTAACAAAATCTTTGGTTTTCCCCAGGCACAGTGGAGTCATGGATCCTCTGATAATGATCCCTGGGCTGACTCATTTGCCTTTGGGTTTGCAAAGTTTCTCATTCCAGCTCCATCTAGATTGAAGCTCCTGAATGCTAAATAGCACCCTAGTGTTTCCCTGAGGTCACCGTTTTTCAGCCAGACCTAGAGACAGGAGAAATATCCACAGCTGCTTTCTAGTAACCAGGCGCTGCCGCTATCTGCCGGGCACTATCTTTAAAAAATGGGAGTTGCAGGCCGGGCGCGGTGGCTCAAGCCTGTAATCCCAGCACTTTGGGAGGCCGAGACGGGCGGATCACAAGGTCAGGAGATCGAGACCATCCTGGCGAACACAGTGAAACCCCGTCTCTACTAAAAATACAAAAAACTAGCCGGGCGAGGTGGCGGGCGCCTGTAGTCCCAGCTACTTGGGAGGCTGAGGCAGGAGAATGGCGGGAACCTGGGAGGCGGAGCTTGCAGTGAGCTGAGATCCGGCCACTGCACTCCAGCCTGGGCGACAGAGCAAGACTCCGCCTCAAAAAAAAAAAAAAAAAAAAAAAAAAAAAGGGAGTTGCCACTTTAAACCCCCAGTGTCTTATGAAATGGTTTTATGAATGAGATTAGAGCCATTTAAACTATCTTTTTCCCTAGAAAGGAACCAAAGAAGGGAGAAAGAGGAGAGGAAGCATACAGCAAGATAGATCTCACCTACAACAAATTTTGATTAAGAACCTGTGCTGCCACTACATTAAACATTGCCCCAATTTTCTCAGAATAAAAAAAAAATTGTCTCAGAAAATGATTTTAAGGATATGAGAATTGATTTTCTGGATCCTTGGACCTGCAACCCAGCCAAATTTTGCCTCAGGGCTATCTCTGAGGGCCCTGCAATTCAAAGTATAGTCCAAAAGGAGCAACTTCAACTTTACCTGGTAAGTTGTTACACAGGCAGACCCAGCCTCAGACCATTTGCAGCAGACTCTGGTAATTGGTATGCATGTTAAATTTGAGAAGCAGACAGATCACAGCTCACTGTAACTTTGAGCTCCTAGGCCCAAAGGATCCTCCTGTCTCAGCCTCCTGAGTAGCTGGGACTACAGGTATGTGCCACCACAACCAGTTAATTTTTAAATTTGTTTTAGAGATAGGGTCTTGCTATGTTGCCCAGGCTGGTCTCAAACTCCTGGCATCAAGTGATCCTCCTGCCTTCACCTCCCAAAGTGCTGGGATTATAGATGTGAGCCACTGCACCTGGCCAAGAAGCGCTATTTTCTTTTCTTTTTTAAAAAAACTTTTGCCAGGCGTGGTGGCTCACACCTGTAATCCTAGCACTTTGGGAGGCCGAGGTGGGCAGATCACAAGGTCAAGAGATTGAGACCATCCTGGCCAACGTGGTGAAACCTCGTCTCTACTAAAAATACAACGGGGCGTGGTGGCGCACACCTGTAATCCCAGCTACTCGGGAGGCTGAGGCAGGAGAATCCCTTGAACCCAGGAGGCGGAGGGTGTAGTGAGCCGAGATTGTGACACTGCACTCCAGCCTGGCGATGGAGCAAGACTCTGTCTCAAACAAACAAACAAACAAACAAAAAACACTTTTACTTTAGGTTCAGGGGTACATGTGCAGGTTTGTCATGTAAGTAAATTGTGTATCTTGGGGGTTTGTTGTACAGATTATTTCATCACCCTGGTGATAAGCATAGTACTCAATAGGTGGTTTTCAATCCTCTCCTCATCCTTCATCCTCAAGTAGGCCCTGGTATCTGTTGTTCCCCTCCTGTGTCCATGTGCACTCAATGTTTAGCTTTTGCTTATAAATGAGAACATGTGGTATTTGGTTTTCTGTTTCTGTGTTGGTTTGCTTAGGATAATGGCCTCCAGCTCTATCTATGTTGCTGCAAAGAACATGATCTTGTTCTTTTTTATGGCTGCATTGTATTCCACGGTGTATATGTACCACATTTTCTTTATCCAGTCTACCATTGGTGGGCATTTAGGTCGATTCCATGCCTTTGCTATTGTGAATAGTGCTGCAATGAACACCTGCGTGCATATGTCTTTATGGTAGAATGATTTCTATTCCTTTGGGTATATACCCAATAATGGGATTGCTGGATTGAATAATTCTGTTTTACATTATTTGAGAAATTGCCACACTGCTTTTCACAATGACTCAACTAATAATTCACATTCCCACCCTCAGTATATAAGCTAAGAAGCACTTTTCAAAAACAGTGGTATTGTTGATCTAAAAGGAAGAAGCTGAGTCAAAATTAATGTAAGTAGAGAGTTTATTTGGGCCAAGCTTGAGGACTGCAACTGAGTGTATATTCAAGTTGTCCTGAATATACAAACTGATTAGCAGCAGTTGCATGTGAATGTTTATAAAGGAAAAGAGACAGGTCCTAAGTTGTTTATCAAAATTTTTTTTTTTTTTTTTTTTTGAGACGGAGTCTCGCTCTGTCACCCAGGCTGGAGTGCAGTGGCCGGATCTCAGCTCACTGCAAGCTCCGCCTCCCGGGTTTATGCCATTCTCCTGCCTCAGCCTCCGGAGTAGCTGGGACTACAGGCGCCCGCCACCTCGCCCGGCTAGTTTTTTGTATTTTTAGTAGAGACGGGGTTTCACCGTGTTACCCAGGATGGTCTCGATCTTCTGACCTCGTGATCCACCCGTCTCGGCCTCCCAAAGTGCTGGGATTACAGGCTTGAGCCACCGCGCCCGGCCTGTTTATCAAAATTTACATTAAAATAACATAAGCTGTTGATTGGCTACATGTTGTTCTTTGTATCACAGATTCCAGGAACATGAAGATAACAGGGAAGGCAACTAGTCAGGAACAAAATGCCCTCCCCCCTTTTTTTTTTTGAGATGGAGTTTCTCTCCGTTGACCAGGCTGGAGTGGCACCATCTTGACTCACTGCAACCTCCACCTCCTGGGTTCAAACAATTCTCCTGCCTCAGCCTCCCGAATTGGGGTTACATGAGCATGCTGCCATGCCTGGCTAATTTTTGTATTTTTAGGAGTGTTGGGGTTTCACCATGTTGACCAGGCTGGTCTCAAACTCTTGACCTCAAGTGATCCTCCCGCCTCGGCCTCCCAAAGTGTTGGGATGACAGGCACGAGCTGCCACACCACCAGGAACAAAATGACTTTAAATAATTACCCACAGGCATGGGGGGTGGGTGGATGGGGGAAGGGTATGTGACTGAAGTCCCTTACTCCCGTCTCTCTGGGCCTGATAATTTTGCATACCTCACGTAGCTCAGACTGCTGAGGGATTTTTTTATTTTCTTAGTATCGACCCTGGTTTACACATTAGAATCTTCTGAGGAGCTTGAAAACAATATCAATGTCCAGGTCCCGCCCCCAGAGATTGGCATTGGAATTGTTTAGAAGCTCTCCGGTGATTCTATGTGCAGCCAGAGTTGAGAACTGATTTAGTTTCTTTTCTTTCCTTTCTTTTTTTTTTTTTCTGAGACAGTCTCGTTCTGTCTCAGTTCACTGCAGCGTCCGCCTCCCGGGTTCCAGCAATTCTCCTGCCTCAACCACCCAGGTAGCTGGGATTACAGGCACATGCCACCATGTCCAACTGTTTGTATTTTTAGTAGAGACAGGGTTTCACCATGTTGACCAGGCTGGTTTCGAACTGCTGACCTCGGGTGATCCGCCCACCTCGGCCTCCCAAAGAGCTAGGATTACAGATGTGAGCCACTGCGCCTGGCCAACTGATTTAGTTTCTGAAACTTGTTATAAGGCAGAGCTGATAAAATTCTACATCTGAGGTCTTCAGATTTTGTGCTTCCCAACTAAACATTAAGTATTAGGATTAAATCCAAAAGCCAGTTAGCTCCTGGAGGATGGGAATATATTATTTGTCTTTTTTTTTTTTTTTTTTTTTTAAATATTGTGTCAACCAGTTTCAAGAGCAACTAGATATCTCAGGATTGGAAACAAAACAACAAAAATAGATATCAAATGATTATGGTTTTGCTAATGAATGCATCTCAGTATTGGAAAGCCCACCCTTCGTGGTGTTTTCACTTCCCTGGATGGGTCACATAGCAGCACACCAAAATGACCTGATGATGTAGTCATTAAGATAGGCAAAACAGCCAGACTGGCCCTGCCACCATGCAAGCTACTATAGATGCAGATTTTCTTTCTTTCTTTCTTTCTTTTTTTGAGATGGAGTTTTGCTCTTGTCATCCAGGCTAGAGCACAATGGCACAATCTCGGCTCACTGCAACCTCTGCCTCCTGGGTTCAAGCAATTATCCTGCCTCAGCCTCCCAAGTAGCTGGGATTACAGGCATGTGTCACCATGCCTGGCTAATTTTTGTATTTTTAGTAGAGACAGGGTTTCACCATGTTGGCCAGGCTGGTCTCAAACTCCCGACCTCAGGTGATCCACCCACCTCGGCCTCCTAAAGCGCTGGGATTACAGGGGTGAGCCACCATGCCCCGGCCAGATGCAGCTTTCAAAGCTCATCTCCTTACTGCTTATGAGTCATTTCCTGAAGTGATAAACACACAGCCTGCTGGGTTGAAACCATACGTGCTGTATTATCTGAATTCTGAGATGCTACTGAATTTGACCTCTGGTCTTCTGTGTGTTTGCATAAGACTAGCATGCAATCAACAGTCCCTATGACAACAAACTTGGAGCTTGAGTTTCACTTTACAGGAATGCCACCATGGGTAGAATCTGCTGCTGTTCTGAATTGTCTCGTGGTCTTCTGGTCTGAAACTTTGCTCAGCAAGCACCTCTCTCTTTCCTTTACACAGCAGCTGGATGATATTCAGACCTCACACAGAGCTTCCTGATCTGTGGACCACACCACACCCGATGACTTGAATCAGTATCTTTTTTCTTTTTGAGACAGGTTCTCACTGTCATCCAGGCTGAAGTGTAGTGGCGCCATCTTGGCTCACTGCAACCTCTGCCTCCCAGGCTGAAGCCATCCTCCCACCTCAGCCTCCCAAGTAGCTGGAACTACAGGCATGAGCCATCACGCCCGGCTAATTTTTGTTTTTTTCATAGAGACGGGATTTTGCCATGTTGCCTAGGCTGGTCTTGAACTCCTGGGCTCAAGCCATTCGTCTGCTTTAGCCTCCCAAAGTGCCAGGATAATAGGTGTGAGCCACTGAGCCTTGCCGTTGAATCAGTTTCTAGCTCCAAGACTTGGAACCCCTCAGCTCTGAAACAGCCAGAAACCCAGAGTGGTACCTGCAGCTATAAGCCAACTCTTTACCCATTTGCTTTTATGCTTTTATAATCATTACCAGTTTCTCTGTTTTCTTCAAGTCAATAAAGTTGGGAAATCTTGGATAAGGGTAGTGGTTTTCAAACTTCTTTTGCTCAGAACACCTTAATATACTTAAAATTAATGAGGACCAGCAAAGAGCCTTTGTTTATGTTGGTTGCATCCATCGGTGTGCTGGAGTCAACCCGTACCTGCTCATAAGAATTCAATATTCAGGAAATTTGTCAAGCCAACTGTTAAACTGTTGGGAGCTTGAAACTGGAAAAGAAGGGAGTATTCACACCATGAAATTGGCAAATGAGCTCAAGCCTGTAATCCCAGCACTTTGGGAGGCCGAGACGGGAGGATCACGAGGTCAGGAGATCGAGACCATCCTGGCTAACACGGTGAAACCCCGTCTCTACTAAAAAATACAAAAAACTAGCCGGGCGAGGTGGCGGGCGCCTGTAGTCCCAGCTACTCGGGAGGCTGAGGCAGGAGAATGGCGTAAACCCGGCAGGCGGAGCTTGCAGTGAGCTGAGATCCGGCCATTGCACTCCAGCCTGGGCGGCAGAGCGAGACTCCGTCTCAAAAAAAAAAAAAAAAAAAAAAAAGAAATTGGCAAATGATAGTTTGCCAGATCAGGCTTTATTTTCTTTTTGTTTGATCCTGTTTAGCAGCACATCACTGACTTTTTTTCTCTTTCTTTTTTTGAGACAGAGTCTTGCTCTGCTCTGTCATCCAGGCTGGATGTAGTGATGCGATCTTGACTCACTGTAACCCCTGCCTCCCAGGCTCAAGTGATTCTAGTGCCTCAGCCTCCGGAGTAGCTGGGATTACAGATGTGCACCACCACACCCGGTTAATTTTTTTATTTTTAGTAGAGATGGGGTTTACCCTTGTGGCCCAGGCTGGTCTCAAACTCCTGGCCTCGTTATCCGCCTGGCTTGGCCTCCCAAAGTGTTGGTATTACAGTGTGAGCTACTGCATCCTGCTGCCAATGATTTTATCTATTGATATTTTCCATATTAGACACTAAAATGGAGAACTTTTGAAAACATCTATTTCAGCTAAAAATGACAATAAACCCATTACATGTTAAAATAAATACTATTTTTTCATAATTTTTTCCCAAAACAATAATTTAAGGAGGAGAGTTGCATTGTTTTACATTTTTGCAATCTCTTTAATGACTGGTGTAATAGGAGACAGTCAGATTTTCATCTCTGCTTCTGCATTCAATCTGTTGCATTTTCACATGTTGTGTAGCTTCTGGAAAACTCATCTGTCCACTTGTGAGAGCATCAGACCAAAAAAGGCAAATAATATCTTGGTATTTTAAGAGAGTTTTGACCTTGCAGATCTCCTGAAAGAGTCTCAGGAACTCTGAGAATAATTGCATTAGAGAATTTCTCCTCTCTTCTCACACTGCAGCTCACTTAACCACACCTCCTTCACAAAACACAATTAGGTTTATCCTGTGGTCAATTACTCTTCACACACATTTGGTCTAGTAATTTTGAAAGGCATAGCCACATAACATGCTAATTATGCCAGGAAATTACCGTTGGTGACCTGTTTTTCCCCTTAATTTTCACGACAGCACCTGGCTGAAGATAAGCTACTAGAGGATGGTCCAGGGCCAGAAACTTAAATAGCTTGGTCATCAATGCTGCTTAACCTTTTCCACTTGCTTCCGTAGCTCAACTTCCTCAAAGACATGCCAACAGCAAACAGTTTTTTATATTTCTTAAATTCAGAAGTATAACCTAAAATTTTCCAAGTGTATATTCAACAGCCAAGCATTCCATTTCCCTAAAAATGCTATTTTTGGCTTGTTGGAAAAAACGTATTTTTTTTTTTGGAAACATGGTCTCACTCTGTTGCCCAGGGTGGACTGCAGTGGATGGCTCACTGCAGCCTCAACCTCTTGGGCTCAGATGATCCTCCCACCTCAGCCTCCTGAGTAGCTAGGACCACAGGCATGCCATCGTGCCAGGTTAATTATTTATTTATTTTTTAATTGAGATGGGGTCTCACTATGTTGCTCAGGCTGGTCTCAACCTCCTGGTCTGAAATAATCCTCCGGCCTCAGTCTCCCAAAGTGCTGGCATTATAGGCGTGAGCCAACATGCCTGGACAAAAAACATTGTTGTGTTAGCAAAATTTAAGGTTTTTTGAACTCAATCTGTTCCTTGAAATACATGTGAAGTGTTCAGGCCTTAGAAACTTAAAAAGCTTATGTGTTAACTCATAAAAATTCTGTATGTTAACAAAATCCTTGTTTAGTTGAAATAATTTTTTCATTGGCCATACTCTAGAAATAATTTATCAAAAATTGTTTGGTTTTCAACCCTGAGAAGTACTAGTCATTTTGCTTTCAATTTCCCCTCCTCGCTTCTGCTTGAGGGAGTGCTAGATGGCAAAGGACTGTCATTTAGCCAGAGAAGACAGCACAGCCCTTTTATGGATTTCCTTTCTGCTCTGACATTTAATTTCTCTCTCACTAGGGAAGAACTGCAGACACTACAGAGGATGTCTATAACTCAGAAATTTGAATATATTCCCAATAAACTTAAATTTTCCTAAGAAGGGATTAAGAGAGAGAGCGCTAATCACTCAATGTCTTTGGCAGAAATGGTGCTGTTTGTTTTATTTTTTGCCTGCATTTGTTCTTCCAGATCCATTCTCCATGGCCAAGGAAGTTGATCTTTATGGACTACTTCACTTCTGGGTATTGGGTTAAGATTAGGATCAAGGGGAGGCCTCGCAAGAGATCGGAGAGTGAGGGAGAGGCCTCAGTATGTTCCCTCCTCTGCCTGGGCTTTGGGGGCAGTAACAGCTTCCCCTGATTGCTAGTCTGTGGGGGTGCTTCACCACTCCCTGTTGGTTCCCTTAACCCTGTCCATACCTTTGCAAATCACCTCTTCATTAAATGTTCTTCAGTTAAGCCCTTAAAGTGTGCCAGGACGACAAAGATACAATACTAATTTGTTCCAAAGAGATACCAAGCAGATGTTCACATTTATTAATATACGTTACGTTTTTAAGAGTGAACATAAAAACAGTGACATACTATTTTGTAAGTACAGTAATGATAGCATATTTTAGTATATACAGACTAATAAACAATGACAGTAAATCTCCACTGATTTAGATAAAATGAATATAGACACTAAATTAATAAAACCAGTGCTAGCTTCTACTTACAATACAGTTATATTACTTTTATGTAAGTTATTCTATGGTATTTGGAAAGAGTTTGCTCTTTTTTTTTTTTTTTTTTTGAGACGGAGTCTGGCTCTGTCGTCCAGGCGGGAGTGCAGTGGCGCAATCTCGGCTCACTGCAAGCTCCGCCTCCTGGGTTCACACCATTCTCCTGCCTCAGCCTCCCGAGTAGCTGGGACTACAGGCGCCCGCCACCACTCCCGGCTAATTTTTTTGTATTTTTAGTAGAGATGGGGTTTCACCTTGTTAGCCAGGATGGTCTCCATCTCCTGACCTCGTGATCCGCCCGCCTCGGCCTCCCAAAGTGCTGGGATTACAGGCGTGAGCCACCGCGCCCGGCCAGTTTGCTCTTTTAAATAGATAAACATTTGCCTTGCAACTTTCTATTTTGTTTAAAATGCTACCATTTTTCCATAAGAAAAAAGAGATATGTTTCAACCCAATTTCCAAATTACTTTGTAAATTCCATGAAGATTTTCTATACTTGATACTTAGGAGGTTAAAAAATGCTTTTAAAGTCTCATTAAGTCTTAAGTAAATGGAAATTATAGAATAATTTTCCTAGATTTCAATGTCAATTCTATTTTCTTCTGTTATTTCTAAGTAGACTGACATGATCGATTCTTAAAAGAAAACCTGATTTGAGCAATCTATTAAGCAAACATTTGCAAATAAATAGTGCCCAATTAAATCAGACTTATTTTAAAAAACATATGTCCTGTACTGCATTATGTTTTCACCTTAAGTTATAACCACAAGAGCTATTAACCCAAATGTTCAAAGCTCTTTAGCTGATAGGCCTCGTTTGTGTGAAACATATTGATTATGCATACATCACACTCTATGCGTCATCTACTTTGCTCTTGAGGGCAGGTCTGGGTCTTATTCCACTCTGTGTGCCCAGCACCTATTGGAGTGCCCACAGTGCATAATGGGTGCTTCCATATCCGACCTAACCTTTCAGAACAACTACTGGATGTGTTTACACCCAGCAGATGGGCATCCAGAAGTTCATGCCTTCTTTCGTTGTTTTTAAGATGGGTAGAGAAGTCTTTTGTGGTCATTACCTCCTAGGATATCACATTCTGCTTTGCCAGTTTCTCATAAACATGATCAGCTCGCAGCCAATCCTAGGAGGATGAAGCAAATGTGGTGGCCCCAGTCTCATTGCTTTCTGTGAGGTTCAGCAGGAAGGTCTCTGGCCAATCTGTGTCTAACATGGCCCTGGCATGTGTCTGCTGCTTGGAGTCCTCCATCGGGGGCGGACGCATGCAGCTCTCAGGAATAGGCTACCCTGAAAGCCAGCCTACATTCACCAGGGGACTCATGCTCAGTTTTGGCTTATGTATACAGTGTGTAAAATGTAAAAAATACTACCCATATCAAAATAGGGGCTTTTCATCTGTTTCCATAATTTTAGGAATTCAAACTTGTATATGTTTAAAACTGAAAACACTACAACTTCTCCACACAGATAGTAGTTTAAGTCTTATCCCTTAATAACTTAAACCTTGCTGTCAAACAACTTCAAAATACACTTATTTGCAAAAGTGGTACAAGCCCAAACTATGGAGTCTCTCACTGTTGATGAACATCATCAAATGTTCAGCGCTAAACTCTACCAACCTAGACTTTGCATATTAAATCAGGGAATCAGAGATTATTTCCATAATTGCTGGAGTAGGGGGGAAAAGAGTGTTTTAAAGTGCCTATTCTATACTGCACTGCAAATAATATATGTGTGTGCATACATCTACATATACACACATATAAATATGCATATGTCACCTAGCTATATCCAAAAGTGACATTCAGTTATTACTGTAGCATTGGCAATATTCCCTTGGAATAACACAGTCATCTCGTCCTGTTATCTTTCTGGTAACTGACAAAAATACATGCATGATGGCTCCCATAAAAAGCTGGCATGCAAGTTGTACATCTGTTGTTTTAGGAGGTGAAGTCAATACAGTTTGGGTGGGGACTAATAGAATCCTCAAGTTATTCACTTTCATAAACTTTTCTTTTTTAACCTCCCAGCAGTCCCTTTTCCTAAGTTAACAGCTTTTTGTATATGCTGTTATTCAGGTTACTAGAGCAGGTATCCATTTTACTTGCCATCAACTGCCCACTACTGTTATAACTGCTGGGATCAGAACTTTCTTTGCAGCATAAGATACTGTAGACACACCTCTGGCACTCAGAGGAAGCATAATAGTAAATTAGGGGGTCGATGCAGCAGCTTATGCTGCTGACACAGACACAGAGGAGGTAGGCAAAGTAGGCAGCCTCTGTGGTGGAAGTGTGAGAAAGGAATGAGTAATGCGCAATCAGGAGGATGTTTGTGGGTCCGAAGCAAATGATGAAGATGCAGAAAACAGCAGCTGACAGGAACAAAGCCCGGGACTTCTTGCTGCGGTTGGCAACTGTGGAGGAGCTAAGACATCGAATGATAGACACATAACAGACCGTGGAAATGATCAGCGGCACAAAAAAGAAGACAGCAGAGAAGGCTGAGAAGTAGTAGGCATAGTAGCCTTCGAGCAAGGTTTCATTGAGCACATCATGACAGGTGGTGATGTTGAGCCCGGGCACCTGGATGGTTTGTTCCTTGAGGAGCAGAGGCACTACCCCTGCAATGGCCAAAGCCCAAATGGCCAGACAAGTGAAGGAAGCCCTTCCCAGAGTACGCCAGGAGAGGGACTGCATGGGATACACCACAGCCAGAAACCGGTCAATGCTTATGACTGTCATGAGCAAGATAGAGGCGTACATGTTACAGTAAAATGCTGCAGTGACAAAGCGACACAATTCAGACCCAAACTGCCAATCACTGCCGGAAAAGTAATAGCTGATCTTAAAGGGGAGCACAGACACAAAGAGCACGTCTGCCGTGGCCAGGTGCAGCATGTACACCACCGCCGGCTTCTTGACCTTCATTTTCAGGATGAACACAATGATGGCCATGATGTTTAGTGGGAGGCTGACTACAAACACCCCGGTGTACACAGATGGGACAAAGAGTGTCAGCCAGGAGCTGGTCAGATATCCGGAGGCATCTTCTGAGATGAACGCAGGAAGTGGTTTTTGAAGAGGACAGCTTTTATTGATGGAGACTAATCTGTATTCAGTTAACCCACTTTCATTTTTCTCCTCATCCTCCCAAAATGGTTCATATTTATCATTGGGATTCCTGAGAAGAAATGACCGGGGATCTAAGGTGGCATTTGTTGCTTTTGACTCTGAAAAATAAAATTAAAAAAATTTTAAATGTAAAAAGTGAATGCATCAACAAGGCAAAAGCGACAAGCAGAGCGCATATTTTACTTTTGTTTGTTTTATGTTTTCTTACTAGGACAATGGGTGGTAAAGAGCAGATAATGCACAAATAGACTTTATTACAGAATAAGCCAACTCAAAATACTGTGCAACATTTGTCTTGATATAAGCAATACTTACTAAACTCTGTCCCTCAAAGGGACAAAGGTGAATGATAAGTTTTCAGAGATCTACCCTGAATACATCAGGAAAGGCTGAGTACTTGACATGAAGGGATCAATCAGTGATTTCCACACTAGCCACTGTCTATATAAACAAGTCACTCCCAGCTTCTATGACTTCTCTTTCCTCCGCATACCTTCATGTGCACATTTTCTCCATTTAGTCTGCAGCCATCCCATGAAACCTGTCCCTTTTCAATGGAAAAATCCACGTAGAAAGTTGAGGGGATTTAGGCTGGGCACAGTGGCTCACGTCTGTAATCCCAGCACTCTGGGAGGCCGAGGTGGATGGATCACGAGGTCAGGAGTTCAAGACTAGCCTGGCCAAGATGGTGAAACCCCGACTCTACTAAAAATACAAAAATTAGCCGGGCACGGTGGCACGCACCGGTAATCCCAGCTACTCGGGAGGGTGAGGCAGAAGAATCGCTTGAACCTGGGCAGCAGAGGTTGCAGTGAGCCAAGATTGTAACATTGCACTTTAGCCTGGGCGACAGAGTGAGGCTCCGTCTCAAAAAATAAAAATAAATTAAAAAAAAAAAAAAAAAGAAAGCTGAGGGGATTTCTTTTTTTTTTTTTTTTTCCTGAGACACAGTCTCGCTCTATTGCCCAGGACGGCGTGCAGTGACGCGATCTCGGCTCACTGCAACCTCCGCCTCATGGGTTCAAGGAATTCTCCTGCCTCAGCCTCCTGAGTAGCTGGGATTATAGGCACGTGCCACCAGAGGGGATTTCTTACAGGTTTTGGCGTTAGAGGCAAATTAACAATGGGACTCAGGACTCCCAATTCTATGGCCATTGTCCATGACAGTAGTTTTCCTCTATAGTCTTTAGTTTGCTTACACAGGAGAACGTAGAAATCTCTCACTATATCTGGGTCCAAACCACAATCCCTGGGGTTATCTCCTAACATAGTCACAAGGTATCCATCATCTCAGTCATTCTTCCACTTCTTTCCTGAGCAGGTCAGCAGAGCAGCAGACGTTCTTGGCCACTCATTCCAGGCCAACCAAGGTTTTTGGAGTATCAACCAAAAATAGGTGAACACATGTAGGTTCCTGGAAGGTGGTGCGCAAGAGAGGGCATGGAAGCTCTGTGCTCCTTCCCACAATTCCCTATGCATCTCTACCATGTGGCTGTTCATCTCTATCCTCTGTAATTTTCTTTATAATGAATGGATAAAGGTAAGTAAAGTGGTTCCCTGAGTTCTGTGAATCATGCTAGCAAATTAATCAAATCTGAGCAGGGGACCTTAGGATCTCCCAATGTATAGTGTGGTCAGAAGTCTGGAGGCCCAGACTTGTGACTGCCATCTGAAGTGGAAGGCAGCCTTGTGAAACTGAGCCCTTAATCTGTGGAATCTGACTCTATCTCCAGGTAGATAGATAGTGTCAGAATTGAGTCATATTAAGAGGCAGATAGCGTCAGAATTGAGTTATATTCGAGGATACCCAGCTGGTGTCCACTGGAGAGTCTGCAAGAGAATTGGTTGCTTGGTATGTGGAGAAACAAGCTCCAGACATATGGTGTCAGAAGGATTGAGTGAAGTGCTGGGTAAGAGAAAACAGTTTGGGGAAAATAGTTTGGTTTTTCCTATATAACAGCAGTGCCTATATAACATAAAAGGTGACTAAAACCCAGATAGAAAATCCATAGTCTTTTTGGCCTACAGAACCAGAGGACAGAGTTCAGGGCAAACACAATCACTGGAAAGTTAGGAGAGAATCCTGGAAAGGAAAAAGTCGGTGGGGGGGGGGCCTAAATTTCAGTATAAATTCTGTCCTAGGGTTTGGCTGACCCTTGAACTATGCACGTGTAGGAAAGATGAGAAGCACCTCTGCTAAAGATAAAAGAACTGAAGTGATATTTAAGCTTCTGCTCAAGAGAGAGAGTCTGCTGTTTGAGTAAAACCAAATTAATTGGCTGCTAAAGCAAAAACACCAACACTCTTTGAAGGAATATAACAAAATCCAGAGTCTTTTCCTGTAATTTATACAGGAAAATGGTTTATTGGACTTACAATTCCACATGGCTGGGGAGGCCTCATAATCATAGCAGAAGGTAAGGAGGAGCAAGTCACATCTTACTTGGATGGCAGTGGGCAAAGAGAGAGCTTGTGCAGGGAAGCTCCCATTTTTAAAACCATCTGATCTTGAGAGACCCATTTACTATCATGAAAACAACACAAGAAAGACCTGTCCCCATGATTCAGTCATCTCCTACTGTGTCCCTCCTATAACATATGGGAATTATGGAAGCTACAAGATGAGATTTGGGTGGGGACACAGAGCCAAATCGTATCACCAGATCCAACCACCCTACACACAAGTGATACACTCTGGACCTCTTGTCCCCCTTCTCTCACACTATATACAACAACCAACTTAAATGGATTAACGGCTTACACATAAGACCTGAAACTGTAAAACTACTAGAAGAAAACATAGAGGAAAAGCTTCTTGATATTGTTCTGGGTAATAATCTTTTGTAATGACCATAAAAGCACAGGCAATAAAAGGAGAAGTAGACAACTGGGACTATATCAAACTAAAAAGCTTCTGCACAACAAAGGAAACAATCAACAATGAAGAGAAAATGTATGAAATGAAAGAAAATATTTGCAAACCATATATCTGATAAAGAGTCAATACCCAAAATACATAAGGAACTCCTATAACTCAATAGCAAGATAACGAATCACCTGATTTAAAAATAGGCAAAGGACCTGAATAGACATTTTTCAAAAGAAGACATACAAAGGGCCAGCAAGTATATGAAAAAATGCTCAACATCACTAATCAAGGAAATGAACATTAAAACCAGAATGAGTTATCACTTCATACCTGTTAGAATGGCTATTATCAAAAAGATGACAGATAACAAATGTTGGTGAGGATATGGGGAAAGGGAACCATTGTATATTGATGGTGGGAATTTAAATTGGCATAGCCATTATAAGAAACAGTATGAAGGTTCCTCTAAAACTAAAAATAGAACTACTATATGATACAGCAATTCCACTACTGGGCATACATCCAAAGGAAATAAAATCAGGATGTTGGCCGGGCACAGTGGCTCATGCCTGTAATCCCAGCACTTTGGGAGGCCGAGGCGGGTGGATCTCCTGAGGTCAGGAGTTTGAGACCAGCCTGGCCAACATGGTGAAACCCTGTCTCTACTAAAAATACAAAAATTAGCCAGGCGTGGTGGTGCATGCCTGTAATCCCAGCTCCTCAGGAGGCTGAGGCAGGAGAATTGCTTGAACCCAGGAGGTGAAGGTTGCAGTGAGCTGAGATTGCGCCACTGCACTCCAGCCTGGCCAACAGAGCGAGACCGCATCTCAAAAAAAAAAAAAAAAAAAAAAAAAAAAAAAAAAAAAAGGCCAGGATGTCAAAGAGCTAGCTGCAATCTCGTGTTCATTGCAGAATTATTTACAACAGCCCAGTTATGGAATCAAACTAGGTATCCACTGATGAATGAATGAATGAAAACAATGGCGTATATACACAGTGGAATACTATTCAACCTTAAAAAAGAGGAAATTCTGTCATTTGCAGCAACATGGATGAGCTGAGAGGGTGTTATGTTAAGTGAAATAAGCCAGGCACAGAAAGACAAATATAGCATGATCTCACTTATACGTGGAATAGAAAACAGTTGAACTCATAGAAGCCGAGAAGAGAATGGTGGTTACTAGAGGCTGGGGTTGGATGGGTGGGTAGGGTAGACTGGGGAGACATTGGTCAAAGGGTACAAAATTTCTGTTAAAAGGAATAAGTTAAAAAAAATCTCTTGTATAATATCGTGACTATAGTTAATAACAATGTGTTGTATACTTGACAATTGCTAAGAGAGTAGACTTTAAGTGATCTCTCCACAAAAAAATGATAAGTATTTGAGGTAATACATGTTATAAGTTTGATTTAGCCATTCCACAAGTTATGCATATTTCAAAACATGTTATACACTATATATAACTTTTTGTCAAATAAAAGAAAAAGAGGGCTGCCAGGCGTGGTGGCTCACACCTGTAATCCCAGCACTTTGGGAAGCCCAGGTGGGAGGACAGGTTGAGCCTGGGAGATCGAGGCTACAGTGAGCTATCATCACACCACTATACTCCAGCCCGGGCAACAGAGTGAGACTCTGTCTCCAAAAAACAAACAAACAAACAAAAAAAAAAGTGACCTAGTCTTAAGTAAAAAGACAGTGAGCAGAAACCAATCTCAAGTTGACCAGATGTTGGAATTAGCAGATAAGGATTTTGAAGAATATATTACAACCATCTGTAAGAAAAAAAGAAAAGAAAAGAAAAGAAAAATATTTCACTGAAATGAACTGAAAATAGGAAATATCAGCAAAGAACTACCAAGTGGAAATTCTAGAAATAGAAAATAAAATACAGTAAGTTGGCATCTGTTTCTAAAATGAAGAGCAAAGCTAGAGTGGTACCAACTCAGAGACAGCAGAGCAGAGCCTGGCAGTGTAGGGTTGAGGTCAAGCTCCCTAAGCAAAGTTGGGAGAGGGTCTCCAGACAATGAAGGGGTGGCCTGGCAGGAGATCTGTCACAGGGAAGGAATAAATGTCTCCAGTGATGAATGTGAATACACACTTGTGTCTAGATTGATCCTTAAGGGTAAGAACTGTTCCTGTTAATCTCTGAACCTCCAGTACCCTGTGCCCTGCATATGGTAGGCACATATTTGTATTCTAATATTGACTCTGTTCAGGGATCACTTAACTTCTCTGAATTAAGCTCAGAATCATTCAAATGGGATTCTAATGCCTGTCTGGCCTACAAATCTGGCAACTGGAGCATCCCATGTGAAATAGGACATACATTCACTTTGGAAACTATAACAATTAAGCAGTTTAAGAAATTACTATTATCCTTCCTCTCCCACTTCCATGTAGTGTGCTTTTATATCCAACTGTTTGCTCACTTAATTAAGTTAAAAGGAAATCTAGGTTCATCTTCCCTCCTACTTAGCAATGTTTATAGTTTTTTAGTACAATGAGGGAATGAACAAGTTGTAAATTATATAGCTCTAGGGTTCAGAACTATAAATCAAATTTTGAATTCATAATCTTTTATGGAAGTATCACTCTCTTACCTCTGCAATGCATGTAACTTACTCTGTGTTCACCTTGCCCCAGTCACACAGAAGCCTGACCTTGGTACCAACAGCCCCCGTGGACATGAAGCTATTCTCAAGATCACAATGAGTGTGTGGGAGCTGAAAGAAAAGAATGAATGGCTTCTGGCACTTAAAAATTTTTTTTTTATTTTTTATTTTTCTTGTTCGTGGTTCTGGCACTTTAATATCACAAAAGCATGCATGTGCAAAAATGCTGACCTAGAGGAACCTTTTATTTATTTATTTTTGAGATGGAGTCTTGCTGTCACTCACGCTGGAGAGCAGTGATGCGATTTTGGCTCACTGCAACCTCTGCCTCCCTGGTTCAAGTGATCCTCCTGCCTCAGCCTCCCAAGTAGCTGGGATTACAAGCATGCACCGCCATGCCCAGCTAATTTTTGTATTTTTAGTAGAGATGGGGTTTCACCATGCTGGCCAAGCTAGTCTCAAACTCCTCACTTCAAGTGATGCACCCACCTCGGCCTCCCAAAGTGCTGGGATTACAGGCCTAAGCCACTGTACCTAGCCAAGGAACCTTAAAACAATGCAATTCTCCTCTGCAGTTTTGGAAGCCTGGCCAGATTATGGGCTTCTGTGAGGCACAGAGGGGAAAAAGTGGACACGAACATGCATACTTACATACATGAATCAAGATGACACATGAGAGTGATACAATCTGAAAACTAATAGACAGTCACAACTAAGCTCTTCAGATACTATCACTTAGTCTGAAAAGAAAACTGTCACTAGACTTTACTCTGTATTTACTACTTAGGCAATAAGTACTTGTTTTAAAAAACATCTTCTCTGGGTAGGTCTCAGGCAGTACAGTACTTCTGACAGAAACATTATACTTGTGGAAACATGAAATTTTTATAGGCTAGAGCTCAGGAAGAATGTAGAATGTATAATCCCTTCGTTAAATATCACTGCCTAAGGTGTTACCTTTTCTTAATACTATAGGTTTGATATTCTGGTTTTTGTGAAATTAAAGAATGTCAGAAAAAAAAAAAAAAAAGGAAAGGAAAAAAATGTAGTATACACCAGCATCAAAGAAAGGGCAAAGCCAGTGCAAGGTGACTAGATAATTCCAACTAGTTCAAGACCCTCAGGCTGAAATTTGAGTTTAAGTATCTCGCTTTTCCTTCAGTCCTAGCACAACTCAGGTCAAGGAGAAAGTGCTTGTCAGGGTGCCCAAATCTCTTATCATTCATCTCTGTTTTTGTTGTTGTTGTTGTTAAGCTGTGGTTTCACAAACAAGGCAGCAGAAGTCCTGAATTCAGTTTTCATGCTATCTGCTAAGTTTCACTTAATTTAGCCTTCTCTAAATTGCTCTAGAGTAGTTTTGTTATTGAATACAGCAAATTATTAAATAGTTTAAATACAGACTCTTTAACTTTGGAGATATTTTAAAAGTAGTGAGTTAGGCAACACGTTTTCTAACTGTGATGAGATCTGTCCTGGAAGCAGAGGGGTGACTAGAGGATCTCTGAATGTCCCATTTGATCCTGGGATTTATACCACACCAGCATTTCATGACACACCAAGTCTTGGTTTTGACTCACAGTTCTGCCCTTGGGGCTCACGCCTTTTGAGAGTTAACAAAGCAGAAGTCCCAGGACTTTGCTCACATTCCCACACAGAGCACAGCAGTTGAAACAACACTACAGGCTAAAAAGAAATGAAGAGGAGGACAGGAAAATAACAGAAACACACTAACTCTGTCAAGTGGAAAACAGCAGCATTACTGGAATGTTTTACTCCCTCAGATTCAAACAAACACCATTTTCCAATGAAAAGAACTGGGGCTCCTTAAAGAAATGGCTAGTTCCAGATCTGGCGTAGGAAATACAGAAGATGAACACTGAACATCTTCAAAGAATATCAGGGTTAGGTCAAAAAGACTCTGGAGTCAATCTGAAAGGGCTCCCATTGACCAAAGATGTGACATTTTGATCACCAATTTGACCATCAAAACAATGAATTGAAACATTTCATACATGTTAGATCCACAAGTTGAAGATGCAGTTAGCCAGATCCAGTATGTAGGAAAGTAAGACAGATGGCTTAGTTTCTTTGACAAATAAATAGCAATAAAAAAAGGGATGGGGTGGGCAGTTACAGATTAAAATGTAATGGTGGACCTTGTTTGAACTGATTCAAACAAACCAACTGTTAAAAGGTATTTATGGCCGGGCGCGGTGGCTCAAGCCTGTAATCCCAGCACTTTGGGAGGCCGAGACGGGCGTATCACGAGGTCAGGAGATCGAGACCATCCTGGCTAACACGGTGAAACCCCGTCTCTACTAAAAATACAAAAAAAAACTAGCCGGGCGAGGTTGCGGCGCCTGTAGTCCCAGCTACTCGGGAGGCTGAGGCAGGAGAATGGCTTGAACCCGGGAGGCGGAGCTTGCAGTGAGCTGAGATCTGGCCACTGCACTCCAGCCTGGGTGACAGAGGGAGACTCCGTCTCAAAAAAAAAAAAAAAAAAAGGTATTTATGAGACAGTAAGGAAAAAGACAGTCAGTCATGAACACTGACTGACTATCAGATGATATTAAGGAATTGTTAGGCTGTGCACGGTAGCTCACGCCGGTAATGCCAGCCCTTTGGGAAGCCGAGGCAGGAGGACTGATTGAGCCCAGGAGTTCCAGACCAGCCTGGGCAACACAGCAAAACCTTATCTCTACTAAAATAAATACAAAAATTAGCTGGTTGTGGTGGTGTGTGCCTGTAGTCCCAGCTACTTTGGAGGCTGAAGCAGGAGGATTGCTTGAGCCCAGGAGGTTGAGGCTGTGGGTGAGCCGTGATTGTGCCACTGGTCTCCAGCCTTAGCAACAGAGTAAGAATGTGTCTCGAAGCAAACAAACAAAAAACAAAAGGCATTGTTCATTTTTTAGATATTATAATTGTATTGTATTGTGGTTATGTGAAAAAAAGAGTTCTAACGTCTAAGGATGTTTACTGATGTATTTATGAATGACATAATATGGTATCTGGGATTTGCTTTAAAATTATACAGTTAGGGGAGGAGGGCAGTTGAGGGTTTAGATAAAACAAGATTGGTCATATATAAATAATACTGAAGTTGGATGATGGGTAGAGGGAGTAACTATACTGTTCATTTTTGGGTATGAATAAAAACTCCCATAATAAAAGTTAAAAAAACAAACAAATACTTTATGCATGTTTATTTGCCACTAGAAGTTAAGGGCAAGGGTTTTTGCTTTTTTCTTTTGTCCTAGTTCTGAAGGGAAAAATGTTCTTGCATGTTTGTGTGAAGATTGTCTTATATTTAGATAATTTATTTGGTATCAACTCTTCAAAAGCTTTTCTGTAATATGGAAGGATTGGTGTATGAAAAAACCTTACCATTTTTTTGAGCACCTACTATGTGCCAGATACTTCAATTGCCTTAGTTCCTGTAATTCTAACATTTCTATGAGATGAGCATTATGACTACCATTTTATAAATGACAACATGGAGGCACAGAGAGGCTAAGTAACTAATCCAAAGTCACACAGCTATGAAGTAGAGGAGCCGGGATTTGAATCTAGATCTGCCCAGCTCCAAAGGTCATATCACACTATTCACCCCATCACACTATTCTCTCTTTAAAAACCTGTCATTCATGACCTACTCCTAAAAGAGGAACATCTTTTTCTCTTAGCATTTCACCAAACAAATGAATCTGCCCATCCTTTTAGCTACAGTAGGCAGTATGTGGACATGTGAATGACTAGCTTAACGTGATGATGCCAAAAGCTGTTGCTTGGGAATTCTGGGGTCCTACTGACTTTGGCTGCACACCAACCACACACGCCAACAACTCAGCCCTTACACACAGGAGAGAGATAGCAGGGAGACATTCAAGGACAAAACAGACAAATACATCTTTAAAACACTGTTCTAGATGGAGCAGATGCAACAGCAGTAAGTGAACAAAAATCTCTGCTACAGAAAAAGCAGAATTAAAGATAAAATTCCCCTCCCCCCACTTTTTTTTTGATACAGACAGAGTCTCACTCTGTCTCCTAGGCTGGAATGCAGTGGCACAATCTGGGCTTGCTGCAACCTCTGCCTTGTGGGTTCAAGACATTCTCCTGCCTCAGCCTCCCGAGTAGCTGGCATGACAGTTGTGCACCGCCACGCCCGGCTGATTTTTGTATTTTTAGTAGAGACGGGGTTTTGCCATGTTGGTCAAGCTGGTCTCCAACTCTTGACCTCAAGCGATCTGCGCCTCGGCCTCCCAAAGTGCTGGGATTACAGGTGTGAGCCACCGCGCCCAGCCTAAAGGGAGAATTCTTGACTGACTGGGGGTCACAAGAAGCTGCCAATATCAGAGGCCTCCTCTCCTCCCATTCCATGTCCTGGAGCAGGTACTCCTCTGGAAGTATAAGAAAGCAAGCCTAAGAGGAAGCTGGGAGAAGGGAAGTTGCAGGGAAGTAAACGCAGGTGTACCCAACGCCATAGCGGGCATGAAGACTACATAAGCAAAGTGTGTGGGCTCTTGCCTGGAGCAGCCTGGAGGCCAGAGCCTGACATGGGGTGAGGATGCCAGCAGGCCTTGCCTGGGAACTACTCTGACTCCCCGACGTTCCCTGTTCCTCCAGGTCTGTTCTCCACTAAGTTACAGGTCCTGAGCTCTCCGTCTTGGGAATACGGCTCTCTACTCTCCAACAAGACATCTAGCTAAAATGAAAACGAATTCACGGTCAAGGACGTTAATGATCACCAATTCCTCCCCAGGGTTGGGGATGGCGACAGCTTTGTACTGTACAAAGTACTGTGCATTGTACTACAAAAACTGTCCCCATGCCCACCCCTGCCCAAGTCCTTCTGCAGTTTGTATATCGGAACTCAAATAAATTAGGTTCTAGACATGATAAGAACAATAATAAACAACAGTTCCAGGAAAACAGAACTCTTCCTGAAAAGCTAATAAGGCCTTTGATTTGGCTACCATAGGAATATTCACTGCAGCTGCTGCATTAGGTTTTAAATTATGGTATAGATTTAGCAATGGTTATGAAATCAATTCACACGATTGCAATAAGCATTAAAAATAGACTATAGGGTAGAAAATATCAAAATGCATACAATGCAGTAAAGGTGGGCACTGTTTGGTACAACTTTTGTTTCATGTTTACATATACACTATGATTGTCCACACATATTTATTGGAGACACATACCCCTACCATATCACAATGTAAAGTGTTATTTCTACAGTTCTTACTGTAGGTTACCAAACAGGAAAACACTGTACTGGTAAACGCTATTCTACAATACTATAATACCTGATTTTTAATTCATCATAGACTTGAAATATAAATAGATTACATAATGTCTTTTCCTAAAGTTGTATAAATTTGTTTTCAAGGGCAAATTACAGATTATTCCTGTTGTGTCAAAAGGCCACTTACTTTTGAAAGCAAATAATGTATATAGGACTGTCAGAGCCCTTTAAGTGGCTTCCTCCAAGTACCATGACCAGGTCAGTGTGGGAGAGGGTATTTGGGGAAGTGAAAGCTCATACTCAGAAAAAAAATCTCAGTATATATAGAGAGTTATTTATGATGACAGTTTTAGGCACAAGCAAGAGAAAGAAAAAGGCAGAATGAAAGAAATCACAAAAAAGGAAACCAACAGAAAATTATGAAGGGTAAAACTATGGAGTCCTCTACACTGGCATCATAGTCAAAAATAAACCATGGCCCTGGGTCCTAATAACTCTTCTAACAAGGGTGTTTTTGTGAGTATCTGCAATGGAAGGGGAGCCTGGGTACTCATGAAGACTAGTTAAAGACTGGCCATGGTGGCTCACGCCTGTAATTCTAGCACTTTGGGAGGCCAAGGTAGGTGGATCACTTGATCCCAGGAGATGGAGACCAGCCTGGGCAATGTGATAAAACCTTGTCTCTACCAAAAATACAAAAATAAGCCAAGCGTGGTGGTGGGTGCCTGTGGCCCAGCTACTCTGGAGGCTGAGTTAGGAGGATAGCTTGAGCCTGGGAGACAGAGGTTGCAGCAAGCCAAGTATGTGGCACTGCACTCCAGCCCCAGTAAGAGAGCTAGACCCTGTCTCAAAAAACAGCAGCAGCAACTTTCACCCACGTAAAGTTAAGCTCCCCAGACACTAAGACCACATATTATATGATTCTATTGATATGAAATATCAAAAACAGGTAAATCCATAGAGACAAAGGGCAAACTGGTGGTTCCTGGGGGTAGGGGGAAGGGAGAATGGGATCTGACTGCTTACTGGTTTCCTTTCGGGGAGATGACAGTGTTTTGGAAGTAGGTAGGGGTTTATAGTGTACATTGTACACTGTAAATGTAGTAAATACCCATTGAATTGTATATTTTAAAATGGTTAATTTTATGTTATGTGAATTTTATCTCAATTTTATTAATTTTATTTTTAAAAATTTAAATGATTAATTAAAATGTAAAATTTTTATGTATTAAATATTTGGAAGACAGCGTCTCTCCCGCTCTGTTGCCCAGGCTAGAGTGTAGTCACGTGACCATGGCTCCCTGCCACCTTGAACTCCTGGGCTCAGGCCATCCTCCCAGTCTCCCAGATGCTGGGACTACAGGTGTACACCACTGTGCCTGGCTAATTTTTAATCATTTTTTTTGATAGAGATGGGGTCTTGCTATGTTGCCTAGGCTGGTCTCAAGTGATCATCTGGCCTAGGGTTCCCAAAGTGCTGGGATTACAGGTGTGAGCCACTGCACCCAGACCCTGAAAACCTGCTATGCTGATATGTTCTATAAAAATAAAGGCAAAGCCACTAGAAAATATTAAAGAGAGAGAGAGAGAGGGAGGTAGAGAGAGAGAGAGAGAGAGAGAGAGACAGTAGGGCAGAAAATTACTTGCTGGCTCTTAAGAAATCTGACTTTCAGGCTTTATAGAGCTTTCTGGTCTGCTTAGGGTAGAAGCACTGTTCAGTTTTGTGTCTTTGTTTAGGTTTACTAGCGATATCTCTTGTAACATCTGATTAATTAGCATATTCATGAGCAGGGATCTTTTCAGAGCCTGCCTTATCTATCATCCATTAGCAAAGTAAATGAGAGAATACCACAGTCCATGCATAAATGCTTATGAAATACCTCCCTGTGCTGGGCCTGGGTTACCAAGGCAATACGGCACAGACTTTGCCTCTAGGGGTACTAGGGAACACAGTGGGGTTACTTCTCTACTGTAAGAGGGGCTGGGAGTCTAGATGGCTTCCTTTCTTTGGGAGGTATTAAGAAAGCCCGCACTTCAGAGAGACAGGCCTGTGGTCAACTCCCAGTTCCATCTCTTTTTTTTTTTTTTGAGAGAGAGTCTCACTCTGTTGCTCAGACTGGAGTGCAGGGGCACGATCTCGGCTCCCTGCAACCTCTGCCTTCTGGGTTCAGGCAATTCTGGTGCCTCAGCCTCCCAAGTAGCTGGGACTACAGGTGTGCACCACCACACCCAGCTAATTTTTTATTTTTAGTAGAGACAGGGTTTCACCATGTCGGTCAGGCTGGTCTCAAACTCCTGGCCTCAAGTGATCCACCCACCTTGGCCTCCCAAAGTGCTGGGATTACGGGTGTGAGCCACCGCACCCAGTCCCAATACCACCTCTTTCTCAACTTGTGACTCAACCATTCTGGGTCTCTGTTTTATAACCAGTAAAATGAGGATGACATCTGCTCAAAGGGCTGTTGTGAGAAATAAATAAGATAGTATGCATAACGTCCCTAAGCAGGGTGTCAGCTGCAGTCAGTGGTCCATAGAGGGTGGCTGTTTTTAATTAAACATGAACGTGGCGGGTATGGGATATGGGGAGGGCATTCTGGCCAGAGGGAATGGCCTGGGGACAGAAGCCAGAGAAAGTATAGCTCCTTGAAGGGAAGATCTAAGAGGATGGGGCTGGGTGAACTAGAGAGTGAGTAACAGGAGATGGCTGGAGAGGGGCTGGGGACCTTCTTGCAAGGGGAGGAGCACTTCATTCCATGCCACAGAATTGGGCTTGACTCTGTGGGTAGGAGGGTAGCAAGTGGAACTGCCCATCGAGTCCTCTCTGTCATAGCCACCACCAGCTATTCTTGAAACCTTTAACCCTCTAAGAGCCTCATAAAATTCATAAACATCACCTTTTACTCTTGCATGTTGGCCCTTTTAATGATTACATGTCACCTCACTTAAATTGTCTAGACAAAGGAATGTAAACTTGTTGAAGAATTTACACATTTCTCAACAACTATCTGCTGAGTGAACATTTGTTTTAGTCACCATGGGGATAAATAAAACTTTATAATCTTAGCTGGGAAAATGAGACACACACACAAAGTGACAAGGCAGGAAATGCCAAAATGAGTGGGAACAAAAAGTCGGAAAGTGCTGCAGGAAGGCTCAGCTTGGTGGTCAGGGCCAGCCCTGGGAGGGCTCCACAGCCCCTCTTAGCACATAGAGCTGGTAATCCCGGGCAATAAACTCTATCAGAGCAGTGGCGGTTCAAGGATGGGAGGCACCGTTGGATGCCTTGGGGTCCCAGCACCACTACCTTATGACAGACAATGTTTAGAATTACCAATGCATGGTGGTAATAAAAAGTAAACCCATCTTAGGTTGATTTTATTGGTGATTTTAAATTTTCTAAAGACAAAGCCCCACTTATTCCTAATTGCTTACACCCAGGGTGGGTGGACTGCCCACACCCCACGCCCCCTCCCCCACCACCCCACGCCCCTTCCCCCCACCTCCCTCCATTTGCTTAGCTACTGTTTCTGGGTCTTAGTTTCAGAATCAGCAAAAGGGGATAAACACCCACCTTAACAAGGTGTTTTGACAAGGTGAAATGAGACAATCTAAGTGAAAATTCCTTCTGGCCCAGAGCTTGACATGGAATACGGCACTTAGCAAGCACTCCTTTTCCTCTATCATACTCCTTTTGTCTTTCCCTCCCAAAGTGGTTCCAGAATCCAGTGTTGATAAACTAGCCAAGGTGGTCCACCTGCCTTTCTGTCTACACCAGCACTGTCCATATTAACATGCACCACTCCTCCCATGAGGATGTAAGACGCTTAGCAGAAACCAGCACCCTGTAACTTCACTCCTTAATGAGGCTACACACCTTGCTGGGAGGCTACTATGAGAAAGGGTGGCTACAATGGATGCAGCATTTCTATAAGCCCTGTTTTCCACCCCATGATCCAAACCTCAAACAAAACACTGGATTCTCAAGAGCTTGTCTCCAACTAAATTGAACAAATTACATAATGTTATGTGAAATTATATCTCATCGCAAACAACTTTTCAGGAGTTCTCGGCGTTCTCTCAAACACTCAACAACAATGCTCACTTGATCTGCAGGCAGGCTAGTTACTGCTAAACACGGGGCCCCTGTCTAGAGCTCTTAGTTTTCCCAAAATTCACCGTGAACAAAGACAGAGAGGCAAGAACATGCTATGTCTTTGTCACCTCTTAATCTTGATGTGTCTACACTTTTTTTTTGAGTGTGGGAGCAATAGAGAGTGCACATTCTTTTAGCGATAACAAGAAAACCCGCTGGAACTTCTTTCAGCGTAAAAAAAATTTGGCTCAAAGCTTATAAAATACTATTGTTATTAGGAAATTCAAAAACACTTTTCTCACTTTCTAATTAGTGCCTTTACAGGCTAAAAACAACTCATCTGTCCTGCTTTTGGGGAGAGGAAAATATTTGACCAAATAATCAAATTTATTTATTTGGTCAAGTAGCCAGATACTTAAAAATAGACTACGAGTGGGGAAAATATTCTAGGGGAGCAACCTTCTTGCAGCGGATCAGAAATCTCGTTAAGAAATACTTGGATCCCACAGTGTTCGAGGGAGCTTGGTCCTGGGGAGGGATCTCTCTCTTCAACTCACTTAAGAAGCAATGGGTTCTAGGTAACAATAAAATCCTCCTCCTGCCCCCTCCCCTCCCCCACCCCCCCACCACGCGGAGCCTCTGCTATTGTCACCATACATCTCGCACCGAGCACCTCCTAGACACAAGACCGGGGGCTGCTGGTACTGATTCTCTACTAAACATGCCAAGGGACTGCCAGGGCTTTTCTCTACACCACTTTTCTCGCCTGTAAAATGTGCAAGAAAAAAAAACTTCCAAGAAAGCAAAACTCCAGCGGCAGCGGTTCGCCAATTTTTGTTGAAAAGATCGGAACGTTTATTGGTGGAGTAATGTGAGACCTTTTCTTTTTGGGGGTGGTCCTGGGAGAAACAGGCTACACAATGACAAGTGCAACGCAGGACTGCAGGCTCCCCCAGGGGCTTCCGCTCCAACCTCCTCCGTATCCAACACCCCGTGGCAGGCGGGCTGCACCCTCCAAGATCGAGTCCAAAGGGGCATCGGCTGGGCCCGCGAAGGGGGTAGCACGCCCCACCTAAACGTGACTGGGAAAAACTCTAGATCTCAGCCCAAATGCCAGTTTGGCTTTCGGAGGAAACTGAGGCAGGGGTGAGGGGAAGGCGCAACCGGGACCCCCGCAGTCTCCCCTCAGCGTCCCTCCGCCCGCGCGCCCCATTCCCGTGCGGCTCTCACCTGGCCTGCGGGCTCGGGTGCGGGCGGACAACAGCGGGCCGCACAGACAGAGGCAGGCGGCCACCAGCAGCAGCCGCCGCGGCCCCATTGTCCCGGGATCCGCACTGCGCTGCTCCACGAGGTGCCCCGCCTCGGGCGCTCCGCTCCACCCTCTCTCCCGACTTCTGCTGGTCGGGCAGCCGGTCGTCGCGGCAGGCAGAGCGCGGGGTGCCCGCGGGCAAGATCAGGGTCCGCGCGACCCCCGGCGAGCGCTGTGTCTGGGGCGGTGCGCCGGACGGGGCGGGACTTGGGCGCGCGACCGCGCGGGCGCGAGCGGGGAAGGGCGCCCCCCGGCGCACAGTGAGAGTCTTGGCGCGGTCGCCGCTCACCGCCCCTTCCCCGCAGTCTCTCTGCCGCCTCCAGCAAGCCCCTCTGGCTCTGTGCGCCCCGCCCCGCCCCGTTCAGGGGCCCTGGCCGCCGGCCACTGCCGGGCCTAGGAGTCCAAATGAGAAGTTTTTTCCTCTGGGCGCCGTTGACCCGCGAAGCTGTCAGTGACTCAGACTCAGACTGGCGGGGTCCTTGGAACGGGGCCGCGCGGCTCTCCGGCTGCTTCCCGCGGCCGTCTCGACCCTCCTGGGATGTGGAGACGTGGACAGTGGACGCCCCGGCCAGGATGCGTCCACGCCCTGCAGCCCCGCAGCCCCCGCAGTCCTGGCGTGGCCTCCCGTCCTCCCTCCCTTCGTGTGGGACACCGGCAAAGTTCAGTTTTCGCTAAAAGTCTGCAAGGGACTTCTGCTTTCGTAACGTGGGGATCATGGATTTAAAAGTTTATGATATAGCGACAGGGTTGCCCCTAAATGAGAAAGGGCCTTGAGTTTGGACAGAATTCTTGACGTTTGATGCGTCTCTATTTCGCGAAGTTGGCGTTTCATACGCCGGACACTGGTTCCCCCCACGAGCGGACTGCGGGTGGAATAGGAAGAGCGGCTTCTCCCGCTTCTTCCCCTCGCGGCCTAGCGGAGCTCTTCCCTCTCCGGCGCCTCCCGGCGAGGTCACCTGCGCAGCCTGGGAGGAGGGCGCGCGTCTGCAGGTGAGGCCGGCGTTCTTCGGCCGTGGACGCCCAGGAGAGAAGTGGCCTGGTAACTTTCCAAGTGTCCTTCACACGTTCTTGGACGGTATTATAGTTTGTTTTGTTTTTGAGGCAGGGTCTTGCTGTGTCGCCCAGGCTGGCGTGCAGTGGCGCCAACACGGCTCACTGCAGCCTCGATCTCCCGGGCTCAGGCGACCCTTTCGTCCCAGCCTCCGGATTAGTTGGGACAGTTAGAAAGGCGCGCGCCACCATGTCCGGCTAATTTCACTTCTGGCCTCAACTATCCTCTTGCCTGGGCCTCCTTTAAGTGCTGGAATTACAGGCGTGAAGCACCACGCCGGGCCTAATATTCCAGGAGTTTGGCTAAATTCAAGGCACAAGGCGGGGACACTCGCGTGGCAGTCCGCTAAGGGCCCCCAGGGCACGTCGCGGCTGGGGGTGGGCAGGAGGAGCCTGCAGCTTAAGTTGCTTTGCCAGTGGCTCCGGTGGGTGCGTCTTTCAGACTCCAACAGGAAATGGGTCCCCAAATAGCTGTTTCTAGGAAAGCTCAGCTGCAGCCCCTTCTCCTCTTAAGCCAGGGCGCTGATGTGCCGGCGTTTTCGGAAATCTGTGGTTGATGAGCTGCAGCTGACAGCCGCTGGTCAGGTTTCTAAGCCTTTTTAAAAAACAAATTTCTCATGAAGAGTATCATTCCCCCACTAAAGCCCGGACACTTACATCCGTGGAGAAAGTACGATCAGAGACTATTTCGTTCTTCCCTGTATTCTCCCGTCAGCTTCCAAGCACAGTACCTTGTTGTACACAGAAGTTGGTCACTAAATTACGGAAGTATCCAATTAAATAACGCTATTTAAAATCTATCCCCATTCAATTATCCTCTGGAAACATACCCGAGAGTAAATGTGAACCGTTAAAATTACATACTTCTTCATTCACTATTAAACTATTTTTCATTACTCCTGAGACGTCATTGATTTTACAATTCATCATTTTAACCCATTACCACAAGCCAGAGAAAAATGTGACATACCAATGATTGTAAAAAACACTCCAATTTCAGGGTTATGAAGAAAAGGCATTTTAGAATGAATGAAACACAGCGTAAAATATAAACACATATGACAAAATTTCTGATAATTGAAGGCTATGAAGTGAAAAATAAATTATCTTCTGCCTCCCCTCCTATTGCTGCCATCTGAGCACTAAGTTTCTTTTCTTTCTTTTTTTTTTTTCTGAGGCAGAATTTCACTCTTGTTGCCCAGGCTAGAGTGTAATGGCCCGATCTCGGCTCACTGCAACCTCTGCCTCCTGGGTTCAAGTGATTCTCCTGCCTCAGCCTCCCGAGTAGCTGAGATTACAGGCGTCCACCACCACGCCCGGCTAATTTTTTGTTTTTTTAGTAGAGACTGGGTTTTACTGTATTGGCCAGGTTGGCCTGAAACTCCTGACCTTGAGTGATCCACCCACCTGGGCCTCCCAAAGTGCTGGGATTACAGGCGTGAGCCACCGCATCCAGCTACCTGACCACTAAGTTTCTGTTCACCATTCAAAAAAATCATATCCACATACAAATTATATATATGTATATCCTTAAAATAAGAATGGAATAATATGACCACACTTTAAAATTTTATCTGTGTCACTGGTGGAAAATGTTATTTTTAATTGTTTTACAAAACTATAAAGTTTAAAAGGATGCTTTGGGGGCTTAGTTATTAGAACAAAATGTACCTCTAGTGACAAAAAGAGGTACAATGAAGGCTAGGTGCAGTGGCTCACTCCTGTAATCCCAGGACTTTGGGAAGCCGAGGCAGGTGAATCACTTGAGGTCAGGAGCTCCAGAGCAGCCTGGCCAGCATGGAGAAACTCCGTCTCCACTAAAAATACAAAAATTAGCCAGGTGTGGTGGTATGCACCTGTAATCCCAGTTACTTGGGAGGCTGAGGCAGGAGAATTGCTTGAACCCGGGAGGCAGAGGTTGCAGCGAGCCAAGACTGTGCCACTGCACTCCGGTCTGGGCAACAGAGCAAGACTCTGTCTCAAAAAAAAAAAAAAAAAAAATTAAAAAAACAAAAACAATGAAATGCTTAAATGCTTTGTGCATATTGACTAAAGGATTCCTTCTAGGAATATCTCTGCCAGTTGTATTTTTTGAGGCTTGTTTGCTACATGTTTATCTAATTCTTTTTAAACATTACACTATTCCCTTGTATACATATAATACATTTTAGTCTTCTAAAACTATGTTATCTGTAGTGTTGTCCCCATTTATATTCCTAATGTAGCTAATTTTTTGCTTTTTTCCCTTTATCTGACCAGAGGTCAGAAATGACTATTTTCTGATGCTCATCTTTTTGTTCTGTTACTTTTATTTTTATTTATAAACACAGATCTTTAATTCATTCTTTTCCTCTACTTTCTTTGAGTTTACTCTTTAGTATAATTTTTTGAATTGATTACTTTTTATCTCTTCTTCTTCAAAAGACCATATCAGCTACATTTTGCAAGTTTTGATATGTGCATATATAAAATTCAGGTCTAAATATTTTGTGAATTTCATTCAAACCTCAACCATAAATTCTTGGATATTTTGACTGGTATTTTGTGACTGATTTCCAATTTTATGGTTTGTTAGTGATGTTTTTGTTTTGTCCTCAGACTTCACAAAGTTCCTATTTTTATGTGCTCTTAAGAGCTTTTTTCTTTTTCTTTTTTTTTAAATGAGACAGAGTTTCACTCTTGTTGCCCAGGCTGGAGTGCAATGGCCCAACCTTGGCTCACCACAACCTCCGCCTCCCGGGTTCAAGCAATTCTCCTGCCTCAGCCTCACAAGTAGCTGGGATTACAGGCATGTGCCACCACACCTGGCTAATTTTTGTATTTTTTTTTAGTAGAGATGGGGTTTCTCCATGTTGGTCAGGCTGGTCTCAAACTCCCGATTGCCAAGACCAGCTCGGTGGTGGAGACCCTAACCCAGCAGTGCTAGAGGAATTAGACACATACACAGAAATGTAGAGCGTGGAATGGGAAATCAGGGGTCTCACAGCCTTCAGAGCTTAGAACCTCTAACAGATTTACTCACGTATTTATTGACAGCAAGCCAGTCATAAGATTTACTAAAAGTATTCCTTATGGGAAATAAAATGATGGGCTGAAACAAAGGGATGGGTCTGGCCTAGTTATCTGCAGCAGAAACAGTCCCTAAGGCACATATCCCTCATGCTACTGTTTGTGGTTTAAGAACACCTTAAGTGGTTTTCTGCCCTGGGTGGGCCAGGTGTTCCTTGCCCTTATTCTGGTAAACCAGCAACCTTCAGCATGGACGTCATGGCCATCATGAACATGTCACAGTGCTGCAGAGATTTTGTTTATGGACAGTTTTGGGGGGACTGTTCCCAACATGTCCCCCTTTTTTGTTTTGCAAAGTGATAAAAACAAAGGTCGCTTCCTCATGGTGAGCTACTTCTCGCAGGAGTCAGGATCCGCATTTGCAGGCTATACAAAGACCAACAACACAGATTAAAAACATAATCATTATTGAAATCACAGAGTTTCCAAGTGTTTTTATCCATTTTAATGGGTTACTAGCTGCTAATCTGTCTGCAGCTCCTTCAAGCACTCCAGTTTCTGACATTCACGTCAGATGTGCCTGGGATGCTTTAAATATTTGTTCTTTTAATTTTGCAACATTCATTGACAAGTTTTTAGAGGGTCCTTCTAGATACTTTTTTATTCTTTCCCAATTTTTGATCTTATTAAGAGCTATTAATAGTTTCCACAAATCCTTATGTTTCGCTTCTACAACAGGTCATATCATTTGAGGGTGAGGTGCCACTATGCCACCATGGTTCCAGATAATAGGAACTCTTGCTGTACTTTTTACCTTTTCTACCATCTGACTGTTTGGTTTAGACCAGCTGGACATGGTGTGGCTGTGGCACGCAGACTGAGAGGTGCAATTCATGCTAAACATCACCTTAGGGGACCAATTAATAATGATTCCATAGGAATCGTTGCGCAGCATCTCTGCCTGTTCTGCAATGCAATCTTCCTAAACAAGTACGTTCATTTTTTCTGGCCAGGTTCAATTTTGTTTACAAATAGGTTTTTGAGGGCAGTATGCCTCAATTAAAGGAGCAGATTCATTATGATAAATACTGAGATAAGAAAACGTGTAACTGTGTCATAGAGAGCTTACATCCAGGCATTATTGCCAACCAAGATTGAGAAATACGCCAAATAAGTATAATTGTTCGCTGTGTCAGCCCTTGTTGAAGGGATACTCACAGCAGTGGTGATCACCACTATCATAGCTACCATTCAGTTACTCATTGTGACTGGTTGTCCCGCTTTCCTCAGGTTTTCTTCCGCCATCTGTGACAGCTTCTTGCTCTGTCCCCAGGTAGGTGGGTGTGTTTGACGGGTGTTCCTTGTGACAGTTGGGGTCTTCCTCAGCATCAGTCTCAACATGGCTGCAACTGGGGGGTCCTCAGGATCCTCCCGGAATCTATTCTTTAGCATCCAGCTCATGATAAGGTTTCAGGTGTCTTAATGGTAACCAAATTGGCTGTTGATTCAGTCCTGGAGAAACACAAACATAACCTCTACCCCAAGTTATTATTTTAACTATTTCCCAACTTTTTGTTATTGGATCTCTCCACCAAATCAGTTGTTCTGCTTCTGTCTTTGCAGTTGGTTTCTGTAGATGCTGTTTAGCATCTGGCCTTTAGGCAGGCTCAAAAAATTTAAAGTTAATAATGCTAGATTCAATTGACCTCAATTACAGCTATAAGCTCTGCTTTTTGAGCTGAAGTATAGTGTGTCTGAAAAACTTTACCTTTCGATCCAGAATAAAAGGATTTACCATTACTAGACCCATCTGCAAAAACATTCTGAGCACTTTCTTTTTTTTTTTTTTTGAGATGGAGTCTTGCTCTGTCGGCCAGGCTGGAATGCAGTGGCCGGATCTCAGCTCACTGCAAGCTCCGCTTCCCGGGTTTATGCCATTCTCCTGCCTCAGCCTCCCGAATAGCTGGGACTACAGGTGCCCGTCACCTTGCCCGGCTAGTTTTTTGTACTTTTTAGTAGAGACGGGGTTTCATCGTCTTAGCCAGGATGGTCTCAATCTCCTGACCTCGTGATCCACCCACCTCAGCCTCCCAAAGTGCTGGGATTACAGGCTTGAGCCATGGCGCCCGGCCAAGCACTTTCAATTGGTTTAAATTTAGTTGTTTTAGGGAGGATCCAATTAGTTAATTTCAAAAATGGAAACAGTTTTGTTTTAGGAAAATGATTATCAAGAATACCCACAAAGTCAGCTGCATGGGTTTGCCAAGTAAGACTATTTATAAAAGCTTGCTGTATTTGTGCCTTTGTGAGAGGGACAATAATTTTTCTAGTATCATATCCATGTAATTTAACAATCCGAGTTCTCCCATTTCCTATCGTAGTAGTGATTTGATCCAAATAAGGAGTTAGAGTCCGTGAATTAGTATGTGGAAGAAAAAGCCACTCTACAAGATCTTGCTCTTGAACAATAACACCAGTAGGTGAATGCTGAGTTGGAAAAATTAGCAAATCTAGAGTCTTCTCTAGGCCTATTCTATTTATTTGAGCTTTATGGACTTGCTTTTTGATTAGCTGCAGCCCTGCCTTAGCTTCTTTTGTTAATTGCCAAGGTCTAGTGAGACTAGTATTTCCTCTAAGAATAGAAAATAGATTACTCATGGCATAAGTAGCAATGCCTAGGGCAGGTCATATCCAATTAATGTCCCCTGGTAATTTTTGAAAGTCATTTAATGTTTTCAGTTGATTCCTATGTATGGTTACTTTCTGTGGCACAATGGTAGTGTCATTTACTAAGGTCCCCAAGTAGGAGTAAGGAGTAGTAGCCTGAATTTTATTACGAGCTATAATTAAATCAGCATGAGAAATTGAATTTTACAAGTGATCATAAGATTTGAGGCTTGAGTGGGGGCAGCACAAAGTATATCATCCATATAATGAATAATGTAACGATGTGAAAATTTTTTACAAGTAGGTTCAATTGCTTGCCCTACATAAGTCTAGCAAATTGCTGGACTGTATAACATGCCTTGTGGCAACACTTTCCAATGCAAACACTTAGCAGGCTACAGGTTGTTTACCGCAGGAATTGTAAATGCAAACCATTCACAGTCTTGCTCAGCTAAGGGGATAGTAAAGAAACAGTCTTTTAAATCTATGACTATTAAAAGCCAATTTTTTGGAATCATAGCAGGAGAAGACAATCCTGGCTGTAATGTCACCATAGGTTGTATAACTGAATTAATGATTCTTAAATCAGTTAACTTTCTCCATTTACCTGATATTTTTCTTAATTATGAAAACTGGAGAATTCCAAGAGAAAAATGTTGGAGGTATGTGTCCATTTTCTAATTATTCAGTAACTAATTCCTCTAAAGCGTCCAGTTTCTCTTTACTTAGTAGCCATTGTTCTATCCAAATTGGTTTATCTGTTAACCATTTTAAAGGTATAGGTTCTGGAGACTTAAGAGTGGCCACCATAAAAAATGATATCCTGAACCTTGGTGGGAACTTTGTCTTTCCACTTGAAGCTGTTCCTTTAAACCTTGTAATTTTTTTTCCTGGTCCCATACCAGGGACATACCCCATTTCATGCATCATATATTGACTCTGAGGGCTGTATAACTGCTCTGGAATTAGAACCTGTGCTCCCCATTGTTGTAATAAATCTCTTCCCCATAAATTTATAGGTACAGAAGTTATAACTGGTTGAATAGTCCCAGGTTGTCCATTGGGCCCTTCACAATGCAAAATATAACGACTTTGATATACTTCAGGGGCTTTACCAACTCCAACTATGTTAAATTGAGCAGGTTCAATTGGCCACACAGACGGCCAGTGCTGTAGAGAAGTGATTGAAATGTCTGCTCCAAACCTTTACATTTCTTTCCCTGAATAGTTATTTCACAGGTAGGACGTTTATCAGTAATTTGATTCACCCTGTAAGTGGCTTTGCCTTGTTTATTTGTACTTCCAAATCCTCCGTTTAATTTCACTTTTCCCCATTTCCACATATGGCACAATCAGGAGCTGTCCTATACATAGCTCTGCTGGCTCTGCTTTCCAGGGAACAGAAGTAGATATAACAATTTAAATTTCCCCATTGTAATCTGAATCAATGACTCCTGTTTGTATTTGTACTCCTTTTAAATTTAAACTAGACCTTCCAAGAAGTAATCCTATCATCCCCACTGGCAAGGGTCCACAGACCCCTGTTGGAACTTTTTGTGGGAGTTCCCCAGGCAGAAGTCTCACAGCTTTTGTGCAGCATAAATCTACTGCAGCACTACCAGCTGTGGCGGGGCACAGACATTGCACAGGGGTGAGGGAATGGCCTGAGCTGGAAATGCCCCAGTTTGGAATGGGGCCTGGGACAGGCCCCTCATGGTGTTTCCCGAATTTAAAAGGAAAAGGCTCAAACGTAGCTATAATATTTCCCCATTGATCTGGGGGGTGTATTCTAATAGGGAACTGCCAAGCCTCTAAATCACCCTCTCTTCTAACTTGCTGGATTCCTGCCTGAATAGAAGTGACAGTGGTCACTCCAGGCGCTACTCGAACAGTCACTGGGGCAACTACTTTTCACCCAGGGTCCTTCTGAAAACATCTGGAGGGTCAGGCCACTCTCTTTCTTCAAAATAAGAAGGGGGTGCAGAAGGGTAGGGATGAACCTCTTACTCCTTTGCTGCTTTAGCTTTAGCTGGCAAACAAGCCTGCTCTGTTACTTCTTCTGTTACTTTGTTATACTCTCCTTCCCCCTTATTATTAGTGTGAAAAGGTTCCAAAGTGGAATGAACCAGAGCCCACACTTGTCCCATTGTTACCCAGATGCTTCTGAGCTCCCCTTCTTACTCACCACAGGGATTGCTTGGGAGTACTTGAGTGTCCTCCAGCTTAGTTCCACGTTCTCCAACCATTGCTCCAGCGACCCTTCAACCTGGGTTTGAGTCTCCACATTGGGTGCTGCTTGCCAAGACCAGCTCAGTCATGGAGACCGCAACCCAGTGGTGCTAGAGGAATTAAAGACACACACACAGAAATATAGAGTGTGGAGTGGGAAATCAGAGCTGAGAGCCTTGAACAGTGATTTACCCACATATTTATTGACAGCAAGCCAGTCATAAGATTTACTAAAAGTATTCCTTATGGGAAATAAAGGGATGGGCTGAAACAAAGGGATGGATCTGGTTAGTTATCTGCAGCAAGAACATGTCCCTAAGGCACAGATCCCTCATGCTATTGTTTGTGGTTTAAGAACACCTTAAGCAGTTTCTGCCTTGGGTGGGCCAGGTGTTCCTTGCCCTCATTCTGGTAAACCACCAACCTTCAGCTTGGGCATCATGGCCATCACGAACATGTCACAGTGCTGCAGAGATTTTGTTTATGGTCAGTTTTGGGGCCAGTTTATGGCCAGATGTGGAGGCCTGTTCCCAACACCTGACCTCAGGTGATCCGCCCTCCTTGGCCTCCCAAAGTGCTGGAATTACAGGTGTGAGCCACCGTGCCTGGCCTCTCACGAGCTTTTTGAAGAAGATAACCCACTACTTAATTTGTTCCACGCCACTCATGCCAAAATCCCTTTGTCAGTTTTAGAGCAAACATCTGTAGGTTTCCCAGAGTAGAAAGTCTACCTAACCAGAGATGATAAACATATTGAAAATCTGCCTAACCAGAGTTGCTAAAAACATTTCTCAGAAATGAAATCTCAACCTTGCAGCATCATTCATATTGGAACCACTTGATATTAGTTTCTGGTTTTCATTTTCTGTTTTAACTTGCCTGTTACCAAATAGTATGAGTCATTAGCCATCCTCCCATAATGTTTATGGTATTTAGTAGTGTTTTCAAACAAATGTGGCATCAACGTGGTAAACATTTTAATAACTAGATGATACAAAAGCAGTTTCGTGTAAGTCATTAGATGATCTACCTGCTTCAGGTATTCTGGTTACCACTCTTCTCTTTGAAGTGTTGAAGTGTTCCAAAGACAATAGTATATTCTGAGAACTTGCATAGTAATTTCCTTTTGGAAGCTAATGGTGGGGATACCAGAGCTCATATGAAAATATTCAAAGTAGACTGAGGCACTACCAGATTCTGTGTATATATTGCCACATTTGTTTAAGCAAACAGAAGGTTTGTAATCCACAGCTCACATGAAAGTATTCAAAGTAGGTTGAGGCACTACCAGATTCTGTGTATATATTGCCACATTTGTTTTTTAAGCAAACAGAAGGTTTGTAATCAGGTTACAAGCTAACCAACAGATGACCTGTTTCTGTCTTTCATTGTTATAAACCTGTACTGTCAGCTTAGATTTAGAAGTTAATCTCTCATAATAGATCAACAACTGTATTTCCACCATAGATAGAATGGTAGGCTATCCCTATGGCTTAGGGTGTTAAGGAAAGGTCAAATTCAGTATCTATTAAAAGACAACAAAAACCAAAAACTTCCGTTCCAGTTAAGTAAGGTGAACACATTATCTCCTAGTTCTCTCTCTTCATTGATTTCCCTTTCAATATATTTTAGCTAAAAGATTTTATACTCTAAGAAAAACAGTAAGGCAACATAGTAAATCTGTATAAGATATTTTATTTGGAAATTGAGTTGAGAGGCTATTCATTTTTAGACTGAGATAATAAGTAAAAGCCCCATTCATATGAGTGCAAACCTAAAGTAATAGTGGACTGCTGAGGGGCAGTGGGGGTGGTAGGGTCTGTCTGCTTGTCATTGCATTGCTAGAACCCACGTCTGCACCTGCCATTTATTTACAAAGCATTGCCAGGCTCAGGATTTAGAGTGACTGAAACAGATTCTGTCCTCTGGAGCTTAGGGGGCCTCTATGTAACCTGTTAACAAGTTTGGTTTTAGTCACATTGGCAATAGATTTTTCAAAAAGCTAACCAGCAGTAAGAACATCCAGTGCTCACTAGAATTTTTCAAAATAAAGGCAACTTTCACCATTCAGAGTTCTGTGGTTTGCTCTTGGAATGTTTGAGGAATACCACAAATCCTTGCTTAATGACAGAGTCATAAAAATCACATCATGAATAGCATCTCTAATTTGTGCCCAACCACACACAAACACTAACATATAATTACAGTTCGGATCATTCATGTCAGACAATGGTCACAAGCCGGTCTTTCTTCACCAGTAACTTTCAGAATAAAGCATACACGTTTTCCTTCTCTTGAAGACCACTAAAGCATATCCTTTGAGAGCACCTAGAGTGTTGCATAAGTACTTTTTGCTTTTAAGATAAAAATAATCAAAATACGGGAGTCAGTTTTGTAAAAATAAGTTATGGTTCCAATTGCTCAGTGTTTAAAAGCAAGAAAGGAAGCAAGCAAACGAACAAAAAACCCAAACAACAAAAAACCTTTTCTATTGAGTAAGAAAAATCTATGGGCTCTGGGAGGAAGTTGGAGTCCTTAGTGGCTCAGGCTCAGGGTTATCAAGAATTGTCCTCTGGCTTGAGGGATAGTTTAGTCTTAAAGAGTAGCACAGGCCTTGGCTCCAACAAACCTCTATAAACTGAAGTCTGCTACACCCACGCCCCCATGGCCTCTTGTGTTTGCTCCTTCATCACCAGCCTTCTTCTCGGGTCACCCACTCATTCATACGGCTTAAAGATCTCAAAGAGCAATTGGTGATATCTTCAACAATAACCTCATCTTGTGGGCCAACAGAGAAAACATTCACAGCGTTCCTTGAAGGTGTTGACATGATGCAAATTCTTTATTTGCATCATGTCAAATAACATTCAAGCATATCATTCAGTGTTGCAATAAGACAAGCTCCTTTCAGAGATGCTGGGAAAGCTGGCTTTTGCCTCCAAATATTGCTCCCTAATTTGGCTCCTTCTATACATTTCCACTAAAAGCCTTGCCCGGAGCAAGAAGGAAGCTTACCCAGTCCACCCCCCCCATTGCCCCTGGCTCCTCTTCCCCTTTCCAATGCTAGCAGTAGGGCAAGAGGGAGGTTTATTTTCAACGTGAAACTTAACTGTATATTTGATTCCTTTTACCAAAGCCTGCATTAAGGCTAGGCATTAAAAAACATACATACCCACAAACTGTTGAGATAGTGAGCATTGTTTTAAGCTATTCATCTCTTTGTCAAAAAATATATATAGCCTGAAACCATCACTAAAGTAGCAGATTCTACTTTTTTTAATTTGACTTTTCCAAATTCTGTTGGTCTCACACTTCAAGTTCATTTGTGCCACATGTGCATAAACTAACCTACCTTCTCAATATTTTGCAATTTGTGAAAAAATAAAGCCTGTTGCAGGCATGAACAAAGGGGCAGGGAGGTTCCGGCCTGAGCATCTGGAATCCTATTGTGGTGGAGACTCCTAAAGTGTCGGTAGGAATCACACTCCTTTTCCTCCATTTAATAACAGACCCAATTCCCTCTCTACCTCTCTCTATTCACTGGCTACATGGCTGCCTAGTTAGGGACTATCTTTAGCTAGCTGTGTTCATGTAACTCAGTTTTGGCCAATACGATGTAAGTGGAAGTAAAAGTGATGCATATAACTGAAAAGGCTTGCTCTGGACTTCTTCACCATCCTCTCCCTCATCTGGCTGGGGGGAATCAGTACGAGGACAGAGCCAACTGACCTGCCTGAAACTCTTTACCTTGTGGATCTGCTCACCTTTGAGCTGAATTTGAGAAAAAACGAACTTCTACTCCTTGTTTTAGACACCAGGGTTTTGTATCTTTTCCTTACAGCAGCTTGCTCTATACTTTAACCAGTACAGCAAGAAATGTATTATTTCCTGACAAACACTACCAAGAATTTCCCCCTACCCACTAAACGACTTTGATTGATTAAGACAACTTAAAAGCCAAATTAATGGAATTAAGTAACATTTATTTTACATAAAACAATTTCCAGAGAATACATTTAAAAGCCATCTAGATACTGATTTTTTAGCATTACAAAAAATTGAGAGGCACAATTGAAGTATTCAAATAAATTGTGGGGGTGGAGGCGGGGACTACGCTCACTATCTATGTTGTTCCTTAGTCACTTAAAGGCTCCGCGTGCAAGAGTCTTTACATGAGGCAGTAGTGCACTTTCATTTAGTAGGAATAAATCACATAAAATATATACTTTTATACAGAAAGTGTTATTGTGTTGTCATTTTCAATTACTTATAAAAAGTTCATTTGAATTGCACAAAAGTTCTCTTTAAAATTGATAACTCCCAGAAGACAGGGCTTAAAACTGTCTAAATAATTCATTACAAACAATTAGGTTTCCATTTATCCATAGATTAAAACAAAACTATGAAGAATTACATTACTCAAGTGGGACATTTAAAATGTTTTCATAGGAAAATAGGTTTACATGTTTGTCCCTAGTCAGCTAAATTCCCCACCCCGCAACTTTAAAACAGATCACACGATGTCCAAAGTTTTAAATCACAGCACCTATACCATAGTACAGTGTGGATATGTTTCCATTAATTCATTTTATGTCTCATTCTATTATAGTATCAGATTAGCAAAAAGGCACCTGGGTACATTCTTCAGAACAGTTTTGGTCATTAAAAAAAAATTACACATTTATAAGCAGTGATTTCAATCATGTTTAAAAACAAAAATATTAAACAAATTCATTTCCTAATCCAGATGGTACAGAATCCATGACACTTCTGCAGGCACTTCACTTTCCATAGAATTTCTTGTTCAGCAGGTATATGAGAAGGTTTACATTCACTTTAACCTTATCAAACATTTTCATTACAGCTACTCCTTCATATTGCATCTGAAGTAAATCCTGAAATTGTAAAAAGCATCATTAAATCTCAACTTTGATATTTTGTGCATTAAAAAAAACATATTAGATGAATTTGTCGACAAAAGTCAGATTCAATTGACCTAATCACCCAGGTGGGGTCTAACTATGTTGCCCAGGTTGGTCTCAAACTCCTGGCTTAAGCTATCTTCCCACCTCAGCCTCCTGAGTAGCCAGGACTACAGGCGCATACCATAGCAACAGGCCACAGATGGGGGTTCTAAAACTTAAGTGTACATCACAATCATCTGGTTAAAAACACAGGCTAAAAACACAGGCTGTATGGGCTCCTCCCACAGGAATTTCTTATTTTGTAGCTCTCTGGTGGGGCCCATTAATTTGCATTTTAATAAATTCCCAACTGATTGTGACTTAGATGAAAGAAAATAGTTTTTTAGAATTGATAAGGGCTGTATGAAAGAAAATGATCATTAAGTTAATGTCAGGTATATAATTATAATTTCATTTTTAATTGAAAATGTCAAAACACAAAGTTTTGGCTAGATGCATATTCTTTAGAAAGCAGTGTTTTCTGGCTGGGTGTGGTGGCTCATTCCTGTAATCCCAGCAGTTAGAGAGGCTGAGGCAGGTGGATTACTTCAGGTCAGGAGAGTGAGACCAGCCTGGCCAACATGGTGAAACCCCATCTCTACTAAAAATACAAAAATTAGCTGGGCGTGGTGGTACACACTTGTAATCCCAGCTACTCAGGAGGCTGAGGCAGGAAAATCACTTGAACTGAGTAGGCAGAGACTGCAGTGAGCCGAGACTGCACCACTGCACTCCAGCCTTGGTGATAAAGACTGTCTCAAAAAAACCCAAAAACAAAAACACAGAAAGCAGTGTTTTCTAAAGTGAAGTGAACAAGACAATTCAGTGGGGAGGCAAAAAGAATATTAGAATTCCTATTTCTATTTACTTTTTCTCATTTTTTGACCTTTTTGTATATATTTTATACAGCACGTTTTAGAGTCCAATAGCAGAAGCATGTATACTTTACAAATAACTATGTATGGAGAGAAGTGCTCATACTATTTCCTGATGAAGTGACCAAAGTTTGGAGACCATTGTACAAAGCAGTGGTCTGTACTTCTTGATCTAGGCTACTTCTGTTTCTGTACTGAGAACAAGCCCTTATTCTTAAGTCGAACTATCATTCCGTTTTTCACTGTCAGCATATAAACAAAGGAAATCAACTCTCTTATTAAAATAAGTAACTGGGTCACACCAGCCATATGCATGAAAGTAAGCCGTAACATTTCATAGTCACACAGGTACAGGAAACCTTTCCCAGTGGAACGTGTAATTCCTGAGCTGTCCTGGCCCAATAGCTAGGTCTTATTTTCTTGTTTCTAGCAAGGTCAATTGTAGAAGTTGGAGTCATCTTTGAGAGAACTTTGACTCTTGCCAGCTTCCTCCTCCACTTCCTCAATTACCTCTAACTTCACTCAAGTAAACTCCTACATTATTCAGATATGCTTCTAGAACTAAAATTCTATAGGGAATTGAAGTCCTTTCATCAATAATTCTTTTAGCTATTTAGAGTGTAGAGGAGATTCACTTTTCCTTTGGGAAATGAAACATCTGTTAAAGTCTACTGGAAAAGAATTAAACCAATAGAGTTAGATTGAAAAGGTATGGCACATGTAGGGGAAGTAGCTGGGTCCCCAAAGTAGGGAGCAGAGAAAACATGGCTTGACTCATGACTTGAAAAGCAGACTTTAGTTTTAGCTCTGCCATTTGCTATCTTAAGACCTTGCAACATGACACAACTTCTCTGAAGTTCTGTTTCCTTGTGTGTAAATTGGGGATAACACTGCCAATTTCACAAGGGTGCTACTGGGAATGAGATATGAGATTAAGGTATATGCAAACCCTTTGTAAGCTACTCGTCTTGCAGGATCAACTGGAATCCTATGAGACAGGCAGCAGACTAGAGTGATGAAGAACTTGGATCCCAGCTACCTCTTCCATAATTAGCTCTCTGAACCTCAGTTCTTCATCTAGGAGAGGAAGAAGGCCCACCCTGCAGTCCCTGATAAATACCTGACATTATTTTTATAAGCAGAACATATATCACATAAGTCATATCCTCCTGTTACCTATATGACCTATAGTTATAGGATATAATTCTATCCTACGGTTTTCTTTAGGAACTGAAGGGAGAATGGGCTGAAGATAACCAAGAGACATAGAGCTGTAATGTTAGAAGTGACTTTCTTTAGTCCTTTCAAACTTTGGTCCTGTTCCCGGTCCTTTATTCACAGTAAAGACCTGGCCATCACATTTCTCTTTGGCAAGTTACACATTCATGCAATTGACTGAAAGCTGCATATATAAATAGAAGTCAGCCTTTACATCTGACAGCTATCAAATGCAGGGCTGGCTCCGTAGGTATGCAATCTGTGCAGCTGCACAGGGTCCCATGCCCAGGGTTTTATTCTCTTCTGTCATCTCCTAAAATCCTTAACAATTATAAAAACAGGGTGCTGCATTTTTATTTTGCTCTGAGCCTTGCTAATGATGTAGCCAGTTCTGATTATGTGCTACTGATTTTAAAAACCCAAGACATATTGGTCACCTGCATATAGCTAAGGATTAACATTTCACAATCCATTATGTGTATAAATGAATAGTATGAACAGCTAATCTTACTGTATACAGAATCCTTAACAAAGGAACAAGTGAAGCTTGGTTTTTGTACCAGTACTCAAAGGAAGTCTCATGGAATTATTGCTTTCTCTCTAAACACAATAAAAGGTGTCTCCTGGTCACTTGTGACTTATTGGTTCAGTTGACATTGACTGGCCCTGGATCATTTCCTTCTTGGCAATCACATATGTCTTTTGCTATTTCTACAGAGGAATCACTAACCAAAGGGTATCACCACAAGCACCTTCTTTTCTCTTCCTGTATTTATCTATTACACAAAGTAACTGAAGACCCTAATTAGCTAAATTGTTAAATGGATACATTTAGTGACATTTAAAGTAAGTTAGAAAACAATATTGTTTACTTAAAAATACTTTCCATAATTACGTAACAGCTTTCATCTTATCTTCAAATTCTAATTTACTCCATTATCAAATCCATTCAGCTCCTGTTTTTCTTTTTCTTTTTTTTTTTTTTTTTTTGAGACGGAGTCTCGCTCTGTCGCCCAGGCTGGAGTGCTGTGGCCGGATCTCAGCTCACTGCAAGCTCCGCCTCCCGGGCTCACGCCATTCTCCTGCCTCAGCCTCCCGAGTAGCTGGGACTACAGGCGCCGCCACCTCGGCCGGCTAGTTTTTTGTAGTTTTTAGTAGAGATGGGGTTTCACCGTGTTAGCCAGGATGGTCTCGATCTCCTGACCTCGTGATCCGCCCGCCTCGGCCTCCCAAAGTGCTGGGATTACAGGCTTGAGCCACCGAACCCGGCCCTGTTTTTCTTTTTAAACTTACAAGGGCTGCCAGAAAAGAAGGGCTCTGGCACAGACTCCCATGATGGGGAGGTAATTCCAGTGCATGCAGCCATGGGCTGCACAGACAGTGAGGCCAGAATTCACATCACTCTCAGGATCTGAGTGAGATGATTCATGTAAACATATGCAAAATACCTGGAAACCATTTTGTAAGTAGTTTGGGGCCCAGGTAAAAAGATGTTATTTCCATGTAAAAAGTGTTAGATCAAAAAAGAAAAATTCAATTACCTCTTTAAACTGATTTTGTGCTAAGGATTAAGAAGTTGGGGGTAGATGAACATTTGTTTGCACTGCCCTCTTAACTTTTTTTTTTTTTTTTTGGCGCACAGAAACTGGATTTCTCAGTTTTCATTTGTGTGTATGTGGCTTTTATGATAAAATAATTTATATTGCAAACATCATTTTTCTATTTATAGATATCTGTTTTGCATAATGCCTTTCATTTCTGTGATCACAAACATTTGGCAAATAGAGTTAATAAACTGATGTAAAAACTATTTTAGAGGCCAGGTGTGGTGGCTGATGCCTGTAATCCCAGCACTTTTGGAGGCTAAGGCTGGCAGATCACTTGAGCCCAGGAGTCTAAGACCAGCCTGGGCAACATGGCAGAACCCCGTCTCTACAAAAAATACAGACATTAGCCAGATGTGGTGGTGTGCACCTGTAGGCCCAGCTACTTGAGAGACTGAAGCAGGAGGATCGCTTGAGCCCAGGAGGTTGAGGCTGCAGTGAACCATGATTGCGCCACAGAGTTCCAGCCTGGGTGACAGAGCAAGACCCTTTCTCAATGCCCCCCCTCCCCCCACAAATAAGAAAACCCATTCTAGGAAAGAGGGAGAAATGAGATCATGAAAGTTCCAGTCCTGGGCATACATAGTCTTAGAAAGAAATGCAAGTTTCCAATAAAAGGAAAATTTATAGCATTTATTTAATAGCTCTGAATACTTTTAAATTATATTCTGTTGTCTAAGCTTTAAAATGGAAACATGGGCCGGGCACAGTGGCTCAAGCCTGTAATCCCAGCACTTTGGGAGGCCGAGATGGGCGGATCATGAGGTCAGGAGATCGAGACCATCGTGGCTAACACGGTGAAACCCCATCTCTACTAAAAAATACAAGAAAAAAAAAACTAGCCAGGCAAGGCGTTGGGCGCCTGTAGTCCCAGCTACTTGGGAGGCTGAGGCAGGAGAATGGTGTAAACCCGGGAGGCGGAGCTTGCAGTGAGCTGAGATCCGGCCACTGCACTCCAGCCTGGGTGACAGAGCGAGACTCCGTCTCAAAATAAATAAATAAATAAATAAATAAATAAATAAATTAAAATGGAAACATGGCTTAGAGAAACTGACTGCTATAGTTTGCCAGCTAGAAGCATATTAATTTCCAATCATTTGAAAAGTCACAGCTTTTAAAAATCATCAACACTTAACAAATATTGGCAAAGAAAGCTGGCACTGGTTTTCTGTTAAACTTTATTGTTGTCATGGAGAGTAAGAGCCAGGGTAGCAATGTAGGATCCACATATAAAATTTATCATCAATGTGCAGAAATTCCAGCAGCTTACCTGAATATTGAGTTGCACCTTTTCCATCTCAACACCAAGGAATTTTGATCTTACATCGAAAATGCCTACATCTTCAGTAGCTATGATATCAAATGTAACATTCTTAAACCTGTGAAGAAGGGAACATTCATACATGTGAAGTTACAAATACAGATGTGCTTAAAGCTGCAACAAACTAATGGAATCTCAAATAATCATTTTTAAAGAATGGCTTGTTGAGAAAATCCTAAGGAAGTCACCAAAAACCTCACATCATCTTTCCTCCAATTCTGCTTTCCAAACACTAAGTTTGATGGCTATTGTCAAGATCTGTAGCTCACAGAGTTCTGACATAGGTGGTTTATTACAGAAGAAATAGAAGATATCATCCTTGCTCTTCAAGAGCATAAAATATAGTTGGAAATATGTGAGTCACAGAACATGAACATTACTGACCTATAGCCAATTGAGTACTTCAGATGATAACTTTTACAGAAACTTTAGGCCAGGCGCGGTCGCCTGTAATCCCAGCACTTTCGGAGGCTGAGGTGGGGCGGATCGCCTGGTCAACATGGTGAAATCCCGTCTCTACTAAAAACACAAAAATTAGCTGGGCATGGTGGCACGTGCCTGTAATCCCAGCTACTTGGGAGGCTGAGGCAGGAGAATCACTTGAACCTGGGAGGTGGAGGTTGCAGTGAGCCAAGATCGTGCCACTGCACTCCAGCCTGGGCAGCAGAGTGAGACTCCATCTCAAAAAAAAAAAAAAAAAAAAAAAAAACTTCAAAAGAGGAAGAAGCTTCTCTTCTGAGTTGGTGTTGTCAGGAGGTTTTATGGGATAAACAGAAGCCAGGCTTTGAATACAGGCAGGAGTTAAAGAAGAGACAAATGCCAGTGAGTCTGGCTTCCCTTGAGATTTTAGGACAAGAGAGTGATGGAACAATGGGCTCATGACCCCTTTAAAATGAGGCAGCACCTCGTGCCTGATGTGGGGCTGTGAAGGAGGGTTTGTTTTCTCCACCACACTGAATACACACACTCATAGCATGCTTTGGAAATGGCTCTGATCCAGGGGTTGGCACAGCCTATTTTAAATGAGAAAGGTGCTATTTTGCAATGGTAGATAATTCATCCATCAAGACCAAAAGATAGCCTTTTACTCTCATTGCTATGACTCAGTTCTGGAGGTTCACCAACCCAAACATATTGCACAAGCCACGGGAAAGACAACCACTGAACACACTACATATGACTGATAGCACCAGATGCTGAGGCCAAGGGAAGAGTAGCCATGACAATTCGTGTATTCTTCCCTTGTCACCCATCAGTAATCAAGGTTAGGCCTTGCTAGACCAAATGGAGCTCTCTCCAAGGCCACAAGAAATCAAACGGCATGCGTGTTCTATGCAGATTCCAGGTCACACTTACTGGTTTGTTTGAAGATCATCTACATCTAGCAGGACACCTTTCTCGTGCAGCTTTGCCGCAGTGTACTTCACTGGCTTTGCTCTCTTCGTCCCTTTGGGTTCTCCTTTCCCATCCAGTTTAATTGATCTCCGAGTATTTCTGACAAAATAAGAACAGACCATTTGTGGTTATGATGGCAAATGCAGAGGCTTCTGGTAGTGCAACTACCATACCCAGAATGACATCGCTGTTCATACCTGGCCCTCAGACACTGGATAGACACCTTTTTATTTTGTGATGGTAGGTAATTTCATCCATAGAGTAAAACTTCACTACTAAACTGTTTGAGGGGAAAGGGATTTCCCAAGTGACTGAAGTTTACATGACAGACTAACATTTTTCATATAACTTACACTCTATTTTCTCAGGTATATTGAACCACGTGGCTATCTTTAGTCATTTCAGAAGTAGCTTTGGTGCAATAACATGAACTGTGTGGTCCTACATAAAGATATCACCAGGACTGTTTTAATCTATTTAACAAACACCATGTGGCCAGCATTGTTCTAAGTGCCTTATAAATATTACCTCACATTTCCAAAATTAACATTTCCATGTACTTTTAAATTAATAAATTCCTTTGCTATATACTATATCATGTAGCTCTCATAACCATACTTGTGAGTCTGGTACTGTTTGTTTTTTGTGGGGAGGTTTTTTTTTTTGAGATGGAGTCTTGCTCTGTTGCCCAGGCTGGAGTGCGGTGGCATGATCTTGGCTCACTGCAGCCTCTGCCTCCTGGGTTCAAGTGATTCTCCTGCCTCAACCTCCAGTTGGGATTACAGGCACATGCCACCACATCTGGCTAATTTTTGTATTTTTAGTAGAGAAGGAGTTTCGCCATGTCAGCCAAGCTGGTGAGGGTGGTACTCTTAATTCCACCTTAAAGATGAGAAAACTGAGGCTCAAAGTTCACTGAACTGGGCTCAAGATCACACAATGTAAGAGAGAATCAGAACCCAAATCCAATTCGCCCAACTGTGGATCTTGTGTGAAATGCCTTAAAGTAAATCACTAACAATCTCTTTTCTACTGAAAATAAGCTTGACCAACTTCTTCCTTGCATGTATATGTATATATTCTTCCTTCCTATATTTAGTGTATAGTGTATATACACTATACACTATATAATGTATATATTTATGTAATTGTAAATGAATATGCACACTATGTATAGTGTGTATATACATATTTAGTGTATTTTTTTGTGTGTGTATATATATATAGAGAGAGAGAGAGGGAGAGAGAAAAAGAGAGAGAGAGAGAGAGAAAGAGAAACAGAGAGAAGCCCGAAGCAAATGAACTAAAATTCAGGACTAGTGGGTGTCAAATCAATAAGGTTTAAATGTGGCTACATCCCTTTATCAAATCTTCTGTGATTTCAGCAATCCAACTTCTGAGTGTTTATTCCAAGATGTGAAATCAGTTTGTTAAAGAAATGTCTGCACTCCCATGTTCACTGCAGCACTACTCACACAACAGCCAAGTTATGAAATCAACCTAAGACTCTACTCACAGATGAACAGGTAAAGAAAATGTGGTACATACACACACAGGGGAATACTATTCAGCCCTAAGAGAAAGAAATTCTGTCATTTGGGGCAATGTGGACAGAATTAGAGGACACTATGAAAAGTGAAATAGGCCAGGCACAGAAAGGCAAGTACCACATATTCTCACTTACATGTGGAATCTAAAAAAGTTGAACTCATAGAAGCAGAACAGAATGGTGGTTACAGAGGCTGGAGGGTGGGGGAAATGGGGAAATGATGGTCAAAGGATATGAACTCTCAGGTGGAATCAGTTTTTTTGAAATCTATCGCACAGTGTGGTGAATATAGCTAATAATAGTGTATTGTACATTTAAAAACTGCTAGGAGCAAATTTCAAGTGTTCTCATCACAAAAACTAAGTATTTGAGGTGCTGCATATGTGAATTAATTATTTCATATTGTAATAACAAATTATAACATCATCTTGTACCTCATGAATACATAAAATTATAGTCAATTTGCAACAAAATTTAAAAGATCTATGATTTTTAAATGCAACAGATTTTTCCATACAGCACCATTTCCTCCTGCCAATTGGATGACAAGGATTATATAAAAATATTGCACTACATATTTAAATGGGTAATTAAAATTTAACTAGCATTGATCATAGTCTAGTGATAAGAATAATTACTAAGCAAAGGATATTCATTAAAAATGGCTATACTGTATATAAACACCTATAATACTTATGCTAATGGATAATAGACAGCTACCAAATTTTGCCAGTTGTGTCAATAATAATTTTTTAAAACCATTAAGCAATTTAAAAACATTCAGCTACTCTGTGCAATTAGTAAACATCGGCATTATCTAACATTATCAATTATATAAATATAGTCCAAAAACAAGAGATTTTAAAAACAATAGTATTTTAAAAAATCTTTGACTAAAAAAGACAAAAGGAACAATGAAAGTGCTTCCCCAACTACTAATGCTATTTGTTCAATATGCAACAGGTAAGTCACTTTAGTTCTAGTGCTGGTGGGGAATTGAAAAGCTTCTATTTGCTCCTGACTTCTTAGTTCACAGTGGCAAATAATAAAACTGAGACTCCAGTTTTCAGTTATAAGACAGAGCAAAAAGTTTTCTTCCATACCCAACCCAAATGCGTAGAAATGCAGAACTGACATCTCATATAAATCATGACATTACGAATGAACATGACATGATTTTAACTTACTTTCTTTTTAAGTTGTCTAAACAAGTCTTTATGTAGGTGTCATAATAATTGATTTGCTCTTCATAAAATGCTGCCTTCTTGTTAAGTGCATTCAGGGTCTGCTGAAGTTTTGCCAATTCAGCTTTTCGAAGCTTACGATAGATTCTTTGATTTCGAATATCCTAAAACAACAAGTAAGGGCTATCATATTTAAGCAGAAGCTTGCTTTATGATATTGCCAATTTGGGACAAGAAGAATATCAAACAGTAGTAAGTCACTATTTGTAACTTGACTTGTAGCTTATTTCAGGCACCTTATTTTACTCTCAACATCACAGGGTTCCCATCCCTTTTTACTTCAGAACGGGAAAGTGTACATATTTCACTTTAAGAGGCTTGTTAACATTAATTTTTTTCTTGATGGAAAGGCAAATAAGTTATTTTAGAATAACCACTATTTAGTTTAAGGAAAAATTGTGTTTTAAAAGGGGCACAAAGCAGCAGAAATGCAATTTCTTCAGACTTTTTTTTTTTTTTAGATGGAGTCTTACTCTGTCACCCAGGCTGGAGTACAGTAGCCTGATCTCTGCAACCTATGCCCCTGGGTTCAAGTGATTCTCCTGCCTCAGCCTCCTGTGCAGCTGGGGCTGCAGGCCTGTGCCACTATACCTGATTAATTTTTGTATTTTTAGTAGAGACAGGGTTTCACCATGTTGGCCAGGCTGGTCTTGAACTCCTGACTTCAAGTGATCTGCCTACCTTGGCCTCCCAAAGTGCTGGAATTACAGGCATGAGCCATTGTGCCTGGCCTCTTCACACTATTTTGAATATTCCTCTTTGAATAGTACTTTAAACTAAAAAGGTTTACATTTAATTGTTAAATTGATTTTTAAAATAAGAAAAGAACAAACTTTTTCATCTGACAAATATTTCTCAAGGTTTGAAAAAACAACACTAGCCTGTCAAGACCGAGTGAAAAGATTCAACATTGATAAGTATTACTTGGCTTTAAATAGAATTCCTAGAACATTAAGTTGCATAAGCTGCTTATAGCTTACAAGAGCTATGCTAAATTTAAACTTGCAGATATACTTTTTTTGGTAATTCTAATTGGTAAGTTATGAAAGTGTTTGACTTAAGAAAATGATGCCTGTTTAATATTGTTTTTCTTTTGTAGACAAATTAAAAACCATTCCCCTAGGAATTTAAAGAAATACCTACATACACATACACTCCCCCCACAACTTCCCCATGCCCTTAGGTAAAAATTCTTCATAAATAGAATATTAGAATAGAATATTCTTCGTTAAATAGAATTCTTCATTAAATAGAAATTCTTCATATAATAGAATATTCATTAAATAGAATATCATGTCTTCATGATAGCCTTTTTCTTTTTTAAAGCAAAAGCATGTATTTATCTACCCCATATTCCCAAATAGAAATATTTCTACCCCAAAACTAAAGAAAGAAATGCTATTTCCCTTGAGTCACTTGGGCTAGAATGAATAAGCCTACTGCCACAATTGAACACAACTTTCTATCAAAGAACAAAGCTGGGCGCATTTCCCTCCCAGAACATGAGAAAATTTATTATTTTTTTTCTGGTCATTTAACTGCCTTTAACCTCTAGATCCATATTAATTTGCATGTTTGAATAAAAAGAATGAAATATCCTTCTAACTCAAATATATACTTCCTTATCCTTGACAAACAGATCTCAGCCACTTCCTGTGATGTGTCATTGCACTAAGTTGAGATGCTTTGCTCAGGAAGTTTCTCAAGTGTAAAAATACGGGATAAGAAAACAGAAACTAATCTTCAAGTCTGAACTGCATTTAGGCTAAATAGCTTAAAAACAAATGATCAGAGACACAGAGTTCATCTCAATGGCAGGTTCTAAGAGCAACTGAGCTATATGACAACTAGCATCTCAGGAGAAAACTCTTCCAAATAATGTTATTTTTAAAACTAGCTTAAAGATATAGACCAAACTTGTCAAGTACATTTTTTAGTATTTATTTCTGGTCTGTTTCAACTCTCCTAATGACTTCAAAGTGTTGTGATTATTTTCTCTTAAAAGTCATCAACTGCTTGGGAGGCCGAGGCGGGCAGATCACCAGGTCAGGATTTCGAGACCACCCTGGCCAGCATGATGGAACCCTGTCTCTACTGAAAATACAAAAATTAGCCAGGCGAGGTGGTGTGCGCCTGTAGTCCCAGCTATTTCGGAGACTGAGGTAGGAGAATCGCTTGAACCTGGGAGGCAGAGGTTGTAGAGAGCTGAGATCACGCCACTGCACTCCAGCCTGGGCAGCAGAGTGAGACTCCACCTCAAAAAAAAAAAAAAAAAAAGTCATCAACTGCTTTGAAACCTTGAAAAATCTGTAACATTGAAGAGTGCAGTAACCACAGCATATGCAACCATGAATCCCTACTGCCACCTCACAGAGTGCCCAGCACTTGACTGGTGATTAGCAAATGTCTGCTAAGCGAAGAAGAAAGAATACTGTTTCCAAAAACCTTGGCAATCTCATTGAGAATGTCTTGGTATTTATTTTTGGATGACACGTGTCCAGTCTGTTCCAATGTCCGAAGATTCCTCTGGATTTTCCTCTTCTTCTGCTCAAGAGGCAGCTGTGCATCTTCAATCATAGATTGGCTATGCTTCATTTCTTCTGGAGTCCTGGAATCTATCATTGCACGGCTCACCATGTCCGTGGCATGGTCTGCCTCCTGAAAAGAGAATATCAAGATGCTGATTTTTCTCTGATCCCCTAATTTCACAGTTCATAAGCTACACAATGCAAGTTAATGTCAAAATGAAAGTAGTCCTCCAGCCAAAGTTCAAAGACTAGAACCAGAACATGTTCTTCCTGAGATTTGAAGTTTGAAAGGAATTACTTCATCTTTTTGATAGCAAGCCTTATTTGGGAACAATTATCAATAGCTGCTTTATTCTCAAGGTGGCAAATCACCATAGTAATGGACATATTTTAATGGGTAACTGCTACTTTGTAATTCCCCAGATGGAAGGATTTCGATTCCTGGACAGTCTAGCCGAGGAAACTAAAACTAGATTATCTATTGAAATGTGGCCATGAGAACCCTGAATGTTCAGAACCCAGCTAAACTCTCACACATCAGCCATGTTTATGGAGAGTCCTAAACTAAACCAACAGAGGCACTCAGAGAGCTTTATTCTTATAAGGGAATCACAAACCAGCAACTCTGAAAAACCTGCAAAGTTTCTTTGAGCCAAAGGGAATAAGATAGCACATCATAAATTCCCAAACAAATAATTAGTAAATGAATGAATGAATGAATACTCTTTGGATAGTCTGTAAAAGGAAACAGTAATAAAAAGAGACTATTGGTCTTCCCATTTCATTGTACGAGACAATTGACTGACCCAATAGATGAAGTCTAAGGAAACGACTGTTAGGCACAGTAATGTCAGACATAGGACAGGTAGGTCAACATTATTGACACAGGAACATTATTACCAGGTTAGCAGTAAATAACAAAAGCAGCAGCCAACATTGTTGAGCACTTAATATACGCCAGATACGAATGTACCCATTTAACATGTTTTAACTCAATCCTGGCTGTGAACTGGGTATTATTATTAATCCCATTTTACAGTTGAGGAAACTGTGGCACAGCAATGCTTCTAAGTGCACAGAGTTACACACCTAGGAGGTGCAGAGGTATACTTGATCTCAGAAGTCTGTGTTCTTAGTCACTTATTCATGACACATTTAGGGGAAAATGAAAAAGTAAAAGTCTTTTATACTAACCTAGTGTAATATTTACTCACATTGTTGAAAACATGTTCACACATTAAAAAACGTGATTTGAAGTTTAGTTTTACATTTTTTATTAAAAATTTTTAAAAGTTAGAGATGGGGGTCTCACTGTGTTGTCCAGGCTGGTGTTGAACTCCTGGGCTCAAGCGATCTATACATCTCAGCCTTCCAAAGTACTGGGATTACAGACATGAGCCACCATGCCCAGCCTTTTATATTTTTTAAATTAAAAACCATTACAAGGATTCCTTGGCAATCAATTAAATTAAGAATGATCCAGGAAAATTATGTATATAGCTCTGCTAAGAAGTAGTTAATTAAATAATTAACTTTTGTTTAGGGAGTGGCAATTATTGGTACTAAAATAACAACCTTAAATTTATTTTAGAATGAACAATGACAGATTTTCAAAGATGTTAATAAAAAGCTAAATGCAAGATTGTTGTGAAACCTTACTTATGCTAACATAATGATGCTTTGACCCAGTGGACTCAATAGTTGCTTCTGAAGCATTTGGAAAACATCTTTAACATGTGAGATGCTTATTTGTTTCAAGTTAGTAAATACATAACATGGGAAAGGTATTTTTCAATATCTTGTCAGCTAGAACTCTCTCAACTGACTTACTTGCCCATCTACTGTGTGATAAATACTATGATGAACATTTCCAGGCTTTGAAAAACCCAGAACTATCATCCTAGGTTAAGACAAAAGTATATCCGGCATGAATTTGGCGCTGTATTTTCTATTTCATTCCCATTGATACTTCATACAGGTTTATATATGGCTGAACTCAGTCCACTAGAGTAATAGATAAAATTCCTTACTTCCGGACCATGTCAGATACAGTTTCTCTGAGATAATAAACATTTGGCATAAAGATTTACTAAGAAAATCAACTCCTATTATTATTTTACACTTAAAGCCAAATTACCTGTTGCGCAGTTGCTGGTGTCTCTAAGATTTCTGTCAATGTGTTCCCTGGCTGGTTCCGGATCACATCAATTATCAGCTTCTTGGTCCTTAACAAAACAGAGAAAGAGACAAGACTTTGAGACTGTAGTCCTTATGCACAAAAATCTGTTTCTCCTAAGAGAGTGCACAAACACATACAATACTGAAGCTTCAAAGATAATACCTTACAATAAAACATTCTTGCAGATATTCACCAGGTCTGCGGTAAGACTCTTGAAAATTTATGAATGCTTGATAATCAAAGTCTGGGCTTTATGTGTTTGATGTTGTAGGATTATACTGTCAGTAACATGGGCACAAGTGTATCACAAGATTTCCTCTCTAAATACCTTTCCTTCTTTTTTAGACCGAGACTACTTTTTGATGGGCAGGGGAACAAGTGCTGCTGATATGGCCTGCTACTGCAGAGTGCAGGAATGATATCTAATATTCTCCTTTCCTGACTTTAATAGCACCTAGACTTCTGGGTCGGCTTAATACCTCATAAGCCTTTAGGAGCCAGACTAACTGTCCTGCTATCAGAAAGCTATGAAAGAGTTTGAAGACCAGTGGGAGCAAATGTCCAGCGTGAGCTGTGGAGGCTTGGGCTGTCAGCTGACATAGCAGTGAGGAGGATGGTGTTCAAGGGCCTGACCAACTAACAAATAGGGTTAGGTCCTCATCTTCAGGCAGAATAGAATAGAAGAGCTTCTCAGTAAATAGTAAAGAGCTGGAAAATCCTTCTGGAAGTACGAAAACCATATGTTCTCTCATAGGTGTTTTTTATGGCAATTGCCACCCCTTCCTAGTGAGGGATCATGTTATGTAATTACATAAAAAGGTTTTAACACAAAAGATAAAGGGTCAAGTTTGTTCACTTTTACATAAGGTGGAAACAGTATTATTGGGAAATAAAAAAAATTTAAAAAGAAAAAAAGGGCCAGGCGCAGTGGCTTACTCCTGCAATCCCAGCATTTTGGGAGGCCGAGGTGGGAGAATTACCTGAGGTCAGGAGTTCCAGACGAGCCTGGCCAACATGGTAAAATCCCGTCCCTACTAAGAATACAAAAATTAGCTGGGCATGGTGGCGTGTGCCTGTAATTCCAGGTGCTCAGGAGGCCTAGGTGTGAGAATTGCTTAAACCCAGGAGGCAGAGGTTGCAGTAAGCTGAAAACATGCCACTGCACTCCAGCCTGGGTGACAGAGTGAGACTCCATCTCAGATAGATAGATAGATAGATAGATAGATAGATAGATAGATAGATAGATAGATAGAAAGAAAGAAAGATAGATAGATAGATAGATAGATAGATAGATAGATAGATAGATAGATAGATAGAAAGAAAAGAGAGGAAGAAAAGGAAACACAGACAAATGTTTGTTTAAATTATACATACACTGGTCTAATCGACGTCTGAAGTTTCACTTTTACTGTAGTCCCGTTATTGCATTTAACTTTAGTTATTTCAAAGTCATTATATGATATCACTGAATGACTAATTTTTCTTCCTAAACTCTAGCAGGAAATGTTCATGCAGCATGAAATTTAGAAATGAAAATAAAATTTTCACATTTTGAAGGATACGGGCAACTACTCCCAAATGACAGAGAAACCTTCCAAGTTAATTACAAATATATTACTTTTGAAAATAGGATAAAATCCAATAAGCCATCTGTAAACATCATTTTTCCCATTTCCTATTTATCAGAAGTCTGTGTGAAAAGAACAATCACAATGTGTCTTCCTTGCCTCCCTTCCCCCTGGCCTTTGGAGAACCATTTCCTCTGGCCCCATGACCCTTTGCTGCTGGGGATTTACAGGCTGTCTGGGAATGCACAGCTAAATACTCCATGGAGAGTCAAAGGTGGGCTCACAGCTAATTACGGCCACGTGGGGGATGGCATATTTCCTAAGGCGGCTGTGGCTGAGAAAGCCATGTATCCTTTCCTTCCTACACACCACCTTCCTCCAGCCATCATCATCAACGTATTAAACAGGAACACTGAGTTAAAAATAAAAGCTTTGGGTGATTTAAAAAGTGTAAATATAGTAACTTTCTTATTTGAAATAGTATTCTCAGAACTAATTGTGATATACAGTTTCTAGGGAACTTCTAGCTCTTTAGAGAAGCTGTGTAATGACCCAATGACTGGAGTCACTAAAACGTGCCCCACCAAAGACAAAGAATGTTTATTTGCTCAGGAGTTGCTGGAGGATAAACTGCTCACACAGCCTGTTTCTCTTGGGCTTCTACTGTATATCAGGCCTGTGGAATTCATTGCCAAAGTTCTACCTCAGACATAAATAACCATCCAGTCCCATGACAGGGAACCCACCTCCCTCCCACTACAGTGTGTCTAGTGCTTAAGGACAATGGGGACGGACAGATTTAAAACCAAATCTGTCTTGGCTTGGACTCTTGCTGCATATTAGACATGTGGATGTGTGCAAGTTATATAATCCTTGGGGGTTTTGTTTTTACATTTATAACACAGGAATCTCTCAGGACTGAGGCAAGGGTTGGATGAAAAGATCTAAAGTCTTCTGTGAGGTCTGGCACATGGTAAGCACTCACATGGTCCTTAAAGCTGTGCTGCCTATGATGGCCGCCACTGGCCACAGGTGACACTTGAGCACTTGAGACATGGCTAGTACAAACTGAGATGTGCTGTGTGAAACACACACTGGATTCTGAAGATGTTGTATGAAACAAAGAATGTACAATATCTCATCAATTTTTTACATTTATTACATATTTAAATATTTTTGCATATATTTGGTTAAATAAAATATATTATTAGAATCAATTTCATCTACTTCTTTTTAAAATGAGGCTTCTAGAAAACTTAAAATTACATGTGGCTTATATTAAATTTCTTTTGGAGAGTACAATATTGGCACATTCCATTCTCAAACAGGAGCTCACTCTAGAGGCCTGCCTTCCGGGGCCACCCAGTCATGGAACCTGGTTAGTCATAGGACTGTGGCCCGGAGGGAGACCTTTGAAAAACAATCCAATCCCTGATTGTACAAATGTGGCAACTAAAACCTAAGAGACTAGAGCTGCAGGAAACAAGTCCAATTCCCTTTCCAAATCCGCAGTTCCTGAAAAACCTATAGAGAAATGCCAAGACTGTATCCCTCTATCCCCTCTTCTACCGTATTTCCTTTTTCCAAGTGAAACCGCTCAGTCCCTTAAAGCTCCTCACAATGGCATCTGCAAAGAGCTCACAGTCCTGCTCACATTCCAGTTGCCAATGACCTTAACATGCATTCCCCTTGCCACCCCAGTCCAAATATAACATTCTGAATATGGTCTGACCAGCATAAATCAACTGCTTAGAGTATTGGCGCTGGGGCTCTTCAAATATGTAAGATAGGTTGATCCAAACCACGGGTCTTGCCCTCCTTTAATGAGGAGGTATCTAATTTTGAAAAAGAATTAAGGAAAAAAGAGAAAGAAATACACCAGGGAGTTTATTCATCATAGCTGTGCTCAAATTCCACTGTAGATAAATGAGCCCATATGGCGCTTGTAGGCTGGTGTGGCCCCTTGGGTTTGGCCCCTCCATTCATATGGCATCTATTATCACCAGTAGCATTCCTGAAGCTCTCCCTCTGTCATCTGCTTCTAGTGTGCCCAAGGTTGAAAAGGAATCAGTGTTTGTGGAAACCAAGCAATATTTTCAATATTTAAAATCCTAACTACACAATTTACATTATTAGCTCCAGATCTCAAATATCACCTTAGCCATTTAGTGCTCCTGCTAGTTTGGACCAAAAAACAAGGAAATCTTTCAGCTGGGATCATGGGACCTAAACTTAATCATGTGATAGGAAATTCTTAAGAGATGACAATTTAAGAACTCAAGCAGCTAAGTATGATTAAAAACCACAAATATTGCCTTCTACTTAAACGCACATACTTTTGTGGGAAACTAAGCTTAATTAAGGCCAGAAGGATCACATATTTTAAGCTGCATCATAAGTTATAATGAAAGGTTGACAATTGCATGGTTCTATATAATTTATATGGTATTAATTATAATTTCATGTGATCATCATAGCCCTTCCTTTCCCCTCTCCTCTACATTATGGAGGAGAAACTGATGGCGAGGCAACTTGCTGAGTTCCACGGTTAATAAGCGATAGATTGAGGTTATCACCCTATGTCATCCTAAGACCCCTCGACTAGGTTTTAGGATTCCTCAACCAGGCTTCTTCTTTCTTTCTTTCTTTCTTTTTTTTTTTTTTTTTTTTAAATATCCCTGTGCTTGGTAGTATCAGAAAAATAGCAATAGCCCAAACTGAGGTTCTCTATTCTATAAACATACACAAGGAAAAAAGAAATAAATGTTTCTTTCTACTCTGATATGTGCCCTTTGTCCCTCCTCTTTGTCCTGGAAAAATACTCCAGCCTCTGTCACTCAGTAACTGCTCAGCTAATAATTCTCATTATTTATTCTAAGATTCTTTTTTTTTTTTTTTTTTTTTTTGAGACGGAGTCTGGCTCTGCCGCCCAGGCTGGAGTGCGGTGGCCGGATCTCAGCTCACTGCAAGCTCCGCCTCCCAGGTTCACGCCATTCTCCTGCCTCCGCCTCCCAAGTAGCTGGGACTACAGGCGCCCGCCTCGTCGCCCGGCTAGTTTTTTGTATTCTTTAGTGGAGACGGGGTTTCACCGTATTAGCCAGGATGGTCTCGATCTCCTGACCTTGTGATCCGCCCGTCTTGGCCTCCCAAAGTGCTGGGATTACAGGCTTGAGCCACCGCGCCCGGCCTATTCTAAGATTCTTAAGAATGCAAAGAACAACGACCTTGCCCTGGACAAGTTGTAAAACTTTATTATCAAGAGTGTAGGCCCTGGAGGATTTAAAATCGTGTGAGTTTGAATCTCTGCTCCACTTAGTAACGGTATTACCCAGGAAAAGGTTTATATTTGTTCGTGCCAGTTTCCTCATCTGTAAAATACTGATAATAACCTCCACTCTCTTGGGGTTGCTGAGAATATTACATACATATTTTACATGTTTATTTTAATATATATATGGACATATTATTCTCTTTCTCTCTTTACAGATTGTACGCCCCTTTTTCAAAATGCTTGGGCCCAAAAGTGTTTCAGACTTTTTATCTTTTCAGATTTTGGAATATTTGCATTATATACTTACTGGTTCAGCATCCTAAATCCTAAAAACGCTCCAATGAGCATTTCCTTTGAGCAGTGTCAGCTCTCAAAAGGTTGGGAATTCTGGAACACTTCGCATTTGGTGTGTGTGTGCACATGCACACACACATAGAGTATATAAAAACTGTCCCTGGTCCATGGTAAGCACTACATAGGTGTTTGCTATTATCATCATCTTCATCCTCATCTAATGAGTAAGAATTATGAGACGAGCATTGAATTAAATTTACAAGCATAAGGATTAACAATGCCTCAAATTCTGCTACTGTGGGGGCCCCCATGAAGATGAGCTACTCATGACTGGAAGGCTAGTGACACTGTAATTAAACTTAAGGGCATTTCTGAAAGTTAAGAACACAATCTGTTTAACAAAAAAGCAGAATAGGTTTTTGATAGAGAAAAGCTAGGTATTTTCACATCCCAGTTGCTCTGCATTTCATGTCTATCCACTTCATAACTTATAAAAGTCACTGTCTTAGTTAAATTTGGTTCTCTAATGAATCTCAAGAACTACATCTCATGCTTGAGTTACAAATTTGGTTTATTAGCTTGGAAAAAAATCATTCTCACGAGAGTGTTCAAGTCAATATTTTAAAGGAGTGGTCCCCAACCTTTTTGGCACCAGGGACAGGCTTTGTGGAAGACAATTTTTCCATGGACAGTGTGGGGGATGATTTCAGGAGGTTGATTCAAGTACATTACATTTATTCTGCACTTTATTTCTATTATTATTGCATTGTAATATACAATGAAATAATTATACAACTCACCATAATACAGAATAAGTGGATGCCCTGAGCTTGTTTTCCTGCAACTAGCCAGTTCCATCTGTGGATGATGGGAGACAGTGACAGATCATCAGGCATTAGATTCTCACAAGGAGTGTGCAACCTAGATCCCTTGCATGTGCACTTCACAACAGGGCTAACACTCCTATAAGAATCTAATGTTGCCACTGATCTGATAGGAAGTGGAGCTAAGGTATTAATGCCAGCGATGGGGAGCAGCTGTAAATACAGATGAAGCTTCACTTGCTCCCCTCCTGCTGTGCAGCCTGGTTCCTACTGGTACTTTTAGACTTTAGTTTCCTTGCCTTTAAGAAAAAGACTCAGTTTTCAGGTTCCCTGTCAATGCTGCACTTTGTAATTATCTGTTAGTATCAAGATTTTTCAAATATGTACTTTAAAGGAAACATATTTGGAAGCAGGGCTTGACTAAAATCATAGAGCTAATTCTATTAAATCTTTTGGGCAATACCCACATTTCACTTTCAGGGATGGCTAATCAGTCAGTGTTGATTTCAGATTGTTACCTACATTGATCACTGGGCTGCTTAGTAAAGTGGTCAGCCAACAGTAAGATCTCACAGTATGCCAAGAGGAAGGCCTTTGAGCATAAAAGACTTAGGGCCTCTATTAAAACACTGACCTCAAGCCTTTTTTTACATAAATGGAAAAGTAGATCCCAAAATTCACATATAATTGCAAAAGACCTATTCAACTGCAAGACTAAAACAATCTTGGAAAAGAAGAAAGAAGTTGGAGGACTTCCCTATTTCAAAACTCACTACAAAGCTACGGTGAGCAATATGGTATGGCACTAGTACAAGGATAGACATATAAGTGAATGGAGTAGAATTGAGAATCCATAAATAAAACCATACATGTATGGTCAATTAGTTTTTGACAAGGGTGCCTAGACCATTCCATGGAGAAAGAATAGTCTCTTTAACTAACGGTGCTAGGACAACTGGACATCCACATGCAAAAGAATGAAGGTGGGGCCAGGTGCAGTGGGTCACGCCTGTAATCCCAGCACTTTGGGAGGCTGAGGTGGGCGGATCACGAGGTCAGAGGTCAGGAGATCAAGACCATCCTGGCTGACACAATGAAACCCCGCCTCTACTAAAAACACAAAAAATTCGCTGGGCACGGTGGCGGGTGCCTCTAGTCCCAGCTACTCAGGAGGCTGAGGCAGGAGAATGGAATAAACCCAGGAGGCAGAGCTTGCAGTGAGCCAATATCATGCCACTGCACTCCAGCCTGGGTGACAGAGCGAGACTCCGTCTCAAACAAAAAACAACAACAACAAAAAAGAATGAAGGCGGACACCTGTCTCACACCACACGCAAAAATTAACTCAAAAAGGGTTAATAGACCTAACCGTAAAGGCTAAAACTATAGAACCTTTAGAAGAAAACATTAGGGTAAATCTCACAAGCAATGACAACAACAACAAAAAAACAGATAAACTGGACTTCATCGAAATTAAAAAAGAAAACACACTTGTGCAGAAAAGGACATTATCAAGAGAGTAAAAGAGAACCCACAGAAGGGGCAAAAATATTTGCAAATCATATATCTGATAAGGGTCCAGTATCTGTAATATATAAACAACTCTTACAACGGAGGAACAAAACCACAAACAACCTAATTTTAAAAGGGGCAAAGGACTTAAATAGACATTTCTCCAAAAAGAATACATAAATACACAAATGGATGACAAACATGGAAGAATCCTCAACATTTTTGGTCATTGGAAAAGTACAAACCAAAACCACAGTGAGATACGACTTCATATCTTCAGGCAAAAGTTCAAAGACAGAGTGCAGACTAGTAGTTGCTAGGGACTGGGCAGCAGCGGGGAATGGGGAATGACTCCTTAATGCGTACAGGGTTCACATCTGATAAAAATGTTCTGGAACTAGACAACAGTGATGGTTGCACACTGTGAATGTACTGAATGCATGTACACTTTAAAATGGCTGAAATGGGAAGTTTTATGTGTATTTTACCACAATAAAAATAAACCCACTGCTGGCTCTACATAGTGTGGTGATTAAAGAAGTGGATACTGTTTGTTTCCAACACACACTGGAGACTGGGGGAGAGCCACACAAGGCCGAGGCTGGGTAATGGCAAACAGGACAACGTCCCAGGTTTCCCAGGCTAAGACACATTGCTTCCAGACAGGCCTGACTTTTATGGTTTTATCTTTAAAATGTGATTTCCTAGAATTTGCGGAATCATTGAGACTGGTGCTCAGGAATAAGTATAAATATATATGATATTCAGATGATCTGATACTTTAAACTACTCAAATTGTGATTCTCAGACATCATGCAGACATTTGAGTTGACTGCATTTAGAAAATAATGTTGAAATAGCAGACAAAACTAATTAAGAAAAAATTTCTTCCCATTACTTCTAAAGGACAAAGCTTATGAGATCATGGGATACTTGCCCTAATTTCATTTACATGGCAAAACCACACAATCTGTATTTCCAGTTATCTTTATAATTGGCACTTGTTCAGAGGAACCCAGGGTGGAGACTTTCTCCCCCTTTCTCTCCTGCCCTGTCCTGAATTGTCTCCCTGAAAGTTTGATCTGCCTTGGTAATCTGTAGTCAAAAAGAACTGCCCTCAACTCTTGTGAGGCCAAGGGTAAGTCCTAGTCTTGCAACTTGGTCACGGTCCTACTGTCGAGCTGTGCTCTCCACCCCTGTAAGACAGAGGCTGTTACCAGCTTGCCTACTGTTGTATCCCAGTCTCAAGCCCAGTGCATGAACACAGAGTAGGTAGACAAGCATTGACCAAATGGTGCATGACCAAATGGAGCCTCAGATGATCTGAGGACAAAATCAACAAGCCTAAGAGAAGAACATATCAACACAGCACAGTGAAGAAGTTCTTTCTGTTGTTTTCATAGATGATTGAATGTTTAAAAAAAAAATTAAGTGGAGATGAATGCTGTTTTCATTCACATTTCAAGCACACTTCAGCACATCAGTGGCAGGAGAGAAAGCTCTTGCCACAAATAAAAACAACCTCAGAACTCAGGACAGGTAGCTTGGAAGTAATATGTGAAGCATTGTTTCAACACACACTTGTTCCCTTTTGTCCTCATTTTTCCACTTCCAGTTTCCATCTCACCCCAATACAAAACTGTTCTAATGTACTGATATGCACTCTCGGATCTGTATAAGTTCTTGAAAACGGCATTGCTTGGTCAGCGTGTGCTTTTGATTTATGGTGTTTTGATTTATGGTGTTGTATCATGAATCTCATTCTCTTTCTTACTCTGTGTGTAAAGGATGGATGTGGAATATCCTTGATTCTTTGATGGAGAAAAGATAGTATTATTTAAAGTGTGAATGCTTCACTTGAAGTCTTTGGTGGCAGGAAATAGGGTACAAATAAAGTCAAAGCTGGTAAACATATCCAGGATCAGTTTAATAGGAAGGAAGGCCAATAAATCAGATGGTATCATAATGTCTTATCGTAGGTATGTGTTTTTATATGATTCTATACCGGAAATTAACGTTGGTTAACTGGATTTCCTTACTAATCTTCTGGCCACTCTGTAATAGATATTTCTCTTCAGTTACCTAAGGACTTGTGTAAGCTGAGTTAATCATTTCTCAAAGGAAAAAAATCAAATTACTACATGGAAAACTAAAAACCAAGGAAGGTGTTGTAAACTATTATAATATTTAATTCCTTCCTAAATTCTACAGAGTCTATTATCCCTTGATTAGATGTTTGATGGATATACATAATAGATTTCAATGTTCACAACCTTTTTTTTTTTGAGACTGAGTCTTGCTCTTTCGCCAGGCTGAAGTATAGTGGCACGATCTCCACTCACTGCAACCTCCGCCTCCCGGGTTCAAGCAATTCTCCTGCCTCAGCTTCCTGAGTAGCTGGGACTATAGGCATGCATCACCACGCGCAGCTAATTTTTATATTTTTAGTAGAGATGGGGTTTCTCCATGTTGGCCAGGCTGGTCTTGATCTCTTGACCTCATGATCCGCCTATCTCAGCCTCCCAAAGCGCTGAGATTACAGGCGTGAGTCACCATGCCTGGCCAATGTTCACATACTTTTAAATAAATTAGTTGGGATTTAGCCTTATTTGAATTTGCATGGTTTAAGATGTGTATTTGGAGACATGTGCCCTTTAACCCCCAAACTTACTTTATCATGAGGCTTCGGCTATCTATAGCGTCACCATCCTCTATGTCATATTTGCTTGCCAAGACAAGAGAAATCTCGGTCTTTGAAAGCTGACTTAATGTATTTGCCTTGTTAGGGTCATTGGGGTCAACTGTTCCTTCTCCTGTAAGGAAAAAATCCTAGTGTTATTTTTACAATTCACTCTTTGTGATGATGGCACCAACAATGTAAGATAAAGGTTCTGTGGGAAAGACAGGCTCAGTAATTAAATGAGAGATCATGGTCTTCACAAAACCCACATTCTACTATAGCTAAAGTGGCTTTTAAAATATCGATTGAAAAATTAAAATGACACGGGACATAGGTATTTCAAATACAAACAAAGTACTAAAAAGGATAACTGTTAATAAAATTATTTCTCATTTCCTAATAAATTTGGTTCTTTAACGATGCCTTCTTTCTGTATAATACAGGTTGACAATTCCTTTTTTACATATCTGGAGCTTACCTTCAAAAATATTTAATTATTTTATAATCCCAGACTCTATTAATTATAGAACTCTTACTGTAGGAAGGGGCAAGTGTAGTTGTTATTCTTTAAATATGCTTAAGCATTAAATTCCAAAAGAAATTGTTTTATCTAGGATAGGAAAACCAACCAACCCAATTAAACAAAAACCAACGGATAAGTAGAAGGAACAAGCTCTTACCAAGAAAAGATTCCACGGTCGGCACCTCTCCCAGAGACCCCAGCAATTCACTCAGTAAGTCATTTTTTTCAGGGGCAATTGCATCCTGGTGTTCCAACAGGAGCTTTATGTAGAAAGCAACACACACACAAAGAAAAAAGTAAATTCTCAACTGTACCATATCTATATGAAATTTTTCATAATGTCCTCCTCATACTATTTAAATCTTAAACACAAGTATGACATTTATAAAAATCAGAGACATAGATACAGTTTTTATTGTATCTCAGAGGGAAGTACCTACTGTACATCAAAAAATTGCAGCAAGAAACATGTTCATAAACCCCTTTTCAGCAAGGTCTGCCAAGGAGTAGCCTTCTACTACCTGATCTCTGTGCTTCGCTCTTCCTCCATAGAAAAAGTCAAAGTTGGGGGAAAGAGTCCAGAATCAGGCAGGTCTTTCAGCTAATGTTGGTAACAAACTGGAGGGGCATTTACATTTCTATGCAGTAATCAAACACTACAGTTATCTTCTTCTTAATCACTACTATTAGCTGTTTCAATCTGTCTTGTAGTGAAGATCTCTCCTGGGTAAGGATGTAAAAGACCTACATGTCCTGAGTGGTTTCCCCTTTCCTGATCCTAAGAAGGCCCAAAGATGAGTAACATCTGCTGGGGTGTCTTGCCAGGTCTTAGAGGAAACAGCGTTAACTCCTGAGGGGTAGCAGCACTTGGGGGAAACCATGAAGGACAACACATCTGGTTTTTGTTTTTTTTTAAATTTAAACAAATTTTAATGGAGTTGGTTTAATTATTACAACCTTATACACGAACAGCAACACATCTGTTTTTGCTTGCATTTCTAATTAGATTGAAACAACATTTCTAAAGTATGGAACTAGTAATCCTGGAGACAGGAGGTAACATTTGTTGTTCTGAGCAACTATTTTTATAAAATCCTGCATCATAATGAAAAGTTAGTTCCTTTTCCATTTTCAATCTTTTTTCCAACAACTTTACCAAAATGAATTCAGATACATCAAATCCACTCACTTAAAATGTACGATGCAATGGCTTCTAGTGTATTCACAGAGCGAATTAAGAGACAAGAACAAAATATGCAAGATGGATAAATTTATGTTCTTGTCCTCTGATGAGACAGGGCAACTGATTTGGTTGTTTTCTTTGAAAATGATTTAGGTGGTCAGCTTCTACCTTTTATTCTGACAAAATTTCCTAATAATTTCTTTTTAAAGAGCTTATTTTGAAGTTCTTACATCTTCCTTAGAGAAAGGGGCAAGCACATGGCCACAGGCTTGGCAAATCCTGCTACTGCTGTGCTTGTGTCTGCACATGGACGCCTCCACACAGAAGGCAGACAGTAAACAGGACAGTCTTCCTATGAAATTACACAATTTCCCCACATTACATCTGCTTCCAACCTAACACAGGAAGAAATTCCAAATCGGTCACAAGCTCTCTTTCCCAGGATTGAATTCTGTTTTCAATTCTTGTTAACAAAGGAAGAGACTATTTCTTCTTAAAGACTTCTAAGACTTCTAAATTAATACGGTAACATTTTCTCTCTGCTACCCTCAGGAAAGAATCTCTCACTCTAAACAAGTACTCCCTACCATTTTTCTTGCATGTGGATATTGCATTCAGCAAATGTGCATCCAAGATGTGCACATTCTTTGAAGACAGAGAATGTACCATGAAAACAGACAAATGGGTCATTGCTCAAATATAAACAAGTCTGTCCAATAGATAATTATTTTTGTAAGTAATGCATTGCTAGATTGCTGGACAGTTTTCCTTGTAATTTTGGGTGTTTATATATAGAGAAAAGAAGGATAGCCTATTCATTTAATCAGTACGTATTGAGAGCTTGATGTAAATGTCAGGGAAGTTCCCTGTTCCAATCCTGAAAGAAGAAAATCAATACTAGATTCAATCTTTCCTTCAAACCTACATTCAAGCTTTAGTTTCTTAGAAGAGCTTAATAATAGACTGAAATTTTAAGCAGCTAACCTGCCACTTGTTAGTATGTCTGGTTTGATGGGGGCTGGAGCACAACCTCTGAGAACATGTATTTATTATGCTTTCCCCTGAGTTGTCTGTATAATCCAAAGTTGGGTGCATCCTTAACTGAAGCATCTAGAAATCGAATGTGCATCTGAATCCTCTGGGATCTTGTTAGAACGCAGGTTCTAATTTGGGAGGTCCAGGGTGCATTGCTAACATATCGCCAGGACCTTGCTTTAACTCATAAGGTCTGAAACTATTCTTGAAAAGGTTACCTTTTAAAAACCAAGATTTTTCAGGAAAGAAGTTCCAATTGATCTTAAAAACAAAACAATGCAAATCCCTCAATGATTAGCTTTTTAAAAATTTTAATGTTTGCAAAGCCATCTAAAGCCTCCCAATTCCTTCACCATGCCACTGAGCACAGTTCCCTGCACCCAACAGATACTTAATAGATGCTAATGGCTGACGGCAGTGATGTCTGCATGCAAACCAGATGTAGATGTCATAGCACAGCACATGATGTGAAAAACTGCCTGCTTCCAAGAAATGGCGGTTTCCAGAACAATGGAAGTGATAGTTGCTTGTTTTCTTTGCATAGCCTGTTTACTGCCTCTCTATGTTAAAACATTAGAATAAAAAGAATATTCTCATTTCCCTCAGAAAATTACTGGAAAAACTGAGAGGGTTCCTGGAAGAGGGGAGAGACAGGGTGTGGGTCGAGATAGCATGGCTTTGGCTGATGAGAACACCATAGCCTGTCCCTGCCTAGGGCTTAAACTGCACATTTACAATCTGGCTTTATTTTTATTATTTTTTATTATTATTTTTTGAGGCAGGGTCTTGCTCTATTGCCCAGGCTGGAGTGCAGTGGTATGATCATAGATCACTGCAGCCTCAGACTCCTGAGCTCAAGTGATCCTCCCACCTCAGCCTCCTAAGTAGCTATGACTACAGGCATGTACCACTAAACCTGGCTAATTTAAAAATTTTTTTTGTAGAGATGAGGGTCTCACTATGTTGCCTAGGCTAGTCTCAAACTCGTGGGCTCAAGCGATCCTCCTGCCTCAGTCTCCCAAAGTGTTGGGATTACAGGCATAAGCCACCATCCCAGTCACAATCTGGCTTTGTAAATGGATTATACCAAAGTACACTTTCTTTTCTGGGGAGAAGTTTTATTAATATATAGGAGTCAGGGAATAAATATATTATGTAAAAATAGAATTTTCTTGTTTGGGAGAAGGAGTTTTATTAATGTATAAGAGTCATGGAATAAATAATTGAGGGATTTTTAGGGTTAAGAATATGAGTATTAGCACATGTGTACAATAAGTCCTGTAGAGATTAAACATTTTCAAGATAACAGATGCCTAAACCATAGGTCCATTGCTAAGACGCCTCCCCAGCCCCACTTACTGAATGTGTGCTGATGATTTCTTCTATTGAAATATAAATGACTGGTTTGCTGACTGTCACCAGGTCTGTGTATTTGTCCATATTAAACTTCTCTTCTGGCTCAGGGACATTACATGCTTCTTTGAAATATTTCCTAATAAAGGGGGAAAAAGTCTTAAGATAGACTCAAATGTGTGCATTAAACAGTTTCATCAAAACAGCTAGGAAAATTTGAATGATGACATGTACTTTGTTCCCAACTCAAACCTTGAGAGGACGTGTTACGGCTTCTTTCAGGCTGGCTCCTGGCTGTCGGAGCTGCATCCATGTTTCTGGATATTGGACCCAGCTCCTCAAACAGGATTGGAGAGAGTGGCAAGGGCCTCAGGCCCTGTTTGTGACTTAGTGATATAGTGACCTATGCACAGGTCATCTTAAAAATGTTACTTTAAAAATGGTCCCTGAAACTTAAAATAAAAAGTCAAAAATGACAATTCTTGATCTAAGAATCAAGTCTCTGTGAGGAATACAATAGAAAAAACAATGAGTCAAATTTGCTGCTTTAAACAGCACAAGCTCCTGGGTCTACATCACCCTAATCACCCTTTAGAGCTTCTGTTACCAGTTTGACCAAAATGAGATCAAGTCTACTCTTCTTTGTTGTTGCAAATATCTGCTGGCTGATGGAAAGACTGTTAAGGCTTGACATCCAAATACATAACATGTCCCAGTACTCAGACCCTAAAAAATCTATTTTAAGCTATAGCAAGTTTTGACAGATATCAAGAAAAGTGAGACATGCTGTGATCACAGTTTAGTATTCTATGTATTTTTTGCCTAAACAATTCTTGTGCAGGTCGAATATATATTTTATTCTATAAAGTTGTAAATGTTTCATATGCCTGAAATCATTGTTGGTATCTCTCCTATGGGCACCTGGGTCTTATGTACCAGAAATGACCTCTGCTTTCCCAGCCAGAGGCTGGGGGAGGTTAAACAGTAGACCCCTGTTGTGGGGAGCATGTTCCTATGTGACAATCAGCTTTCCTATGCTGCTTTGGTTATAATTTTTTGTAGATTTCTGAGAAACACAAAGGATAAATATGAGTGGAAGAAAGGACAAGTTTAGAAGAGGCTCACTTCTTTGGTCTTTTTTTTTTTTTTTTTTTTCTTTAAATAAAGAATAGCTGGGAACATAAATGACTGATAGGAATAACAGCAGTTAAAAGTTCATGAGAAATGTGGGTAATGGATATTACTTTGTGTGTGTGTATGTGTGACAGGGTATCACCCTGTCACCTGGGCTGGAATACAGTGGCACAAACACAGCTCACTGCAGCCTTGACCTCCCGGGCTCAAGTGATCCTCCCATCTCAGCCTCCTGAGTAGTTAGGACTACAGGTGCGTGCCAGCATGCCTGGATAATTTTTAAAATTTTTTTGTAGAGATGAGGTCTCCCTATGTTGCCCAGCCTGGATATTACTTTTTTAGTTGGTGAGAAGAATGAAAAAATTGCAGCTTGAAAAATCAACACTTTCTGTAGTAAGAGGATTTGGGGTAATTTTCTCACAAAAGGCCACAAATTCTAAATAGAAATGAATAATCATGAACTACCTTTGTTTTCAGATAAGTCACTCACCCAGAGGGAGACTGAGGAATAGGAAATAAGTTTCCAAGTGAGGATTTAAAAGAGGCAAAATTGATGCTATACTTCTATGGCCTGTTGATTAAATGGCAGACATGAGAACAAACATGACAAGAGGAAAGTGCTTCCTCAGAGCTCTAGGAGGAGTGAATCTGACTACAAGACTCATGCCTTTCTTGTTAATGATTAGTGATATAATTTAGAAACACAAAATCAATAGAATTAAATCTTCTTAAATGTGTCATTAAGAAAGGCTTGAAAATAGAACAGAACATATTCACATACACAATCATCAACAAATATAAAATCTGGGCTTTCATAACCTTTCAAAATCAAGTATTCCATTTCCTACTATAGTCGTCCCTTGGTATGTTTGGGGGATTGGTTCCAGGACCCCCATACACACCAAAATGTGTGCATAGTCAAGTTTGAAATTGGCCTTGTGGAACCCACGTATGTGAAAAGTCATCTGTCTGTATATGTGGGTTTTGCATCCCACGAATACTGTGTTTTCTGTCTTTGGTTGAAAAAATTCATATATAAATAGACCGGAGCAGTTCAAACCTGTGTTGATCAAGGGTCAAACGTATTTGATGTAGATAAGGCAAGTTCTTCCTCATAGGAAAACTTTTAAAAAATGATTCCTCTCTTCTTAAGTTGAAAAAAGCAGAAATCTGCTATTTTGATTTTTAAATTCTAGGTACTAGATGCCTGTAGCATACAAGGAAGAACAAGCATTCCATTTTGTCAGCAGCAGAAATAATACGCACAGAAAAGACTCAGTGTAATGGGAGTGCAGCAGTGGGGGTAGGATAGGATCACCAGGCAGAGGCAATCTTGCCTGCACTTCCCTCTCTCCTCTTTCCCCGAGTGGTTGGTAGAAGCAATTCTTGTAACCACCTGGGGTTCCTGTCCTCCATGCCCACTCTAGCTCTGGGCACAGAGCACATATTATTCTTGCCTACCATTCTTGCATGTTTCTCCAAAACTAACAGCCCCTCTCACCTGAATTCCTGATATGTCTCTGATAAATAATTGTTCATAGATGAGAGATGCTCATTTTCTCCTTCAAACAGCTTGTTGGAGGCTGCGTGCTGAAGAACCTTGGCCACCGATCCTAAGTTTCTCCTTTGGTCAGAATTTATCTGACCTCCAGCTGTCATGTCGATGATATCAAAGCCATCTGGAGCTACAATGGCTGGATTCATGTACCGATAGTACAGGAGGTTTCCAACAATCTGGAGTGATGTAGAAGTGCAAGACCATTTTTAAGAAAGAAAACTCAAGAGTTTTAGTTTAGTTTTTTTTTTTTTAAAGATATATATTCCCTACATTTCCCAAGAGAAAGCAGATCATTTTCTGATGTAAATCCTAACAAGGAGTTAAGTAAAGGCAATGAATACAATCACACATTATTAATAGCATAATTTGCAAAGTTGTTTTTGATGAAAAAATGCTCATTGCCCCCAAAATGCTCTAATACAAGAATTTCAATAATGCCTAGGATCTCCAAATTAACCTCAGCTTAATCAATTATCTTGAGAGTCATTAGAAACAGGGCCGGGCGCGGTGGCTCAAGCCTGTAATCCCAGCACTTTGGGAGGCCGAGACGGGCGGATCACGAGGTCAGGAGATCGAGACCATCCTGGCTAACACGGTGAAACCCCGTCTCTACTAAAAAAAAATACAAAAAACTAGCCGGGCGAGGTGGCGGGCGCCTGTAGTCTCAGCTACTCGGGAGGCTGAGGCAGGAGAATGGCGTAAACCCGGGAGGCGGAGCTTGCAGTGAGCTGAGATCCGGCCACAGCACTCCAGCCTGGGCGACAGAGCGAGACTCCGTCTCAAAAAAAAAAAAAAAAAAAAAAAAAAGAAACAGAAGACCTGCAGCTTTTTATAAATAATTACACATGGGGAACAATCTTACAAAGTTTATATGTTGGTAATTTTGATTCAAACCCCAGGAGAAGCTATGGTGAGATTACCCTTGAAAATCTACCTTTAATAGCTCATCTTCTGTTGCATCGGGGAATTTCTCATGGATCGAATTCTTCAGTACTTTCGCTATATACCTCAATCCATAACTACATATAAAACAGATGACAAAAGAAAATAATGGAAAAAAGGCGGAGTGAGGAAAAAACACACAGCAATTGTTCTAGTCAACTTCAGCTGAGGAGTTTTTCTAAAAATTAAACATAAGATGAGATGGTAATGGAATCACAGGACTTCCACTGATGATAATAACTGAGCTGTGTTTGCTACTGAAGCATTGCCCCTTCTTTACAGAACACTCAGGATTTAAAAGGTAAATGTAGCAATCTTTTAAAATAGTAAACACAGTATAAGGGAAAACTGCTGCCTTCACTACAGGGGCTTATTTTACATCGTATTCCAAGAACTTCCAGGAAAGAATGTTAAACTTGCTGCAAGTACAACTTACGGCAATAGATCAAGGGAAGAAATGATAGAATTCAGGACTTTGTCGGTGACCCTTCTCAGGTTCTCAATGGAAGCCTCCAGTTTATTTTTCACTTCTGGGTATGTTAGAGCTTGTTCTGTGGTCACATCATAAGGCAACTTGCTGAAAACACAAAGGCTTTAAATTAACTGGAGGCTTAGGTACACGCATTAATTTTTCCTGCCAAGTTGGTTCAATAGTCAAGCTTTGTATAGTGAATTGGACTTTGCCCGCTGACACCAGTAACAAAATGTTTAGTAAATGAGGGGAGGCTCCACCCTCACAGAGGGTGCCTTCTGCAACTTGAAGCAGGAAGGACTTGAGGCTGTCCCTCTGGGCTCTTCTGGCAAAATAATAGGCAGACCCAGGTAATTTAGACTCAGCTAAATTTCTTTTAATTATAAAAAGCAAATGTTCATTACAGAAAAATAAAATCACATATAATCTAAAACAATACCAAAGCAGACAACCAATTTTCATACCTTAGGGCATAACTGTCCAAATCCTCCTCTGTGCGTGTATGTCTATGGGCCTCACGTGTTGATGAGTATAATGCAATTTATGTATGTAGACATTCTATACAGATCCTGTGTGGTGTATGCAATGAGTATTCTTTTCCCAGAAAAATGGGTTATTGCACCTAACTCCAACTGGAAAATATACCATCAACTTTTTCTGTGCCAAGAAATGTATATCTATACCACCATTCCAAATACTTATTCCATTATGTGCTATACCAACATTTATTTAACAAATCCCTCAACGCTAAATAATTTTGACTTTTCCTGACTTTTTATTATTACAAATAGTACTGTGACAACCAGCCACATAATTACAAAATTCTCTGTGTACACTTTATTTCACAGACATCCTTTTACAGGAAACAAGAAGCTAGGATTGCTTAAATCTACAGACCACCACTCAGAATAAGCCAATCCAACCTGGATTGTTAAACCTTACACAGTAAAGTTACTTGATTGGTAACTGTAAAGAAAGTATGTATTATCAGGTGAAGAGAGAGTCTGCACCATCTCTAGGTCGAGGTTTAGAAATACACAAAGAAAACAAACAAGGGAGAGAATTATGGAAGTTGTGGCACTGGGGATCACCTGGCTCTGAAATCTGAAAATACCTTTTAGTATCAAGATGTAATTTGCATGGATATGTTAAAGGGAGGTAACATTTTGGATTGACAACTGACTATGTACTGTTTGCCTAACAAAGTTTAAGGGTGTAAATAAATACACATGTGAAAATATCAAAAAACACAACAGAAGACCAACACCTTCCTGACTCTATTACCTGGCCTCTCCAGTCTGTGTTTCTAGTTGGTTCACCCAAGTCTTGTACACCTCTACAGGGTTCGTGTTGATAATCAGCGACTTGTCCTCGATGATCTCTTTCACCACTGCAGCCAGGAGTTGGCGCAGGGTGTTCTGTCCCCGGGCACCTCTATTGAAGCTGATGACCATCTTGATGACTGTAGGGTTACCAGTAACTATGTCCTGTACCTGGTCCACCTTCGATCTAAAAAATCCCAAGACAAAACAAAATGGTTTGCTTTTATGGATACAGTTTTTTTTTTTTTTTTTTTTGAGACAGTCTTGCTCTGTCACCCAGGCTAGAGTGCAGTGGTGTGATCTTGGTTCACTGCGACCTCCACTTCCCAGGTTCAAGCAATTCTCCTGCCTCAGCCTCCTGAGTAGCTGGGACTACAGGTGTGTGCCACCATATGCCTGGGGCTAATTTTTGTACTTTAAGATGGGGTTTCACCATGTTGGCCAGGCTGGTCTCGAACTCCTGATCTCAGGTGATCCGCCTGCCTTGGCCTCCCAACGTGCTGGAAATGCAGACATGAGCCACGGCACTGGGCCTGGATACAGTTTTAAACAACGTATCCTCCCTCTGGAAGGCAAGGACTTCATGGAATTATACTTTTCTTTATGAAAATCTAAGTTGGTGTGTTTCAAAAACAAACAATCATTTATAAGGTGTATATTTCTTTTTTTCTTTTTGAGACAGAGTCTCACTCTATTGTCCAGGCTGGAGTGCAGTGGCGTGATCTTGGCTCACTGCAACCTCCTCCTCCAGGGTTCAAGCGATTCTCCTGTCTCAACCTCCTGAGTAGCTGGGATTACAGGCACGCGCCACCATGCCCAGCTAATTTTTGTATCTTCAGAGACATGGAGTTTCACCATTGTTGGCCAGGCTGGTCCCAACTCTGACCTCAAATGATCTACCCGCCTTGGTCTCCCAAAGTGCTGGGATTACAGGCATGAGCCACTGTTCCCAGTCTATAAGGTGTATGTTTCTTAGATGAGCAATTTGAGGATCTGAAAATAAAGCCACAGCCTCAATTTCAATCTAGAAGGCAGGTATGAGCTGAAAATGGACCAGGACTAACAATACTGGGTGACACTGTACAAGTATCATGCCCCTGTAGTTATCAAATTTCAAAAACAACTTTCTTGATTGAATGAACTGTTTTCACTTTTTCAAATCCCACTCAAAGCTGCAATACAGCTTCTAGACACATCAGATGGCTGAGAGAGCTTTTCTTGATTTATGGTTGCTGATTCTTTGGGCCTCTCTCCTGTCTTCCTTACCTTTCTCTTCTCCCTCTCGACCACTTTCTCTCTCTTGCACCTCCTCCCCCTTTAGAGCCTGACAGTGCCTGGTTCTTATCTTATCCAGTCATTCCTTTTTATTTCCTTTGCTGGCTCCCCTTCCCACCTTTAAATGCTATTTTTGTTTATTTTTTGACTAACTGTAGGTGCTTGTAAGGTGAATGAGGGTGAATCAATGCCCAAACAAAAGAATAACTGGTCTACCAGAGTCCAGCCAAAACCCACGTTCTCCCCTCAGACCTCATGTGCATGCACAGCTTCACCCGTCATCTCTCTGGGACCTATCCCCCTGAAGTCAGGAGTTTGCGATCAGCCTGGCCAACATGGTGAAACCTCTTCTCTACTAAAAATACAAAAATTAGCTGGGCGTGGTGGCGGGTGCCTGTAGTCCCAGCTACTCAGGAGGCGGAGGCAGGAGAATGGCATGAACCCAGGAGGCGGAGGTTGAAGTGAACTGAGATCATACCATTGCACTCCAGCCGGGGCGACAGAGTGAGACTTTGTCTTCAAAAAAAAAAAAAAAAAAAAAAAAAGAAAGAAAGAAGGAGGAGGAGGAAGAAGGAGGAGGAAGAAGGAGGAGAAGGAAGAAGAAGGAGAAGGAGAAGAAAGAAGAAGAAGAAGAAAGAAGAAGAAGAAAGAAGGAGAAGAAGAAAGAAGAGAGGAGGAGGAGGAAGAGAAGGAGGAGAAGAAGAAGAAGAAGAGGAAGAGGAAGAGGAAGAAAATAAATAAATAAATAAAGATTTCACAGATCCCCAAAAAGCAAATAGAGCCTTAACAGCTGGGCCTTTACTCAGAGTCTGCCACAACCTGGCCCTACCCTATCTTTCAGGATTCATCTCCTGGTAGTTAGTAATTAAGTCACATTCTGGCTAGACTAATTTACTTTCCTTCTGGGACCTATGCCCATGCCGTTTCCACCACCATTGTGCCTTGTTTCCCTTTTCTATCTCTTCTCATACAAATTGCAGCTATTCCTCAAGGTTTTGGGTCAAGCACCTCCTCTTCTACAAAATCTTTACTAGTCAACCTGGCTGGAATCTTTCCTCCTATCCTCTAACCTGATACATTGTGCATGTCCTTCATTTAGACACGTCCTTCAATTAGTACTTACCACATTCCATTGCATAGCATTCCTATTGCTGATGAATCACATTTCTCATGGGCTTACAGAACCTGGAGGGCAGAGGTGCCTGGCTCCCGTGCTCCCAAAACCAATAGGAACTAGTATGACTTAAGGTTTCCACAAGTTACGAAGGCCACCTGAGCTAAGGACATTTCTCATGCATGTTTCTCAGTCCACTCATTATAGCTACCTGTACAATTTTTACATTAACTGAGTCAGAAAATAATTTAGCAAAAGTAGTTTAAGTTCTAGTAAGAAGGGAAGACTATTTAGGCAGAGATTGCACTCTGCATTCTCACCCATTAATGGCCTTACTACTCAGAATTTTAATTAAGTTAAATGTTTTCACTGACTTTCAATATACTACTGATTTTCAGTTGTTATAGACATACAAAATCAAAAGTTAATTTAACACTACAGAAAGTATCATTGGTGGGAGAAAATAGTACTTGAATATAGCTCTAATGATATAGAAGTATTCTCAAGAAACTTGATATATTTTAATATGTGGGAATAACTTGCATGAATTGAAAAATAATTTTAGTAAACCAAAGACAGCCACCACTAACAAAAGGATCTATTCATTGGTATTTTTACATACATATTTGTATACATACTTTATTTCTTCCTCCAGAGCAGTTTTAAAAAGCTTGAGAAGTAGATATTCTTCTCGCTGATTAGAGGCATAATTATATAGTGTGAAAATAACAGTATCCATAAATTTAGTGGACTTGTTCTGTGGCATCTGGAAAATCAGCTTAGCCAAGTATAAAGGGTTGGTCTAGAAGGAAAGAAGGAAAAAGAAAACAAAAAAATCCCACAAAACAATAAGTTAATATATTATTAAAGCACAAAGCAATATCTGATTCCCTGTCTTCAACGACTTAATGTCACTAAAAGCATATAGATGAGTATATAAAATAATTTTTATGTGCCAGGTACTCATCTCTATGCTATTAGTATATAGTATAACTTTCTACTATAGTTTCCTTTAGACTGATATTATATAACTTTCTACTTTAGCTTCCTACCATATATTAATATTTAAAAATATTAATATCAAATATTAATTACTTAATATTATTCATATCATACTATAGGAAGCTATAGTAGAAAATTATGACAGGATTTAAATGATACACACTATATGATACACTTAACATATTATATCTACTTTTCACTGTTGACCTTTTTGAGCCACATATTAATATTTATTGTACAGACGCAGAAGACAGGGTGGGTAGCCAACAGAATCTGGTGTCCAAAGACACTGGCAAAGCTTGGGCATGGTGGCTCGCACCTACAATTCCAGCGGTTTGAGAGAGAGAGGCAGAAGGATAGCTTGAGCCCAGGAGTTCGAGACAAGCCTGGGCAACATGGACAGGCCCTGTCTCTAGAAAAAAGTAAAAATAAATTAGCCAGGCGTGGTGGTGCATGCATGTAGTCCTTGCTACTCAAGAGGCTGAGGTTGGGAGGATCATTTGAGCCCAGTATTTCAAGGCTGCAGTGAGCTGTGATCATACCACTGTATTTCGGCCTAGACAACACAAACTCTGCATCTTAAAAAAAAAAAAAAAAAAAAAAAAAAAAAAAAAAAAAAGTGGACTAAGGGCCCAGCTATATAGACTGGCCTAGAAGGATTGATGGATGAGTAGAAGGAAATGCATACTATCTTGCCAGACTGGAAAGAACAAGAAAAGAATACATGTACAATGAGGAAACAGCAAAATGGCCACAATGTTCTACACAGAGTGAGAAGGGGGAGTGAGGTAGGGAGGTTGAAGAGAGGGGTGAAGGTCAGGACAGTTGATAAGGGAAGTGCCAGAAGACCATGAGCAAAAAATAACAAAGAACTTAAAATGGACGTGGAACCCTGCGGGTTCTGATGAGGATGGACCCGTTGGATACAGAACCAGCCTTCATGGTGATGTGGCTTTTCTCCAGCAGCTACACCTACCAGGTAGAAGTTCAAAGAGAACAACAGTATTCAGGTTACAGAGGAAAGTATGTTCAAAGAGAAATTTAATACTCCTAATCTTCATCTTCTTTCTGACAAGAGAAGAAAATTTTTCTATACTTGAAAACTAGGATTCATCTAATATACTCAAGCAGGTTGGGCAGCTTTTAAGAAACCTCAAATTCTGGTTTACTTTACCACTTAGGTTTACTTTTAAGTTCATAATGATTGGTTGAAATTTTATAAATAAGCAGCTCAGTACTTTTTCTTGACAGCTCTGTAGTGACTCTTTTTCAATGTGAAGTATATAGGAATTAGGAGAAAGGAAACTTACTCTAGGACTAAATAAAGATGCCTACTCACCATTCCTCCTAAGGTTACCTAAAATTTTTAAATTTAGTTTCACACTGAAGAGACAAATCCCCCAAAAACCTATATACTAGCTGACCTGTGGCTTTGGTTAAGAATTTTTGCTATGTCAGGTGTGGTGTCTCATGCCTGGAATCCTAGTGCTTTAAGAGGCTGAGGTGGGTGGATCACTTGAGCTCAGGTGTTTGAGATCAGCCTGGGCAATATGGAAAAACCCTGTCTCTACAAAAAACACGAAAAAATTAGCCAGCCATTGTGGCATATGTCTGTAGTCCCAGCTACTCAGGAGGCCAAGGTGGGAGGATTGCTTGAGCCCAGGAGATGAAGGCTGCAGAGAGCTGTGGTTGCTCCCCTGCACTCCTGCCTGGGCGAGATAGACCTTATCTCTACAAAAAAAGAAGTCTTGCTAAAGTGTAACCTGCGGGCTGAAGGAATCCAGGCCATTTACTTTTCTATAATTTCTTCAGTGATAATGGGCTAATGTCTCAAAAGAAGAGAAGGAGAAGAAAAATATATGATTTCAACAGGGATTTCACTTGATACAACTGAATGGCTGCACTCTTCGGTTGTACATTTTGGATTGTTTGTGGATAAAGTTTGGTGGGATTATTCTAAACATGCTCCTGTGCTTTTTCTTCTTCCCAAATGCCTCCATTTATATAATAAAGAATGCAAGTCTTAGGTCAATGACTAGATTTTGACTTATGACAAATTCTGTCAAATTGAGAAAACTAAATTCTACAGAATCTTCAATATGCTTGAAATTTCATGGATATAAAAAATGATAAGTGCCTAAGATTAACTTTCAAACTGGTAGTTGACTACTAAATTAGGCAGACCAACATCCTTTCCTGCTTAAAGTGAGCCCACTTTCTTTCTAAGTTTGCTGGCGTGAAACAGTGGGTTCCACAGACAATTCTAAGTACTGTTAACCTTTTCCTTCTGTACCGCCATGTGGTGGCCACTTGTGTGAAGATGTTCATATGTTTGAAGATGTTCTCCAATCTCTTATTCTAAGTAGAGAAATTTCAAACCTACCAAAATTAACATCGTGTTTCTCCATGAGATTCGCCACACCTCTTATTTATGGTTTGTGTAATGTGCTCTCTATACATCTACAGACAGTGACATCTTCAAAGAAAGATCTAAGCGTCTCCAGGCTTTGAAGGAATTCCAACAGTGGCCCCACTCTGAGAGACATCTGACTCTTCCAAGGGAGAACTATGGATCCACCTCTTTGGGGAAACTTTTCCTGCTGAAGAGGATGCTTGTTTATTTCTACCGCTATCATGCAGTTTCCTTTGTGACTAGTTGTATGTGCTAGTAGGCCTGACAGGCTGAATCAATGGTCAAACAAAACAATAAGTGATTCATCAAAGTCCAACCATAACCAGTCAAACTTATTAGTTCTCACCATCACTCAGGAAGCAATGGAAAATTACTATTCATTTAGATCACAGTAACGCCATGAAAATAATAAAAGAAAAAAGAAATATTGTTTTGAAATCCCAAACCCTCTGGCTCTTTCCCCCACAGAAGGGGAGACTGGTTCTGGTAAATATCTGTTTTTCACATACAGTTATTTTAACTTTTTCATGGATGACTGTACCTGTTTTTGTTTTGTTATTATCAGATTTATATTGTTTCTGCAGGTAACCGCAGTATAATATTGTGAAGAGCATGGGCTCTGAAGCCAAACTGCCTGCATTTCAAAACCCCTGTTTTATCATTTACTGACTGTGTCTCAGTTTTCTCATCTGTAATGCAGGAATAACAATAGTACTCATTATCTCGCGGCTCCCAGGGTTATGGTAAGAATTAAATGAGAGAATGTATGTAAAGCACCAACAATAGCCTTGGTACTTAGTAGATGCTCAAAACAGGTATGCTATTATAGCTGAAGCATGATAAAAGACTCCCTGTAAGCCACAGACATGTAACATAGTAGTACTCCCAAACTCAGAGTGAAAGATAAATTGCTCTCACCTGTAAAAGGTAAAACAGTTGCTGATATGTTTCTAGTGTTTTTCTCCTCTCCTTACTCAAACTTTTTATTCCTTGGTTGTCGGTGTTATTCAGTATTTCCATTTCTCCTCCTTTTTTCTTATTCAGCTTTTTACTGTGTGAAATTACATCCTGTAAAAAATTTGATGAGATTACTGCTTTTTAATTCTTGTACTCTTTTCCTCCTCCCTTCACATACAGGACTGAAACACACGTAATTGGAAATACGGGCATACCTCATTGTATTGTGCATGCTTTATTGTGCTTCACAGATATTGCATTTTTTTTTTTTTTTTTTTTTGCAAATTGAAGATTTGTGCAACCCTGCATTGAACATGCCTGTTGTCACCATTTTTTCCAATAGCATGTACTTACTTTGTGTCTCTGTGTCACATTTTGATAATTCTTGTAATACATAGAGCTTTTTCATTATTATACTATCTGTTATGGGGCGCTGTTATCAGTGATCCTTTTTTTTTTTTGAAATGGAGTCTCTCTCTGTCACCCAGGCTGGAGTGCAGTGGTGCAACCTCAGCACACTGCAACCTCCGCCTGCCAGGTTCAAGCGATTCTCCTCCCTCAGCCTCCCGAGTAGCTGGGATTACAGGCACCTGCCACCACGCCTGGCTAATTTTTGTATTTTTAGTAGAGATGGGGTTTCACCATGTTGACCAGGCTGGTCTCGATCTCCTGCCTTCTTGATCCACCTGCCTCTGCCTTCCAAAGTGCTGGGATTACAGGCGTGAGCACCCGGCCTATCAGGGATCTTTGATGTTACTATTCTAATTGTTTTAGGGTACCACAAACCATGCCCATATAACTTAAGCAGCAGTTCTGACTGCTTCACCAACTTTCCTTTTTCTCTTCTCTCCTTGGGCGCCCTATTCCCTGAGACAGGACGATATTAAAATTAGGTTAATTAATAACCATACGATGGCCTTGAAGTGTTCAAGTGAAATTTACACATCTTTCACTTTAAATGAAAAGCTAGAAATGATTAAGCTTAGTGAAGAAGTTATATCAAAAGATTATATCAAAAGATAGGCTAGGCCTAAAGCTAGGCCTCTTGCACCAAACAGCCAAGTTGTGAATGCAAAGAAAAATTTCTTAAAAGAAATAAAAAATGCTACTTCAGTGAAAACATGAAAGATTAAAAAAACCAAAATGGCCCTATTGCTGATATGGAGAAAGTTTGAGTGGTATGGATAGAAGATTAAACCAGCATAATATTCCTTTAAGCCAAAGCCTAATCCAAAGCAAGGTCCTAACTTTCTTCAATTCTATGAAGCCTTAGACAAGCCAGGAAGCTTTGGAAGAAAACTTGGAAGTGGGCCAAGTGTGGTGGCTCATGCCTGTGATCCCAGCACTTTGGAAGGCCAAGATGGGAGGATGGCTTCAGGCCAGGAGTTTGAGATCAACCTGGGTAACAGAGCAAGACCCCATCTGCACAAACCAATTTTAAAAATAAGCCAGGTGTGGTGGCTTATGCCTGTGGTACTAGCTACTTGGAAGTCTGAGACCCACAGTAAGAAATACATTTTCCATCTTTTATTGGTGAACACACATACACCCTCTCTCTTACTAATGGTGCATGCTGATATTTTCTATTTGCTTTTATTCTATTCCACTTTTAAAGATTACTCATTGTGACACACTAAAATGATTTAATGACCCTAATGGCACATGACTCATATTCGAAAGTCGCTGTTCTAGAACACCTCCCCTGTCACTTGGCATTAGTTCACTGTCCCAGAGTAAGTGGTAAGAAAGTTGCTTTTCCTAAAACTTCTTCCAGATTTTTGACTGAGCTCTTAGCTGGACCTCTACATGAGGACTCTACTTGCACATCAGGAATGCTGGGCCAGTATCCTTAGAGGGGCACTATGGTCAGTGTGGACAACAGCGTTTTGCTCTGCATGCACTACTGGCATCTGTCACTCTGGCTCCTTCCCACCAAATACCAGCAGGGACCCCTAGTCATTTTCACAGCCGACATGTGCCCGCCCTCATTTCCAATTGCCACTGGGGATAAGAACCACCGTCAGGTCTTGTCTAAAGGGTAAGCTCTAAATATGTTTACTTCCTGGCACCCCATTCTCCCATGGCTGGGGTCAGCCTATTGAGAAGCTGGGGTCCAGAGCTCTAGGAAGCTCTCGAATAAGACAGTTCCATGTGGCTACATCCATTGCCTTCCAGGTCCATGATTTTATTCTTTCTCATTCTCAGCTCAGAGAGAGGCAGCCTTGACTTACCCACTTACTTCTGTCACCCCAGTTGCTTTTATAGGGAAAGGGGAGGGGGAGTTGATTTACATTCCCGTAACATTTTTTAAAAAGCAACATTTCCCCCTTGTTTTACCAATATATAAATATATAAAGTGTATTCAGTTCAATGAAAGGAATTGTAGTTACCACCAGATAGAGGTCAAGGGGGAATCTAGGCAGGTGGCTGTCTGATAATCCTTATCTATAAGAAGTCCTAAGACATCACTAGAGTAAATGTGGCTTATAGTGCCAGTTAATCCACATTTTTCCTCTTCAGATAGCTGGCGATGTTAAATCATTCAACTCCCTCAAATACACAGAATAAATCTATTACCTTGATTTTAAATATATGGCAGGAAAACAAGTCTTGTTACCTAGAATCCCCCCCTTTTCCCTCCCAAGTGTTTTCAGTGGAGGTCACTCTAGAAACTAGGGGCTTTTTGTTTTGTTGCAGACTTCATCTTCTGGTTAATGGTTTTTGCCATATACAGAAGAGAGGATAGGGGTGGTGAGCAAGATCTGGGGCAGATCTAAACTCCTCTGCATTAAAAACAGAGAGAGTTGGTGAAGGCAGGACAGGGAGAGGAATGGAGGGAGGGAAGCAGCAGAGGCAATGCTGAACCCAGAAAGGGGAAGAGAGGGCAGGCCGGTGGCTGTGCCAATGGAACAGCGCCTGTCTGCTGGAGCTCCAAGGGCAGAGCCGGGTACAGCAACCAGGATAGCCCCTCTGCCTTCTCCCTGTGAGGTTCTGACTTGCTCATGAATGTGCTTGGGTGAGTGGAGGTTTGCTTTGGGAAGCTTGAAAATGGACACAAGAGCCAACCTAGACAAGGATAACAAACAGAGCGGTTACTTTTTATTCATTGCAACTCACTTTTCCTGATTCTTAATCAATATCAAACACTGGAGGAATACCGTGGTTTGAAAGAGGAACTGTATTTGGCTTGTTCATGATAGTCCCACATCTCAATACTGCCCTTTTCCCACCACCTTTCCCCTTTTCCTGATAAGGGGATATCTGCAGGCCGGTAGTACGCTATGATATAAACATTTTTTGTAGAAAGTGTGGGCTAGTATGAAGGGCTTGGGCTTGGGCGTCGTAAAGATATGGATATCTGCAGAGTATAATTAGCTTGGTAAACTTGCACAGGTTAACCTAAGCTTCAGTTTCCTCATCTATAGAGTGACTATAATAACAGCAATTTTAGTGAGTTGCTGTGAAGATTAAAAATATATGTAAATCACCTAGTACATTTTCCAAGGAAGAAAACACACTCACAGAGAGGTTAAGAAACATGCTCAAGGTCACATGTTAATATAAGCAGTGAAGTAGCATAATTAAGCATTAATAGTTACAAATCTCAATCCTGAGTTTCAGGTAGTACTGGCCTGCAAATCTGGGCTCCTAGATGATACATCACACTTATGAATGGGAATTTTAGTGCTAGTTTTAGATTAGCTTTAGTCTCTTAATTTAGGCTTTCCTTCCAGCTAGGTTGACCTATAGTTTTTTCGTTTTTTTTTTTTTTTGGCTCCTGTGCCTCCAGGAAACCTCTATTTCAGTTGCTTTGTCTTCTTTCTCCAAACTATTCTTTTTGCCTAAAATCAATGTTAGTCACTTCACTAACCTACAGATTTTGAGGTTTTTAGAAGGAATGCTGATTTTTAAAAGAACTATAAAAAATGTTAAGGTTACTAGCAAGAGTTAGCATTGTTCTGTAAGAACAAAGCCATTTCCCTTTACAATCTCTCTTTCCTCACTAAACACACACTCATTGTTAAAAATAAAAAGGTGTGGGGAGGAGGGGGAGAAGATAAACTTAACTATCACACAAAGAAAAATCACTTAACTTCTTTCTCCGTCTGGCTTATTATTATTTTTTGATAATACAGGAAATCATACTACCTTAGGTACTATTTTCTCCTCTACTAAATCACAAACCTTTCCTCCTGCTTTAAAAGTATCAAAACCATTATTTTTAGTGGTTATACAACATCTACATTAAACTAATTATATCATCCTCTATTGTTTTGGCCTTCAGGTCGTTTCCCACTTTTTCACTACTATAAATAAAGCTTCAACTGCTCTGTTCTTGTATCACTACAAACGTTCTGTCAATGATAAGGCTAACAGCTGCATATTTAATAATCATTAGTTTAATCACTAAAAAATGTTGGATACATATTTGGTGTTTGCAAATATGTTGAAAAACTTCACAATGTTATCTATTAGTGATAAGTGGCTTTAAAAACTCCCCCACAAAACTCAAGCATTCATGAAAATCTGATAACTTGCCATGATTGTGTTTCCAAAAGATACATATTATTTAAACTATGTACTGATGTGCAACTAAGCCTTTATTTTAAAAGGCAAGACATTTCCTGTTTATGATTTTATGGCGATAGGGTGAAACAGCAGTTTAAGGCTATAAAAAGCATTCTCTAAAAAACCTTCTGGAATATATTACACTTTAAAAGTTCTCATGTATGTCAAACAATACAAATACATTATTTTTTAAAAAGTACTATTGTTTTTCTGGATAAAATAATAAAAGTAGTTTTATTCCTGAATATTAAGAAGAGACGATCACTTGTGTTTATAAAATGATGTTTTTCTTATTTTCTCCTCCACAATTGCCCTGGTGTCTTTATGAGGTCTGGAGGACCAGCCTGGGGCATTCACATGCCCACGTAACTGGCAGCCTCCTGTGGCTGCTCATCTCCCAGCTCTCCAGAACACTTGCTTGGTTGTTGGCCACTGGAGCTCCACCTATGAGCCACTGTATCCTTCTCAGAGTTTCCAGAAGGTCAGTTTCCCTCTTCGACCTATCAGTTTTCTGAAAACTGATGTGGCACATAGGAAGGGAACAGGGACGGGAGAGAGGTCTTATCCTAGGCATCTGTTCTTGGGTAAAAATGACGCTTTTTACACTTTTTTTTGAGCCCTGATATTGGCAGGTTTCACACAGATGTGAAGTCACACCGTGATTTATTTAGAAGTTATCAATGGGGGCAGTGTGACTCTGTACATATTTTGGAAATACGTGGGGATGTTTTTTAATATCTTAACAATTGAAGGGCACTCCTGCTTTATAGAGAGCAGGGATTGGGGATGAGAGGTGCTCTGCGATCTGGCGATTTGTGGGATGGTCCTGTGTAAATAATTGCCCTACACCTTCCATGACAGAACTTTTGAATGTCTTACTGGTCATTTATGTAGGTCAAGATTCTGTTTGTAATTATCTAAGCCTAGAATCTAATTGTTTTACGTAGATGTGTAATATATTTTCTCCACACAAAATCTAGGATTTTCTAGAATTGCAACTGCTGTGTAAACTGGGTGGAGACTACACTTGGCTAATGCTGAACTTTACAAATAGTTGTTCTCCATTTGGGAAAATGAGGTCCTGCCAGCTCTACCACTTCTTCACATCAGTTGCCACTGAAGCCCTCACAATCTGTAGCTGTTCTGTGAAGAGGTCCACACCCCTGGTAACTGTATCATGTCTTCCAATGTCATCAGGCATATACATTTTCTCAATAAAATGTGTGCTTTTATTAACAATTACTCTTTAATTTTCTCTTTTGTATTCATATAAAGGCCCTAGTCTTATTCTGAAGGTATATACATCAGTACATTTTATCACATAGATTTCATTTCAGAATAAGGAAGCCTTACAAAATGTTATAAATGGGGAGGCATAAAATTTTACAGACTAGAGAACCACTAATTTATAATAAAAACGATAAAAACTTATCGTAGATTCCAAATGAACTTAGCTAGACCAAAGTATCATGCACATATATAATCACAAACAACATGTTTCAGTCAACAGTAGACCTCATATAAGACATTAGTTCTATAAGATTATAGTACAATATTTTCACTGTATTTTTTCTATGTTGAGCTATGTTTAGACACACAAATACTTACCTTTGTGTTACAATTGCCTGCAGTATTAGTACAGTCACAAGCTGTACAGGTGTGTATCCCAGGAGCAGTAGGCTCTACCATATAGCCTAGGTGTGTAGTAGACTCTACCATCTGTGTTTAGGTAAGTGTTCTATGATGTTTGCATCAGGATGAAATCACCTAATGCTACATTTCTGAGAACGTATCCCTGTCATTAAGTGACTCTTGACTGTATGTAGGCATCTTCCCTCTTCTGGGAGCTGACAGTCCCAAAAACCCCACTGACCTCTAGTGTGATCCTGTTCTTCACCAGGAGTCCAATCTTGATGTCCATCAGGTTCAGGTCTTTTTCCAGCTGTTGATTGGCCCTGATCTTGGTCACTACTTCTTCCCTTAATCGTGCAACCTCTAGTTCCTCCTGGAAATCCAAATCACTTTGGTCCAACAGGTATACAAATTTGCGAATTACTGTTAATGGTGGGTTTTCAGAGCCAACTGCAGTGACAGGAACAGGTATACTTTAATTAGGAAAGCTTGGAATGATTATCAACAGGAAAGAAACAAGGTCTTAAACAATTACTAGAAAAATATACCAATGAAAGTACTTGGTCTAGGGTGAGAATCATTCTACCCACCCCCACACAATTTAAAATCTGGACAAGGAAACTGATCAATAAATAAATGAACAAAACAGATATCTGACCCCACTCTTTTCTAGTTATCAACTCCCCTTTTCTCCCTTTTATCAGCTCTCTCTCACACTGTTCCCTGGACTCATGCACTAAGAAGATAGTACTATCTGTGCCTCCTTCCTCAGGAACCTGGGAAAGAAAGTTAATATAAGTTACCTCGACCCTGAGACCTTGTGCTTGAGCTAGATAAGTGACTTACATTCTTGCTGCAGGAAGCAGAAAGTGGTTTCTCCCAACCCAAAGGATCTTTGGGAAGGAGCCGGAAGTAGGCGAAAGCTGAATTAGAAAAGGGCCAGGAAGGGAGGACTGTAAAAGCCAAACAGGAACCAACGGAACGATAAGTGAAATGAATGTTCTACTCAGCTGAAATAAAAAGATTTTAGAAATTGAAACTTGGCCCTTGTTCTTTGAGCACCGGCCAAGGGAGGGTGCTCAGAATCTATGGGTCAGTCCTTGTTATTGAGAGGGACATTCTCACATAAACTCTAAAAGGGTTTTTCCCTTAGTACCTGGAACTTTAGGCTTTGATTTCCTGGCACTCTAACTCTTGGAAAATATTTTAACATGCTTAGGGAGATAAGAGCTGGGTAAACTGTAAGAATAAATCATCTCGTCCATTGAGGACGAATGATTAGACCCAATACTAGAGAGATGACTTGCAAGAGCTAGTCCAGTCATGGCCATCTCAATAGCTGCCCTCCTTTACACCTAGGCCCTTGACAGTCTTCCTTTGACTTCCACCTTAGTTCTGTGGTGTTTTGACACTAAAGGAGTAAGGAAACCAACACCACAAACAACTGCATAAACCCAGCATGGAAAACCAAATCTATAGTCAGGTATGTTATTTTACCGCTGCTGATGGCCTTTATTGGAGAATTTTCCTTGGATCACCGGACCCTTTATTTCCTGACCACTGAAGCACATCAATTTATTTTCCTTCCATTTCTAGCAAAGATGCTGCCACTGACATGACCACTTCAGGGAAGGCCTTAGCAATGCACCACAGCTCATCCATGCAGCCAAGTTGGGGGAACATGAGCCCTCCCACCGTGGCCAGAGTTGATGGCTGCTTCTCCCTCCCGCTAAGGGTTATATCTCTTCATATGTACTAACAGTCCCATCGGAAAATGACTAAATTTTAGCTTTACTAATTGTTATGGCCTGAATTTATTATTTCCTCTATCAATACTAGGCTTTTTGCCATCTTCATCTGAGAATGACTTTGTGGTACAGGTATTTTCATTTCAGGAAATCAGACCCCTTTATAGTCTGCACCTACAAGTGACCACATCTTAGTTCCAGCAACTTTCAAGCTGGAATGCATTCAGTGACATTCCAGAGAAAAAGGGTGAGAACAGATGATAACAAACTTAGAAAAGTTTTGGTTACCATACATTTTTTTGGTTACCATAAAAGCACCCAATTTGCTGAAGCCCAGAGAAGCTTAGATCTAACTCACTCACCGAGATGGTTTCTCTATTTACCTTTTATGTCCCAATATAAAGTTGCCTAGATTTTAAAACTGGAATTTGTGTTTGTAATAAAAAAGTAAACAAATAAAAAACATCACTGTAACTGCTTAAAAAAAAACATGTTACCTTGAATGAAATGAAAATTAGCCTGTGTTCATTTGGAAAATTTACTTTGAACTCATCTTTCATATATAAAAGCAATAGCAAACATATTTTAGTGTCAGGGCTCAGAAAAAGAAAAAATCCTCTTTAGCCTTCTTTAAAAAAAATTCAAAACAACAAAAACACATCTACTAGCTGAGAGGTGAGCTGGAATCTAGTGGAATGAGACATTATTCAGTAGATTCTGCAGGCTGGAGGCAGAGTGAGGACTTCAAGCGTCCCTAGATTTTCCTTAACAAGTACCAGGGAAGATCTTTCTTCAGCCATATACTTCATCCCTTAATTCAGACAAACTTTAGACAATAAAAGGTGCTGGCTAAACTTACTAGGCACTGTAAGTACTAATAAATTTATCAGCAAGCTTTCCTCGACTGTGCATGTTCCTGTGATAATTAGAATGGAAAAATTGAATATATGAAGAATCAACTTACGATGTAAAAAAACAAAATAACAAACATAGGCAAAGTTGGGACTGTAAGGAGATAGCACAAAATGTGATTGTTATTTTTTGGTGAATTTTATTTTGCTATTTTCAAACTTTCTACACATTTTTATTAAAAACCTTAATCTGTAATCCCAGCACTTTGGGAGGCTGAGATAGGTGAATCATGAGGTCAGGGGTTGAAGACCAGCCTGACACACATGGTGAAACCCCGTCTCTACTAAAAATACAAAATATTAGCTGGGTGTGGTGGCTTGTGCCTGTAATCCCAGCTACTCAGGAGGCTGAGGCAGGAGAATCGCTTGAACTGGGGAGGTAGAGGTTGCAGTGAGCCAAGATTGCGCCACTGCACTCCAGCCTGGGCGACAGTGTGAGACTCTGTCTCAGAACAAAAACAAACAAACAAACAAAAATTAAAAATTATTCTGTGAAAATTTCAGAATGAAATTGCAGGAAGATGTTTGCAGTTGTCATTTTTGGGAGATGAGACTATGTCTAACAAATTAAACAATGTAAATGTAAGGTTATTTTCTGGCTAACTCTTTTGCATTAGATTTTTGACTCTAGCTTAGACTGAAAAAAAATTCAGCATTTACGCCAACTCCATTCTCTTTGAAGAAGAAATTATACCATGTGGCTGATCCTTTCCATTTAATAGGAAGGCCCATTTCCTGTCACCAAGTGTTCCTCTGTGTACTGGTTTAGAACCTGGGGCCTGAGATGATCAAAATCTACTGGAAACAATGGGTATCCTCTGTTCTTAGAGCAACCTCTGAAGTGACCAATATGGACCAATATGTCCTTGCCTGGTTTATAAAAAATCCTTGCTTTGTTTCAGAAAGCTCTCACTTACCCAGTGTTTTGTAGTCATCTCTAGCTTTGTTCGCTCTCAGCAGTGACTGTATTTTCACAATTTCATTATTCTGCAAAAGATTGAGATAAGTCTTGATCTCCCAGTGTCCCACCTACTCCATTATTTTTGAATTTAGAACATTTAAGAACTGTTAGTATTTAAGAACTGACACTACTTAGAACTGACAGTATTTCAATGTGATGTATTCAACGTTTATTTTTCCATTTTCTTTGAAGAAGAGGTCAGGTAAGTTAACTAAAAGTACAAACAAGACTGTAGGGGAACTGCTTAGACAGAGATCTAAAAGGGGAAAATAATTTTAGCACAGAACTTAGATGATCCAATCTATGTTCCCATATCTCTTCTTTAAAGATTCAGGAAAAAATCCCTCCCAGCGGCTTCTATTTAAAGTAAGCAGTTAGCAGTTGAAAAAACTACATATGCAATGCTGGAAAATATTTCTCTAGAGTCTTCTCTCTTTGGTGTTACTAGCCTACAGTTTTCCCCTCACCCATTTTCTATTGAGTCCTGACTGGCGAAGTCTAACTCTCAACATGATTTCTGAATGAAAACAGTAAGCCTCCAAATATTATCATATGAAGTTCTAAGATCCCTTCTTCCCTAAGTGTTCTTGTCCACCATTCAACAAAAATCATTCAATGCTAACATTCAATAAAGCATTAATTTAGTTCATTATCAACCTGGATAAAATCCCACAGGCATTTTTCTTACATGATCTCTGAAATACTGTAGTCTTGAAAGATAGCTCTTTCTTGCAGTTGCCATTCGGAACCAGGACTGAATCTAAAAAGTTTAAAAAAATAGAAAAGAACAACAAAAAATAAAGAGAAAAGTCAAAGTAATCACCAAACAACCTGTAATACGGTTTTGTGTAGTTTTTCTAAAAACAATGATACTTAATAAGGAAAAAAAGCAGCCCACTAAATAATCAATCTTTCACAGATGTTTCTTAAGGGGTTCAAAACACTTTACCTGTTACTCTTAATTTCACCGCCTTAATAAGAGAGAGGTGGGGAGAATAATTTAACTTTGTACTATTTTACCTTAATCTCAGTAAATAAAAGCCAGAAGGGTGAGGCGTTTTGCTGAGAGTTGCAATGAGTCAGGAAATCATGTAAACTAAGTCTAGGGTTTCTTCTATCATCCCTTTAAATGCATTCAATATCCTTTAAGTTTTTATGGGAAAACACTGAAGAGGTCTCATGAGGGACCAATTGCTACCAATAGTTTCTGAGAGAATAGGCATATGTTCCATAGGATGCTATTTCATCAAGGAGCTACTGCACAATGGAACTGGGTCACGTTATTCTCTGCCTTCACAGTTTAAAACTTTTTTTAAATTTGTTTTTATTTATTATTATTTTTAAAAATACAAATGAGTTCCCCCTACGTTACCCAGGCTGGTCTTGAACTCCTGGGCTCAAGCGATCCTCCCACCTCGGCCTCCCAAAGTGCTGGGATTACAGGTGTGAGCCACGAAGCCTGGCCTAAAAGATCTTTAAACTAATCTGATTCTACTTTCCAGCTCCATTGCTTCCACTCTCATCTGGATTTCCAAGCTGGAGACTTGTAGATCTCCAAGTTGTAGATTTCCAAGTTGATTTTTGTCCAGTCCTCTGGCTTTCAGATCCATGAGAAAGGACACCACAGTACCCTTTCTTTCTCACCCAGAGCTATTCACCTGAGTGAAAGGCTGGGTTGACTAATTCAACTCCCAAATATAGGCCTTAAATTAGCTCTACTTCCTCTAATCATTGGTTTTGTTCTGTTACATCTGAGCATTCTAAATATGCTTAAGCAAATGTGGAAAGAGAAACATGAAATAAAGCTGGGTTCTACCTAGAGTTTAAATAATCAATTTGAACTTTCTGGACAAAGAGCATTTATTAGTTACAGAACACTTTGACTTGTGATTCTCATAACCACTCATAAAGGACTTGAGGTTTTATAGTAGTTTAACCAACCTGCTTGAAAAATGATTAGGTAAATGAGCAGCGGAGCTGGGATTCAAATCCAGTACTGCCTTCTGACTTCAAGGCTCACACATACCCTCCCTTTCTGTAGCTGTCTTTCAGATTAAACATGAAATGAGGGGAAACATTTAAGCCAAGCACATGGTATGGTAGGAAAGGGTATTTACCTTCACAATAGAATCAGTATTATCAATGAACGTTTGCCGCCTGTGCATATACTCCTTCCGTTGTTTACATCCTTTCCAAAAAGCCTAAGGAAAAGAGTGGGTTATAGAATTATTTACCAGCAAGTTTCCCAGTTTATATAGGAAGTGCAAGAGCAGAGCACATCTCAGGTCGCATGGAGCTGGGGCACTGTCAGGGACCCTCCCTTCAAATCTCATCTGGACACCCTCTCTGGGGGTAGCCAGTTAACCACGGCACAGCACATCAGCTCACAGCTGAGACTTGTTCTAAGCTTAGGACAGCAGAGCAGAGGTCATAAATTACATGGAGAAGCACAGTTCCTGCTGGAAAGCTTAACTTTACCAAGGCCCTGGGTGACAAGAAGGAATAATAAAATGGAGTTTCTCCAAAACCCATAAATAGTATTAAGTAGGTGCTACTGGTATTTGATAACAACAAAAAATGCTTGAAAATAATGCCTAATATTAAGTATCTTTACCACAACCAGTGGCCCACTGTGGTCCCGACTGGAAAGGAGGATGCTCTACCAACTTGTGGCCCTGAATCCCTTGGATCCCTGAAAACACTGGTGCTGCAACTGACCATCATTTCAGATACTTCCACATAAGGTTAAACAATGCTTCATCAACACAGCTTTACCTGATTATCACCATTAAGAAGAAGTTTTACAGGAAACACAAAAACCGGACACAAACTAGTATCTTTAGAAGAATTAAATTCATAACTGTTATCAGTTTATTCCAATTCATTTATGAGCATCTTTTTATTGAAACATCTTTGTAACTCACCCCAATTCTGATACTGTTTTTCAAATTAGAAAGGAAGTAAAAGTTCCTTGTTAAAAAGGGCAAATATAAAAAATCAAATTATTTGTATAAACATCCTTCCATGTCTGTATATATTTGCCTCATTCTTTTTTAAAAGGGTACATGAAATTTTGTTATTTCAACAATAATATTTTTGTAATGAGTCAAAACAATATAGTCAGGATGGAATCAAAATGATGAACTGGGCACTTGCTCCAGACTTCCCCTTGGTCCAAATCCCTAGAAGGCACAAATATGCTTAAAAAAAAAAAAACCTTTTAATTTCGAAAGAATAACCAACTCACAAGAAGGATCAAAAATTATTCAATGAGTTCCATGTACCCTTTACACAGCTTCCCCCAATGGTAACATCATACAAATATACTTTTATTATTATTTTTTGAGACAGGGTCTCATTTTGTCACCCAGGCTACAGTGCAGTGGCTCAATCATGGCTAACTGCAGCCTCCACCTCCTGGGCTCAACTGATCCTCCTGCCTTAGACTCCTGAGTAGCTGGGACCACAGATATACACCACCATGCCCAGCTAATTTTTCTATTTTCACTATGTTGCCCAGGCTGTTCTTGAATTCCTGGACTCAAGCAATCTGCCCACCTTGGCCTCCCAAAGTGTTGGGATTACAGGTGTTAGCCATACCTGGCCCAAACATACTTTTAAAGCAATCCATAATAATGCTAGAAAATAAGAAGGCATAGAGATAAAAATTATGAGGGTTCCTAGAAAACAGAAAGTAACTAGAACTGAACTGAAAGAGGAAAAGGCAGAACAAATTTCTACAAAAATGTCAAAACATCTTTGATATGGCTTTAAGCTTGAGGCAGTCAGGGTAGTTTTGGGAAAATTCTTGCCTTATCCATTTGTCAGTTGGTGGACAAAGAAAGCATAGATGGTGAAGTGTGAGCTCGAGGAAACTACAAAAGGGTATAGTTTTGGGGAGGGAATTTAGCAGTATCAAATTTAAAATTATTTAGCCTTTCATCTAATATTTCAAGTTTTCAATATATCTAGCCCAGGAAAATAAAAGCACCTGTGTAGAAAAACCCCATATATAAGTATTTTTGTCACAGCATTGTTTGTAATACCAAAAATGTGCATCCAGTAAAATGGTCACAAATAGGGGGAACAGCTAGAGACACTGCAATTGCAGTCCCACTGAGGGATGCTACACATCCGTTAAGAGTAAAGTAAGGTTGGGGGAGGGGAAGGGATAGCATTAGGAGAAATACCTAACGTAAATGACGAGTTGATGGGTGCAGCACACCAATATGGCACATGTATACATATGTAACAATCCTGCATGTTGTACACATGTACCCTAGAACTTAAAGTATATATATATAAAAAGAGTAAAGTAAAGTCATATATACTGACTATGGCAAGGCTCTGTATCTTGGAGAATAGGAAGACCTCCAAGATATATAGATAATACGAAAAGGAAATTTTAGCTTACCACACATATTATGATACCACATGTTAACAAAAAATCCACAGAATAATTATACCTATTTCTATGCAAACAATCTGCACCTCAATACCTAGAAGATCTATTAAAATACACAGTGAACAAAGAGAAAGGGTATACGTATCTGTGTACCTATCTCTACTTCCATCTGGCTACTTTATAAAGGGAACTACTATTTAACATTTTATTATGTATCCTATGAAATATGCACGTGTAAACACACATACCCCATCATTATACACACAAATACAAATACAAACTTACATTAAGATGTGAACTGGGCATGGTGGCTCATGCCTTGATACGGTTTGGATTTGCGTCCCCACCCAAATCTCATGTCTAATCGAAATCCGCAATGTTTTAGAGATCTTCACAGCAGCCCCTGCCATCACAGGCTGGGAAGCCTAGGAGGGCAGAACAGTTTTGTGGGCCCGGCCCAGGGCCTTGCTGCCTGCACAGCCTTGGGACACTAATCCCTGCATCCCAGCCACTCAGATCTAGCCATGGCTAAAAGGGGCTCAGGTACAGCTCAGGCTGCTGCTTCAGAGGGTGCAAGCTGTAAGCCTTAGTGGCTTCCATGTCATGTTAAGCCTGTGGGTGCACAGAATGCAAGAGTCGAGGCTTAGGAGCCTCTGCCTAGATTTCAAAGAATGTTCGGAAAAGCCTGGGATTCCAGGCAGAAGCCTGCTGCAGGAGCAAAACCGTCATGAAGAATCTCTGCAGGGCAGTGTGGAGAAGAAATGTGGGGTTGGAGCTCCTACACAGAGTCCCCACTAGGACATTGCCTAGTGGAGCTGTGAGCAGACAGCCACTGTCCTCCAGACCCCAGAATGGTAGATCCATTGATAGCTTGTACCCTGTGCCTGGAAAAGCCACAGACACTGAATACCAGCCCTTGAGAGAAGCCACGGGGAATGAACCCTGCATACATTCAGAACCACATCAGCACTTCAACTGTCAATTTTAAAAACTCAAGAGTAGAAAAATGTATTTATTCATATTTTTATTCTTCTAGCTATCCTTTCTTCCTTTCTGATGTTCTGAAATTTCTTCTTTCATCATTTCCTTTTTGTTTAGAGAGCTATCTATAGTCATTCTTTAAGGGAAGGTTTGCTGGTAACAAGTGCTCTTAGTTTCTCTTTCATTCCTAAAGGATATTTTTGCTGGATATAAAATTCTATGTTGACAGTTATTTTCTCTCCAGACTCTACAAGTGTCTGAGTGCCTTGTTACAGGAGGGTGGAAGTTTAGACTCCTCATTCAGCCTTTGCTTCCCCTGAAAAATGTTTTACTTCCTTCTGGCCTCCTTAAGTTATGAAAAATCCTCTATCATTAGAACTGTCTCCCTCTTATAGGTAAGTTGTTTCTATCTCACTGCTTTTCAAAGTATTTTCTTTGTGTTTTGTTTTCAGAAGTTTGGCTGTGATATGTCTTTATGTGAATTTCTTTCACTTTACCCTGTTTGAGGTTTCCTCAGCTTCTTGAATCTGTGTTTTTGGAACATTTCCACTTTTACTTCAAGTACTTTGTCAGTACTGCCTCTTTCTCCTCTCCTCTGGGAATCTGATGACACAAATGTCAAATCTTCTGTTATAATCCCATTGATCCTTGAGGCTCTGTTCTTTATTTTTTTCAGTCTGCTTTTTCTCTGTTGTTCAGATCTGGGAATTTTATTGTTATAGTCTCTAGTTCACTGATTCATTCCTCTGTCCTTCCATTCTGCTGCAAAGACTATTCATTGGGTTTCCACGTCTGTTACTGTATTTTTTAGTTCTAAAAGTTACTGTGTGGTTTATAAACTTTTTAATTATTTGCTGAGGCTTTAGTTTTTTTTTCCTGAGATGTTCTTTCTTTTGCTTCAAGTGTTAGTAATTGCTAATTGCTTATTGTAACATTTTTATGATAGCTGCTTTAAAAATCCTTGTCAGATAATTCTAACATCTGTCATTTCTGTGTGGGCACCTAGGAATTGTTATTTTAAACTTAAGTTGTGATTTTATTGGTTCTTGACATAAGTGATTGTTGTGATTGTAATATCCAAATAGTCAAGTGATGAACCTTAGACAATGTGGGTAGTATGGGGTCCTGGATCTTATTTAATCCTACTGTTTTAGGTGGCTTTTCCTGACATTGTTTTGGCAAGGAGGCACTGCCTCATTACTAGGAGGTGGGAGGAGAAGGCTAGGTTCTCCATTTGGTTTCTGTCTATATAAACTAATATAACCCTCTTAAAGATGAAAAGGAAAAAAGGAGGCTAGTGAACCTTGGGACCCAAGGAACCTTAACACCAAGGTGGGGAAGGCCTCCTCATTATTGCTGGGAGGGGGTCCAGCTACCTACTGGACCTGTCTTGATATCACTCTGGCTGGGAGAGTAGAAGTGCCTTCTTATTACTCCCCATGTGGCCTCCATTGACCAACTGAGGGAAAAGACCTTATTACAACTGGATGGTGTGAAGGTCCTGCCTCTCTGCCATGGCTCCTCTCACACCACTCTAGCAGGGAGAGGGAGGGCTGCCACATTACTGCTCAGTGGGCACGAGATAGATTCTACAAGTCTGGGTGCCTTGTTCCAATCCAGGAGGGTGGAAGCCCAGGCTCCCCATTCAGGCTTTGCTGCCCTAGGTGGAGGCATTACAGTTTTTTTTTTTTTTTCTGCGTGCACGTGTGTGTGGTGTTTGGCTAGAGTAGAGTAGTTACTGTTTGAAATTATTTTTGTCTTGCTAGACTGTTTCTTTCTTGGTCCTTTGGCTACAGAGAACAGGCTTTCATTGGAGCCTGTATTAGTCTGTTTTCATGCTGCTGATACAGACACACCTGAGACTGGGAAGAAAAACAGGTTTAATGGACTCACAGTTCCACATGGTTGGGGAGGCCTCACAACCATGGCGGAAGGTAAAAGGCACTTTTTACATGGTGGCAGCAAGAGAGAACGAGAAAGAAGCAAAAGTGGAAATCTCTTATAAAACCATCAGGTCTCATGAGACTTATTCACTACCACAAGAACAGTATGGAGGAAACCGTCCCCATGATTCAAATTACCTTCCACTGGGTCCCTCCCACAACATGCGGGAATTATGGATGTTCAATTCAAAATGAGATTCGGGTGGGGACACAGAAACAAACCACATCAGAGCCCGTACCCATTGGTATTTCTGGGTTGCCAGCCTCTTCAGCTACAGGTCAGAAAAATATAAACAAAAAGAAAACTAAAAGAACTCACCACTTGGCCGGGCGCGGTGGCTCAAGCCTGTAATCCCAGCACTTTGGGAGGCCGAGACGGGCGGATCACGAGGTCAGGAGATCGAGACCATCCTGGCTAACACGGTGAAACCCCGTCTCTACTAAAAAATAAAAAAAAAAAAAACTAGCCGGGCGAGGTGGCGGGCGCCTGTAGTCCCAGCTACTCGGGAGGCTGAGGCAGGAGAATGGCGTAAACCCGGGGGGCGGAGCTTGCAGTGAGCTGAGATCCGGCCACTGCGCTCCAGCCTGGGCGACAGAGCGAGACTCTGTCTCAAAAAAAAAAAAAAAAAAAAAAAAAAAAAAAAAAAAAAAAAAAGAAAAGAAAGAACTCACCACTTGTCATTCCTTGGGTCCCAAGGTTCACTAGTTAGTCTTACTTTTTTCTCTTCAAAGAGTGTTATGTTTGTTTATATATAGCATTGGGGGCTTTTAGTTGTATTTATGGAAGAATAGGGAAAAAGAACATGTGTTCCATTTCCCCAGAAGCGGAAGGCAAGCCCAAATAATTTTTAAGTCCTTAAAGTTTATAGTTTTCTATATTATTAAGGTTATATGAATCTATTCCTTGACAAAATTCAAGATTTAAAAAAATCAGAAGTGTCAACAGCAGTTATGACTCAAGAGGATCAACTAAAAATGTATTAGAACTAAGAGTTCATCCTGCTGACTAGTAATAAAATGAATATAAAATTGATAACTTTTCTACATGTCAAGAATAAACAACATAATAGAATAAAGATGTTATTCACAATAGCAGAAAAAGATACATAGGGGTAGGAGTAAACTCAAAAATATAAAGGAATACAATTATAATGGTATACTTTGGAACAGATTAATAAATGGAAAAAGATTAATGTCTGAACTGTAAAGTTTATTATTATAAAGATGCCAACCGCCTCAACAAAACTTTAAACTTCAACACAATCATTTAAAGACACAGGAATGGGTCTAGAATTTTATCAAATGCTTTTGCAGTAACTATTGAAATGAGCACATGAGTTTTTCTCCCTTAAGCTCTTACGGTGATAAAGAATTATACGGGAAGATGAATTATCATCTGGAGTTTTGAAATGGAAGTGATCTTAACAGTGCTTCTCAAACGTTAATGTGAATATAAAATCATCTGAGGATCTTGTCAGAATGCAGGTTAGGATTCAATAGGCCTCGTGGAAGGCATGAGATTTTGTACTTTTACCAATCTTCCAGGCAAAGAGAGCATTGTGTATGTGTCCACACATTAAATGATAAAATGTAAATAACCAAAATAAAAAATTTTAAATTAATTATGTTTAGAAAATGCTACCCCATGGGATTTGTCACTGTGACAATTCTGAGATGCGCAAAATTCTCTGATGTCACCAACAGTTGCTCACAAAAGTGTCCCAACAGCACAACAGCAAGTAAGGGAAGTGGACCCTCATTGTGGGTCTCTGGGATTTCATGGCAGTCCAATCAGTAAAACACATGTTGTGATGAATCTTAACAGTTCACATTTTGGTGGTTAACACTGGTTTAAAGCAGAGAAGTGTAATTGTTTGAATGTATATTGTAAATCCCATTCCTTCCTTAGTCCATACCGAAAGGCTAAACAAGATAATTGGAACGAGCTCAAGTTCCCATTTTGCTCTTCTGGAATTACCTAAACTCCAAAAACATGGTTAATTTCAATTATCTGAGATTCGCAAACATTCTGAATAAGTGACCTGTCATAGTAACAGATTATTTAATATTGAATCACTCCTGCATTGGCAAAATGACCCCATTCGTCCATTCTGGTTTTCTTCTGCTTCTTCTTTTCTTCTTCTTCTTCTTCTCTTCTTTCTTTTCTTCTTCTTCTCCTTCTCCTTCTCCTCCTTCTCCTTCTTCTCCTCCTTCTCCTCCTTCTTTTCTTCTTCTTCTTCCTCTTCCTTCTTCTTCTTCTTCTTTTCTTCTTCTCCTCTTCTCTTCTCTTCTCCTCTTCTTCTTCTTCTTCTTCTTCTTCTTCTTCTTCTTCTTCTTCTTCTTCTTCTTCTTCTTCTTCTTCTTCTTCTTCTTCTTCTTCTTCTTCTCCTTCTCCTTCTCCTTCTCCTTCTCCTTCTCCTTCTCCTTCCCCTCCTTCTTCTTCTTCTCCTTCTCCTTCTTCTTCTTCTTCTTTTTTTTAAATGTACTAAGGATTAACTCTGTGTGCCACCAGCATTTACCTTGAGAGTTCATTATTATGTTTCATCTCATTATTATTTACGTACATTTTTCTGGTATTCTTCTACATTTATGAGTTTTGTTACCTTTCCAAACAAAGGCAGCTTGGCTGGGAATACAATTTTTTTGCTCCTGGATATGAACAGATACTTCTCAAAAGAAGACATTTATGCAGCCAACAAACATGAAAAAAAGCTCAACATCACTGGTCATTAGAGAAAAGCAAATCAAAACCACAATGAGATACCATCTCACGCCAGTTGGAATGATAATCATTAAAATGTCAGGAAACAACAGATGCTGGAGAGTATGTGGAGAAATAGGAATGCTTTTACACTGTTGGTGGGAGTGTAACTTAGTTCAACCATTGTGGAAGACAGTGTGGCGATTCCTCAAGGATCTAGAACTAGAAATACCATTTGACTCAGCAATCCCATTACTGGGTATATACCCAAGGGATTATAAATCATTCTACTATAAAGACACATGCACAGGTATGTTTATTGCAGCACTGTTCACAATAGTAAGGGATTGGAACCAACCCAAATGCCTGTCAATGATAGACTGGATAAAGAAAATGTGGCACATATACACCATGGAATACTATGCAGTCATAAAAAAGGATGAGTTCACATCCTTTGCAGGGACATGGATGAAGCTGGAAGCCATCATTCTCAGCAGACTAACACAGGAACAGAAAACCAAACACCGCATGTTCTCACTCATAAGTGGGAGTTGAACAATGAGAACACATGGACACAGGGAGGGGAACATCACATACTGGGGCCTGTCAGGGGCTGGGGAACTAGGGGAGAGATAGCATTAGGAGAAATACCTAATGTAGATGGTCTGTTGATGGGTGCAGCAAACCATTATGGCACATGTATACCTATGTAACAAACATGCACATTTTGCACATGTATGCCAGAACTTAAAGTATAATAATAAAAGAATTTTTTTTGCTCCATAGAAGAATACTACTTACCTCATATTTCATTTGCCAAAATTCTGTTTTTCTTTTTTTAGTCTGTAAGTTTTAGTTCCATTGAGATAAGCTTTTCCTATTATGTACCAACAACAGAACTCTTGTGCATAGCCATGATATTGTAAGCTCTTCTCTAATTAGAGGCTGTTTATTATAAGCAAATATGGGTATAAAGTTGATATAAAGAAACTTGGAAAATTACAGACAGATGGAATTTACATGCCGGGTGTGGTGGCTCATGCCTATAATCCCAGCACTTTGGAAAGCCGAGGCAGGCAGATCACTTGAGGCCGGGAGTTCAAGACCAGCCTGGCCAACATGGTGAAACTCTGTCTCTATAAAAAATACAAAAATGAGCAGGGTGTGGCGGCGCACGCCTGTAATCCCAGCTACTTGGGAGGCTGAGGTATAAGAATCAGTTGAACCCAAGAGGTGGAGGTTGCAGTGAGCTGGGATGGTGCCACTGCACTCCAGCCTGGGCGACAGAGCAAGACTCTGTTTTAAAAAAAATAGGTTTAAAAAAAAAAAAAATAGATTTACAAAAATGGCAGTCTCATTCTCCTGCCTGGTATGGGAACTTGTGGGAAAATTTATAACAGCCATCTTATTTGTTTTGTTTTCTAGTACCACAAATATATTTTCTGTGCAGAGTATCTGTATAAAAGAAGTCTGTCAAAACACTTAGACCTCAGAGGTCATTGCTCTGTTTTATAGACTTTATTCCTCGCTGGGAAATCTGGCTTGATACACAGGCTGCTATGCTTGATAACTGGACACTCAGTACAGATATATTCAAATTACCAATGCCAACTTCGAATGCACAAAATACTTGTGTGATTTCGGTTAGCCAAGAAAGCCCTAAACATTTACCTCTTCTCCCTCTCCTCGAAGGTAAAAAAAAAAAAAAAATCCAGCGATCTGTAAGAGTAGTCAGTTACATTAAAACAACTGAGGACCGACTCTCCCAGGCCATCCCCTTCCTCTTGGTCCACAGACTCTGCCGCTGCTCCTGGCAAAGTGAAGTTCCTTCAGGGTAGCTTACTTTTCTTCACCAGGATGCTTGTGGCACTCCCTGAGCTGAAGTTCAATAATTCATTAAATCTCAGGGCTAGGTTTTGGTGTTTACCATTATTATATCCTTTCCTAAAAAGTAGTATACTAGCTTTTTTCAGTTCACGAAAAAAACTTCCTCCTGTAGTTACCTATTCTATCCTATTTGATTTTTTTCTGAAGTCTTCCTGTGCCCCATCACCAATATCAATATTGGATCCCCATTATCTGCTCTCTGAGTCATTATCTCTATCACCTTGCCATTTCTAAAGTTTATCAAGCACTTGAGAAGCACATACTACGGCCCGGCGCGGTGGCTCAAGCCTGTAATCCCAGCACTTTGGGAGGCTGAGACGGGCGGATCATGAGGTCAGGAGATCGAGACCATCCTGGCTAATACGGTGAAACCCCGTCTCTACTAAAAAATACAAAAAACTAGCCGGGCGACGAGGTGGGCGCCTGTAGTCCCAGCTACTCGGGAGGCTGAGACAGGAGAATGGCGTGAACCCGGGAGGCGGAGCTTGCAGTGAGCTGAGAGCCGGCCACTGCACTCCAGCCTGGGCGGCAGAGCAAGACTCCGTCTCAAAAAAAAAAAAAAAAAAAAAAAAAGAAGCACATACTAGGAAACCTCTGTTATGTGAATTATTGCAGTCCGTCCTTACCACCCTGCAATAAAATGGGCATTACATTTTTCAGATGAGAAAGTGTGTTTTTAATAATCTATTCTTTCTCTCATCTTTTGTGGATTTTTCTGAAGCTTTGTGTGTCTGCTCCAATTATGCTCAGTGTCTATTTTGCATTCTGCAGTTATAAATTCATTTACATTCTATGACATCATTATTTCTCTTCCTCTCCTTAGCTGTCAGCTGTCTTTTTATTTTATTATTCTGTTGTCTTCTTATTTCATTAAGTCCACGTCTTAACAAATTCCTTGACAGTATAAAGCAGTATCAGTATAACATTCTCTCCTGTCTTCTGGAAGAGTAACTCTAGATGTCTACTCCATTTATACTTTGCAAGTTATATTCCTTTTTCTGTTTTTGATATGAAATCTTTTTTGTTTATGAGCAGTTTTTTCTTTCTGGCTCACTCAGGCGATTTTACTGGGGACTTCTAACTGCTCAAAAATAATATGGCTATGTAGATTATCTTTGACTTCCTCTATATTGACCTGGGCACCTCCCAATTAACTCCATAAGCACTTGAGACAGACTGCTGGACGTTGCTCATGCACATTCTCTGTACCACTACTCACTTCCTTGGCAGACCACTGACGGCAGGGAGGGTGGTGTAGCTGGGGTATAGCTGGCCTTGGCCTAGGAGCTTTGCCTTTGTATTTCTCTCCAATTTTGTTAAAACTACTGTATCTGGGGGCAATTCAGCCAGCTAGGAAGCCCACAGTGTTTTACATAGGGGAACTTCTCAGATATCAGAACATTTTCCTACTTGAAGGTGAACCAGTCACTTTGGCGAGAAATAAGATTAGCATGACACCTTTTGGTTCACCGGCTCTTGGTTTTAAGGGTCAGCAGGTTCCTACTGACTGCATTATTCACTTCTGGTCCACATCTGTGAAGTAGGCTTACCCTTAGGCTTCATGCCCTCTGTTTTGGAAAATTGTCAGAAGACTGATAAAAAGGCGTAGTGAGGTGACTTCATGGTTTGATGACTGCTTCGTCAATTCTTTTGCCTCTGCTGAGGTGGAGGAAAAAGGCTCCAAATGATCGCTCCTGTCCTTACCCCGTTTCTCTCATCCTTCAGCCCTGGTTTCTAATACAGAGGGATTCTGTACTGGTGGGCTCTGTGGTATACCTTCCAACTGCAACACTGCTGTGTGCCCCGAGACTGGAGAGTGTGGGGTCCAAATTTTATATTGGCTGACACGTGAAATGTGTGCAAAATTAGAGCCTCATCAGTGCAGATGACTATTTTGAGGCTTTTGTTTACTTCCTGTGTGTTCTGTCTACTATTTGTTTAAAGGAATAAATTGGAAACTCACTGGCCCACCTAGAAAAATCCTTTGAGTGTCAGATTTATAGTAGAAATTTCTTTTATAAAATTAATTATTTCTGCTTTGCTAATAATATCTTAAGCTCTAAGCAAATTTTAAACATGTAAGCATCTATCATGTGCAAGATACAGGAAGACAAATGTTTGTAAAATTCATTTTCTGCCTTGGACATTACAGTTAGGTGGGAAAAGCAGATGAGTTCACCAGTGACCACACAAAAAAGAAGCTCTTCCACAGAAAAACGTTCAATTTAGGAAGCTTCGAAGTAAAAACCCACCAGCATCAGACTTTACCAGTTGTTAACAATACCCCTTTGAACTCACAATAAAAAGAACAAACTCACAGCCTTTCACAAACCAGTCTGGTGACTGGTAGGGGGTGCTACAGGAATACAGAAGAGAAACATCTAAACCTGGCAAATTCTCCTGCCAATCAGAAAGTTCGGACAAGTCATGCAAACTTAAGAACAATTTATAGCAAAAAAATTGGGAATGAAGTTTTCTCCTGTAGGCCTAAAAGAAGAGTGACAGATTACAGAAGGTAGAAGACATTCTTAGAGATGCTAAATCTGTTTATTTCATTAGTTCTTCTGTTCTTTCAGGCTAGAACAGCACAGAAACTAAGATGCCACTCAACATCCACTAACCACAAAAAAGCCAAATTGTAAAGTCCCCAAGTCAGGTATGATTTCAACTCTGATCCAAGGCATACCCCTTTGGGTCCAACTAAGTTGGCAGCAGGTAGATCTGTGCAAATCTGCGGTGCTCCTAAATACTCTCTAGAAGACCGTAGGTTAAGTCATTCATCATCAAAATGCTTTCCATTTTAAAGCCTTAGTGAAGTAGACTAGGGGCACTGATTATGTAAAAATATGCAGTCAGATTTGTTTATAGGAATGCTGGTAGTTGACTATTATCAAAGAAAACATTTTCAGGTGATATGACAGTTTGTTGCAAACAGTGGTAGGTGATCCACATACCTGTATTTTGACCACATTCTCTTCTTGTTCATGCAAAAATGATTTTCTAGCTTCAAACTCTTCCCTAAGGATGGGTCCTGAACTTGTGGCTTGAAAGCGAAGAAGCATCTCTTCTGAAGCAGACCATATATTTTCACGAATGTAACCTACTGTGACTTCCTCAATTATGTCCTGGCAAGAGATATTTCTTATGGTTACACTTCACACATCAGCTGAAAGGCACACATAGAATAGCTTCTGATATTTTATCTTTTAGAAAATAATATAGATGTCTCCTTTTGGCTGGGTTTAAAAACAAATGTAAGCAGAGCTGAGGGATGAAACTGGCTTAGCTTCTTTCTAGCAATATGATTTTGGAATCTCTGAGTTTGGTGCTGAGGTGGCAAGAGAATAAAGCTCAGTGATCTCAGGATTTGGAAGCAGAGATGTATGCATGATGCTGGCAAGGACGAGGCATGACGCCTGATTTCCACAGAATGTAAAGGGACAAGGGTGCTTGCTGTAAAAACATGCATCACCTCCCACTTCCCTTGGGCTGCCAAGGAAAAGACTGCAATGGTCATGAGGTCCTCAGACTTCTTTCCCATTTCTTCCCCAGGCCAGAGTAGGCAGACCCCTGTAATGAGCTGCGGCCAAACTCAGAATGATGCTCTGGGGCAAAAGAAAAAGGGGTGGGAGGAGCAAGATAAGTGCTATTAAGGATAGATGGCAGAAATCTAGAAGAATGAGAAAAAAGGAAGAAGGGGGTTATAAGAAAGTTTCACGTGGGGTATGAACAGGGTTTACTTTTATGCCCGATGAGAGATGCAAAGAAAGACTGGACTGTCACTTCTATAGCTGATGACTCTTATTTAGTACAACTGGAATTAATGGTTGGTTAACTCAAAGATCTAAAAGTGAAATCATGCAAAAGATGCATACATATCTTTAAGAGAAGACATATATGTATGCATTCATTGAAAAAAACTGGTAACTTCAGGTTGTTTAGAAGAAACACAACTTTTTTATAACAGTGTTAGACCTTCCAATGGTTAATAATCTTAACAGACTGATGCTCGATATAACAAAAAGTTATACCTGGGGTATATCTTGGGATGCCACATGACCAACTTTTTATTCTAAATTTTAAATCTTCGGTGGCTCAAGCCTGTAATCCCAGCACTTTGGGAGGCCGAGACGGGCGGATCACAAGGTCAGGAGATCGAGACCATCCTGGCTAACACAGTGAAACCCCGTCTCTACTAAAAATACAAAAACTAGCTGGGCGAGGTGGCGGGCGCCTGTAGTCCCAGCTACTCGGGAGGCTGAGGCAGGAGAATGGCGTAAACCCGGGAGGCGGAGCTTGCAGTGAGCTGAGATCTGGCCACTGCACTCCAGTCCGGGCGACAGAGCGAGACTCCGCCTCAAAAAAAAAAAAAAAAAAAAAATCTTCGATGCTGCTTCTTTATAGTTTGATACATCTTTTCAACCATAGCACATAATTTTTTAGCATGTCTATAATTTCATTTTTTTCTTCAAAATTAGCACTAATAATCCATTGCTACAATGTCATTTTCCTAAAACTTGTACAACCTCTGAACATCCGAAATGAGTCACTAAACTGTGTTCTTCACTATCTTCTTGTCATTAAGCATTTTTGGTAGCATTGGTCAGACTCAGATCACGTTTTTTTCCTCTAAGTTTCAGTAAATACTGCATTGGTGATTCTGTCTGCAATACTGCTACACTGCAATATCTTTGATGTTGACTTTTAATGATTCTGTAAGATGTGTGTTCTTGTTTTTTTCCAAGATAGAATTTAATTATCATCAGTATTTTCTCTTTAAACATATTACGATGCGTGGATCCATTACCGGCAGGTTTCACATCCTTTGGGTCGAACTTTTGTTTTTAAATCCAAAGCAATGTTGGTGAATATTACTTCAAGAGTATTCCTCCTGGGAAGCATTACTCACTTTTTAAAGTACCTATGTATTTCTTAAGCCACCAACTTGGGTTATTAATTCCAGAGCAATGGGCACATGACAAAACCACTCAGAGATACTGGTGACTGTGTCAAAAACAATGAAAAAGTGGAAAAGATACTAGACTAGAAGTTGGAAGCACTGGAAATAAATCTGTTAACTGACAAAATCTACACAAATTGCAGAATTAGCACAAGCTGCTTCACCTACTCTGTGCCCCAATTTCCTCACTTAGAAAAACAGAAGATGAGAATATTTGCTCTATCTCTACTTAGAGGATAATTTAGGGATCAAAGTGATGTGAAAGTATATTGGAAAGCGAAACTCTATACAAATGAGGGGTACTTGGCTATGTTTATGGTTTCAGGAGACCTCATTCGCAATTCCACACATTCTTCGGGTATTTGCAGGGACACCAGTCGGAAAGGTTCCTTTTGGCCATAACTTGTTTCAGACATCTTGCTACAAGGGTTGATTCCAATTTCACATTCCTCTGACTTTACCCCTACCTGTTTCTTCATGGCTGCCCACCAACCTCAGACAAAGCAAAGAAGAACCTCACAGAGAAGGCCATTCGGCAAGATCTACTTCACTACCTGTTTATAGCTAAGTCTTTTGTTTCAGGAAATCTTCACCAAGCATTTAGTCCCCCTATTCCCATGTTGTGAGAAAATATTCAGATCTAACAAAGCCATGATTATACAAATAATCTATTGTCAAAGTGCTCCTCTCATTCCTCTATGTAGGGAGGGGCAACTAAAAAATGAATGAAATTCAGTGATCTAGAACTGAAACTCAAAAGAGCTCTTCTGGCTGTACTTTTTCTCCTAGCTTTGCTCTTGTTATCTTTTTTGTAAATACTTCAGCCCTGGGCTCCTGTATATATAAAAATTGCTGAATATTTGGGAGGGAATTAGGACTACAATGGACAAGGCACCCGGGGAAATCAGGAGGACCCCTGAGACTCCAGCCAGTCTTGTTTACAATGAGAAAAAGCATCTGAACCTGAGATTCTAATGCAGACTTTTCTGTTTTTTGGTTTTTGTTTTTCCCCAAGACAGAGTGTAGTTCTTATTGCCCAGGCTGGAATGCAGTGGTGCGATCTTGGCTCACTGCAACCTCTGCCTCCTGGGTTCAAGCAGTTCTCCTGACTCAGCCTCCCAAGTAGCTGGGATTACAGGTGCTCGCCACCATGCCCAGCTAATTTTTGTATTTTTAGTAAAGATGGGGCTTCACCTAATACAGACTTTTCTAAATGAGTTTCTTCTTTCTGTATTTAAAATAACAAATGTCCCCTCAAAAAGAGAAACAAACAAAAACTAACAAATGTCCTAATAGTCAATACCGACGCTATGTTCACTAATGCACTATTTCTTTACTCCTAACAACAAGCTCAAACAGGTACTATCTATATAGTTTGGTTAAAAAGAGATGAGAGAAGGGATAAATAACTTTCAATAAGTAAAATCTGGTAGAAGAAAGCTTTCAAATACGGGTCAAGGATTAGTTAAAAGGGACCTTTAGTAGTTAAATAAAAATTTCAATTCAATGTATCATGTATAACTCTTGGTTAGTGCAATACATGGACACATGGCTAATTTTTATGTCAGTTAATTGAAAGCCAAGTATAAGATACACTCAATTGTGATGTTAGCACTTACATTTGGACATGGGTACATCCAGAGCTCTAGAAATGTTAAGCAATGAAAACACGCTAAGATGACCATCTCAGAAGAAGCAAACGTTTAATGTTTACCCATCCTGCTCTTTGCCCAACTCTGTTCTTTCCTTCTGAAGCTGTCCTGGAGATGGCTGGGGCCATGTGTGACAGAGATGCCCTCTCTAGCACTTTGTAGAAAAAAATGACATTTTGGTTTGAAAGGTACAATGTTAAGTTGCAGAATGAGATGGGTGGGAAAGAAATACCTTTTAAATATTGACAACCCAGGAATTATCATTAATTGTGCTTAATTAAGTCAAGGAAAATCTTAAGATTGATTTCTTAGGATAATCTACCATCCCAAATAAATAGTGAAATATTTCTTCCCCCTGCTCTACTTGGTTTTGTTAAGCCAATATGGAAAAAATTCTGTACATTAGTAACAATGCAGCCACATTCAACTGCAGTTCACGAAGATTTTCTTACATATCCAGCCTTCAGATAAATCAATTAGTTCCTCTCATCACTTCCATAATTCAGAAATAGACAACCAGTCAAATTTAACTTTATACAGTACAGTTATCCATCAAACACCAACCTCCTACCTCGATTTCTTTTCCTGTGAGCCATGATTCTTTATACAAGCATGATTCAGGTATGACCCAGGAACCCTCTTTTGAATCAGTGTTGTAATAGTAGTCATATTTTTCATGCAGGTTGAGTTTGAGCCATGAACCTTCACTAGACACTAAAGAAAAAAGTTTGTTAAATTCTATAGAGACACAGTGAACCCTTAAACATTAGCGTAGTTTCTTTAATATGTAAAATAAATGAATATGTTTTTCACCAAACCTTCAGACAGTCAAAGGCATCAGAAATGACCCACTAACATGGAATAAATTCGATGTATTTAATGGCAGATGCCTGCCAACCCAAGGAAAAGGAAGAGACACAAATGTCTAAGGCTAGCTCTGGAACTTAAATCTTTCATGAGGATGATAAAAACATGTTCGGCCAAAAACAGTCAAAGAGAAGGAAAAGCAAATAATAATTGTAAGTCCCAGGTAGATGCAAACAACAACACATGTAGACAAAGGAAACCAATCGGCAAGATCCTCTTTGCTTACAAAGTTTACCTGCAATTTCTCCAACACGGATATACCCACAAGGACTGTGGCCCTTATTTAAGGAGGGCCAATGATTGGCATTAAACCAAAGCAGAACCTTCAGAGACAACGTTACTCAAAGTACAAAATGGCATAAGCACAACATAAAGGTCAACTAAAGTAGGGAAAAAGAAAATTCCTGGTTCCTCTGACTTATTTTGTGCTACGCAACCACATAAAATGAGAAAAAAAATTTTTTTTGAAACTTAATTTTGGGGGAGGGGTGATAGAAAAACCTATGGTAGTTATGACTTCAATTGGTCAAGAATATCTCCTCCTCATGAATCTATGGGCTAAACCTCATATTTAGAAATCTGTTTATTTTGTTGAATGGTTACAATTCTGGTCCCAGACCTGAGAGCAAAAAACAACAGAAAAACATAAGAAGTTCTAACTTAGACTAAGCTAAGTCAACTGCACCAAGTGAGCATGAGACTCATTATCTTTCCAGGTAAATCAAAGTTCAAGTGAATTTCTTCACAGAATATTGAAATGCATTGAAATAACTAAGCAGGGGTAACTTTAAGGTCTTTAATATGTGTTAATGCTTCATTTGACTTTAAATGCCCCTCACCTGTTCTTTCTGTTTGTCAATGCCCAGGAAGAGAGATGTATCTCTTTTCAATGGGCAGTCAGACAGCTGGTTCATCTGTTTAGAAACATGGGTCTACTACAAAATACATTGTACAGTCAAGTTAGGATGTTTACAAGTAATTATTATTCTTTCTTCCTTTCCTTCCCTCTTCCTCCCCTCCCCTCCCCTCCCTTCCTTTCTTTCTTGCTTTTGAGACAGGGTCTCACTCTGTTACCCAGGCTGGAGAACAGTGGTGTGACCAAGGCTCACTGCAACATCAACTTCCCCAGGCTCAGATGAGCCTTCAGAGTAGCTGGGAACCACAGGATCATGCACAACTGGCTAATTTTTTGTATTTTTTGTAGAGATGGGTTTTGCCATGTTGTCCAGGCTGTTCTCAAACTCCTAGGGTCAAGCAATCCACTCGCCTCAGCCACCCAAAGTGCTGGGATTATAGGCATGAACCACCACGACCAGCCAATTATGATATTTTCAATTACCAATAGTTGTCAGATTCATAAATGTTTTCAGAAGAATAATCACCCTTCTTAACGCAACTGTCTCAGTGGGAAGGGAAGAAAGCAAGCAAAGCTGGTGAAAATGTTTCTCCCATCCCTTAAACTGAGAAGTAAAAAATTTCTTAGTTGGTTAAAAGCCAATCACCAATGGTCAATTCACTTGAACTTTGATTTACCTGGAAAGGCAATGAGTCTAAAGCTCACTTGATAGCAGTTGACTTAGTTTAGTCTAAGTTAGAACTTCTTATATTTTTCTGTTGTTTTTAGCTGTCACCCAAATATGACACATGGGAAAAGAAGCAGGCAAGTTTAGGAGAGAGAAGATAAACTAAGTTTTTTCCACGATGAATATGAAATTAGGATAGCTCATTAATACAGTTATGTAATTCTTTTATAATGAAGGATGAGACAGGGGACATTACAGTAATTCCTGATGAAGAGATCTGAATGGCATTAGAAGGCTTTACTTGGGTTAGGATGTCAGTAGGTAATAGGCAAGAAGAATTCCTATCTTTTTCACATCTAGTTTGAATGTAGTTAGACAAGAGGCTGAGGAGAGCTATTTTCCAGCATGGGTTCCAAATAGTTTTCCTAAGAAATATAGTTGGGTTGTTACTTAGAAAAAAGACTGATAACAGTTAGTTAAGAGGTGATGAACATTCCACAAGGAGGCATACTTTTTAGATGCCTTCCAGACAAAATTATACGTGAACATACAGAAGCGTTAAACTGAGTTGTAAGGCTGAGTAATCCATCCACCAAATGGTGGATGTTTTAGTTTGGGAAAAGATAGCCATCCTAGAACCAGAGGTGAAAAAGATAAGAATGAATCATCCTGTGCATTCCTGAAACAATGCTCATAGCTCTATCGGGAGGTGAAAATCAGTCTTTAATTGCTTGGGATGCTCTTCTTTCTAGAACAGGGGTCGGCAAACTTTTTCTGTAGAGTCAGAGAGTAGGGGCTGGGTGCGGTGGCTCATGCCTGTAATCCCAGCACTTTGGGAGGCCGAGGCAGGTGGATCACCTGAGGTCAGGAGTTCGAGACCAACCTGGTCAACATGGTGAAACCCCGTCTCTACTAAAAAATACAAAAATGAGCCAGGCATGTTGGCATGTAACTGTAATCCCAGATAGTTGAGAGGCTGAGACAGGAGAATTGCTTGAACCTAGGAGGTGGAGGTTGCAGTGAGCCAAGATTGCCCTGCTGCACTCCAGCCTGGGTGACAGAGCGAGACTTCATCTTGGGAAAAAAAAAGGCAAATATTTTCAGCTTTGCAGGCTTTGGGTCTCTGAAACAACCACTCAGCACTACCACTGCAGCACGGAAGCAGCCATAGATCATATATAAATTAATGTGTGGCTGGATTTCAGCGAAAATGTATTTATTAAGGCAGATGGCAGCACAAGAAATGTACTAAAAATGATTAGAATGAGTTCAGCAAGGTTGCAGGATACAAGATCAATATACAAAAATCAGTTGTATGAAAAGATATGCCCACGAAAAAACCCAGACATAAATGTTCATAGCAGTCTCATTTAGAATAGCCAAAAGTTGGGGGGAGAGGGTGGCACAGAATACAGGTTCCATCAGTTGATGAATGGGTAAACAAAACGTGGCATATTCATACAATGGAATATTAGCCACAAAAAAGGACAAATTGACAAATACTACATGAATGAACTCTGAAAATATTATGCTAGGTAAAAGAAGCCAGACACAAAAGGCTATGTATTGTATAATTCTGTTTACATGAAATGTCCAAAACAGGCCAAAGGCAGAAAGTAGATTAGTAGTTGCCTGGGGCTGGGGAGTGGGTGATGGGGATTGATTGCTAATAGGTACTGGGTTTTGTTTTGGTGTACTGAAAATGTTCTGGAATTAACTAGAGGTGTTGGATTTACAACCTTGTGAATATACTAAAAACCTCTTAATTACATACCTTAAAAGGACAATTTTATGGCATATAAATTATTTCTCAATAAAAAGTCAATTGTGTATCTATAAACTAGCAATAAACAATCCCAAAATATAATTAAAAAACAATATTTACAATAGAATAAAAATGATAAAATACTTAGGAATAAATTTAATGAAACAAATGCAAGCCTTGTATGCTGAAAACTACAAAAAATTGTTGAAAGAGTTTTAAACTTGATTAAAAGGAAAGACATCCCATGTACATGGATCAGAATATTGTTAAGATGGCAAGACTTCTCAAAGTTATCTATAGATTCAATATGATCTCAGTTGACAAAAGTCTTGCTGCCTTTTTTTATTCCCAGAAGAATGAATCTGAAGCACTTCCTAGGTTTCTGAATTGGATACAAAGGGATTTGACTATAGTCACCCAAATATGACACATGGAAAACGAAGTAGACAAGTTTAGGAGACAGAAGATAAACTAAGTTTTTCCAGGATGAATTTGAAATTAGGATAGCTCATTAATACAATTATGCAATTCTTTCCCAATGAAGGATGAGACAGGGGACATTACAGAAATTCTTGATGAAGAGATCTGAATGGAACAGAGAGGGACTCAAGGGTGACCAGATGCCAAGTAAGAGAGTGGTCATTTCATTAATAGAAAATGTACTGAATTTTAAGGTGGAATCTCCAAGTTGGAAATATATGAAACTTGAAAGCAAGTACATAGGGTACTACTAGACAAACACCAAGTTGGACTAAAAAAGTTTTTTTTTTTCCTTAAGCTCTACTTCTACGGCCATACGCTGTCACACTAGTTTCTTAAAGATGAATACTATCCTGTAGATGACCTACAATGTGGTACAAATAAACACTAGCCTAGAAGTTGAGAGCCACCTTGATCCTTGACACTAGGAAATAGTAGGTGCTTAGTAAAATCTACTAAAGGAATTCTGGATTAAAAATTAATTGTCCTTGGGTCTACCATTCTTTTCCTCTGTCTGAAATCTTACCAATGTGAATTTCCAAATCTGAAAAATGAGTATCAAACTGTATAGTCTCAAAGATTATTTCCAGAGCTAACAAAGTAGGTTCTGCCGTTGGATTGAGTAGGCATAACTAGTTGCCTAGCTTTGTCAACTGATCCCTTGCAGACTGGCTTACTGTTCTTTATTTTATATATTCAAAATTACTCTTTACCCCTACTTAATACTGTACAATCACAAAGGATTAAGTGAGAGAAAATATTAGTATAAACATCTATTTATATCACTGGACTACCCATAGGAATAAATCAATCAATAAGCATGACCTGTATAAGGCACAGATTGTCAAATATGACATTTTCTTAATGCCATCCATATATTGCCACTGAGCTCATCATAGCTTTCCAAAACTAAAAAGAAACATTTAAAACTTTTCCTAATTTCCTTAGCCATAGATGACAAAAAATTACAGAAATATTAATTTGAAAGCAATACTTGTCTTAAAATTAAGAAAATATAATACCACAGAAATGGTATTTAAAATAGTTTGTGCTAAAGTAACAAACCAACTTACCTTTTTCAGATTTGAGCTCTTTTGCCTTCACAAGGGCATCATAGTATTTGTCAGCACACTCCGGGATTATGTCATTTGCATTAGAAGTGGAAGACTTCAATACAGAAAAAATATCACTTGATTTTTTTCCTTCCAAACACTGATTAACATCAACCACCAGAGTAACCCCTGGGTAATTGAAAAAAAAGTTTCTTGTTAATGGTTATCTTCCACTTACTTCAAGGCATGCAAATATATAATTCGACGTTTTAGGAATGCATTAGTATCAAACATTTTTACCCTTTGAGAATATTTACCGCATATGCCCAAGACAATCACAAATTCACCGACCAGTTTAGTCCATAAGAATTAGATACCATGGGAGTATGGTTTATTAAAAACAATAGTCTTCCCTGGTTACTCACACATGGTATCAAGGCACTAGGTTTTGCTTGCTGTAGTAATCTATGAAATGGGGTGAATACACACCAACAGTAGATACGCAGCTCTAACCTAGGCCATTAACATGTATTTGAGAACTAGTTTTACAAAGACATTTGTTTACTTTAGGATAAGCAAAATGCTTTTTAAGTTATAGAAATCCTGGTATTCTCTTGTATAGTGCCAATATATTTAGCAAGATTGTCATAAACAACCTAAACAAGAGTTCTGGAAAGGCAGAGCTGGTGGATATGTGCGACGGAGTCCTAATACTTAATTCTGGAACCATTTTAGACCTAACTAGCATTTTATCCCATTGCGAATTTCTACCCCTCCTCATTAACAAAACCATATTAAACTCTTGGTTGCCTAAGGAAAGTTAACTTAGTGAATTATTTCCCACTTTAATTCCAGGTAAGAATATCCAATCAGTAGGACTGGCGTTTTCACAACCAGTAAATGCACTGAGTTAGAAAAGTAGAACCAGAAAATGAAAAGAAGCCAAGTTAAAATACTACATGGAAAACATCTTGATGAAAAGAGAAGGAAGACATGGATACTTTTTCTTTTTTTCTTACATGTACACCAAACTCTACAAATATTAAATTACAATCTGTTCTCATCAAATTATGTTCACAGGTGCATAGTACTATGAGGGTTAAAGGCGAAAGGAAAACAGAGATTGACTTTCAACAACCTGGAGTCAAAGTCATGCAAATCTGGAGGGGCACACAGAGATGAAAGGAGAACTTCTCAGGCAAACTCCAGTGGTTATTGAACAAAAGGTATGGCAGTATTTTCTTATGCTAATAGAGGTTAACAGGAAATGGGTAGACATTGCCCTTTCCTCCCTTTCCTCTTCTTCTGGAAAGCTTTGTAGGATAGAGAAAATAGAGTACTGGAAATTGAGAAGTTTGTGGTCTGAGAATAGCCAAAGGAACAAGAAAATGACAAAAATTATCACATAAACTACATGTGACGGTGTCATCTAACCCAATAAAATGCAATTTTCCTTAAAAGATATTACAAAAGGCACACATTTCTTGCATATATTATCATTGAGTATCGATGTGCTCGTTCACACGTCAATCAGATAACTAAAGCTAATTCCTTTACGGACCAATTCTCATCTTAATAGAATCATTTTTGACGAAAACTCTAAAACACGCCTTAGAGAAAATCCTAACAGGACAGTTGCTATTGCTCCTTATTTTACCCAAAGTCTCTGATATAAAGTAGGTGCTTAATGTCTGCTGAGAGCTGCCAGAAGAGTCCTTCTTGTCATTAAAATTGTGCTGTGCTACAATCCGGTGTTATTTTCAAGGACTATGGAGGTGTTTGGGCTTACTGGCTCCTGCACAAAATAGCCTTAATAACTCCTATACTTCCTAGTTTTTCCTTCTTCCTTCACTGTCAGCTGTCACTTTTTACTGGCATTGATGTGCCTGTCTATGGCAGCTTAAGCACTTTACTGCCTTGTGACTTTTGGCTTCTGATGTGCTCTGAGTCACAATCAAACAGGAAAAGAAACTACCAAAGATAATAGAGTTTCACCTAAGAAAAGAATCAACAGGCTCAAAGTGTCTATCTGAGGGGTCCTCAGTGAAAAAAGTAGATTAACTTCAATGTGCTTACTTTGAGATATCTATTTTGATTGCTTTTTTCCTTAATCTGTGAGTTGTAGCTAAGTTCCAGATAGCCACAGGTATCAGATATCAGATAGATGACTTTCACTCCAGAAAGTCAGGTATGTTTCTGCCAAGGAACAAATTAAGAAATCTCCCATAAATCTCCTAAGAGATCCAAAAAATGTTTGCTTTACATCTTAAGCCATATACCAGCAGGCTCTCTTAAGGCACACATTCACAGTGGAGGTGATATAACCCCTAACGGGGCAAAAATTGGTTTCTGCAGGGAGAGAGTGAAAAAAATCTCTTTATGTATTAAGTACAGGTCTACATATGGCACATAAACAGGTATACAATATATCTGTGGCACTAAAATTTCATGGTAAAGAGTGATTAGAGAAAAAACTGTCTAAAAAGATTCTTTAGGGTGCCATAATGAGAAAAAGGTAGAGAAGGACTGCTCTAAGAAATCAAAAGTAGAGGCAAATCTACTTTCAGCAAGCAAGATACACCAGTGAATGTGAACACTGGGCCAAAATGAAAGGGACTTGAGTTACTCTGCCCTTTTAAATTTTGCTGATGGTAACATATCTGGGCCAACACATCTTCTTTTATCATATTATCTGAGAGTGTGTTTGATGCTTATAGTGTGTGACCAGAATCTATTTCAAGTCTTCATGCAAATAATGAATAATGTTTTTAAAAGGTTAAATTCTTGTTGAAAGTCAGAAAACTCTCATAGGTAGTATTAACTTTGGAAAATCTTTTTTGCTGTTATATATAGTAAAAGAAAGTATACCAGCTCCTCTAACGGACAGGACAGAGGGAAAAGATAGGATTTCAGATGTGCAAGTACAGAGTACAAAATCATACATTTGAGAAAACCTCTTACTTTTATAGTCAATAGTACCATGAGTCTCAATGTGAAAAACAGAATCAACTTAACATTTGCAGGCCAAATGTAAGAACAATGAATATAAGAAAATTTTTTTTTTTTTTTTTTTTTTGAGACGGAGTCTTGCTCTGCCGCCCAGGCTGGAGTGCAGTGGCCGGCTCTCAGCTCACTGCAAGCTCCGCCTCCCGGGTTCACGCCATTCTCCTGTCTCAGCCTCCCGAGTAGCTGGGACTACAGGCGCCCGCCTCGTCGCCCGGCTAGTTTTTTGTATTTTTTAGTAGAGACGGGGTTTCACCGTATTAGCCAGGATGGTCTCGATCTCCTGACCTCGTGATCCGCCCGTCTCGGCCTCCCAAAGTGCTGGGATTACAGGCTTGAGCCACCGCGCCCGGCCAAGAAAATTTTAAAAACCTTCTAAATTGGTTTGATTTCTAAGAGACAAATCATAACCATTTTAGGCTATTTTAATATCTGAATTACAATCGAATTTCTCAAAAGTGTCTCTTCAGACTATGGCTTCCTTCAATTTTATATTTAAGTTGAAATTTCTTATATATACACCTCCACTTTATTATTTTTTTTCTTAAGGCGTGCTAGAAAGGAAAGACTTCAAAGTTCCTTAGGGAATAAAAGTTCAGGTTAGAGAAATACACACATTTTTCTAAGCTAAGGAAATAAAACCCAGATGTTTCTCACAGATGCTTCCGAGGTTGAAAAGCCCATCTGTGGAGTAAGACAAAGTCATCTTAAGAACCTTCTCTGACCTGATATAACAGAAGAGATTTTAATTATGCCATGAGTTGGTAGGTTAATGAAATATACTTTTAGGAATCTTAATTTATATATGGAGAATGTGAGCATAGCCATTTAGAAGCTATTTCAGACTATCATGTGAATTTTCATATTATTCTTCCTTAAAAACAGAGGGTTAAACACTTTTATCATTTGAACCAATGTGGGGATCCTGCCAGTTGCTGATTATACCTATTCCAATTATGCACTCCAGAACTGGGGAAGTAACCACAGAAGGGGTTTAGGGACCCACAGTGAGATGGATCTGAGCTAATATTCTATTGATCACCTGACCTCCATAAACCCCTACATTGACTGGTGGACCACAGTTATGTTTTGGGCCTCTTGGAATTAGTGTCAGTTCAGAGCAAGTGTCCACTAATCCCAAAATTCTGATTATGCCCTTTCTCCTAAGTACAGTCACCCTGGTAAAAGGCCATAGGTCCCTTTGGGGGAGGGGTGGAAGAAAGACTAACAGTATACATTTTTGGTAGTGTAGCTGAGTTCTTCCTCAAGGGGCCTGGCCTTCCCTTCATTTGAGGGGTTCTGGATTTGTAAACTGGCCCCATTCTGGGAATTGATTGAGGGTCCATGACTGTTCTTATGATTCAAGGTAGACTTATATTTGCTTGAGTCAAAACTCATTCAGTGTACAGATTAAGTAAGAATTGAGTAGACTGCCAGTCTATTTCACTTCTAGTTGCACCATGATCAGCTAGCCAACTCCATAGATCTCCTATTGGTTCTGTTTCTATGGAAAACCCTGGTAACAATAAAGGCCATGAAAAGGAGAAAAAAGCATCTATTAAGTAGAAATGGTCTAGTTCTCTAAAAATCAAGAGAAAAAAAGGATTTGATTCAATTATACAATTTGAGAGCTTAAAAACTATTTTCTACCTTCTGGATTTTGTTCAGCAACATTGTTAAATTTTGTTGGAGATAGAGTCAAATCACTGACAACAGGGCAACCAACTAGTTTTGGTATAATTATGTGTCCAAGAACTAAAACTTGGTAAGAATCCAAATCTTCCAGAAATTAAAAATCACATGACTTCAGGCACATAACCAAATCCAAAAAGACAAGTTTCAAGAGCAAAGGAGGTGAGGGCTTACATTGTTTTGCTCTGTCCTCGTCCACATTGGCCTCGTCGACGGCTTGCTGTATCTCATCCAGCCAAAGCACTTTGGAAACACTCTCAGGGTCCTGGGAACAATGTCACAGAATAAAAAGAAAGAACAGTGAATGATGAGGAAACAGAATTAATAACTGCTTTTGAGGAGCCATTTAATCATAATTCCCACAAATTCTTAATCAGCAACTACCCAGCTCTGCCATGTACTGTATACACTCCTGATGAAGCAGACCCCAAACCTGACCACTTCCCCCTTCTTCCCCACCACTCTTGAGTCCAACCCTCCATCATCTCCCAACTGGACAGCCGCACTAGACCCCTAGTAGCTTCTGCTGCATCTAAGCTTGCCCTCACCACAGTGGCCCTTTATAGACAGCCCAGAGGATCTCTTCAAAATGGATAGCTCAGTGCACCACTCCTCTGTTTAAACCTTCCCCAAAGGCTTCCCCCAGCAGTTAGAAGGAAACACAAGGTGCCTTCTCAGGGACAGTGGGGCTCCAACAGCATGGTCCTGCCTACTGCCTCTCTGGCTGCACCTTACACCCCTCTACTTCCCCCTTCCTGTTCTAGACCTTCACACAAGTCTCTTTCAGACCACAATACTCTATCTACCCTCACAGCGTGGCTGTTGGCTTTTTCTTATCATTCAGGTCTCAACTTAGATGCTACCTACTCCAAAAAGCCTTCCTGGGCTACCCTAGTCAAACACTCTCTCCCTCAATCAATTACTGTGGTTCTCAAACTAAGTGTCAAGGGGCCCCAGGGTACCATGGGATATTTTTAATTTGAGAGAAACACAGGGATCGTCCATATTTATCAGACACAGAGACAAAAATTAAAAACAAACAACATGGTGATTGTCCTCAAGGAGCTAACATTGTAGTGTAAGAGACAGATGTGTCAAGACATATAGCTGGGTGTGGTGGCTTACACCTGTAATCCCAGCACTTTGGGAGGCTGAGCGGGGGTGGATCACTTGAGGTCAGGAGTTTGAGGCCAGCCTGGCCAACATGGTGAAACCCCATCTCTACTAAAAATACAAAAATTAGCCAGGTATGGTGGTGCATGCCTGTAGTCCCAGCTACTTGGGAGGAAGGTGGGAGGACTGCTTGAACCTGGGAGGTGGAGGTTGCAGTAAGCCAAGGTCAGGCCACTGAACTCCAGCCTGGGCGACAGAGTGAGACTTTGTCTCACACACACAAAAAAAAAGAAAGAAAAAAAAAGGAAAAAGAATTATAATACAATGTGATCAGGGCAATATATGCTGCAGACACATGATCCAGACATAGGTGAGAAAGGGTTAACCTATGGTAAAGGTGTTGAGTTGCAGGGGGAGCAAGACTAAGTAGTTAAAGATAGCTTCAGAAAGGAAGCAACAGCAGCAATGAAAATGTATTGCATTTTTCCTATTATAGGTAAATATTCATATTTAACTTTGGGTTGATTCTGATGGTCCTGCTACAAAAGCAACCCTGACCGATATTAAGTGGAACTTCTAGGTAGCAAATGTGTTTTATAAAATCTTGTCTGAGATGGCAAGTAAATAATTATCAGCAGAGATATTTCCAGGAAACATGTGACATTTAACAAATGGGAACATTTTACCTATGTGTAGAAGTAAGTGTCATGTTCTAAATCCTAAGTCAAGACTGTGATGAATGAAAGGTAATGGATCCGGCACTGACTCTGTCATTTAAAACTTAAGATGGATGGGGGCAGGAAGGAGAGGAAATAGTCACTGGTTCCTCTGGCAGGCTTCTAACGCTATTTTCCTCAGAGACTAACGTGAGATAATGCATGTGGAAAGGGCTCTGAAAATGAGACAAAGTATCTATTATTTCATCCTGCAACGTGTGGGCTAAAGGAGACCTCTGGGGAAGTCTTGGTGCCTGCTTCCACAATCACCTCTAGCTACGTGGCAGACTACAATGGAAGCATCAGCAAGATTTTCCGTTTCTTTTAAGAATGGATGGGGGAGGCTCAAACAGGAAGCTGGGTGGAAAGGGGAAGACTAGAGGAGGAAAAAAGAGACAGGGAAGCAGGAGCTAATTTTTCTCTGTTTCCAAGATCTCAGAGAACCCAACACTCCCCAGGTATAGCCTAAAAACTAAGCTCTACAAGTTCATTTATGTGTCTCAGTTCTTTTGAAGGGTATTTACCTTCCTTCATAACTTATCACTGTAGAAGATGCACCACACAGATTTTTACCCAGATGAGAAGGCAGTAACAATCTTACTTCAAAGCTTAAAGTATTAGTCTTATGAGCCAAACTGAAGAGAGAAATTACAAATCAGATGAATTTAAGTCAACAGTTTAAATTATGAAACATTGAACTAAAGGTTGCTAGAGTTAAATGTAAAACAAAGAGTAAAAGCTGAATCTTATCAATGTAAAGTCTGCTTTTTCTTAATTTATTGATTTTGTTTTATTTTTGAGATGGAGTGTTGCTCTGTCACCCAGGCTGACTCACTGCAACCTCTGCCTCTCAGGGTCAAGCTATTCTCCTGCCTCAGCCTCCCAAGTAGCTGGGATTACAGGCACCCGCCAGCATGCTTGGCTAATTTTTGTATTTTTAGTAGAGATGGGGTTTCACCATGTTGGTCAGGCCAGTCTCGAACTCCTGACCTCAAGTGATCCCCCCCACCTCAGCCTCCCAAAGTGCTGGGCTTACAGGCGTGAGCCACTGCGACCGGCCAAGTCTGCTTTTTCAATTGTTCACCAGAAGACTGAAAATAATAGTATATTTATGGGACGGCCACACCTCCACTTCAGTTAAACAGCCAGGTTCAAGAGAAGAGTTAAAAATGAATTAAATGACCAGAAACTAGGCCATGTGCAAATCGTCATAAATTCCTGAATTTAGATAACTCCCAGAAAAGTTCTAATTAAACAGAAAAAACCTTTGTCAATATTTTATGTTTTTTATTTCTGCAATATAATAGCATTCAATCTCAGTTTGTATAACCATATATTATGTAGTTGAAGTATTAAACACTGACTTTTGTAAAAATCTTGGTCTAATGTAATTTAATCAAGATGTGAAAGGTTTCCGCAGATCAATTTCTTCCTAGCTTATCCCTGGCCTTTAAGTCTCATGTGAAATTTGTATTTTCTGATTCTTGCTGTATTTTGTAAGGAGCAGGCAGTGGGGTGGTGAGGCTTCAAGTTTAAGTTTCATTTACTACAGAAAAATCTGTTATAATGCATTTTTTTTTTACTGTATATTAAGTCATACTCTACAGAATATAACAATTCATAAAAGCTAATATGTTGTACAACAGTGTGAATGTATTTAACATTACTGAACTGTATGCTTAATACTGGTTAAGAGAGTAAATTTTATGTTATGTATATTTTACCTTTATTAAAAATATCTTATTGTAGACTTATTCATCAGCACTCATGGAATAAAGGGAGTTCTCCTCATTTTAGTGATGTGCTATGATTTTAGTTTAATTGAACAATGTTGTTTGGGAGGTTCCTCATCTGACCCTAAGGGTTATTGAATGGCTCAAAACACATCAAGATAAGGCAAAAAAAAAAAAGCCCGAACAAACCCCATCCTCACCCAGCAAAGAAAAACCACCACCACTCAAAAGCCAGGTTCTGGCCAGGCACTGATGACAAATTCAAATCAATATGACATTGATGGAAAATTTTCAAAGTAATTGACCACTCAGTTTGAATTTCTTAAAAAATGTTTGCTTTCCACGATTAATTTATAATTATATAAGGTGTTTAAGAATTAAGATTTGAAATAGCTGGGAAGATAAAGTAAAGGATAATTTATTAAGTAGAAATTACACTCTGGAACTGCATTTTTAAAATGGATAAGAAATGAAATATGGGACAGATTCAAAACTTACTGCTGCTCAATATCTGTTTTTGGCTTAGTTCTATAAAGGCCTGCGTAATTTCTGCCATTTTTAAATGCAAATATACTAGGGGAGAATTACAGCACCTATTCAGAATAGATTGTTGGGGGTGGGTAAGAGTTAAATGCCTTTCTCCAGGGATAACGTAACACACTCAGAGGCTTGGCCTGAGTCATGTTTACTGAAGCATCGAGTGGGTTACATCCTTTCCCTACGGGGGACCAGTGCAAGTTTCCTGCCTGTACAGCACAGGAGAGCAAACTTCTACAGACAGACCAAGGCTTCCATTTGCTGCTGACACATGGAACTGAGGTGAAATTGTGCTCCATGATTGTATACGTTTCATAACGTTCAAGAGACGAGACTCGGGTCATCAAAATGAAAGCCCTCATCTTTGCAGCTGCTGGACTCCTGCTTCTGTTGCCCACTTTTTGTCAGAGCGGTAAGCAATTTTCTCAGGGGGTAGGATGGGGATGTGCGTTCCTGTTACAAATTAACAGTCAACTGAACCTAGCTTTCTTTGCATCTCACACAAACTGCAAACCCCAAAGGCAGTTTGATCTTTATTATTAAAAGGTAGAACCATGGAAATGAACATCTATAGTTCATTTACTCTATTCAAACCTGGTCAAAGACTAAGTGTTCCCTCCTGATGTTTAAAAATATGTGGTGTATTCAAGATTTTAGATGTCTACAATTAAGTCAGGGAGCAATTTTGAAAGATGTTTTGTGTTTGTAAGAATTTTCTCTTCTGGTTAAGCAAAGATGGCACTTTTTCAAGGGATTAAAAAATATATCCTGTGTTTATACCTCTTGATGAGATATAAATGGGAGAAACAAGAATATTGCCAGAAAGAGAAAGTCATCTGCTTTCAATAGCTGGCAATGCTAATAAGTCAGTATTTCCAAAATGAATGACCTTTTTTGCTTTTCAGTGGGGAGTTCTCCCTACCCTCATATATGATTTTTTAATTTTAGAAATAAGGTCTCCCAAATACTGTTATCCAACTTCAGATGTACATTCCACTTTACCCATCACGATGTTAGCCTGAAGCCTCCTGCTTTTTCCAAAAATAACAAATTTGGGATAGGTCTGTACCTGTCACTTTTTATTAGGTCACACACTCCAGTCAACATTGTTAGGAGTGGGAGAGGCAAAGACTGCACATAGCAAGGGAAACAAAAACAGAAAACAATGCTTTCTAAAGGAACATTGCTTAAATTCACAGTTGGAATCCCTGAGTTGTTGCAGAGAGCTCTAAGAGAATCTGTGGTGATTAGCAGTAAGCACATGTGGGATTTATGAAGACAGTAAGTGCACGCTCTTTCTGGGAGTAGATGGGCCAATATGTTAAGAAGCAGAATTGCAAAAGAAACAAGGTTTGCGGGGGTGGTTCCTTCAAGACACTAGTAGGGTTTGATGGAGGTGAAAACGGGGGCCTCTGAAGGAAACGAAGAGGCAGTGAATTTGCTTTCTTCCATAGGGGTGGGGGAGAAATGTGAAGGAAGAAAGAAGTAAGCTTGTCCAACTTGCCTTATTTTGTTGTGGTTTTGTTTTGCTTTAGCCTTTTAGCAGCCTGAAGCCATGGTTTTTAGTTTCTGTCTCTAGTGATAAACGGAAAAGATGGATGAGGAAGGGGCTTTACTGGCTCAACTAGAAACAGAAACTGTGAATGAATCCATGACGGTATTCTCTCCTTCGGACACCCCTGAGAGGCCGGAGTTTTCCCCAGACAGAAAACATTTTGGAAACATTATGCCCAATGGAAGCCTCTATGAAGAATTAAAATACATAAAAAAAATTTAACAATGAGTACAATTCATAAGGAAAACCAGGCTCTGAGGAATAAAAGACTTATTTAAGTGGAACCAGATTTGGCATTCTCGTGGAAAATGGAATCAAATCAACTTTTCCACAAAACACAGGCACTGTTTGGCATGTCTGGAGGCATGATGTCTTGCTAAATCCCAGAAATTTTCTGAAAACGGACAAACACTTGGTTTTAACAGCTTTTTAACATCAGGCTAATAACTTATACGGCATGATCTTCAGCCACCATTCTCTAACTTTGTGCCTATCTTCAAAGGCACTTCTCTTTGGGTGATGTCAGATGCAAGAATTTTTCCAAAATGCAAAAGTGAGCAGAAGGGTTTGTGTGTCACACACACCTTCCAAGATCACCTCTAAATACAGGCACAGAAGAATGCTGCCTCCCGCATTTTTCTTTCCTTTTCTTTAATCTACCTTTTCTTAAATGATACCTGATCACCTCCATACCCTCAGTTATCAGGCTACACTTCCAATATTTTACACTGTGAATTCAGCTTGTGCAATCTCAGGTTTACACGGAGAGTTTCCATTTCACCCGGCAGCTAACTGCTAGAGATTAAAGCAGGAAGAGAAACTGGCTCTGAATGAAACACAGGTTACTAAACACGAACTTCAAGTATTCAATATGGAGGAATTTTGAGGCCATGGGACAAGATGTAATGGCGCAGTACTGGCATTTTAAATCGATAAGAATGAGGTTTATATTTGGCATAGAAGTCTATCTTAAAGGTAACATTAGAAATCTGAGAGAATCTATTTTCTATACATGTGAAAGGGTTACAAAAAGTTATATAATAATAAATGTTCAGGTTTGGGCTTTAAGATTTTGTTTTTGAAATTGCAGGAATTAGGATTATTAACATCAACATGCCAAGGAACACCAAATCTTGATAGCATATAGTTGATGTGTTTCTATCTTTTAAAGAATTCATTTCCAACTTCTTAGGTCCTCATACCGATTTCATCTTCTGATTTTTCCTCCTTTGTTTCCTCTTCCCTTAAAATCTGTCATTATCCCTAAAGTCCACCTTTGGATTCTTTCTTCTCATAACTCTCCCTAGGCCATCTAAACCACTTCCACTGAATTAAACGAGAGCCTCCATGCAGACTACAATAAACCATGCCTCTAATTTGGGCTCCTGGAATTTTGGACCCACATCTAGTCTTCTAACCAGGTGCTGGATGTTTTACACACTAATATTCCACCAGCAACTCATCCTCAGTCAGACTAAAAACAGATTGTAGCTTCTCCCCCATCCTGCCCCCTTGTCTCTTCCTCCAACTCAGTTAATGGCATCCTTTCCCTCCAAGTCATCTAGAGTAGAAACCTGAGTCATTATTGCTTCCTGCCTCTCCCTCACTGCACCCCAAAGCCAATCAGATGCCAAGTCCCTTTGAGCCGCCATCAGTCTCATGTGTTCACCTCTGCCTTTCCATGACCACTGTTCTAGCTCAGTAACGCACTGAGCTATGAATGATAACAGTAGCCTCCAAATCAGGTCCCCTTGCCTCTGATTTCTTACCTTTTCAATCTATTCTCTAAACTATTACCTAAGACATCTTAAAAACAAGTCAAAATAACGGCTATATTAGTTTTCTATTGCTGCTATATCAAATTACTACAAATTGAGTGGCTTAAGACAACAGATTATATTCCTGGAGATCAGAGGTCTTAAAATCAAGGCCGTTGGTGGGGTTGTGTTCATTCTGGAGGCTCTAGGAGAGACTCGGCTATCTTGCTTTTTTCAGCTTCTAGAAGCTGCCTGCACTCCTTGGCTTATGACCCTTTCTTCCATCTTCAAAGCCAGCAGCATAATATCTTCAAATCTCTGACTTTGACCCTCTTACCTTCCCCTTAAATGGACTCTTACAATTTTATTTGACCCACCCAGACAATCCAGGAAAATCTCATTTTAAGATCCTTAACTAAGTTAGATCTGCAAAACTCCTTTTGCTAGGTAAAGGAACAAACATACTTGTAGGTTCCAGGAATTAGCAGGTAGAATCTTAGGGGGTGCTATTATTCTGCCTAACACAATGCTCATTCCTCTGTTCAAAATTATGTGTGCAATCCCAGCATCTGTGAATAGACATATGATTTCTTAGGATAGTTTAGAGGCCCTTCAGGAATTTAGCTGTCACTCACTCTTTAAATTTCCTTTCTCAGCTGCACCTTATTAGCATAAGACAATGCATTTTTATGCATCTTCTCCACTAGTAGCATTACTTACAGATAGAAATGGAGTTTATTTAAAACTTTACACCACTGACACATAAGTATACAATGAAAATTTGCTAAATCAACTTATTTGGCATTCCCAGATTCCATGATAGCCCACATTATGCTTCTGCCCATTCATCACCAGCAGAATCTTACTCATTAAATTCTATCTTTTTATGAACCTTGCTAATCTTTGCTCAAGTTCATCTTTTCCTTGACATTTTGCTCAAACATCTGAATCTATTAAGTATTGTCTGAATGCCTATATAGTTTATAATTAACATGCCTATAATATTCTGATGGGCTTTTTTGTTTCTTCCAATAGTATTATAAACACCTTACATACAAGGACTGATCATTTAGTTTTTGTTTCTGCATGAGATAGTGTTGTTCTGGGGCATATGATATGTATTAAATATATGCTTGTTGAGTGACTAATCTACAATAACTTTTAAAATAAAAGTGATCTTAAATTCTACAATCACAGAAATTATTTATAAATAATTAAACACATTGTTTTCTTTTCTCTTGAACTATACATTTATGTTAATACTTTCTTTCAATTACAGGCATGGAAAATGATACAAACAACTTGGCAAAGCCAATCTTACATATTAAGACCTTTCGTGGAGCTCCCCCAGAATCTTTTGAAGAGTTCCCCTTTTCTGCCTTAGAAGGCTGGACAGGAGCCACCATTACTGTAAAAATTAAGTGCCCTGAAGAAAGTGCTTCACATCTCCATGTGAAAAATGCTACCATGGGGTACCTGACCAGCTCCTTAAGTACCAAACTGATACCTGCCATCTACCTCCTGGTGTTTGTAGTTGGTGTCCCGGCCAACGCCATAACCCTGTGGATGCTTTTCTTCAGGACCAGATCCATCTGTACGACCGTATTCTACACCAACCTGGCCATTGCAGATTTTCTTTTTTGTGTTACGTTGCCCTTTAAGATAGCTTACCATCTCAATGGGAACAACTGGGTATTTGGAGAGGTCCTGTGCCGGGCCACCACAGTCATCTTCTATGGCAACATGTACTGCTCCATTCTGCTCCTTGCCTGCATCAGCATCAATCGCTACCTGGCCATCGTCCATCCTTTCACCTACCGGGGCCTGCCCAAGCATACCTATGCCTTGGTAACATGTGGACTGGTGTGGGCAACAGTTTTCTTATATATGCTGCCATTTTTCATCCTGAAGCAGGAATATTATCTTGTTCAGCCAGACATCACCACCTGCCATGATGTTCACAACACATGCGAGTCCTCATCTCCCTTCCAACTCTACTACTTCATCTCCTTGGCATTCTTTGGATTCTTAATTCCATTTGTGCTTATCATCTACTGCTACACAGCCATCATCCGGACACTTGGTGCATATGATCATAGATGGTTGTGGTATGTTAAGGCGAGTCTCCTCATCCTTGTGATTTTTACCGTTTGCTTTGCTCCAAGCAATATTATACTTATTATTCACCATGCTAACTACTACTACAACAACACTGATGGCTTATATTTTATATATCTCATAGCTTTGTGCCTGGGCAGCCTTAATAGTTGCTTAGATCCATTCCTTTATTTTCTCATGTCAAAAATCAGAAATCACTCTACTGCTTACCTTACAAAATAAATAGTGAAATCATCTTAGAGAACAAGGACAGCCACCACAGAGAACGTCTGTTTTCACGGACAACACATGCATAGTGCAAGGAGCTACACTTCTGAGCTCCTAAGAAATATGCTTCAAAGGTCAAACATTACAAAAGTATTAGCTTTTTTTTTTTTTTTTTTTTTTTTTTGAGACTGAGTGTCACTTTATCACCCAGACAGGCACGCAGTGGCGCTATCTTGGCTCACTGCAACCTCCGCCTCCCAGGTCAGCCTCCCAGGTAGCTGGGATTACACCACCACGCCCAGTTAATTTTTGTATTTTTAGTAGAGATGGGGTTTCACCATGTTGGCCAGGCTGGTCTTGAACTCCTGACCTCAAGTGATCCGCCTGCCTCGGCCTCCCAAAGTGCTAGGATTACAGGCGTGAGCCACTGAGCCAGTCAGCATTAGTAATTTTTAAAAATACTTTATCAGTATTTAAAAACGTTAATGCAGGAGAAAAGATACCACAACTCTTTATGGAAAATGACATTTCCATTTGCCTCATTGCTACTTCAAGCTCTTTAAATCGCCATCTTCCCTGTTCTGTGAGTGGTACTGCCATCCTTGACATCTGACATCGGTTTTTATTCTTTGGTCTCTTTCGACTCTCATGCTGGTGGCTGCCTCATCAACTGATCCTATCTTTGTAGGGTCGCTCACCAGGGTTCTTTATTTAGTTTCGCCTTTGCCTTCTTTTTTCTTTTTTTAAATGGAGACGGGGTCTTGCTTCGTCATCTGGCTGAAGCGCAGTGGCCTGATCATAGCTCACTTCAGCCTCCAACTCCTGGGCTCAAGCAATCCTAATGTGTCAGCCTCCCAAGTAGCTAAGACTACAGGCATGCACCACCGTACCCAACTAATTTTATTTTTTATTTTTTGCAGAGATGGAGTCTCACTTGCCCAGGCTGGTCTTGAACTCCTGGTCTCAAGTGATCTTCCTATCTCAGCCTCCCAAAGTGCTGGGACTACAGGCATGAGCCACTACACCCAGCCCACCTCTACTTTCTAAGTATTCTCTCCACTGCCAGCCTACCCTCTGCTTCACAAGTCCTACCAGATTAATCTTCCTTAGATATCAGCTAGGATACATCACTAAAACGTCTCCACTAACTCCACTGCTTCTATAATAAATCATAAATCTTTAGCCTGGCATTCAAGGCTCAATTGCTAATCCAACTTCCTGTTAAACCTTGTTTGTGATACAGGCACCAACCAAACCTCTTGCTGTGCTCGATCTCTACTCTGCCTCAGACTGAAAAGCTAGTCCTGATGTCTTTGCCTTAATTCTGTCCATTTTTTCTTTCAAGTCCTCAAAGGACCATTCTTCCCTGATTCTCAGGCTAGAAGTGTCACTTTTCTTATCTGTACTTCCAAAGCACTTTCGTAGACTTTTCATTATGGCATTTATATATAGTTCATTTATATTTAAATTTGTATTCCATGAACAATCAAGTACCATGTATAATGGAGAAAGTGCTCATCCACTCCCTTCCTTGAGCTTCTGGGTGATGCCAGGCCCAAATCTTTGTGGCGCCCAGCTCCATGCTTTGAATACTATGTAGCTGAATGAATTTTTAAAATCTCAAAGCAGTTAAACAGCAGGAAAGCCCATTAACATCATACTGAAAAAGCAACATACTGTGATGATATGGGATGATGTCATTTCAGGTTGGGCATACAAAAAAATAAGGAAGCTAAACTAAGACTATACTCACAAGGCCATTTAGAAGTTTTAAATAATGCCTCTACTGTTTTTTTTCTTTGACATAGCTTTTAATTGGGAAATGGAATTTTGTCATTAATACCCATTATATTCCTGTAAGTAAATGACTATTTTTCCCTTAACTCAGTGATTAGACAGGAGGGAAGATATTAGTGATAAGACAGCAGGGAAGATATTAGTGGTAAAGAGTGAATGGTAGTAGTGAATATAAATGGGGTTGAGCAAACTTTAAGCATAAAGGACTGCTGAGATGAATTTACAAGTCTGTAGGAATCTGCCTTGACTGTATTTCGTACTGCCCAATAAAACAATAAAAAACAATTTTAAATGTATATTTTTAAATGTGCAGTTTTCTATTTCATTGGACTTAAGTAAAAAGCTTCCACATGAAGGCCCTTTATAATGTGTGTGTGGTTATGCAAAGAGCAAAACTCAGGTAAACACTAACGTGAGTGAAAAATCTAAAGTAAGTTTCGAGAAGATAAAAACTTAAATGGAAGGAACTGACTTCTGAAAATTAAGTCATCAATTACAACAGTTTTACCTAGGGAAAAAATACAGCAATATTCGTTAAAAGCACACAGTTTTTATGGTATATACAAGGAGCAAAACAGAACTTTTTGGTGGAGTATATAATTCATATGTTCACAAGCAAAACCTTCAATTGTAGAATAGCACACAACCCAGTGAACAGACATAGAAAAAGTGTTAAAGTCAACATGACCATTACTCAAGTCTCTTTCCAAGAGGCAAAAAGAATTTGGTGGCTACACAAGGTTATACTTGAAATACTGCTAAAGAGGACCAAGAATCCTCACCAACTTCCATCACTGTCCTCCATCTTTGATAAAACTGGGCATCCATTCTATGAATATGTTACCCATTGTGTCCTTTAATGGCTGTATGCTTTGGCACACTTTTACTTTATACTGATAATATCAGCAATATAATTTTCTTCTATTATTTTCCAAGGCCAGACCTTGGGAAGACAAGGCACAGAAATACCTTCATAAACACACAACTGGAAACTTCTAGGAGTCAAAACAGTAGAGGATGCTGAATGTGGTGGCTTGTGCCTATAATCCCAGCTACTTGAGAGGCTGAGGTGGGAGGATCACTTGAGCCCAGGAGTTTGAGACCAGCCTGGGCAACATAGCAAGATCCTGTCTCCAAAAAAAAAAGCAGAGGGGAAAATCAAGGACATTAAAGACAACATTGTCAAACAACAGAATTAGGATTTTTCCAAGAAAAAAGAACAGGCTGAGAAAAGAAAGTTTCAAAGTCAATGAACAGAGAAAGAAAACTACTTAAAAACAGGAATTTAACCAAATATGATTTATTGCTTGGACCTGCATGCAGTATTTTAAATCTGTTTAAATCTGTTAGTAATCACCAGTATATTTCAAACCTCTGATTATATACTCTAACTGGTTTAATGCCTGAACTAGAACGCAGAGCCCTAGGCTCCTTATTAATGCTCTAATCACACCATGAAAGCTACCGCTTCTGCACCTAGAAAGGATGCCTGACACAGAGCTGGCACGGTGTGGGCATTCAAAGGCTTCTTTCAAAGGACTCCTGTGGAGTTCTATCTCAATCTAGACTAGAATGTTCCATCTAGAAGGGACCTATACTGCCTGCCTATGAAAGGCCTTGGGTTTGTGGAGTCAGGTTCACCTCAAAGACAAACCCCCATGTGGCTGTGGGCAGACAGGGACCCAGGTCTGTCTCTATTTGTCCTCAGAAGACCCCAACTTTGGTGTGTGAACAGAGCAGACCCTACGTCTAGTAAGAACCTTGAGGCCAGGTGCTGTGGCTCACACCTGTAATCCCAGAACTTTGGGAGGCTGAGGCAGGTGGATAACCTGAAGTCAAGAGTTCAAGACCAACCTGACCAACATGGTGAAACCTCGTCTCTACAAATACAAAAATTAGCTGGGCATGATGGTGGGTACCTGTAGTCCCTGCTACTCGGGAGGCTGAGGCAGGAGAATCGGTTGAACCTGGGAGGTAGAGGTTGCAGTGAGCTGATATGGTGCCACTGCACTCCAGCCTGGGTGACTGATCGAGACTCTGTCTCAAAAAAAAAAAAAAAAGAACCTTGAGATCACTCACCCCTTACTTAGAAGGCAACCATAGGTGTGCACAATAATACTAGCTACATTATTTAAGCCCTTTTTTTGGTGCCAGGCTCCATGCTAAATGCTATAGCTACACAAACATGTGCACATATTCTTCATTAATAGTACCTATAGTTATATATTGATATATATTATATTTACATATTGTATATTCTCATTGAACCCTCACCATAATCCTATAAGACAGGTACTATTATTCCAGTTTTATACACGCAAAAATAAACATATAGAGATTTGGTGACTTGACCAAGATCACATAACCAATTTGTGGCAAAGCCAGGATTTGATGTCTATCTTCAAAGCAAATGATTTTGTCTTCCAATGATTATAAGTTTACCATGTGGCATGGCCACAGCCACCTCAGTGGAAACATCAAGGTGAAGGCCCACTCTCCTCCTCCTGGGATATATGGACTCCAGGCTTGTGTATGAGTCCTCACTCTCCCACTCACTGGCTGTACCTTGGCCAGGCGTCCGTCCCGAGCCTCAGGCTCATTCACATCAGATGAGACAGCACCCATTCCACAGGTGGTATGAGGCTTAAATGAGAAAGACTGATGTGAGTGGGGGCGCTTGGCAAAGCGAGGAGGGTCAGGCAATGCTATTGACGTTCCTGTCAGAAGGCTGGCAGTGCAGAGGGGGCCACCATGGGGGATAACTTTCTCTCACCTTCAATGAGGCAGTGGAGTAGTGAGGATAGGATTTACATTGGTTTTTAAAAGTTTAGAAAGAGTAATGATTTAATACATACACTCCTTAAAAAAATTAAAAATCCAAGCAGTACAAAAACAGAGTGAAAAAGAAATCTCCCACCCATACTAGCCTTCTAGTTCACCTTCCAGAAGGTATCCTCCCTCCAGAAATATTTTAGACACATAGAAGAGTGTGTGTGCCCCTCCCAACACATACACAAGTCTGTATTCATTTATGTGCACATCACAGCATGATTTTTTTTTTTTTTTTGCTTAACAACATTTAGGTTGTTTTTCGTGTTTTGTTATTGCAAATGAAGCTGCAGTAAACATCTTTTCCCATCTGCCATAATACGTAATTATAATGTTTCTGAATCAGACAGACCTGAACTGTATGTAGTCTCAGGACTAATTATCTTTTAGATAGCTTTAATTTTGTTTTATTTAATTTAATTTATTTATTTTGAGACAGAGCCTTGCTGTGTCGCCCAGGTTGGAGTGCAATGGCGCGATCTCGGCTCGCTGCAACCTCTGCCTCCTCGGTTCAAGAGATTCTTGCGCCTCAACCTCCCAAGTAGCTGGGAATATAAGTGTGGGCCACCACACCTGGCTAATTTTGTATTTTTTCTTTTTTTAAGTAGAGATGGAGTTTTGCCATGTTTGCCAGGTTGGTCTCGAACTCCTGGCCTCAAGTGATCCACCTGCCTTGGCTTCCCAACATGCTGGGATTACAGGTGTGAGCCACCGTGCCTGGTCACGTTTTAGATAGCTTTCAACAAGTTACTTAATCTTGGTTTCATTATGTGTAAGATGGCAATAATGATGACAAAATGGTTCAGAAGGCTGTTATGAATTGTTGTGATGATTAAATGAGATGATATACATGAGGATCTAATATCATGCCTGACAAATAGTAGGTTCTCAATAAATGTTTGCATTAACCAAGGATGTTTTTCCTGTTTCGAATGAGGCAGTTCCTAGGTTCTAAAGACCTAGACAGAGGAGACAACCACCCTTTCAGTTGGGTTTGCACCTGAAGACAGGGCAGCCATAAGTGGCTAGGTCCCAGGTGGCATCACTCCCACTCTTAGGTGACAGATCACATCAGCCTCACCACTCAGCCCACCGGCCTTATCACAGAGGCCAGTCTTTGTGGGGCTCCTTATAATAGCGGTACAAGCTCTGTACTCGGAAAAAGTCACTAGTCTTCAAGAGGACAGCTTCTGCTCTACCTCCACACCAACTTCTCTTAGGATTCTAGTCCCCGACAGTCTCCAACATCAGTAAATCAATCTGTGTATCTCTCTATTTGACACTTTGTGCACCCTTATCTTTACTATTACTTATCTGTTCCATGTGACAATGTCCACTGCCTCAATCAGTTTCTAAGCATTTTGAAGATAAGGTCAGAGAACATTCAAACGGTATTATATGTCCCTCTGTATCCCCATCTTCTCTACCAGAAGCTATGGACTGAACTGTGCATGTAGTATCTACTAAGGAAATAGTCAATGAATTGAACTCTGAATAAGAACTCACCTACAACAGAGTTTTTAGTCAAAGAATTAAAGCAATAAATAGCTCTGGAGCTGGTTTCCCCCTAATGTTTGGTACCAGGAAAATAACAGCTCTATTATTTCCATTCTGATTCATAGGTAATTGTTGGGACAAGAAGCTCATGAGATTTAACGTAAATGGGTCAAATCTTCCTTCTTCCCTCCCCCTGCCACCCAGCCTGTAAAATTTAAAAGAAACAGATACACTAAAACTTACTCCGAGTTTCTGTGATTTAGCATGGTATAAAACATCCTGGTAGTGCTGGGCATGGGCTGGGTCCACATCACTAATATTCGCAGTAGGTAGGAGCAAAGTTTCTAAAGTCCTCAAAGGATTCCCTTCATCAATAGCTTCATTGATGTACCCTACAGCTACAACTCCTAGAAAATGAAGAAGTAGTTTTCCTTTTAAGTCACAGTACATTATAACTTCTCTAGTATCACCTATTGCAAAAGGCTAATAAACTAGTACAGCAAGGTTGTAGGATGCAAGATCCAGGCACAAAACTAATTATGTTTCTATACACTCATAATAAGCAATCTGAAAATATAATTAAGAACACATTCAATTCATAATAGAGTGCAACTACAAATACATTATAATTATAAATAGAATAAATATTTAGATATAATTTAATGAAAGAAACATAAGACATGTACACTGAAAACTATAAAACACCATGGGAAAAAACTTAAAGACAACTTAAATAAGTGAAAAGATAGCCCATGTTCATGAATTGGAAGATTTAATATTGTTAAGATGGAATTACTTCTTAAATTGATCTACAGATTCAATGTGACTTCTGTCAAGGTCCCAGTTGCTGGGTTTTTTTTTTTTTTTTTGAGAGAGTCTTGCTCTGTCCCCCAGGCTGGAGTGCAGTGGCATGATCTCGGCTCACTGCCACCTCCGCCTCCCGTGTTCAAGAGATTCTTGTGCCTCAGCCTCCTGAGTAGCTCTCTACATTCTGACCAACACTTGTTATTGTCTTTTTTATTACAGTCATCCTAGTGGGTGTGAAGTGGTATCACACTGTGGTTCGGATTTGCATTTTTCTAGTGACTAATGATTTTGAGCATCTTTTCATGTGTTTATTTCCCCTTTGTACATCATCTTTAAAGAAATGAAATGTCTATTCAAGTCCCAGCTACTTGGGAGGCTGAGGCAGGAGGATCGCTTGAATCCAGGAGGCAGAGGTTGCAGTGAGCCAAGATTGCACTACTGCACTCTAGCCTGGGTGACAGAGTAAGACTCTGCTCCCCCTGCCAAAAAAAAAAAAAAAAAAAAAAAAAATATATATATATATATGTGTATATATATATATATAGAGAGAGAGAGAGAGAGAGAGACTGACTATAGGGTTCACAAATGAAAAGCACAGAAGTCAAACTATGAAACCCGAAAAGTTTTTGCAATTCTAACGAAACGGATCTATCTAGAGGTTAGAGGTTACTTCCCAACATGTTATTACTAAAAAATAAACTATTATCCATTCATAAAAAATATGCATTTAGATAGACACACACACACATATAACGCATATACACACACTGCCAAGGGGCTTTTGCTTCCTAGATTAGTACTGACGGACAAGGACTGTTAAAGAAACTAGATATTAATGAACAATAAGCTTAGAATATTAGCATTTTTAAGGTCAAACTTCACATTTCTCATTTTTTCCATTAGATTTCATCTAAAATGATCACCAGTCACTTCACAAATGTGACATGCCATGAAATAGAATGAGTACTTCTCATTTTTAAAAAACAGTATCTCTAGCTTGACATTCAAGTAAAGGTAAAATATTTAGCTAAATATTTCTTGAATAGACGAGCCCATAACCACCACTTTGTTAAGAATGAAAAGATTTACCTGTAAGAAGAATAAAAGCATCAAAACTCCTAGAAATCATTCCAGACTATAATACTTAAATATGTTTGAAGAAAAAGCAAAAGTATTTCTCTAATGTGCAAGTTATACTATCTGTAAATATTGAGAGAACTCTGGAAAGTCTAGGTATTATCTACATACAAGGTACTCTCGTTTTACCCTGTAGAAGTTATAAACTGGAGCGCATGGAATATTTAGTGCCATTCTCTGGTCACCCCCCTTGGGTAAACTGTTCTAAATACCTTAAAACACCCCATCCAAAAATGGTCTTAACAGAACCAAGGCCGATCACCTGGAAATGAGTGCATTTCAGCTGACTTGATTGAAATCACCTGCTAAAGTTGTTGTCTGCTGCGTTTCTAAGAATACAAGCTGCTGAGGTCATAGTGAATGATATCATAGGAGCTGAAAGATTACCCAGAAGCCCTCTGGGAACATGTGCATCACTTCCTCTGTTTATAAATAAAAGAGAAATCCTATTTGAACAAAGATTGCTGAGCTTTACTCAGCCCATGGTCCACTTCTTTATATCAACACGTGTTATGATAACATTCTAGTCTACAAGAGAGTGGGCGTTCTTTTAGAGTTCATGTATTTGAGGCAGCAGATGAGGTAACCTAGGCAGAATTGTACCTAACAAATTTAAAGAGCAAAAACTCAAAGAAGAAAACTTCCTGATGTAGGCTATATGGTTAAAATAATGCTCCTTGATGGTTCTACTGGGAAAAGCAAACTTTTCGGTAAGAAATCAACAGAGCCTGAGGAAATGCATTCAGCAGCTAGCTTCTCCATTAAATTCACCTTCTATATTTCTCATTTTCCATTAGCTGCTTACCTCCATTACAACTCAGATATGGAATTAGATCTCAGAGCATGTGGCAAGAATAAGGTGGGGAGGCAAAAGTAATGCACCTTCAAAACGTCCATGAAAAATTCTCAGCTCTTCAAATGACTTAATTACTACACTGATCAATTCCTGCCTGGTTACAATGGTGTATTTTAGAAATTTTAGATTTTTGAGCAATTGACTAAACATGATACCAAACTCAATACTTCAGGAACTAATTTGACAAAAGAAAAAATAAAACCAAAACACAGATAAATTAAATACTCTGTATTAAAGTTCCTAAATTCCAGAAAGGAAATATTAATGTCTGAAATACCTTTTCTGGTTATGGCATATGTCCTTTATGACAAGATATTTAACAGAAGTGTTATAGTGGCTGTGTGAAATGTCCTAGGGAGAATAACTTAGTAGTGCTGTTACCTTGATAGATAAAAGCCACAGCAATCAAATGAGATTTTTGCTTAAAAATAATATCTATTTACAATTCTCTAAATTATGCAAATGTTACTTGTTTTTTTTCCCCCAGTAATCAAATAAAGCAAAGGCTCTATTTGATAATCAAGAACAAAAATGGCATTTTCCCCCTTTTAATCAATGTCAACTCCACAGTCTTTCAGCATTGAGAACTAACATACCTTCATTTGTATAAGCAGCACATACAGAAATAACCAAAGCAGAACTGAAGCATGGGTATTGCCAAGAATTGAGGAAAAAGTTAGAAAGCAAAGATGGGACGTGAGTCTTTGTTTTGCCTACCAAAAGAAAGGAGTCCTACTTCTTGGGTGGCAGTTGCCATAGCAACCAAACCACTGCTGAAGGAGATTGAGAGGAGTAAGCCAGTGGTTGTGGAGAAGGGCAGAAGGCTGGGGGACTGAGCTCTGTAGCAGGACACTAGGAGTAGTAGTGGTCCCCCAACCCCCGCCTGATGTTGAACATCTGCTCAAATTACAGCTTGCGTCTTGACTAATGTCTGGCAAGAACCATAAACTCCCAAGCCAAGTGTCAGAAAAGAGCTAAGTGGGCTGTGAGCAAGCTGTCTGATTGCAGAGATTTTAAATGCTTCACTGAAAGGAAATGCAGAGGCAACAGGAAGCTGTGCCATCCCAAAAGAAATTTAGATTTGTACACAACTTGAAAAGGACAAAATGGAAGTGTCCAGGGATCAGTGTAACAGTGGTACATCCGTGGTACCTTATACAGGGTAGCACACCTGGATTGTGTTTTACAGTAGGGGCTTAAAGTGAGAATATGTTTAAAAAACAAGAACCAAAACTGGCCTTGACTTTTGGCCCAGTGCTCACAGGAAATAGCAAAGAAAAAGAAGAAAACTTTGCAAATGCAATTAATTAACAAAGTCATATGTTTTATTTCAAGAGTGATCTTAGTATTCCTAAGTGAAATACAGCATTAGAAGACCAGACCTAAGACCTTACCCAAACACACTAGAATAAAACTTAATAAGAGGTGAGAGAAGTATCTGCCCACTCTATTCTCAAGCTTGGGGCAAATGAGTTAGAAAAGTCAAAGCTGGAAGGTGGAGGAGAGATCAATGATTTTAGCAACACTCATCCACTGTTGTTGACAAGTGAAATGCTCATAAGTCACAGAAGATCGTGTTGCTTTGTTTTCATGGTGGAAAACACAGCTCGAAGCTTGAATTTGGCAATGCATACTAAAGAAAAGCAGTGAATGTATGGCCTGCAGAAGCTACATAGCTCCTCATTCTTCACTCTATTTTCATAAGCAAGATGCAAATGATAAAGCAGCAAGCTGACATTCAAGAAAGCATGTTTCAGGGCATATCTTCTCAAGGTTGGTGTGCTTTCACGCTGGCAGCTTATAATTTCTAGAAACACAGCAAATCACCATGATTTGTGATCATTAAGCAACAGTTAGATTATGTTCCAATTTCTCCATTTGTGGGGCAGAAAAATCGTGTCATATTTCAGAAAAAAAAAATGCCCAAATAAAATATCAAAATAAAATTGGGTGCTTAAAAATATGAGTTATTTAGCTGTCTCTGAAGTACAAATAACCAGAATATATCAGGCCTTTTACCTGTGTATTTTATTCTATTATGAATTCTTGTATAGGCTTTGTAATGTTTATAATATATTGGTACAGTGGTATAGGCATAAAATCTACATATAAATAAAGGTATGCATATTAGTGGAGTGTGCTCTCACAAAGTTCCTTGAGTAAAAACTTAAAGCCCTGATCTAGAAAACTAAGTTGTCCAGATACCTTCTTCTCTCACTATGCTAGAGAAGGCAAGTGTCTTATACTTACGGTCATTTTCTTCTTGAATTTGAGCATTAACCATATCAATACAATTCTGAATTTCATTCCAGCTTAAGTTATCTTGTCCTTGGGATAAAACTTCTAGTTTAACAGAGAGTAGTGTGTTTGCATAACTGTGGAAGAGAAAATAATCATGATGTTAATCAGAGACATTCATTCTTTGTTTATGTTATGTTTCTCAACTATGACACATGGTCAAACATAGTTGTCATGAGGTCAGACAAAGAGTAGAAAGGCAAATAAAATTGTCTTGTGGCCGGGCGCGGTGGCTCAAGCCTGTAATCCCAGCACTTTGGGAGGCCGAGACGGGCGGATCACGAGGTCAGGAGATCGAGACCATCCTGGCTAACACGGTGAAACCCCGTCTCTACTAAAAAATACAAAAAACTAGCCGGGCGTGGTGGTGGGCGCCTGTAGTCCCAGCTGCTCGGGAGGCTGAGGCAGGAGAATGGCGTGAACCCGGGAGGCGGAGCTTGCAGTGAGCTGAGGTCCGGCCACTGCACTCCAGCCTGGGCGACAGAGCGAGACTCTGTCTCAAAAAAAAAAAAAAAAAAAAAAAAAAAAAAAATTGTCTTGTGTAGATCTGTCAACATACACCAAGCTTACTTGTACTAATGGTGTTTTCTTAAAGTATTTTTATGAACAAATTCTGTTTAATGAAAGCTCTTCAAAATTGAAACTTGTACCTAACTCAAGCAAAACTGGAAGCTTTCATGTCTGCGAAATTACTTTTCCCTGGTTACTAATTTTCCTCCCCTTTGTATGTCTTGGTTCTTCTCAGTCTTCAGATGATTGTTACAGGACCAAATTCAGAGTTACCATGGGTCTCAATCTTTCTATCATCAAGGGTTCTTTTCATTATTTCTCTTGTTCCTTCCAAAATCTAAGTTTTAAAAGACCTTTTCTACTACAACCCTAATATAGAGTCACCTTGAGGCCTAACATGCCACTGAGGAATCAGATAACATGCAAATGCAGTTCCAGAAACCTTGCTGAGTAACACAATCTTTACTGTATGCTGTCCTGAAGAGGTGGCACATGAGTTAAACCAGTATATACTGAAATTCCTTTTCACCTGCCCTTTTCTCCAAAGGTTCCTAGCCAATACTCAAGAATCTCTCTTAGGCCTGGCATGGTGGCTCACACCTGTAATCCCAGCAATTTGGGAGGCTGAGAGGATCGCTTGAGCCCAGGAGTTCAAGACCAGCTTGGGCAATACAGGGAGACCCTGTCTCCATAAAAAAATACAATTAAAATTAAAAATGGTCCTCTCACCCATCATTTACGACCAATGACCCTTCTCACTGTGCATAGCCCTCTGGAAGACACAGTTTAGTCAATCACTCCAATTACTTCTTTTCTGTCTGGGGAAATTTCAGGGAAAAACTTACTCATACTGACATATTAAGAAACTTTTACTTTTCAATTATCAATTTTCCCACTGTTCAATTTTCACAGAACCAATGTTACAACCATAGGCTAACATGAACTATTCCAGCCAAAAGTAATTAAAACTAAATAGTTTAGTGTGCTTTTCTTTCTTTCTTTTTTTTTTTTTTTGAGAAGAGTCTCGCTGTGTCTCCCAGGCTGGAGTGCAGTGGCCCCATCTTGGCTCACTGCAAGCTCCGCCTCCCGGGTTCACACCATTCTCCTGCCTCAGCCTCCCAAGCATCTGGGACTACAGGCGCCCGCCACCATGCCCGGCTAACTTTTTTTGTGTTTTTAGTAGAGACAGGGTTTCACCGTGTTAGTCAGGATGATCTCGATCTCCTGACCTCGTGATCTGCCTGCCTTGGCCTCCCAAAGTGCTAGGATTACAGGTGTGAGCCACCGCGCCTGGCCTAGTGTGCTTTTATGTCTTTACACCAGGGCAATGAAGAACAATCTTCTGTGTACATAATGAGTCACTCTGCAGTTTGAATTCTGAATAGTCTCTAGGGATCTAGTAATGGCAGAGGTTAAAAGAAGAAACATCATATGAAGTCTAAAACTGTTTTCTTGGTTGTGACAAACTTTTTCAAAATTCTGCATGCTTCAAGGTGACATGCAGTGTCTTCCATAGAGAGTAGCTTGAGAGAAAAACATCATTCAAAAATAGGAAATGGTGGTAACAATTTATTGTCTGTTGCTGAATGAGGCCTTGCCAAGTGCAGATGTGAAATACACTAGCAACATATAACAATACTGACCACAATAACAAAATGGCTAAGTGTTAACTTGCACTGGTTAGTGTCCCTCACAGACGGAGACCACTCTAAAAGCGCAAAGTCCTTATGGGCATCCCACACACTTAACGTCTAAATGCTGACCCAACAGGAGTGAAATGGGAAAGTTAAAAACAAACACAGAAAGAAATACAACTACCCATCATTTTTTAAGAAATGAACAAAAACAAGCTATAAAGAGAAAAGATTTTTTAAAGTAACACCATTTGACCCAGCAATCTCATTACTGGGTATATACTCAAGGGATTATAAATTATTCTTCTATAAAGACACATGCACACGTATGTTTATTACAGCACTGTTCACAATAGCAAAGACTTGGAACCAACCCAAATGCCCATCAATGACAGACTGGATAAAGAAAATGTGGCACATATACACCATGGAATACTATGCAGCCATAAAAAATGATGAGTTCATGTCCTTCGCAGGGACACAGATAAAGCTGGAAACCATCATTCTCAGCAAACTAACACAGGAACAGAAAACCAAACAATGCATGTTCTCACTCATAAGTAGGAGTTGAACAATGAGAACATGTGGTCACAGGGAGGGGAACAACATACACCGAGGCATGTCAGGGGGTGGGGGGCTAGAGGAGGGATAGCATTAGGAGAAATACCTAATGTAGATGACGGGTTGATGGGTGCAGCAAACCACCATGGCACATGTATACCTATGTAATAAACCTGCATGTTCTGCACATGTATCCCAGAACTTGAAGTATAATAATTAAAAAAAAATTTTTTTTTTACAAAGTAACAAAAGAGAGCTCCACAGGCTTTTCCAATCGAGTATTTCTCTCCAGTACTGAAGTTACCAACTTTGGGAAATATGCAACAGTTTATCTAAACAGGTAAATGTCCTCTCCTCTCACTCCTTCTCTCAGTTCTCTTCACCTCATTTATGGACAGACTAGTAAGGAGTCTACTAATCTAAGAGACCTGGGAAGCTCTGAGAAGATCAGTAATCCAATTCAGTTCAGCACTTACTTACTATATGTAAAATGTGGCAGGCACTACAGGAATATTAGGAGGAAAAAGGTGCAGCCTTTATGCTTTCAGACCAGTCGGTAAGACGACAAAAATTCCAGAAAGGTATAAAAGCAGAGACAGGAAGGGCTATTAAAGTAGAGAGTCCATAAGAGTAGATATAACGGGGTTCAAAGCAAGAAGTGGAAGGGAATCCTTACTGGTGGAGCACCCTCCCTAGGACAGGCACTGAACCAAACACTGAATCCTGAAAACAGTTCTGCAAATGCAGAGTGGGGCTTTCGTTTCTTTTGTTTTCATGCTTTATAAATGAAGGAAAAAGGTTTAGTTAGGGAGGGTCAAACTCAGATATCTTTGGCTCCAAGGCATATGTTCCTCCAATCACATCATGCTACGTCCCAAGAGAGATAACATCAGATGCTGGGGTGGGGAGAATCATGGCTATACTTCACGGAACATAATGTATGGTAGGCAGGGCTCAGAAGCTCCAATACTGTGTTCGGCTGAGCTGGGTAAAGGTACCAAGTTCCTGATGGTGAGAGGACCATGCATAGGAACACAGAGACCAGAAAGTACACTTGGACTTGGTTGAAGTGCAAGATACGAGTAGGGATGGAGCTGGAGGTAAGGTCAGAGCAACATGCTTAGAATGAGAAGTCTGTTCTTAACTCGGATGAGAACAAGAAACAATCAAACAGGAGAATTACAAACAGGACTACATTTTAGAACAGTTAATCTGGGAACAGTGTATGCCCAAGGCTAATGTTAACCCATACAATACTTTTGTGAGAATTAGACAAAAGAATCTTTCTGGGCAAACACAGCCCCAAGAGTAGAAGCCATGGTGAACAGGGAGAGACTTTGCATGAATTTGTCAAAGTGGCCATGCACAGCACACTTGTGCTATGAAGCACCTGCACTCTATGGGGAGAGGCCCTGGACAGAGCCATGTTTCTGAAACCTGATAATCTGCAAAACTGGGCTTCCAAGATCCCAAGTTAAGATGCCAAGGCTGTAGAAGATTATTTGGGGCCAACACAAGTGTCAACACAAGAACCCAAGTGGGCCATTAAATCCCATGTCAGTACCGGGTCTTCCAGATCCAGAATGTATTTAAATTAAAAAAAAAACAGGCGGGGCGCGGTGGCTCAAGCCTGTAATCCCAGCACTTTGGGAGGCCGAGACAGGCGGATCACGCGGTCAGGAGATCGAGACCATCCTGGCTAACATGGTGAAACCCTGTCTCTACTAAAAATACAAAAAACTAGCCGGGCGACGTGACGGGCGCCTGTAGTCCCAGCTACTCGGGAGGCTGAGGCAGGAGAATGGCGGGAACCTGGGAGGCGGAGCTTGCAGTGAGCTGAGATCGCGCCACTGCACTCCAGCCTGGGTGGCAGAGCGAAACTCCGTCTCAAAAAAAAAATAAAATAAAATAAAATAAAAATAAAAAATAAAAACAAATAAAAACAAAAACAAAAACAAAACACATTTTAAAAGTTTTTCACACAGAACACTTGAACTGTGAGGCTCCACCTGTAGGTCCCAGCTGGAAAGTACAGGTATAAATACGGTTTTCAAACAGAATGGGACCACTTCTTTAAGAATATTTGTAAATAAGGAAGCAGGCATTTTTGATAATCAGAATGGGTGAGTCAGGGGCTACTGTCATGTGGAGGGCAGTTGCCAGGGATGCTAAATATGTGGGACAGTCTGGACAGTTGTCTCAGCAGGATGCCCCATTAGCCTGTGAGCTTCATAAGGGATGGACCGGCTCTGTCTTCTACTCCAGCACTAAGAAAGTATGGCAAAGCCTGGCAGGTAGGAAGGATTAATGAATGGGGAGAGAAAAGAAGTAGGATGACCAATTTAGGGGTTACTACAGAAGCAAAAGTGAGAAGTCTAAGTGAGGGCAGTTGTAGGGAAATGGAAATGTCTTGCAGAGGTATAAATAAGGCACATAGATTGACTACTGACGGCAGGCTTTTTAGAGCACAAGGTTGCCTAGCTGAGGGCAGAGGAAAACTCAAATTGAGCTTCAGGTTTCTAAGCTTGCAGGAGAGAATGGTGCCATTAACAGAAACAGTGGAAGTAGATATAAATTATCTTGGAAACAGACTCGAAGGAGTCAGATGAACCAGATGGCCAAATTTAAGTAGAACAAGAGAATTAGCTTCTCCTAAAAGACTAAAAACAAGGAGAACCCACATCTTTCCATTACTTCTTGGCCATTCTCTACACAGACAAGTGGTCAAATACCATTTGTTTAGCCTAAGAAATCTCTGGTCTTTCCTTTGCAACTGTACATGACCCAAGAGAATTGGCCAACCTGCCTACTAGAGCAGTTCCAAAATCAGTATCTGAAAAGAGCTTTTGTCAAGATCCGTGCAGACATCTCCCCCTGGTGGTTACAAGAATCCAAGATTCACTCATTTTAACTGGGACTTTTGTCTCAGCGACTTTCTCATCTGGCTCCCAATTCTGGCCATTTTATTTTCTCTCTAGATCCACTATGGTGTTTTATAATAATGCTATCAGTTGTACTATCTGGTAGCACACTTCAGAAACATGAAATGAAAGATAAATGGATGTTGTTACCCACTGCCATCACCCACAGTGGTCTCAGGATTTCTTTGGCTTAATAATCAGAAAAGTGGAGTTTGGGGCCCAACTGCCCAATTTTAGGTCCATGACTCCAGATTCTGTTTCTGCATCAGTGACATAAAAGAATTGGACTGGATGATTATTAAAGTTGCTTCCAACTCTTCTACACTCTGCGGTTTCTAAAAGATGCCCAAGGAAAGGTATGTTTCCAATAGTTCTTTTATTTTCAGCCTATCAAATAATCTTTGCCAAGGACAAAGTCATTTATTAATTGCCACAGGATGATCACTTTCTGATTCTTTTTGCTTCCCCAAAGGAATACTGTAAACAAGGATACTAATTAGAAGGACTTTTAAAACAGACTAGTTTTCAAGAAACATGAGCATGGTATATGGTTTCTCCACTAACAGGCAAATTCCTCACTTGTAAGATCTGCCAAACATGCATTTCTGCATTGAAAGAAGGTTTGGAAAATGTTCCTTACCGTTCCACATATGCCTTGTCCAGATTGTTTAAGCCTATTGTGGGGCTTCTGAGTTGATTCTGCACAGACACAAGATCGTTGCTTTCCAAGGCCTGGTTTAGTAAAGCAACAGCAGACAACATTTCCACAGCAATCAAAAGCTCCTCGTGGGCCAAGTAGTTCTGTTGGAAAACATATGGCAACATAAGCTCCCCACACAACACACCTCACGTGCATGATGGAGGTTTACAATGCACATTTCAACAAAACAATGAAAAAGAACTTGACCGCTTGGCAGAAAGAGGAGTCACGGCCACCTGCTTTCCACCGGCTTTAAGAAGAGGCATATGGCTCCTGGGTTTTCCTTAGATGATCATTTTTTGGGACTGGGTTGATTACAGTGGAAAGTTACTATTCCACAAATATCTGCATTCCCATTGCTGATCCCTACTCCTAGCTATACTGGCTGCTTAAAGGCTCAGTCCAGTCATATAATTAAGCCAAGGACTAGATAACATTGTCACTGATTGAGAGTGCCAGGTAAGATTTTAGCACAGCTAATGATTTCCAGTTTGAATTAAGGGTTAAGGGAAGGTTGGGAGAATTTCACCGAAAAGTTATAATGTGAAGCACAAAGCAAGGTCTTCAAACCAAGACTACTGATTTAATTCGAAAAAAGTTAGTCTAAGTGACATTTTCATAAATTGGGTAGAAATTTTAAAATGCGCTACCAGGTCTAGATATTTGAAGAAGTCTGAGGTGACCTTTTGGTACAGCAAGCAAAGATCTCCAGGTTTTTTTTTGTTTGGTGTGGTTTGCTTTATTATTATTATTATTATTATTATTATTTGAGATGGAGTTTGGCTCTTGTTGCCCAGGCTGGGGTGCAATGGCATGATCTAGGCTCACTGCAGCCTCCGCTTCCCAGGTTCAAGCAATTCTCCTGCCTCAGCCTCCCAAGTAGCTGGGTTTATAGGAGCCCACCACCATGCCCAGCTAATTTTTTGTATTTTTAGTAGAGACAGCGTTTTGCCATGTTGGCCAGGCTGGTCTCGAACTCCTGGCCTCAGGTGATCCGCCTGCCTCAGCCTCCCAAAGTGCTGGGATTACAGGCATGAGCCACCGTGCCTGGCCAGAACTCCAGTTTTATATTATTTAAAATCTGGGTTTAGCTTATCCAAAAAAATATGTCTTAGATTTCAGAACACCCTTCCCCTTTAATATCTTCTTCCATTTAACCATTTCATATGATCTTGGCCCAACTTCAAAAGGAATATTTTTTTCATCATATTGAAGGGACATAAGGAGGAGGAGCATGAAAAAGAATCACTAAGGAAAACCTGATACATATTTTATATTTAGGATATTATAGTTATTTAATATATAACATAATGTTCATCTTAAAATGCATTATTATATCTTTCTGGATCTCCACAGAAGTCTTGCAGCAAACTGATTTCAGAATAAAAAAGGCTAGTTTAATCTTCCAAAGCAAATGGGAAGAAGGGGTTACCATGGAGATCATGTAAGTAAATTTTATTCAAATATCTTACATTAAATACAAGTTTAATATATAAGGTACCAAATTATAAGAGCAGAATGGAATCGTTTATAATTCACCTCCTCTATCTCTTTCAGTGACCTGTCCATGGATACCTAAATTGGTATACAGCAAAAAGGATAAGGAGAGAGGAAGAAGAAATGGGGCTGGACAGCCACAGGTTAACTATGGCCAGTCGAGGATGAATGAGTGTCCTCAAGCCTAAGTAGCCTTGAGCTTCAGAGCCAGAGAAGTGGAATAAAATATTAATGAGAGAACCGAAGTGAAATTAAGAAAATAAGCTATTTTTCTTTTATTACAAATACTATATTTCTATTTAGGAAACATAGGAAGTCTTTTTAATTATTATTATTTTTTTGTAAAGATGAGGCCTATGTTGCCCAGGTTGGTCTTGAACTCCTGGCCTCGAGTGATCCTCTTGCCTCAGCCTCCCAAAGTACTAAGATTACAGACAGGAGCTACCACACCCAGCCAATACAGAAGTCTTAATAAGCAAGAATAAGGAAACAAATGCTACCACCCAAGCTCTTTTGTGTATATCCTTTTATGTATTTTAAATTCATACATACATTTGCAGAGGTTTTGTCTCTAAATGACTTCATTTTCTTATTGCAAAAAACAAGATAATGCTATATATCTTAATCTCATTTTTCCCACTTAATATTAGTATGGATATCTTTTCTAGTCATTATTCTTTACATTATCATTTTTACTGGTTGCACAAATTTCTAGCATGTACAAGCACCATAAATGTTATTAATTTACAGGCAATCTGTTATTAATTAAATAGTCATTTGTTTCCTGGTTTTCAGTATTATAAACAATGCTGTGAAACATCTCTGTGGCTAAAGCTATTTGGTTCATATCCTTCAGGCTTATTTTCTAGAATGTAACTGTCAGCATTACGGGCTTTTGATCTATATTACTAAGACCACCCTGCAGAAAAGCTGTATAATTCATACTCCCAGAGGCTGTGTAGGAGATGTTTGTGCCCCATATTTATATCTATGCTGGGTTAAATCTTTCTAATCCCTACCAATCTAATTTTAAATAGTAAGTGTACTGTGCTTTAATTTACATATTTTTCACTTCTGATTGAATTTAAACTTTTTTTTGTCATTTGTATATTTCTTGTTTTATGAATTGCCTGCTCATGTTTTTGGCCTCTATTGTGTGTGGATAAGTGCTGATTGTGACTTTAAAGATTGAATGACTGTCCTATGTTTTTCCTGTGAACTTTAATTTTTTAAATTTAACATTTTATGTTGAAAACTTATTCTGATATATGTGTAGTGAGTTAATGTTTTCTTAACAAAGCTTAAACACTTGCAAGGACATCATTTATTAAATAATCCTTTCCCCACCTTGTTGAAATACGAGCTTTGTCATACACTGAATTCTTGGTTCTGCTTTCAGTAGTTTTCATTTTGTTTCACTGTTTGGCTTACAAGAGCGTTAGTAAACATGTTCTTCATTACTGTAACCTTGTTTGAAATTCTTGTTGAATGCTGTTGTCCTTTTAAGGAGCACAAATTTACAAAAATCAAAGCCATGGTGCTAATGGTCTTTTTTTTTTTTTTTTTTTTTTGAGACCGAGTCTCGCTCTGTCGCCCAGGCTGGAGTGCAGTGGCCGGATCTCGGCTCACTGCAAGCTCCGCCTCCCAGGTTTACGCCATTCTCTTGCCTCAGCCTCCCGAGTAGCTGGCACTACAGGCGCCCGCCACCTCGCCCAGCTCGTTTTTTTGTATTTTTTTTTTTAGTAGAGATGGGGTTTCACCGTGTTAGCCAGGATGGTCTCGATCTCGTGATCCGCCCGTCTCGGCCTCCCAAAGTGCTGGGATTACAGGCGTGAGCCACCACGCCCAGCCGGTGCTAATAGTCTTATTTGCAGTTTCTAAAATTGCAGATTGAGCTTATTTTCTGTATAAAAAAATTATGTATTGTGAAAAAAATACCACATCGGTATAGCTAAAAATTATCCAAGGTTCTTCAAATATCACACAGAGAATAAGAACAACCTATTTTCAGATGTATATATATAGACCACTGCTGGAATTTCCTAACTATGCTCTTAGATTCTTTATGTAGACTAAAAGCAAAGTTAACAAGGAAGGAGGCCATGGAATTGGTACGGGTGGGCCAGTGAGACCAGGGCTGGTACAATACCCCTATTCCCCTTTCCTAACTAGGCTTCCCTAGTGCGCCATGGCACACAGAGTTACCATCCCTGCAGCTGGGGTTTCCTCTGACTTACCATGGCGTTCTGTTTCTGGAGGTTGAAAAGTTCGTTCTGATACATGGCAGCAGCAAAGGGATAAACAGCAGGCAGCTGGGCTTCTGGTTTCTTCAGTGCAAGCAGTGTATTCTCGGGGTCACCTTCCGGAATGACAGCATTGATATGGTCCACTGCAGCCTGCCCTGAGGGTGGGGGTTCACGTTTTGTCAGAATGGTTGCTCTTTCCACTGCGGTCTCACCCAACCAGCCCTTCTTCCCAAGAATTTGTACCTAAGTGAAACTCTGAAAAGCTGCAGGCAGAGGGTAGGTAAGGCTTTGAAAATGTTATCTCAGTAATTCAAACCAATCCAATCCTTGGAGTTAGTGCCTACAAGAACCTTAGCACTGATGAAGCTTAGGTTATGAGATCATTTCTGAGTAGCACGACTTCCTTCCAAAATCCTTCCTTTTAGGACCAGCTCTGGTCTCACCTTTTCCATGAAGCCTTCAGATTGCTCCAGTCCTTAAGAATTTCTCATCTTGAGAACCCCACAGTTATTTAAAACTGGGCCATGTAGTTCTAGCAGGCATGTTCCTCGTGCTCCTTATGTGTTAGTACTGCCTGGGGTCCCCAAGGAGACTTCAAGCGACACGAAGACCAGAAGCAAGCCTTGTCCTACTGCTGTGTCTTCCTATGCATAAGCTCTGAGGTAAGCCCACAGCAAGCACTCAGACACGTTGCTGCAACATCTGAGACAACCATAAACTCTGTGATATGGTTTGGTTCTGTGTCCCCACCCAAATCTCATGTTGAATTATAATCCCCAATGTTGGAGGAGGGATCTGGTGGAAGATGATTGTAACAAGGGGGTGGATTTCACCCTTGCTGATAGTGAGTTCTCACGAGATATGGTTAAGTGTGTAGCACTTCCCCTTTCTCTCTCTTCCTCCTGCTTTGGGCATGTGAAGATGTGCCTGGCTTCCCTATCGCCTTCTGCCATGATTGTAAGTTTCCTGAGGCCTCCCCCAGACATGTAGAACTCTGAGTCAATTAAGTCTCTTTTCTTCATAAATTACCCAGTCTCAAGTAGTTCTTTATAGCAGCGTGAGAACAGACTAATACACTCTGTGATCTCTTGACCAGTTGTAAGGTGTACATTATGAAGTGGTGACCAAACAAATGCTTGGAACAGTGGATTCAGCGTAGTTTTCAGAGAACAAAAATGAAATTGCTGAGTAAATGGGAGAATGAATGATGAACTCTGCCATCAGGAAAGAGCAAATGAGATGGAGATTGCAGAGTTTTGCCTTATAGAGAAGACATCTGGGTAGCAGAAGCAACACACATCCATAAATTTCTAGAGTCTTTCAAGGGTTAGCTTGTCTGCCTAATTCGTGACTACACTGAAGCTTAGATTCTTCTAACCCTTTTTGACAAAATGACAATTTATGTTCTCTAAATACATTCACGAGGATCTTTCCTCCATCTTTTTACTAAGAGATATAACTCAATAACAGGAAATACTTATGATGAATGGAATCCTTCAAGTCATCCCCCAGAAAACTCACACTTAACCTAAAGGACCCTGAGAACCATTTTGATCTTTAAAATTAATGTGACAAACCAAAAAATTTCAGAAATGAAGGCCTAGTGGTTGTTTGTGGTATTTGCTGTTCTTCTAAAGTTAATCCAAGGCCTTTCAGCTGCATCTCGGATTACCCTAGGTAGGATCTTGCTGTACCTTTGATAAATTTATTATACGGGCTTGTACAGCTGAATTTCAAACATCAGAAAATCATGTCTTTAAAACAGTTTTCTCTCTTTCCTTCTCTCTCTCTCTCTCTTTCTTTTCTTGAGACAGTCTTGCTCTGTTGCCAAGGTTGGAGTGCAGTGGTGCAATCTTGGCTTGCTGCAGTCTCGACCTCTTGGGCTCAGGAGATCCTCCCATCTCAGACTCTAGAGTATCTGGGGCTACAGTTGTGTGTCACCATGCTCAGCTAATTTTTAAATTTTTTTTTTTTTGTAGAGACTGGGTCTCTCTTTGTTGCCCAGGCTGTTCTTGAACTCCTGGCCTCAAGTCATGCACCCACCTCAGCCTCCCAAAGTGCTGGATTACAGGCATGAGCCACTGCACCTAGCCTGAAAAACACTATTAAATAAACAATTTCTTAAAAAAAATAAGATAAGATCAACCACTCTTTTACACTCTGCATTTAACAAAATGTCCAGGCAGGGCATGGTCGCTTTTGTCTATAATCCTAGCATTTTGGGAGGCTGAGGTAGGAGGATCACTTGAGCCCAAGAGTTCAACATCAGACTGGGCAATAGAGTGAGACCCTGTCAAAAAAAAAAAAAGCAAAGAAATGCAAAATATCCAGCTCTGATCTTAACAGAATACATCATGCAATGAATGGAATGCATTTGCTGAACCTGAAAGATAAATGGTTGTAATGTGAACAAAGATGAGGCCTCTGACAACAGATCTGTTGACATTACCACCAATGTTGTCACTGATGCTATTACTATGGTTGCTATGAATGTAGATGCCTTAACATTTTAATATAATAACCCACATGGTTGGGGAAAACCTTGTCAAAGTAATGATTCCTACATTTTTAAAAAAAATTTTTTTTGAGATGGAGTCTCGCACTATTGTCCACAGGCTGGAGCGCAGTGACACAATCTCAGCTCACTGCACCCTCCGCCTCCCACATTCAAGCGATTCTCCTGTCTCAGCCTCCCAAGTAGCTGGGATTATAGGCGCCTGCCACCATGCCCAGCTAATTTTTTGTATTTTTAGTAGAGACAGGGTTTCACTACGTTAGCCAGGGTGGTCTTGAAGGCTTGACCTCGTGATACACCCACCTGAGCCTCCCAAAGTGCTGGAATTACAGGCGTGAGCCACCGCGCCCAGTCAATTCTTACATATTTTAAAGTATACAATTGTCTCATTGTCATGTCATCAAAATGAGGATTTTTTTTTTTCCTAAGGTTACTTTCAGTTCTACTGGACTATAAATTTTAAGATGGGGAGAGATAAAAAGACTTCAGAATAATCATGTTCAACACACTGAAAGCCATCAAACTTTGCCTTCATATTTTCAGCCAGTTATGCCATTAGTGTAAAATATCCAATGCCTTTTACTTCAAAATGGAAAAAAAAAGTATAGCCAATTTGGCATTAAATTTGTGATCAGGAAATTATGGCACTGAGTAAAGAACTAAAACATTTATATAAAGCATTTCATTTAACATGAAAAAGAAAACTGTTTTCATGGTTATAAATATTTCAAAAATAAGGAATGGTTAAAGGCTATGGAGCCATTTCCTCTCTAAGCTTATGGACCTCAGATGTCTCACCGGCAACATTAATTTCCTCCTGTAATTCATTTCTGTCAAGCATCATGAAATTCTCAGCTTTCACATGGAGCAAAAAGACAAACTTTAAATTGGACTTCATTTCATGTATCATTAGCAACATGTTCAAGATTTCACAAGAATAAAACAACAGGCACATGCATCCTAAATGTTAAGGTGTTACCCTTAAAAAAAAAAAAGGTAATTGAGAGTTTTCAGCCCAGTTGTGTGTCTGTGAGGCAAATACTCAAACACACTCAGTTGTTAACTCCTAGATATTTACATTAACCCTCTGGGGCTTTCCTTAATTACTGTTTGAGCCCCTTAGGATATTCTCTCCAGCAACTTAGGAGCAGACTTCTGACTAACACCTGTGGCGGTACACTTCTTTTCTATAGTTACAAGCAAAAAAGAATATTCAAAACTCAACCAGGATGTTAAAAGGAAGGCAAGGTTTAGGACTGTTGTAATTAGTGGACACTCCAAATTTTAATTTGGCAGGGAGTTCACATGTTTTATTAAGCAGGCTAAATGGTCTTTCATGTATTAATTTTTTCGGTATATATGGATTATTTAGATTGATCAGGGAAAAATAAACATCAAATGAAATTTCTTACTGACTCTTCAAGGAAAAATAGGTTTTGCCAGAGAGGAGAAAAGACTAATAAAAAAAATTGATGTATCTCACCTTGCGTGTGTTTATTTTAATTACCTGAGTCTGCTGTTCTTTACAGTCACACACCTGAGCCAGGTACTAAGAGGAACTCATCTGCTTGACTCCACAGAGGCTCAGGGGTGTGGGACTCAAAGCTGCCATCATGAGATTTCATCTGGCCTGCCCATAGTCCCATTCACTGGCACCAAAGTTACACAAGTGTAAGAAAAATCTTACGAGCTACAGATTAATGACTGGGAAGTCACAGAGAGTAGTGGTGTCAATAGCACCTTTTACAATTCCAATAGAACATCATCGCATAATCATGGGCAAGCAACTACAATCTGTAAGTTATCCTCTTTTACTAAATAACCTTCAGTATTAGCCCCAAAAGTGACAGATTCAAAATGTGGACTGTAATGAAACAGAAAGGTAGAATCAGACTAGCTTCAGGATACTTTGTGTGGACTGAGATCACAAAAGAAAAGCCCAGGGGGAAACTGCCAAATGCTGCACCAAAATTAAGAGCAACATTGACACTGAGTAGATTTTACAAGGCAGTTTTCCAAGTATACAAATTGAGAGTTGTGTTGGGATTCTGGCAAGGAAAGTCTGTATCTTATGGAAATATCAATTTCCTTCATACGATCCATTACTTACTGTTGACTTTATTAATATTGCCTTGGATTTCTGCTTGTGTCAGCAGTTCTTCATAAGCATCTCTTTCTTCTTCTGAAATACAGCTATTCTGCAAAACAAAGTCTTCATTGATTTCTGAGGTTAAATAAAATATTTCCAAAACTTGAAACTCAAATGGAAAAATGTGAAGAGTGATAAAAACCATTCCCTAATTATTTAAATTCATTGCAAGCATTTGTGGAGTGCCTGCTCTGTGCAGGGGACTAGGGGAGAATGCTGGCAAAGATTACAAAGATGAATGACAGACCCAGTGACTCTTTGAAAAGGGCTAATTTTCAAATGTGGAAAACATTAGTTTGGACCACTTGGTATTGCCATTTTTGTAGATCAAAAACAGTTGAATAGCACCAATTTCATTTGATTTGATCTAATAAAATCAAGAACACAAATAATAAATATACCTAGAAGAACAGAATAGGTTCAATAAGAGAAGTACGATAAGCATTATTTTAGAAAGTATTCATACTTAATTGGGAAGAAAATTTTTCAAAGAGAGCATAATCTATGAGGGCTTCAAGCAACAGAATAATGTCAAGAATAGGACACAGACAGCAGGATTTGGTTACACAGATGGAAAGCTTAGCACATTGGGCTACAGCTTGGAGTGTGTGTCCAGGGTTAGCCAAAAAGATGAGGGGGTCAACTGAAGGCTAAGCTAAGATTTGGTGTTTAATTCAGTAGGCAACAGAGAATCAGGGGATGTTTCTGGTGGGTTGACATCAGATCTGTAGTTAAAGATCAATTTTGTAACCTCTAGCTCTAAGAGGGATTGGCTTGAAGAATAACAGGAGGCAGAGAGACCCACGAGGAAGGTCTTGATACAAGAGTCATGCGATGAGGTCAGGAGGGGCAGGACTGAGGCAAGATTGGTGAGACTAGAAGGTTGACGACAGATTCAACTCCAGCAAGAGTAGGCAGCAGAATCTAGCAATGGATGGGACACAGGAGGCATAAAGAGTTCTGAGATAAAGCTGGCCATCATTCTTCTGAACCAAAGATGTCAGCAAGGGGAGCTCTTCTGATATAATGGGGTACAAAGCCAGAGGGACACAGATGAAGTTATCTGGTGGAGTAGGAGAGAGACCAATTTGGGACAGGCTGGCATAAAGCTGATGGCTGATTTCTTCAATAAGTGGATGAGCTCAATGGAGGAAGAACAGAGAAGGGATTCAATGTCAGACCTTGAAGAATCCCCATACTGAGAGGGAGAAGCAAGAGGAGAAAGAGGCACAGAGGAGAACCACGGCAGCAAGGACGCACATAAGCTAGTGGAGCAGAGAAGCTCAAGGTAGGGGGCCAACCCTGCCAGATGCTGGTGGAAGTCACCAGTAGAGAAAACGCCAAAATCTAAAGTGGTTAATTTTAGTCATGGAGCTGAAACTGACATGGCAAGAGCTTAATGAGAGACAAGCTGGTGAGGAAGTAGAATCTCTCAGTGTAGACAAATTTTTCAATAATGGACTAGATAGAAAGGTGGTTACTAATGGAGTTAGGATTAGGAGCAGGCTGTCTTGCACAGGAGGGACATCCTCAAATATAAAGGATTGACTATTGGGAAAATACGAAGACCGTGGCTTCAAAAACATCCTCTCTGAACTTCACCACACTGAATTATTAACCTCTACTACCAAACGTAAAAGTAACTTGGCTAACGTAAGGTCTGTTGATGATGTCTAACAAGGGATGATCATGAGTTGCTATGTCTATACTTTCTGGGGACATTAGTAAGTTTGCAACATGACTTTTAATTCTTTCAATATATAACATTCATCACAAAATTCCCTTTTTAAAAATTGAGAGAGGGTCTCACTCTGTTGCCCAAGCTGGAGTGCAGAGGCAGGGTCACAGCTCACTGCAGCCTCAACCTCCTGGGTTCAAGGGATTCTCTCACCTCAGCCTCCCGAGTAGTTGGGACTGCAGGCTTGCACTAGCAAGCCTGGCTAATTTTTTATTTTTATTTCTATTTTTTTAGAGGCAGGGTCTCACTATGGTGCCCAGGCTCGTCTTGAACTCCTGGACTCAAAGGACCCTCCTGCTGCAGTCTCCCAAAGTGCTGGGATTACAGGCATGAGCCACCATGCCTGGCCTATAAAATTCCTTTTTATGCCTTATATAGAGATATAATCTAATTGCCTTACATAGTGTATAGTCCTCTTCTATGCTACATTTCATTCAAATCAATTGTCTACGGCTATAGAGAACATAGCCAATTAATTTAAAAATATTGCTTTTAACATTAAGGCTTTTCAAACTAGTAACTCATAAGCACATTCATTACTGTTTTTATTACACAGATTCTAAGTACCTTCAGTCTTGCATTTTCCTCTTTTTTCTTTTTGGCATCCCAGAGTTCTTTCTGATATTCTGGTGCAAGGTTGTCATCCACTAAAGTTAAAACTGCATTTGGGTTTCTTAGTGTTACAATGGTCTGCTCTGCTACTCCTTTTTCAACTGCTTCATTAATGGCTATAACTGCAGCATGTACTAAAAAGTAAAGAGAGAGAGAGAGAAAAAGGTTTTTATCAGCAAAAGACATCATGGACAGTTGCATTGACCCTGTGTAAACTCAAGCAGTTTTACTTTCTTTCTTGGCTTCCAGTAAATATGTCAAAAAGAGAACTCAGACATATTATGGAACACCTGACAACCTCTCCACATGGTTGTCTTTGGTCCTGATCTCAGCATCTGTTAAGTAATTCTGACTCATTTATATGTCACTGAATGGCTAAAATGATCCAAGCCCTATGTCAACCACAGGAGTTAGAAGGTAAGTCAATCCTTGCCCCCTGATCAGGGTGACATGGGTAATTTTAAAGTAACATGTTGGTTCCAAGAGATACTTGCAATTTAGCTTGCAATACTAAAAGACCTGTAACAATGAACTCTACCACTAAAATCTACAGACACAGAAAGTAGAGAACTATGGACAATGAAGGTATTTCTAGAACCTCAATTCATGTTGTACAAGAAGAAGTCTAAAGACCAAAATCAGTTACTTGGTTATACTGTGACATCCTCAAATTAATCATGTATAAAAGAAATAATAAAATGTTTAGGGTGCTTAATGTATCTTCTAAATATTCTATTTCGAGTAATCAAAATCAACAGGTAAAGTACAGGTAAGTCTCACGTCAATGGCCAGTTTGGATTTTAAATGGACTTACATGCAGCTTCATCCACGGACAGTTCATTGGCCAAAATACCACCTATTTTGCTGAAAGATGGCATCTGTATTCCGTATTTCTCAAGTTCTTTTCTCATATTACTGATTTCCTCCTCTAACAAAGAACCAAATAATAATAATCATTATCAGAGAAAGCTACGGACAGGGATGGACGCAGGAATGAGTACAATCATATCAAGAAATGTCTTCATCAGGAAGTGGGGTTTTTCCTAAACAAGAGCCTTAGGAAGAACCCAGCCCATTTCTCATTTCATAAACATGGTGAAGGAGAACTGAGTCAAGAACAAACAAGATAGGTCTGTTTTCTCTTCTCACCAATATACAGGAATAAGGGAAATCAATACTATCAAAATGGGGGAAAAACGTATTGGTACTTTTTAAATATTTATTTATTTATTTATTTTTGAGGCAGAGTCTCACTCTGTCGCCCAGGCTGGAGTGCAGTGGTGCAATCTCAGCTCACTGCAGGCTCCGCCTCCTGGGTGCACGCCATTCTCCTGCCTCAGCCTCCCAAGTAGCTGGGACTACAGGCGCCCACCAACACGCCCAGGTAATTTTTTGTATTTTTTAGTAGAGACCGGGTTTCACCATGTTGGCCAGGATGGTCTCAATCTCCTGACCTCGTGATCCACCTGCCTCTGCCTCCCAAAGTGCTGGGATTACAGATGTGAGAAACCATGCCTGGCCAAGTATTGGTACTTTTTCTAACGAGATTGTAAAAAATTACAAATATAAAGAGTAGTACCTGTGAAGTCTACTTTGCCCAACAAATCCTGGATCTGGGGTGCTATTCCTAGTTTGAACAGGTATAAACTGAAAGAAAAACCCACAAAATTATCAGAAATTTTATCATCATAAGTCTTAAAGTCATAAATTACATAATTATTAATAGTTTTTTCAGTTGAAAAAGATCTAAGAGATATCTAGTCTATTAATTTTGTAGATGAGGAAACTGAGTCCCTAGGTAACAGAGTCCTTGTTGAGGCCAGGATCAGAATTCCAATCTGTGTTCCAAAGACTGGTCTTCTGTAATCCACTTCCACAGCACTTCTACGGAGCCAGCTAACTCTGCATCATCCATTTGTACAGAGAACAAGAAACACAGCTAATACAAAACAGCAGGTAACAAATGCAATAAATATTTCTTTGGATATTCCTCACATAATTCTTATTTTATTGAAGGTACAGTTGAATTATATTTTGCTTTTTAATATTCCTCCAAGTACCACATACCCCTTGAGAAAATATTTGTTTTACATTTTCTAAACCAATAAATAGAGTGGCAAGACTATCAGTGGGTGAGGTAATGTTAAACTGTGATGTGTGTATATTACCCAAGGGGAAGATGGAGAATAAATTGGATGTATTTAAAAACAAATCCATAAGGTAGTAATGATGGCATCCATTAATCTACCCATAACCTGAGAAAAGAACTTGAGAGCTGGCATCTAAATTCTATCAAAATTATATGTGCTTTTCCCACCTTTACCACTGAGTCATAGTTTCACGTAATAGTATATATGAGAAAGTGAACTGAATTATTTTTATGGCTTGAAGTACTTCAAAATTATCACTTCAGATGTTGATGTGAGATGGAGCTCCATAGTTTATAGAACGTAGAATTTCATTAAATGCATTAAGAAAGTTGAAGATCAAGCTTTTTCAATGGTATTAAAACAAACTCTTAAAATGTATGATCATTTAATGTAAGTAGCTTACATTAAAACTGACAATAATTTTCTGATTTTTTTTTTTTTTTGGTTGAGACAGAGTCTTGCTCTGTTACCCAGGCTGTAGTGCAGTGGCGTGATCTCGGTTCACTGCAACCTCCGCCTTCTGGGTCCAAGCGATTCTCCTGCCTCAGCTTCCCAAGTAGCTGGGATTACGAGTGCATGCCATCAAGCCCAGCTACTTTTTGTATTTTTTTTAAGTAGAGATGAGGTTTCACCATGTTGGCCAGGTTGGTCTTGAACTCCTGACCACCTACCTCGGCCACCCAAAGTGTTGGGATTACAGGCGTGAGCCACTGCACCTGGCTAATTTTCTGATGATTTTTATGAAAAGCAATTATTTGACCAAATACATGATCAAAGTTAAAAATTAATGATTTATGGTTTAAAAAATTACATAGATAATCACCACTCAGTTACACACTAAATAATTTGATATATATGTTCTTTTAAAGTTGTTTCTGGACATACCTATTTTATAAATGTATATATTATTCTAGAATATGAATGTATTATAATTTTCTTAAGCAATTGCTGAGCATTTAGATTGTTATTAATTAATAACTATGGCAAATAATGCTTTAGTAAACCTACTTACATACAGACACAGACAAATCTTTGTGCATATTTCTTATTTGTTACAATAAAGCCATGAAAACAAAATTACCAGCTTGAAAGGGTACACACACAATAAAAGTTTTCAATGTATATTGTCCAAATGGGATCTTAAAAAGAGATTATGCTCGGTCCAGGTGCAGTGGCTCACGCCTGCAATCCCAGCACTTTGGGAGGTCAAGGCCGGTGGATCACCAGGTCAGGAGATCGAGACCATCCTGGCTAACACGGTGAAACCCCGTCTCTACTAAAAATACAAAAAAATTAGCCAGGTGTGGTGACGGGCGCCTGTAGTCCCAGCTACTCAGAGGCTGAGGCAGGAGAATGGCATGAACCCAGGAGGCGGAGCTTGCAGTGAGCCGAGATCATGCCACTGCACTCCAGCCTGGGCAACAAAGTGAGACTCCGTTTCAAAAAAAAAAAAAAAAATACAAAAAATACAAAAAATTAGCTGGGCGTGGTGGTGGGTGCCTGTAGTCCCAGCTACTCGGGAGGCTGAGGCAGGAGAATGGTGTGAACCCGGGAGGCAGAGCTTGCAGTAAGCTGAAATCATGACACTGCACTCCATCGTGGGTGACAGAGCGAGACTCTGTCTCAAAAAAAAAAAAAAAAAAGTAAAAATAAAAATAAAATAAATAAAAATAAAAAATATAAAAGAGATTATGCTCATATATTCTTTGTGAGTAAAGGCTTAAAAAACATCCTTTTTCCTTTTATATGAGAATTTGACCTTTGATTAACTTTCTAGCTCTGTTCTCTTAGGAACCTATACTGTCAACTGTGTTATAAGCATCACTGCTAAGGAAAAAATAACCCAACTGATAAATTGTATCTTGAGAGAAGAAACCATAAATACCTAATAGGTACCATATCTTTGGGCCTTCCTGAGTTCAATGACTCTTATAACTGGTATGTTCTTTGCAGAGAACTGGGAAGCTATGCAGTACAGCTGTTACCATAGATATTGGCTCCTGGGGCATGAGACTTACAAGCCAGGAAGGCTCAAACCCACTCCTTAGCAGCAAAGCTGTAACTTGGAGTACCAAAGAGAATGGCAGCTTCCAGATGGCTGTATGGAGAACTATGTGGAGTGTCATGCAGGCTCCCACTGAAGAGCAAACACCTGCCAGCATGCTGGCTATCCCGGCTGCCTCTCTTCTGAGCAACAGGTGCCAGATGTGGCTTATGACAGGTGGGTGAATCTGAATATTTAGCTAAACCTAAGAACCCCTGATGGGTATGGCCCACTAGACCATGAACACATGTGAACGCCATTTTCTTTGTCCCCTTATCACCACAGGATATTATCAATAAAATCTTTCAAGGGACTAGCAACTGATAGCAACATGATGTTATTTAAATCTGCGTTTCCTTATGGTAGTTGTGAGGATAAACATTTTTTCATACACACATTAGCCATTCATATATCTTCCAGGAAATGCCTATTAATGAATGTTTGAATTTTAAAGAATTTGCCTCTTATTTTCCTGCTTTTCCTTTAAAACCATAGCAAAGGACAAAGAACAATTTTTTTTTAACCATATGTGTAACATTAGTTTTAATACTAAATTTCAATATGATATTTATATCTTATCCACAGAGGAAAAACTTTTATATTAGACTTTGAACATTCTTCAAAGTGATAGCTATTATGTATTAATAATTCCAAACTAGCAAAACAGGATACATTCCTTAGTTAAAGTTCTAGGTCTTTAGAGATTATCATGGATATAAAACTGTTTACTTTACACAGCTTCTGAGGACTTTACTACCAAAGGTTCATGCCAACAAGTCATTATAATTAAAGCTAGATCATTAAGATACCATGCTGACATTTTCAAAACCATAATATTTTATGAACCAATTCTCAACTCATTATTACATGGGGAAAAAATTCCAGTTAAAAGGGTGCTCATATTACTTGGAACAATGAAATGTCAACCTCTTCACTTGCTCCTTTCTAGTAATGGGAACGACAAAATTAAACAGAATTTAACAGGCAAGATAAACTGCAAAAGAATTTGGGAGGTGAGTGGAGATCAAGCCATAATTTAAGAAATGAGAATAGATAGCCAGGGGTGGTCGCTCACGACTGTAATCCCAGCACTTTGCGAGGCTGAGGTGGGCGGATTACCTGAGGTTAAGAGTTTGAGACCAGCCTGACCAACATGGAGAAACCCCGTCCTTACTAAATATACAAAATTAGCTGGGTATGGTGGCACATGCCTGTAATCCCAGCTACTCAGGAGAATTGCTTAAGCCTGGGAGGCAGAGGCTGCAGTGAGCCAAATTCACGCCATTGCACTCCAGCCTGGGCAACAAGAGCGAAACTCTACCTCAAAAAAAAAAAAAAAAAAGAAATGAGAATAGATGAATAATCAAAAATGTATCATTGTATCACTTCAATTTCTTTCATAGCACCTGATTTGCACTTTCCTCCTCTTTTTACAAATTCAAAAATATACCTAAACTAATTTACATAGAAAACTGTAAAAAAAATCAGTGAAATGTAGAAAATGTTACAGTAAAATGTAAGTAGAATCCATAAAATGTCTTCAAGCAACAAATTTTATATTTATTTCAAGTACTTAATGTGCTGTATCTTTAATATGTATTACCTACACTAATATCCTGCTAAAGTTTTAACATACTTTTACATTTTTCCATCAAAGCCTAAGCTAATTGGTATCTATTATCCTTTATATGCTTCCATCTCTAACTTTCCCACCTATGGAATGTTGAGATAATTTAGAATTTTAGATTCATGTTTTCATTTTTTTATTACATCCACCAATAATTTAGGTATCTATAAATTTTATTAATTGTTTTTCTGATTTTATCTATACCAAATTTTCCTTCTTGGAGTTTTATCTTTCGTTCTTCTGTGTATAAATATAAGTGCTCAATAAATATTTGCTGAACATAAATTGAATGAATCATCAATTGCACATATTTTAATATTTTCATTTGCTCCTCGAGTCTTGGTTCTGTTTGGTGAATCCAGTGCTTCCTTCAGTGTCAGTTCCCTTCAAATGTCTGGCATCTTCTGATCTGGGGCTCATCTTGGTGTTTGAGACTTGCTTTTTGTTGGTCATTCACTACAGATCCCCATGTCAGGAGCCAGCATTAAGAAACTGTAGACAGCAATGGAACTGATGCCACGAGGGAACCAGAGTCTTTCCTTCTCGGGCTGGGGACTCTCTGTCCCTTCTTGAGGTCATTAGCTGTCTTGGGTACCGGCATGCTCTCCTGCTATCAGCATCTACACTTGCTGCTTTAGGGAAGGGCCATACAGTTCTGCTGGTCCCAGCCTGACGATTGTTCACTTTCAGGCTCTTCTTTTCCTTGCTGTCCCCTTTGCGTGGCGCAAACCTCACGACAGCTCCTACCTCTGCTGCATCCCCCAGCGTTTTGTGGGCTGTGATCTTCTCCCCATTTGTTTCTCAGTCAATCGAATTCTGTCTGTTTACTTCATGTTAGGAGTTGTTCAAATTTCTGGTTAGTAGATGGCATTTTTATCGCAAATGTATTTTTTAAAAGTTATTACTGTAGTTAATTTCATGTCAGTTTTGGAAAGGGGATAAGACAGCTGTGCTTGATGATCTTGATGCAACTGTTTTCACATTATGCTCTGTTTATCGATTCATTCATTTAATTACTATTTATGGAACAGCTTCTATATAAAAATATTTTTCTCGGCTGTGCACGGTGGCTCATGTCTGTAATCGCAGCACTTTGGGAGGCCAAGGCAGGCTGATCATTTGAGGTCAGGAGTTCGAGACTGGCCTGGTCGACATGGTGAAACCCCTTCTCTACTAAAAATACAAAAATTATCTGGGTATGGTGGCACATGCCTGTAATCCCAGCTACTAGGGAGGCTGAGGCAGGAGAATTGCCTGAACCGGGGAGACAGAGGTTGCAGTGAGCCAAGACCGTGCCACTGCATTCTAGCCTGGACGACAGAGTGAGACTCCATCTCAAAAAACACAACAAGGCTGGGTGTGGTGGCTCACGTCTGTAATCCCAGCATTTTGGGAGGCTGAGGCAGGTGGATTACAAGGTCAGGAGATTGAGACCATCCTGGCTAACCTGGTGAAACCCCAACTCTACTAAAAATACAAAAAATTAGCTGGGCATGATGGTGGGAGCCTGTAGTCCCAGCTACTCGGGAGGCTGGGGCAGGACAATGGCGTGAACCCAGGAGGCGGAGCTTGCAGTGAGCTGAGATGGCACCACTGCACCTCCAGCCTGGGCAACAGAGCGAGACTCCGTCTCAAAAAAACAAAACAAAAAATTGTTCTCTACCATCCTATCCCTAAATTAAGGTACTTAGGCTACCACAAAATATAGGTTTGATGGTAACATGAATTAAAATGTTTATACCAAAGTGTTAATTTTTCCCCTTTGATGATAAAGAAGTTAGATAGCTATTTCCAATTTCACTTTTTATTTCTCCATTGTACAATGTAATATTAATATAAATCTGACAATAAACAAACATCCTGGCTTAAGTAAAAGTTACCACAAGGTGGTGCTGAGAAGTTAGCTTTCTGAAGATGGAAGAATCTTTGCTTTTAAATTTAAGTCTGATATTTTCTTAAGCTAATATTGGTCAGGTAAAGATCTCATTTGCATATATCAAAAAAACTCATTTACTAAAAATTAAAATATATATTGTATAGTTTCTGTTTGGCCTCAATTTTCAACCTTTTTTTTTTTTTTTTTTTTTTTTTTTTTAAATCACTGATGTTGAGTTTTAAACTGCTAGCTTTGGAAAGATCACTTTTCATGGTGTGGGCGTTTTATACCTAATCTCTGTGTGGGAGGTGCTTCCCAGCCGATTACTCAAACGGGCAAAAGTTTATCAGGTAACTGTGTTTACCCAGTTTTCCCATGCTGAAAAGAAACAGCAATAGCAAACTACTCTTTCCCAAGCATTTACATTAAAACGAGGCTGCTCATTACCTGAAGTATATAGGAAATCAAGTCTTAATCTTAAAAAAAAAAAAAAAAAAGCCCATTGAATAGAAAAAATACTAAACTCATGTAGCTCTTCAACAGTTAATTTATTAAGCACCATTTGGTACCTAACAGCCAAGTCAAAGGGCTGAGAACATTCCAAAGGTAGTCATGGAATTAATGTCACCTTCACTTCTCATGTCTAAGGGAGCACTTTCTGTGAAGTAGCAAGCCTCTTACCACACCAAACGCTACAGCACACCTGTGCAGCTGAGTGAGGCCAGCAACGGAGGGGTTGCTCAGAGGTAGCTACTGTCTCATTGACCCATGTGCTCCTACTTGTACAAATAATATCACTTAAAGTCCAGGAAGCAATAAAGAAAGTTTTAAAAAATACCATTTAGTGTATATCATGAAAGTAGTAGATAGTAGTAGTAGTAGTAGTTGTTGTTGTTGTTTTATCTACTGAACCAAATTTTTCCATCTTAGTCACATACCTCACTGACAATATGACATGGCATTAGCTTTTTCTACCACTTTCAAGATAAAACTAGTGGTATTAGTTTTTTCTACTACTTTCAAGATATACACTAAAAGGGGAGGGATTGCATTGGGGAGTTATACATGATATAAATGATGAATTGATGGGTGCTGACGAGTTGATGGGTGCAGCACACCAACATGGCATAAGTATACATATGTAACAAACCTGCACGTTATGCACATGTACCCTAGAACTTAAAGTATAATAAAAAAAAAAAAAAAAGATATACACTAAAAGGTACTATAGTAATGAAATGCAAACTTAAAAGGCAGCAGCTAAATTTATTTCAGCTTTTTTTTTTTTTTTTTTTTTGAGATGGAGTCTCGCTCTGTAGCCCAAACTGGGGTGCAGTGGCCGGATCTCAGCTCACTGCAAGCTCCACCTTTTGGGTTCACGTCATTCTCCTGCCTCAGCCTCCCGAGTAGCTGGGACTATAGGTGTCCGCCACCTCGCCCGGCTAGTTTTTTTGTATTTTTTAGTAGAGACGGGGTTTCACCAGGTTAGCCAGGATGGTCTCGATCTCCTGACCTTGTGATCTGCCCGTCTCGGCCTCCCAAAGTGCTGGGATTACAGGCTTGAGCCACCGCGCCTGGCCTTATTTCAGCTTTCTTGGATCACATTATATGTAGGTCATTTTGTACCATAACATGTGGGATGAATGTTTGTATATCAAAGCCTCATGGTAGAGCAGAAAGACCACGGGACTCGAATCCAGAAGCCCTGAATCCTGGCCCCCAAACTGGTAAAACCTCAATGTGTGACTAAGAGCAAGTCACGTCACCCAAGCTTTCAGTTCCCTTATCTGTGAAATGAATGACTTAGACTACAATAACTTCCCAAGGCCCTTCCTGTTCTCAAGTTCCATGATTCTTCATTTAAAACATGTTAAATATAAGAGCTGAGAGGCCTGTGCTGAAATTCAAGTCTGATACCGGTGTTCTTTTAACTTTCTTAGAAGTAGGGAAATAACTGACTTCTTTTGAAGCCATTGGCTGGCTGAATTCATAATAGCACAGGTTCATTTCTCACACCTCCTGGTTTTTACTAACTGTGTGACCTTTGGCAGCCTCTCTATTCCTCAACTGCCTTGGTAATAAAATGGGACTAATAATAGTGACCACTGCACAGATATGTTTTGCAGATAAAATGAGATTATACCAGCACAGTATTTTGTGCAGTGCCAGGCACATAGTTAAAAGCTCCATTTGTGTCGGCCTTTGTTCTTACTATTCTTTGTTATATAAATGTGTCCTTTGTATACAAATGCTTATTGATAAACCTATCAAAGTGGTTTTCTTACTTTTTCCAATGCCAAGAATCTCCCCACACAGGATTTCCCCACACAGACTCCATGTTTGAAATAGTTTTATTTACTGAGCCAAAATTTTCCATCTTAGTCACATATATCACTGCCAATATCATATCAAAATCCAGGGTTCTATACCTAATTTTCAGCCCCAAAGCAAAGGAATCCTGAGGCAGCCTTATCATAGGGAAATTAGTTCAGTTAAACCTCCTAAAGAGTTAACTATGCAAACTCCAGAGACTTTAACTTGGAATCAATGGCACATAAGCTGTATGAGGTAACAAGATGTGGTTCACAGACTCTTAAGAGCTCAGAATTTAGGAAGACAGAAAGGCATAACAGCTATACTAATTTAGGACAGAAAGAGGAGGAAAGGGAAGGGAATGGTTCAGAGCACAGAGAGAATTCTGAACAAGGAAGGATTTGAAAGAAATAAGCAGGTGCAACTGCCTCCCTCACCTTACTCCCAAATACTGCCATCTCCAGATATCCCTTCTGAGAACCTAGGATTAGAGCCTATCCTTTGGGCTAAGAAACTGTCTTTAGAAATCTTATTTATAAATGCAAATATGTTCACTGTTACAGATATAATCAATCTGATATAAGGGTTCAATCAGTTTCTTAGGAAAGAAAAGGGTTCTAAGGGAACAGAGTGTGAAGACAAGTAAAGTTATGCATTAATGCCTGAGGAGCAGGTTCAAAGGCCGCCTGGGAAGCAAGACAGCCACCTGGCTGTGTGGGAGCTGGCTAGACGAACTCTCCTCCACAAAACTGCCAGGGTACTCCGATGGCTGGTGAACCAGAAGTGGGTCTGCCAGAGCCATGGCATCACCATTGCACCTGAAAACATGGCGGCTGTGACATAGCTACAGTATCAGCAGCAGGAAGAGTAATCTTATCACAGAGGAGAGGCAGACACGGCTTCAGTTTGTGGCTGCCCATATAGAAGAATCTCAGTGGTCAAATAAACTAGACAGCAAGAAGAGCAGAATCCAGTCAGCTAATAAGGTTAAACTTGAAAAACCAATATAAACACCCAACTTTCAAGAGGATTCCCTAGAGAGTGGTTGGTTCCACATCTCGAAGCAGAAATCATCAGGATAGGACTGGAACACCCTGTTGTGACCACGAACAAGGATATTTCAAAGAATGTCAGTTTCAAAGAATGTCAGGGACAGTGCAAGAAGGACAAGGAAGTGGGTCAGAAAGAGCTCAGACTGACCAAGCTGAAACAATCTGGTTCATCAAAAAGAAAGAGATATTAATCTTGGTTAAGTCTGAGAAAGGACACAGGTTCAAAACAATAATCAAGAGAATAATATACAGTGTCCAAAAAGGAAGTTGTAATAAAAAAAGAGATAAATAGTGAAAGTGTATTTCTATTGACTTTAACAAGTTGGGGAGCATTATTAAAACACAAGTACTTTGTTCCTTCTATATCTGTTTTTTTTGTTGTTATTGTTCTTTGAGAAGGAGTCTTACTCTGTTGCCTAGGCTGGAGTGCAGTGGCGCGATCTTGGCTCATCACAACCTCCGCCTCCCGGTTCCATTCTCCTGCCTCAGCCTCCCGAGTAGCTGGGGCTACAGGCACGTGCCACCATGCTTTTTTTAAAAATTGAGATGGAGTCTCGCTCTGTTGCCCAGGCTAGAGTGCAGTGGCACAATCTTGGCTCACTGCAACCTCTGCCTCCCAGGTTCAAGCGATTCTCCTGCTTCAGCCTCCCGAGTAGCTGTGATTACAGGCACCCGCCACCACCACACCTGGCTAATTTTTGTATTTTTGGTAGAGACGAGGTTTCACCATCATGGCCAGGCTGATTTCAAACTCCCGACCTCGGCCAGGCGCCACGGCTTACGCCTGTAATCCCAGCACTTTGGGAGGCCGAGGCGGGTGGATCACGAGGTCAGGAGATCAAGACCATCCTGGCTAATAAGGTGAAACCCCGTCTCTACTAAAAAAAAAAAAAATTAGCCCGTCGTGGTGGCGGGTGCCTGTAGTCCCAGCTACTCGGGAGGCTGAGGCAGGAGAATGGCGTGAACCCGGAGGTGGAGCTTGCAGTGAGCTGAGATCGCACCACTGCACTCCAGCCTGGGCGACAGAGCGAGGCTCCGTCACAAAAAAAAAAAACAAAAAACCTCCCAACCTCACATGATCTGTCTGCCTCAGCCTCCCAAAGTGCTGGGATTACAGGCATGAGCCACAATTACACGCCTGGCCTATATTTGTTTATATATAGATATTTTTATACTATTTATACTACATGAAAGAATAAAGACCAGGAACTTTGAGTAAACTAAATAGTCCCAGAAAACAAAGGAAGTGCTCCAAGATAAGGAAGAACCAAGGAGCACAGGTGGTGACAGAAACACTGGGTAGAAAGAGGGTCTAGCACTGGTGGTCACATCCACTAAGAGGAGGTAGGACTAGAAACATGATCTGAGATGATAAATCAGCCCCAAAGCCTAAGGATCACTGGGTACAGTCAATCCCTTGTTTCCCAGTGGATGAAAAACTCTAGAAAGCCCAACTAATTTCAAAAAAAAAAAAAAATTTTAAAGGCATACATAAGCTTTTAATAATGTTAATGGATCAGGCCAATACATCATTATGACAGGACAATGGATTATACAATGCTGGTCAAGTGAGACTTAAGAAAGAAAATTATTTCGGGTTGATGGGGAAGTGGGGCAGGGGCGGGGACCAGATTGTAAATAAAAACCTACCTGAAAGCCAGGTACTTAAATGCGGTCTGATTAAAAAAAAAAAAAAAAAAAAAAAAAAAAAAACGCACACAAGGAAAGTTTAGCCTGATGCCTGTGGCCAGGGTCTGACTCACCATGGGAGAAGAACCCAAAGTTGCACCATGTTCTGACCCACAGGTGATCCATCCGAAACCCAGATCTGTAGTCATGGCAGGTCTGAAGGGGTATTCTTTTGTTTCTGGTGCCATGAAGATTATGTCAATTCTGGGTAGGTATCAAAATAACATAATAGCCTAGGACAACTCAAAACTAGTTATAAATAATAAACAAAATGAGTGAAACTTGCAGTATGCGCCTTACAGAATAGCTTCCACTGTCGTAAGTTTGTAATAACGTACCTAGGCATTCCACCTGCTTTTTAAGGTATCTGAAGTACTCAAAACATTAGTTCTACTAAATTATTTCAATTCTTTCAAGGAATTCACTTGCATGACTGTTTAAACAAATAACAGTTGTTTAATATCATTTATTATAAATCTTTAATAAAGTGAGCACTAAACCACATGTCAAAAAAAGTTTCTTATCCTTGCATAAAAGGCCTCCAGATATTTTTTAAAAATTAGTGTACTAACTAGTTAGCAAGGCTCTCACTCTCGAACTGGTTCCTTTTCAAGGCAGAGGCTTTATAACATTCCAAAAGAAGCCACAAAAATAAAACATGCCATAGGCGGTATGCACTTTAAGTTCAAAGATATCGAAATAGTAACAGTGGTTTTTGACTTGGTGTTGAGATAGTGGGTATTTTAGCTTTTTCTTTAACATTCTTCTAGAATTTTCCAATTTTTTCCACAATGAGCATACATTACTTTTGAAAAAAATGAGAAAAAGACAAACACTTCTTTAGAAAAAGAATGATGTGGCTGGGCGTGGTGGCTGATGCCTGTAATCCCAGCACGCTGGGAGGCTGAGGCAGGCAGATCACGAGCTCAAGAGATCAAGACCATCCTGGCCAACATGGTGAAACCCCGTCTCTACTAAAAATACAAAAATTAGCTGGGCGTGGTAGTACATGCCTGTAGTCCCAGCTACTCAGGAGGCTGAGGCAGGAGAATCACTTGAACCTGGGAGATGGAGGTTGCAGCGAGCTGAGATGGCGCCACTGCACTCCAGCCTGGTGACAGAGTGAGACTCCACCTCAAAAAAAAAAAAAAAAAAAAAAAAAGATGCCATCCACCACTAACATGAGTCTGTCTACATTAGGTGAAGCTTGAGAATTTCCCCCCTTTGCTGCTGTGGTAATGTTCATGGAGCCTGGCTTGAGAACACCAAGCTAAACTGACACAGGGATTGGTGAGTGGTAGGACACGAGACTGGGATCAGAAATAAAACGAAAAGGTGAGGGGCAGGCAGGAAAAGGGAAACACAGATACAAACAGGAAGCAAGGGTAAGCACCCAGGAGAAGTTAGGTTGTTAAGCCCAAATCAAGATGACAGGGAATAGGAGACAAGTTTGGTCAGGGCTAAGAGCTAACTTTTTTAGATCAAGTCAGGTCCACGGGCTGGGGCAGGAAGAAGGGAGCGCCTGGCAAGCTTAACTTCCTAGAGGAAATTTCCTTGCTGGCTTCTGAGCTATAATCAGAATCTCTGACCTGCCTAATTACTCTACCAGGTAATAACAACTATCAAATACAGCAGCAGTGCTGTATTTGCAGCCAGGATATAAAAGCTGAAGACATGTTAGTTCATTTCCATCATCACTTCTAACTATGCAGCAAGAGTATTTATTAAACCCACTGTATTTATTAGAGGATTGTTCCTCAGCTTCCAAATGTGTGTTGCACAACAAAACAGAATATCACCCTCCTTTTGAGTGACTGACTGCATTTTAAGTCACAGCAGGAACAAGTTTTGGTGGAAAAAGCTTCAGATACACTTGGGACTTCTAGGTTCCATAGTGAGAGGCAGCTATATAATAATTTAGAACAAAGAAAAGTGAGGAGATGTTATTTACTAAATAAATACTGTTTTTGAAGATAAAATATCCCACTTAAGATCAGATCTGGTGAATGACATGCCCCAAGAGGGATCCCCTCCAGGATGAGTAAAAGTAATGCAGATGTCTAGGATGAGTAACTAAAAAACACAGTCCTGGAGAATGTCACATCAATATTTGTATACAACTGGCAATAATAAACAAAAAGTTGTTTTTTCTTTGTTTACCAAGCTATTCAAGCCATTGTTAAAACCATGGCAAACACTCATGTAAGTCTAAGTGCAGCTCTATATAGCTCCTTTAGGAGAACCATGATATCACCAGAAAAGAACTTAGCATACCATTTGTTTATAAATTCCTTAACATGAATGTCCCAGTTGTCTACTTCAGAAAATCAATTGAAACTTACACAAGATAGCCCACGAGCATGTGACAGAACTAGAGATTAGCACTATGATGCACACATATAGCAATGGCATTAACTAGTGGTGGCTGGCTTAGCAGGTCACAGACCCAGTACTAACTACGGTGTTTTTTTTTTTTTTTTTTTTTTTTTTGAGACGGAGTCTCGCTCTGTCGCCCAGGCTGCAGTGCAGTGGCCGGATCTCAGCTCACTGCAAGCTCCGCCTCCCGGGTTTACGCCATTCTCTCGCCTCAGCCTCCCGAGTAGCTGGGACTACAGGCGCCCGCCATCTCGCCCGGCTAATTTTTTGTATTTTTTTAGTAGAGACGGAGTTTCACCATGTTAGCCAGGATGGTCTCGATCTCCTGACCTCGTGATCCGCCCGTCTCGGCCTCCCAAAGTGCTGGGATTACAGGCTTGAGCCACCGCGCCCGGCCTACTAACTACAGTGTTAAGTGATCATTCTAAGATCTGAAAAATATTTAATAAAGAATATTGGGCAACAGAGGTTGAAAATATTCCTCAACATAAGCACTTTTGCACAAGCAGCTTTTAGAAAACCTGTGGCACAATGATACTCTAGCCACATCTAAGAAGGCAGCATTGAAGTAGGTTTGTTTTTATCGTTGTTTTCTTTTTTTAACCAGTTGCTCTAAGTTATTAGAATAAAAAAAAACCATAGCAAGGGCACCTACACTTGGTCTCTATTTCTAGCAACTGTCATCTTCCAAAGCAATCCCATAAGTACTGACTAGGGGAAAAAGTCAAATTACATGACATAATCAAATTTCTTCTCTAGAAAGCCAACACCACCATGAATTATTGTAGAAGCATTTTCCTTTGGAGAGGAAAAGAGCCAGGAAGAAGTCAACGTAAACCTCTAGGCAGAGTACTCTGCCAGGAAAATGACTTCTAGTGATAAAAACACAAGGCAGATGTTCTAAAAGTAATTTAAAATGTAATCAGACATGAAGTCTTCCAAAACCATTACCTGTGTACACTCAAGACAATAGCCACAAACTGGATTTTTAGAATAATCTTTGTTACCATCTAAAAATCAAATTTCTGCCAGGCCAATAAGATAAAATGTAATCTGTGAACTAGCAGAATTTCAGCATTTTCAAAATTCAAGTTATTGAACAACTGCTTTAAAATAATGAATGTGTCTTGATTTGACTAATTTACACCAACTACTATGTTTCTTCTTTATCCTTAGGGTACAAATTCTATTGAACAAAAGATCAAAAGAAAGTATTCTTACCATTATATTTTCTTAATCTATAAGAATTGAACTAAATTATAATTTTAACTCATTAAACCAAAATTATAATGACTATTAAAGCTGCTCATTTGATATATCTGCATTATATTTGTAAACTAGGTCATAACTCAAGAATATAGTAGTACATTACAGTTGGATTTCTAGAAGTTTCAACCTAAATTCTCTCTGTATTATACTTAATGGTTTTCATTCATTTTCTGGTTTTCTAAATTGAGTTACATTTAAAAATCAGAAAAACATTTTTCAAGTTCAAAGACTACTTATATGTGACCATTATTTTAATTTTGTGTTAGCAAATCCAAAACAATGGAATCTAATAAAAAGTTCTTCAAACTATTAAAGTAACTTAAAACCTCTTTTAAAATTGAAATTTTAGTTTTATTTAAATCTGCTTCTTAGAGTGTCTTTTAGCTGCATTTTCCCCCTACCTCAGTGCGTGAATGCAATATATCATTCTTGGTATGTTTTTCCGATCATAGACATCTGTTGTTTCTGGATAAAATATCTGGAAAACAAAAGAAACAATGTTTATTATATGTTTTGCTTCTCACAAGTATTTTAACTTCCCAAAATGATCCTATTTGATTGTCCTTCCTATCCTATAATTATTTAAATATAGAGGAACCTCTCCGCCATTGCTTCATCTTGCTGTAGATAGACCAATCACCGTATCTGGACCCCTCCCTGCCTGACAGCACGCCTAAGAGTGGTCCACAGGAGGATAGTGGGGTCCCCAGACAGCTACTCCAAGAAGGCTGTGTCCACAGTGTTAGTGGCAGTGTTTCCTTTCACAGGCATATGAGCACATGTGGGCTCTGCCTCCTGTAGCCTTCACACTCCTGACTTCCCAGAGGTCCCATGGGCCTGAGAAGGGTGTCCTTTTTATTAGCCACTTTACTGCATTGTTAAAATCTTGGCATATGTGCTCTGTACACATGTATACAGGCATATACAACACATACACATTTTTAAAAATCTGTTTAAAGTAATACATTTTCACCAAATAAAATCTGGAAAGTATATAAGGTGTGAAGGAAAAACACCTATGACCCCACCTCCCAGATTGTCACTATCAGCAATTTTGTCCCTATTTTTCTTCTGGTCTTTTTTTCTGTATGTCTCTGATTTTTTTAGGTTTATATATATGTGTGCATGTGAAAACAAAATTGTACTTAGTGTAAACCTGTTTAAAACACTTAACAAAACACAACTATTTCCCATCCCCTTCATTATTCTATAAGATTATTTTTAATAGATATATATGATTCTTTCATATTTTTGAACCATAGCTTAGCCAGTTATCCATGGTTGAACATTTGTTTTGCTTCTAATTTTTCCCTATTATAAGCCACCACGATGAATATTTCTGTATTTTCTGAGCATCTGACTATTTTGGATAATCATCTAAATATGAAATTACTAGACTGAAAGGTCTGAACATCAAAGTTTTGAATACACCTTCACACTCTTTTTCTTCTTCTAAAATGTTTTATTTTAGGTTTGGGGTACTTGTGAAGGTTTGTTACATAGGTAAATGTGTGTCACGGGGGTTTATCATATATACTATTTCATACTCTTTTTCTTAAACTTGAAACTAACAGCCTGATAAGAAACAGATTTCAGGTCAGGTCCAGTGGCTCACGCCTGTAATCCCAGCACTTTGGGAGGCTGACGCGGGCGGATCACCTGAGGTCAGGAGTTCAAAACCAGCCTAGCCAACATTAGCCAGGCATGGTGGTGCATGACTGTAATCCCAGCTACTTGGGAGGCTGAGGCAGGAGAATTGCTTGAACCCAGCAGGTGGAGGTTGCAGTGAGCCAAGCACATGCCACTGCACTCCAGCCTGGATGACAAGAACAAAACTCCGTCTCACAACAAAACAAACGAACAAACAAATCAACAAAAGAAACAGATTTCAGAGTGAGGCACCAAATTTCTCTGTTCCTAAGAACACACAAAAAATAATTAAGCTTGAGGCTTTTAAAATTAAGATAATCATTTAGATATTATTTACTTTAAGTAAATATTTTATAAAAACTGACATCAAAAACTAAAATCATGTATCATATGGTAGCACTTGATACTCAAGTGCAATTTCCTGTTGGTCATTGAGAAAAGCTGAGAAAAGAAAGAAGCAAAGTTACTTGAGCTACAAAATGTATAATTACTAAGTACTTAAAGAAATGGCAGTAGCCTAAGAAATTTTAAAAGCCTTTCCACCTTTCCTTTAATGCATTTGCTACTAAAGTGTCAATGAGAAGAGGATCCCTAAATTCAGAAGAGTATTAGCTGGGCATGGTGGTGCTTTGGGAGGCAGAGGCAGGTAGATCACCTGAGCTCAGGAGTTCAAGACCAGCCTGACCAACATGGTGAAACTCCCGTCTCTTCAAAAAATAAAAAAAAAAAAAAAAAAAAAAAAAGCTGGGCATGGTGGAGCACACCTATAGTCCCAGCTAGTTGGGTGGCTGAGGCAGGAGAATCACTTGAACCCAGGAGGCGAAGCTTGCAGTGAGCCGAGATGGCACCACTGCAGTACAGCCTGGGCGACAGAGCAAGACTCTGTCTCAAAAAACAAGAAAGAGTATTACCGGTTTAAAGTTCTCTATGTAAGCAGAGAACAACTACAATTGCCTCTTCCCTTTTCTTTAAACAAGAACCTTTATATTTATATTTCTCCTGGAAAGCCATTATAAATGTCTTCCTTCAGCAAGGAGATGAGATCAATTTATCGTTCACCAGAATGTTTTATGCAGCATTGTATTTCCGGCACCTAGCATGATACTGAGCACAGAGTAAGCACTTAATATTGATAAATGAAAGGATACTAGTTAAATATGATACATCAAAGTCAACTTAGTATACAGTCTCTTGCCCCTGCAATGCAATATATCAATGACTTCATAATAAAAACCAATGTTAAAATAAAACCTGCTATATAACACCATTTGTTTGGCCCTAAATACACACAATTTGAAAAGGTTTACATCAGATCTATCAAATCTAATGAAATGATCTGAATTTGATGTTGCCTTATACAAAACAATTGTTTAAATTCCTTTTTTATTAATCTGTTTATCACCCAGTCTCTAGTTAGTAGTTGCTAAATCACAATCCAGAAACATGAATTATGTATTACAGCCAGTTCCTAGAAGGAAACAGCATTTAACGTTCTGGGCATTTTAGGAGAAGACAAAATAGTTTGATTAAAAATGGCAGAACAAAATTTAAACATTGATCATTTCAAGATAAAATGAGACTGACCTAAAACAGATATGAGCATAATTATATTAAAAATAGGCATTAATAAATTACATTTAAGGACTCTTCTGTTTCTGTGGTGGTGGGTGTTTTTCATTGCACACCTGGTACAACAGAGGTCTTCATAAGCCAGTAGCTTATCCTCTTGACCTCCAGTGAGACGACTCCTAAATAATTTTTAAAAAATAGCTGTACAGGCCAGGCATGGTGGCTCATGCCTGTAATCCCAGCACTTTGGGAGGCTGAGGAGGGCAAATCACCTGAAGTCAGGAGTTCAAGACCAGCCTGGCCAACATGCGGAAACCCTGTCTCTACTAAAAATATAAAAAATAGCCAGGTGTGGTGGTGCCCACCTGTAACCCCAGCTACTTGGGAGGCTGAGACAGGAGAATCACTTGAACCTGGGAGGCGGAGGTTGCAGTGAGCCGAGATTGCGCCACCGCACCCCAGCTTAAGTGACAGAGCGAGACTCTGTCTCAAAAAAATTAAAAAAATAAAAAAATTGCTGCACATACTAAGCAACACATAGGAGCAAGCTATTGACCCAGATGGGTCTCAAGAGCCATATACAGAGTGGAAACAATGTGATTCAGAGGATACCTGCTATATGATTACACTTATATATTGTGCTCAAAATGCCAAAACTATAGAGACAGAGAACGTAGTAGTGGTTGCCAGGGAACAGGGCTGGGGGAGGGACACAATCAGAAGGACCACTCTTCTGTGTGTCTGTGTCTTGATTGTGGTGGTGGTTACACAAATCTATTCATGGGATAAAACTGCACAGAATCACACATACATGCACACACAAGCCCACTCACACAAACAATTGCATGTGAAATGGTGAAAATGGAAGGTCTGTAGTCTAGTTTACATTAATACACCAACATCAATTTAACATGTACTGCAGTTAGATGTCACCAGCAGGGGAAAGCTGAATGAAGGATACACATAGAAGTACTATTTTTACAACTTCCTGTGATTCTATAATTATTTCAAAATAACAAGTTTAAAAAATAGTTCTACAATTTTTATCAAATGTAATTATTTCCTCATTTCCTTCACTTGCCTAATTCTCTCACAGACTTTAGGATGCCTGCTCTTCGAATTTAACAAGCACTGACTGTTTGCTGAGTAAATTATATTTAGGAGATCTATTTTAGGAGTAAGAGCTATAACCCCCTAGCCTTTACAAGTGATATAATGATTTATAATAATAATTTATAGGCCGGGTGTGGTAGCTCATCCCTGTAATCCCAGCACTTTTGGGATGCCGTGGCGGACAGATCGCTTGAGCTCAGGAGTCTGAGACCAGCCTGGCCGACATGGCAAAACCCTGTCTCTACAGAAATAAAAACAAAAACAAAAATTAGCTGGGCGTGGAGCAGCTACTTGCCCGTGGTCCCAGCTACTCGGGAGGCTGAGGTGGGAGAATCACTTGAACATGAGAGATGGAGGTGGTAGTGAGCCAAGATTAAGTCACTGCAATCCAGACTGGGCGACAGAGCCAGACTCTGTCTCGAAATAATAATAACAATAATTTACAAAAAATAAATTTATAATAATTACAGTAATAAAATATATACTAATACAACGAGATTTCTTTCTTTCTTTTTTTTAAATAGAGACAGGGTTTTGCCATGTCGCCCAGGCTGGTCTCAAACTCCTGGCCTCAAGTGATTCTCTCACCTTAGCCTCCCAAAGTGCTGGGATTACAGGTATGAGCCACCACAACTGGCTGAGACTCAGAATCTTTATATATAAATAGCAATACAAGAAAGGGAGTTGGCTATTTTAGATAGCTCAACTATCTACCAGCTATAGCTTGTTCTGCCTTTATTTTGTATACACTTTTACCTGGCTACTCTCAAACTGTGCACATCCCTCATTCTGAGTTCTTGCCATATGTTACTTTGGATAGGTCTTTCCATATTTTTTAGTCCTCACATTTCTCATTTCTACATTAACATAACCCAGTCTCCAAAGTCATTGCTCATAAAGAGGTGTTTGTGTACTACCTCTTTGCCTTTCCAGTTCAGGTTCCAGTGTGTGAAGGCTTACCTTGGGTAGACCAATAGACTCCATCGCTCTTAACCACTGGACAGTATTATCCGTGTGTCGAAAATGAAGGCCAGACTTCTAACGTGAGGATAGGAGGGAAAAAAGGAGAGAAGGAACCACACAAAAAGTGAGTCATTTGTAATAACTTTTTTCATGTACAGGATGCTTTTTAATTGTATTTCTCCTGGAACAGAGTTATTAATGTTCACATAAAACAGAGACACACTAAAGGAGGCTAGACTGTATCTTGGCAACATCCCAACCATCTGTGATGAACCATGAATTTCCATAATTCACACAATTGAGGTAAATTCTGAACTAGAATCTCCAAGACTGCTTAATGTCTAGCACATGCTTAAGGATGTTTTATGAGACACATGTACACAGGCGTGGGTGTGTACACACATACACACATGTATGGTGTCCAGATTTTGACAACCATGGCTGAGAGGCCTAGCAACTTCAGAAAAAGACAGAATTTTTAGAAGACTACATTTTTTTTGTTCTAATCATGAATATAATATTTCTGCAGAAAACTTAGAAAATGTAGCAAAATACAAAGACAAAAACAAAACATAAACCATCCTACAATTCAGAACTAATTTTAGTATCGATTCTTCTGATTTAACCCTGATCTTGGCCTTGTATATAAGAAGCAAACCTTCAGCAGAAATATTTAACAAGATCTTTTCCTACCCCTACAATAAAAATAGTTTTTGTATATCTTCCATTTCTTCTTTATAGCCCTCATCAGATAGTCATTCCTCCTGCACAGTCTATAAGTATAGCATTCTTGCCTGTATCTCATAAAAGTTTATCAGGAATGGACCATTAAGAACTTTAAAATGATCTTGTGTTTTTCACTAGTTAAATGCATAGCACAATGTCATCTGTTTATTATACTTTTTAATAAATATACAAAACAGTAACTATAGTGAGTTTTACCATATAACTAACATTCAGTAGTAGATAATCACATTCAGAAAGTTTGGCTCTTCCCACCTTCTGTTACCTTCCACAATCTAATAGTTTGTTATATAAAAAGTATTGTCATTGCTGTTAGAAATTATAGAGTATAAACAAATTAACATTTGACAAATGTTTATGCCTTTTTAATGGTGGCCACTATTTGTGATTGAACCATGTGTTCCAATCACTTCACGTAAATTATCCCTAATTTTCAAAACACCCTGAAAGGTAATTATCATTCCTATTTTTTTTCCAGTGTTCACAACAGCTTTATTTTAATAGACCCAGACTGGGAATAATGGAAATGTCCTTTAGTGGATGAATAAGATTAAATAAACTCTGGTGCATTCACACAATGGAATAAATTCCTATTTTTTAAAGATGTGGAAAGATAGGCCAAAAAGATGATGTGATTTGCCTAAAGTCAAGTAGATGTCAAGTGGCTGACGTGGGATTCAAGACTACATCCCTCCGGATCTGAAAACTTCCCTATGCTGACACTCTACCAGAGAAGAATGCAGGACCTAGATTGTTTGATTATTCTTTGGAAGGCAAAAATTAACTACTAATGAAGTAGGTAGAGGAAGGGAGAGTTAAAGGAAGGGAAGAAGGAAAAGGAACAAACAAAGTCCAGAAATTTGACAGGTCAGGCCATACTGTTTGAGTGTTTATAACTCAGCAAAAATTTGTTTATGCAAATAATTTTCAGACAAGGTCAATCTGTGACCATGGAAAAACAAGATAGAAACAATCCACAATCAAGTCTGAACCAAGACAGGTACGAGAACCCTCTGTGCCACAAAATAATGTCCCCCTCTTCCAACTAATATGAGCTACTCTGCTTTCTTTACTGATGACTATCTAAGTCCCTATTCAATCTTCCCACCTCTTAGATAAAAATTACCAAGACACCAAATTGATCCCACTTCCTGACAATACCCAAAAGAAAATGGGTTCTTGCTTCCCTAAATCCCTACTAGAATCACCCAGCACAAGACCAAATCTACTCATTTCTCTTCCCTGTGGCAATATGGGTATGCATTTTTCTTGCCCAACAAGTTAAATAAACCTAATCTTGTTTGACCACAGAGGGTTTCTGGTTTCCAAAACTGGTGGGCTCCAACAATCCCAAATTATATAACAAAGACACCCATGTATTTAGTGGTCTTGTTAGCAAAGTATCTCAGGAAAGATACAAATCTTTCTGAACCTTGGTTCCTGAGCCACAAAATGCTTCTTTGAGTTGCAGAGATTAAACTGAGAATATATGGAAGGTATTTAGTTGCAAAGTGCACCTAAGAATGCAGTAAATATTAGTTATTATAACTATTACACTACAAGATTAGGCTTGGAACTTTCATTTACATTTAAGGTCAGAAAAATGTTCAGTGCTTCATGTTAAGAGGCACTGAAGAAAAGGGTGGTTATCTTGGTCATATTTCTGCAACAAATGAAATGACAGATTTCAAATCTTTCATCCTTTTAAACTACCTGAGAATGCTGACTTCAGAACCCTATGATTCATGTTTGCATACTTAAGAAACACACTTTGGTTAGCGAATTGCAGCAATAACGTTGTCAATCTACTGAGTTTGCTTCACTTAGAATGAAAATGGTCTTCTAAATAGGCTTGAAATAATCTCAGTCCACTATAATCATCTTTAACAAGTCTTTTCTTCCCACTCCAGTCCTGTATATTACTATTAGATGAGGTGACATGTCTACAGTCAGATTTAGCCAAGGGTTGCTGTTATCCATACACCTAATTTCTTTCAGGTATTGGACCAGGAAGTATATGCTGTTTTTCCACTGCTGAGCTATTACACCAGCAAACATGGTTCATCTAGTTTAAACTGCATAGATGAGGAATTACGTTGTCATCATTGGATGCTAACATCTTACACACTGGAATCAAAGCATTTTAAAACCAGAAGGTACTTTAGAAACCAGTAACATTATCCAAATTTGCTTATTTTACAGATGAGGAAACTGAGGGCACAAGTCAGTAAGATGCTTGAGTTGACCTAACTAGTCAGGCTCAAGGTTAAGACTCCCTTGCAGAACCACATAATATTTGCACTTCAAGTCCAAATATTATGTTTATTTTACTGCTCAAGTACTTTAGAACAAACACTGCCTCCAATATTCATTAGATGCTTATGTCTATCAGGCACCATGCCAAGTGCCCTGCATGGATCATTTTGTGCCTCACAATATCTCTACAAAGGCAGATACTGTTGTTATTACGTTGAGGATCCCTTATCTGAAATGTTTGGCATTAGAAGTGTTTCAAGTTTCTGATTTTTATAAATTCTGGAATATTTGCATTAGACATACTGACTGAGCACCCCTAATCCCAAAATCCAAAATCCAAAATGCTCCAAGGACCATTTCCTTTGAGTGTCATGTCAATTGGAGCACCTTGGATTTTTGGATTAGGGATACTCAATCTGTATTCCCACTTCACAGGTGAGGAAACTGCGGCTCAGAGAGCCAAAGTTAATGGCGAAGCTAGACTCTGAAGTATTTTGATTCTGCAGTTCACACTGCTAACCACTGTGTGCATGCCTTCCCTATCTAAGGCATACCTACATATTTGACAAGAATTTATTATAAACCTACAATTATCAAGGTGCTGTTCAGAGTACTATCTTTGAACCTTGTCAGACTGAAACCTCCCCAAGGAAGGCCCTTCCGTCCACTCCTCTTTCTCTTGCCTGCCCCAGTCTGCCTGGGACCACTTTCTAATCTTTCAAGACCCCGCCATGGAAATCTTCCTGGCCCTTCACCACCCAACAACCCATTTAGAATGGACAGGACTGCTCCCTCCTCCTTGGTCATCTCCCACTGTCCACCTAGTTGTCTTCTCATGACCCTCCACCCATTTCTATTTCCTTTTCAGGATCCACCCTTGGTTTTCCCTCTTGAAGCAGTTCACTTCTTGTCTGTGCAGGCCACTGCTACCTGGACTGAATTATCCCCTCCCTGGACTCTGTCCCCTCTCATCCTCTTTCTGGTTTTTTCTCTGTATAGCAGCAACTGATCTTTCTGAAGCACAAACTGCACCATATGGCATCACAAGGCTTCTGATTGCTGTCCCCTCAACGTTGCATGAAATCTCAGGTGCTCCATGGGGCCTGCATGGCTGTGCAATCTCATCTCTGCTCTTCCTGGCATCATCTTCCACCACCATCCCTTTCAACCACTCCACTATGGCCAAGCTCTTTTCCTCCTTGTGGCAAGTCTCTCACAAATGAGCTCCCTCTCTTTGTACAGTTCTTCCTGATGCCCACCCCTGAGTGCACACAGGTGACTTTCTTCTCACTCTTCCAACCTCAGAGTAAACTCCTCCTCAGAGAAGCCCATCTCCTGGCCGTTGCTATCTACCCATAACATTGGCTTTCGTGTCTTCCTTCAGACGCTTATCACAATTCACAGCTATAAATTCACTTAGTCCGCCTCCCCACCACCATGAAACCAAGCCCTTGCCTGCTTGGCTCACTATTCTGCCGTTAGTGCCTAGAATAGTGCCTGACATGCAATATGTCTTGACAAGTGTTGTATGGATGAATGAATTCTACCCTATATGTATTTCTATTGTGGTACACCTTTATCTTCCTTCCCTACAATTGTATTGCAATTTGTTATATTAATGTTTATTCACTTATTAGAGCAGTGGTTCTCAACTCAAACCTTAGAAGCACAGAAGAAAAGAATCACCTGCAGGTGATTTATTAAGAGTACTGCTTCCTGGGTCAAGAGATTCTGCCTGACTCACTAGTCTGGGGTGGGACCCAGGAATCCAGTTTTTACACACACCCATTAGGTGGTTCTTCAGGAGGCTTGAGCACCATTCTTAGAGGAAGAGTGTCACACTCAGCATATTGAGTACGTACCAAATAAAGCACAGAAGGCAAGAAAAGGTATGGAATCCTTTGGCTTATGTGAAACTATTGTCTTTCATTCCTTTATCCAACAGCTACTCCCCAAGTACCTACTATGGATCAGACTCTGCACCATTAACTGGGTAGGGGGCATCGGTGCCTGACCGCTTTACAATATACTATGGCATGTGCAAGACAGACTGTGTCAGGAGCTGCAGAGCACATAGCATGGGCATGTAACTCAGACCTGGTGTGGACGGCAGAGGTGGCCATGGAAAAAATACTTATAACTGGAAAGTTGAAATCAAATACTCAGGACATCTTTCCAATCCTAAATTAATGAGGAACTACGGTTGTACATAAGCTGGCAGACAAAGAGAATGAGGTAGCACAAAAGCTCCTGTCTGCCTAACTGATAGTCATCAAAGCTGCCAGTGCCAAGGCTGACATATTTTATGGCTACAGTCTAGGCAGACCCTGCAGCGAGAGCCCGAGTTCAATGAATTCATGGTTTCCAGATGGCATGAGGAGCTAGGGCTGGGTTATTGAGTGTTCCCTCATGCTTCAACATCTTTGCCTTAGTCCCATGATTTAGCTCTCCTCGCAAAGGGCTATGTGATATGTTTCAGTCCTGAAGAATACAAGATCAGGAAGTTGAGTTACCTATTTGCTAATATTTATCTCCTTTCATTTTTGTATGAGAAATGAAAAGGCCCTAAAATAAGATTTTATGATTACAAGGCAAATCACTCTAAGTTTCCATCAAGAACACTAGGCACTTTCATGGATTTAATAAGAAAAAAACAAACCAACCTCTTTCTGCAGTCAATCCACAGAGGGGTCCTTTCCATTCATCTTATGTTTTTTTCTTTTAACTCAGCAAGGAGGGGCTCCCACGCCACAGCTGGCCACGGTTCCCTCCTGCTGTGCCTCCCTCCTTCCTGCCCCTCTCCCAGCATCATCTCTGTGCCACCCGGCCTTCCAGGGATCTGATGAGGCAGGGGTGGCCTCCCTCTTGTGATGTTTCACTTGGGCATGTATGTCATCACCTGCCCACGCCCCACAAGTATTTTATTCCATAACCAGAAATTGCAAATATTATTTCCCCGTCCCCATCCTAAAGAGAAGTTGTTATTCATTTAAATAATAGGATCTCTGATGCCAGGAGGAGAAGGTACCTATTTAAGTTGCCATGAGGCAACTGCCCATGAGGGCCCCGAGCTGGTCTGGAAGGACACTCCTATATTCAAGGTATACAATATTCCAGGAAGAGAAAAGAACTGGCTCACACACTGCTCTGAGGCTCATTTCCATGAAGGGCCTGTCTTCCCAGCCTGATTCTCACAGTCCAAGAAAGCCAAAAGAAAATCTGTAATTCCCTTTCAGTCGAGCTGGAGCCTATCCCAACTACGCTTTAACTCTATCGTCAAATCTACATACGTGTTGGTACTGACAGACCTAGATCTTGATTATAACCAAAATAAAAGCCATGAAAAAAAGACAAGATGTAGTCTAAAATGTGAACAAATATTTATGTTGTGAAGAGAGGATACAGATGGTCTTTTTCTGGGCTTCTCTGAATTTCTAAAAATATTTCTCAAAAAAATTTTCTAAACTTTAATTTTAGCTGGCTAAGTGATTGTTTTATTAAAGTCTTGTGGAAGGTTATATTGAGCTAGAACTCTGGAGTGAAACTTCATGAACACAAATTTACTTTAATAAATGTAAACGTTTTTATTTATAACATTATTCAAGGCAAAAACTTGTGCTCGGTTACCTTTTTGACTAGACTAGAAAAATAGACTCAAAATAAATTTGACAAGTAATCTTGTCTATTGTTAACTTTAAAGATTATTCAAACATTCTACCTGTATTTAATGTACATATTTAAAGAATATATTCTGCCTCAATAAGTGAAGGGTACTATGAATTATGCAATAAATGGGAAATAATTCCTTTTCCAACTATACTCAACATATAGCTGTAAGAGAAATAACTGTTCAGAATACTTGAAAATCTGCAGATAAAAAATATTGATATACAGAAGTGAATGCATTAAACAAATAAAGATCAAGTTTCAAAGAAGCTTTAGAAACCTTGACCTGCAGCAGACAAGAGGTCACAAATTGCAGAATAGAACACCAGACATTTAAAAATTCTGTTTTGAAGATACATTGCTAATGGAGGAGCCTTCTAGGTTGGCGTTTGCTTTTTCCTTTTCCTTTTGAATATATAAATTCAAATGTAAAAAAGTAGACAGAATAGTATAATGAACTCCTATGTAACCATCAATCAACTCAACAGTTATGAACTCATGGCCAGCTTTTTATCATCTGTCTACCTTCCCCTCAATTATTTTGAAACAAATCCTAGATGTATCACTTTATCTTTAAATACTTTGATATGTATCTCTAAAAAATCGGGATTTCTATTACTATAAAATTGGTGTTTGATTTTGTTTTCTTCTCCTGCTTCCTCCAAATTTAAATAACAGTGCGGTTTTTATTGTTGAACTTTCTTCTTCTTCTTCTTGCTATTATTATCTTAGAAACAGGGTCTCACTCTCACCTAGGCTCAAGGGCAGTGGTGTGATCATAGCTTACTGCAGCCTTGAACTCCTGGGCTCAAGCAATCCTCCTACCTTGGCCTCCAAAAGTGTTGGGATTATGGGCAAGAGCCACCACACTCAGCTGTTGTGATGTTTCTGAAAGGACTATGATAGATTTTTATTTTCTGATGCTTCCCTAATTAGTCCTGAAACAATTCTTAAAACTAGTTTACACAAAGTGGTTAGTCATATTTTGTTTTAAGCATCAAATGGAAAAGAACGCTTGGCTGATCATTCGACCTTCCTACTTGTTTTATCACATTGGCCCTAACTCTTTAGGGCCACAAGTTCAAGTGAAAAAAGGAGTGGTAGCACGCCCCCACTTTTACCTTTACTGGCACTAATAAAGTCAAAACTGACTTCCATGAAGGAATAATTGGGGGAGGCACTGGGAGGCCCCATAAGTCAGAAGTCTCTCAGCATCAGACCAGAAATAGAAACACTTTGCTTTTTAAAACTGCTGCTGCCTCAGGAATGCTATTAACAGGCTCCAAAGACATCCCCCAGCCCCCAAAATCCTTACAGAAACACTAAAAGAAGGGAGAGGATATGAAATACCAAACTTTCACTTTTAGCTGAAAGCCAAAACCAATTAGATCTTGGTTACCTTATAACGTGTTTGTTCCACATCATAGATCTTTTTCTCTGATACCATTTTCGGGGCAAAGAACTTGGCTAACTTTGCAAGGTAAACTCCATTCCGGAGCCCTTCTTCCAGTTCAGTGGTTGGTGGCAATTCTTCAACTAAGCAAACTTCCATCCACCTAAAAAGATTAAAAAAATATTAAAGTGACTCCAGTTGGGTAACTTCCTGCAAATGAAGGCATTCAGCATTTCGTTGTGTGTGTTGGAGACAAAGGAAGCAGGATCTGAAACATCTTTAGGTGTCACTGGTGGGAAGGGAAGACTTTCTGGATGGAATGAGGGTTTCGAACATGAGACGAACAGGGGGAATGAAAGCCCAGAAGCGCTGAGCTCACTCCCATGCCAGAGCTCATCAACTTCACCTTTATCTGAGCCTCTGCCAAGTCTCTTTTTGTGCCAAAGAAGGAAAAGGCCAAACCATTTTGTATGGGCGGAATCAGTCCTGCTGACATTAAAGAAAAAATAATTCCAAGTTTATGAGACTTTGGCAGAGGCAATTCTTTTAGGGGTTGTACCTTGGGGAGTGCACAGTCCAAAGTACTATAAAATCTACAGTTACCTCAGTCCAGGAATGACTACCAGGAAAGGTAGGAAGGCATGGAAAAGGGGCATCGGAATTAAGTAAGCAGACAAGGCTTCTTTAAATAATACAGACTCCTTTTTCCAATACCAGGAACTTATGACAACACACTTATCTTTTTTGGGAAGATACCGTACTTAATGGGTTCTGAAAAAGATTATTTTAGACAAAGATCAGATTAAACCTTAAGATGTTGTGCCAGTATTGTAGAAAAGAGAACACCAAGGTCATTACTGGCTCAAGGACTTACAGTGGAAGAGGAGACAGGCCAGTTCACATGTCACCGTGGTGTGCTGAGGATCTGTCAGAGTTATGAGGATATTCCTTTCTCAAGTAATTATTACCTACTGGAAGATTCAAGATGCTGGTGTGCAGTTCTCAGCAGGGGAGCCCCCAGCCTCCCTGCCACTCAGCTATTGATCTACAAATCCAACTATTAGTGTGAGCACTATATCTATATAGACAGTCTCCTCAGAGGATCACTAACACAATAGCCACTGGTCCTGCCAACAGGTGAAACACAGTAGAGCACCGTGCCCCAATATTAACAACTGATCCCAACCCAAGCTGCCAACACTATAATATGTCTGAACCGCTTGTAGCTCTGAATAACAACTTTTAGAAGTTCAGCAAGCCCCTAATAAGTGGTTATTGCTGACCACGTATTAGGCATTATAGAATTGGAATCCAGTAGTCCCCCGTTATCCAAGGTTTCACTTTCTGCAGTTTTAGTTACTTGAGGTCAACTAGGTCTGAAAATATTAAATGGAAAGTTCCAAGAATACAAAATTCATGAGTTTTAAATTGCATACCATTCTGAGTAGTGTGATGAAATCTCATGCTGTCCCACTCCCATCCCTTCCTCATCACAAGAAGGGTAAGTGCAGTACAATAAGATATTTGGAGACAGAGACAGAGTCCACATTCACAGAACTTTTATCATAATATATTGTTACAATTGTTATAATTGTTCTGTTTTATTATTAGTTACTGTTGTTAATCTCTTTCTATGCCTACTTTATAAATTAAACCTGAGCATAGGTATGTATCTATATGCAAAAACACTATATTCAAAGTTTGGTGCTATCTTCAGTCTCAGGCATCCACTGAGGGTCTTTGAACATATTTCCAATGGATGGGAAAGGAATAGTGTATATGATAAAAATATAAACATAAGCCTTGCCTTCAAAGAGCATTCAATACACTTGAGAAGGCCACACAATTCTAAGGAAAAGCCACAGAACCATACGACAGGCTATGATGTGCAATGCTACATGGTAGGATATAATCAGAAAAAGTTTGGGAGTAAAGGGGAATCATTGGGTTATCACTGCAGCAATCAAGGAAAACATTAAAAAGGTGGTAGCACCTGGACTTGGCCTCGAAGAATAGAGTACAGTAAGTCCTCAACTACCTGGAAACTATGAATTTAAGCAAAATAATGTATAACAAAATCAATCGTACCATAGGCAAATCTCTACAAACAAGTTACACTGGATGCTATGGCTCATGCCTGTAATTCCAGCACTTTGGGAGGGTGAGGTGGGAGGATTGCTTGAGGCCAGGAGTTTGAACCAGGCTAGGCAGCACAGTGAGGCCCTGGCTCTCTTAAAAAAAAAAAAAAAAAAAAAAAAAAAAAAGAGCCAGTCATGGTGGTTCGCACCTGTGGTCCCAGTTACTCAGGGGGTTAAGGTCAGGGGATTGCTTGAGACCAGGAGTTTGAGGCTGCAGTAAGTCATAGTCAGGCCACAGCATTCCAGCCTGGGCAACAGTGCAAGCCTCTGTCTCTAAAAAACAATTAAGTTCCTATTGCATATTTCTGGCCACAAAAACATCACCAAACTTCTAAATAAAGACCAAAACACCTCAATGTTAAACACTGAAATAAATGTGAGCTATACAAACAATTAAGAAAGATTAACATAAACTTTTAGTATAACGAAGGGACTGGAAAAACACAAAAAGTAAGAAAATTCTTCACCCTCTTATTCCAGTTCAGGGTCTTGTGTGGCCGGAGCCTATCCCAGCAGCTCAGGGGTGGGGGGGTGAGGGGCACTAACCTTGGACAGGATGCATTCCCACTGGAGGACACACTCACACCCCCACCATACTCACTCAGTGGGGACAATGTAGCCACATCAGTTAACCTAACACGCACATCTAACGAGTGCCCAGAGAAAACCCACGCGGACCTGGGGAGACCACACGAACTCCACAGTGGCCCTTTCTTTTCCTTCATCAACATTATGAGGAAATGACATAGAATGAAACGACAGTATTGGAGGACCTGCTGTAGTTGGAAAGGCAGGGAGAGAACCGGAAGCTGGGGAGAACAGAAACTAAAGGCATAAAAGAAACCTGGCTGACTCACGAAGGAAACCCAGGGAAGACAGTGGGCCTTTGGGACTCACAGGGAGAAAAGAGCAATGAAGCTGGGTCTTCACCGTGAAGCTAGGCTCTGGAAGGTCTAGCATGCAAGGACAGGTGTTGACATTTGTAGCCACAAGAAGCAGGGAGCTCCTGGCAGCCTCAAAGAAGAGGAGTGATGTGCTGACAGTGGTAATTAGAGAAAATTCATCTAGTATAATGGATGCCTCAGAGACCAAGTCCTCTGTCAGGCCTTTCCCATTGTGAGGTGTTGAGGGACGGGATCAGCCAGGAAGAAATGGGAAGGAAGACAACCAAGAGACATTTCCAGGAAACAGTAAGAGGACTTGGTGACATCTCAGAAAAGGGAGTTGAAAAACAGACGGAGATTACCAGCCAGGGAGAGGCACGTGGTTGAAGGGAGGGTTCTGCACCAGGAGTCAGTCACATAGTGGTGGTGTGACTGTAAGCAAGTCCCCTCACATCTCTGAGCCTCAGTTTCTCTCCTCTGCTAAAGGAGGGGTGTTGGTGATGAGAAGAATTTGTTGATAAAGTCCTTGCCAGCTCCAACATTCTAAGGGGCTGTGAAACTGGAAGAACAAGGAACAGGTAAGATATGATGATGATGAACTTCCTTTTCACATATCATGCATATCATTCACATATCATTTGAGCCTTGCGTCGAATAAACTGAAGTAGGAATATCACGGACTTGCTAAATTTTGAAAAGAAGAAATAAATAATAATGCTGCCTTAAAAAAAAATGTGGCCAAGTTAAGAGCCACTGCTCTAGACCGAGTTTCTAAGTTAAAGAAACTAATTAGGGTATTAGGTGATTTCACGGTAAAACACAATCTGTTTTCAAATAATTACATTTTCAAATAATTATCTTGGAAAAATGCAAGAAATCATTTTATACACAAAAATATATGAATGTTTTATAACAACCTGGTAATTGGGTATATGTGTGAGGGGTAAGGTTGGGGGTAAACTGGCAATTGGTAGCAAGAGTAGGGGGAGATAAGCTGACAATTGGGAGCAAGGGGCAGGATGCAAAAATAAAAGCTCTGAAGTATGATATTTCAGTTGGGCTTGTTTTTAAAAAGAGCTAATCACATTTTTGTCTGTATTAGAATATATGTGCAGTTGGTTTAAAACACTGATACCAGGCCAGGCATGGTGGCTCATGCCTGTAATCCCAACACTTTGGGAGGCTGAGAGGGGCGGATCACTTGAGGTCAGGAGTTCGAGACCACCCTGGCCAACATGGCAAAACTCTATCTCTACTAAAGACAAAAATTAGTTGGGCATGGTAATGGGTGCTGCAGTACCAGCTACTCAGGAGGCTGAGGCAGGAGAATTGCTTGAATCTGAGAGGCGGAGGTTGCAGTGAGCCGAGATCGCACCACTGCACTCCAGCCTGGGCGACAGAGACTCTGTCTCAAAAAAAATTAAGAAAAAAAATAATAAAACATTGATAGCAAAAACTTAGGTTAGCTACAACCTGTTTAAAATATAGCCATGGCTAATTCTTATGACATTATCAACTGCTCAAAGGCAAAGGCCATTTCTTCTTTCTCTTTATGATCCCTTTGTGCCTGGCAACCTATTTACACAAAGCAAGTACTTAACATGGTTATGAAAGATTCTGACTGCTAAAAAGAAAGTTTTCCAAGAATCACAGTTACATCATAAAATATTTTAAGATATTGCCAAAGATTTACGAAGTGTTACTTTTTTTAACATTAGGCATCAATGGAGATACCTCTTTTTCTCTGCCTTGAAAGTCAAAAGATGATGCTATTATTATCAATGACAGCTAGTAGTTATTGAGCACGATCTTGTGCCAAAATCTGGACTTGATACTTTATGGGGATTATCATGGAATCTTCTCATGATCACTCCATAAGGAAGAGGTGCTATCGGGATCACCATTTGCTGATGATTTTCCGGTGTTGTTCTCAGATTCTGTTGATGTTCTGACGTGGTATCTGAGGTTTTCCAAAGCTCAGAAAAGGCTAAGGCCACCCAGCTCAATAAGTTGACAGGGGCCAGCCTCTGCTCCTCTAATTCCAACTTTTAATTTCTCACAACTCACCAAACTGAATCCTCCAGTCTAGGCCTAGCGTAAAACAAAAGTGGTAACAAAATACTCCAGGGCTACTTTCAGAGTAGCGGTCAGAGTTCCACAGCTTGGAGACATAGATGTTGTCACTGTTTCAGTATTAGGTCAGAGGATAGTATATTCACTGTCAGGGTTGAGTAGATTCCTGGGGCTTTGTTTGTTCTCTCAGAACTCCCTCTGTCACCTACCTTGCAACAGGCACAGTAAATGGTCCAGGTTTCCCCCTTGTAGTGCTGTAGCAGGGCAGAGGCAGGATATAGGAAACTTAGAGCCTATTCAAATGCAGTCACCTCCTCAGGAAGGCCCACAGGCCTAGAGTTCTCAAAGATCCTTCCAATAAAATACAATTCGGAAACTCCTATCAATCATCAGCCCGTATATGAGCAACAAACAAGACTATTCTTCTAGGACAGGTGACAGACTCTGCTGACAGAATAACCAGTCAGACTGGGTACTTAACATTGCTCTAAAGGTATTAAAATCCCTCACAATGAAGCAGGAGCCATGATATGCAACTTCCAAACTTGTGCACAGTCATCATGTGTGCTGACTAGCCTTTAGATCGATTTTTTAGTATAAGGAAAAAACTTCAAGCACAGATAGTGATATAGGAGTTAAGAAGAAATCACTCAGGCAGATAGCAAGGGTATGGGAGTCCTTGGTAAAATTTTTTTTTAAATGAAAAGCCGCCACAAATCATTTTCTAACAGACAGCAGCCTGCAAGTTGGGAGCTTGCACAGGTGAATGCCGGCAAGAACTAAGGATTAGACATGTTCAAGATGGCGGCTCCACCTTCCCTTCTCTGTCAGCCACCTGTACTGTAAAGGCGCAGACAAGACGGCCCCATCAACTGGAAAGCCCATTTGCATAAGAAGATTAGGGTGGGGCAACAAGCCTTCCCCACGTACTATGTAAACATCATACCTGATTGAACCAATCTATGAGCTCTATGTAAATCAGACACTGGCTCTTGAAACCCTACTATGAAACTCGGGGCATTCACCACCAGCAGGTCCTTTCTGCTGGGAGACCCCTTCCTCTACAGAGGAAGCTGTTTCTCTTCCTCTTCTCTTCTACCTATTAAACCTCTGCTCCCGGCCGGGCGCGGTGGCTCAAGCCTGTAATCCCAGCACTTTGGGAGGCCGAGACGGGCGGATCACGAGGTCAGGAGATCGAGACCATCCTGGCTAACACGGTGAAACCCCGTCTCTACTAAAAATACAAAAACCAGCCGGGCGAGGTGGCGGGCGCCTGTAGTCCCAGCTACTCGGGAGGCTGAGGCAGGAGAATGGCGTAAACCCGGGAGGTGGAGCTTGCAGTGAGCTGAGATCTGGCCACCGCACTCCAGTCCGGGCGACAGAGCGAGACTCCGCCTCAGAAAAAAAAAAAAAAAAACCTCTGCTCCTAAACTCCTTGTGTATGTGTCCTAAATTTTCCTGGCATGCGACAGACAACCAACCCCAGGGTATATACCTCAGACAACCATAGCTGCTTCAATACCAAATTGTTCAACTAAGAGTAGCTGCTGGTCAGAGTCTGCATTCGTAGGCCCACGGCATCTGTGAGGGGCCAAGTGACGGCATTGTAACCACAGAAGGTGTGGGGAAATGAGTGTGAGGGGTGCACCACTCTAAGGTGGCTCAGAAAACCTCCCATGGATACGCCTCTTCTCTCCCCTCCCCGTCTGCTGGCTGGAGAAGGTAGAATAACTTCCATCAGTCAGGGTCCCTGAATAATTGTGTGGTAAAGAACCCCTTGTTGGCCGGGCGCGGTGGCTCAAGCCTGTAATCCCAGCACTTTGGGAGGCCGAGGCGGGCGGATCACAAGGTCAGGAGATCGAGACCATCCTGGCTAACACGGTGAAACCCCGTCTCTACTAAAAAATACAAAAAACTAGCCGGGCGAGGTGGCGGGCGCCTGTAGTCCCAGCTGCTCGGGAGGCTGAGGCAGGAGAATGGCGTGAACCTGGGAGGCGGAGCTTGCAGTGAGCTGAGATCTGGCCAGTGCACTCCAGCTTGGGTGACAGAGCGAGACTCCGTCTCAAAAAAAAAAAAAAAAAAAAAAAAAAAGAACCCCTTGTTTTCAAGGTCATTCTTGTTGGTTTAAAAAAAAAAAAAAAAGCAGCAGCAGCTCTTGTGTCTCCTCACCCCCACCCTACACTACTGAACCTTACAGGAGCAGGTTGCTATTGCCATTGCCAACCTCAGTTCCAGGGATTTGCTGATCTGTTACATGAACAAGTGAGTGGTACCTGGCCACACCAATATAAGTTTTAAGTGTGACTTGTATGGTATGTTGGGGTCAAACTTCCTATAACAATCACAACAGAGGGACAACTGGCCTGATGTTCCGGAAGTCTGGCTCTGTGATCACCAGCTATATGCACTGGAACAGGTCGCTTAATACTCTGAGTATTCAGTGTTAGTCCATAAATCTAAAATTATAATGGAATTCAATATAACTGTGTAATTATGTAATATGACTGTGTGTGGCTTAACATCTTTATTGAGATATAATCCACACATCATACACTCACCCATTTAACACGTGGAATGCAATGGTTCTTAGTATATTCACTGGGTTGAAAGACCATCATCATCATCAATTTTAGAACATCTTCCTTACACCAAAAAAGAAACCTTATATCCATAAACAGTCACTCTCCATTTACCCCCAAGCCCCTAACCCACTAATCTACTGTCTTTAGATTTGCCTATTCTGAACATTTCCTGTAAATGTAAATAGACTCATACAGTATGTGGCCTTTTGTGACCTTTCACTTAGCATAATGTTTTCAAGGTTTATCCATGTTCATCTGGACTTCATATTTTTTTCTTGAATAATATTTCATTGTATGGATAGATCACATTTATTTATTTATTCATCAGTTTTTGGACATGTTATTCCCCCCCCCCAACTTTTTGACTATTGTGAATGATACTGCTATAAACACTTGTGAACTAGTTTTTGCATTGACGTATGTTCTCATTTCCCTTGGGTATATACCCAAGAGTAGAATTGCTGGGTCATATGGTAACTCTATGTTTAATCTTTTTAGGACTTCCAGACTGTTTTCCAAAACAGCTGTACCATTTCCCCTTCCCACCAGCAGTGTATGAGGATTTCAATTTCTTCACATCCTTGCCAATACTCTTCTGTCGTTTTGATTACAGCCATCCTAGTGGATGCAAAGTGGTATCTCATTATGGTTTTGATTTTCATTTCCCTGATGGCTAATGATATTCAGCTTCCTTTTATATACATATAGCCCATTTATATACTTTTGGAGAAATGTCTTTCAAATCTATCGCTCATGTTTTAGTTGAATTATTTGTCTTCTTATTTTTGAGTTATAAGAGTTCCTTACATATTCAGTATACAAGATTCTTATTTGATATATGATTTGAAAGTGTTTCCTCCATTCTGTGGGCTGTCTTTTCACTTTCTTAATGGTGTTATTTGAAGCAAAAATGTTTTTATTTTGATGAAGTCTCATTCATCTATTTCTTCTTTTGTTGTTTATATTTTTGGTGTTTTATATGTTACATATTTATGCCTATGTTTTCTCCTCTTTTATCTCTTAGTTTAGGTCTTTGATCCATTTTGAACTACTTTTTGTATATGGTGTGAGGTGAGAGGCTAACTTCATTCTTTTGCATATGGCTACCCAGTTGTCCCAGCACCATTTATTGAAAAGACTGCCTGATGAGTTAATGGGTGCAGCACACCAACATGGCACATGTACACATATGTAACAAACCTGCACGTTGTGCACATGTACCCTAGAACTTAAAGTATTAAAAAAAAAAAAAAAAGGCTACCTTTGTTGAACTGTCTTGGCACCTTTATTGAAAATTAACTGTACAAGTGAGAGTTCATTTCTGAACTCTCAATTCTAGTCCAATCTATATGTCTATGACTTATGTACAGATAGTACATAAAGTGTGCATACATAAACTCAAGTTAGAGATATTTCATGTGTCTTCAAGAGCCTGTCTTCAAATTTGGCCTAAAAATCTACAGAAATGAAAACCAGAATATTCCCCCTTCCTCCCTAATACTGTCCTTACATTCACTGCTTCTTCCCCATTCCTTCTATTGACTAGTTTTATTGGCCCACAACCCCAATATGTGAACGTCTTGCCCCAAAGCAAAAGTTGAAGCTATTTCTTATGAGCAACTTAAGGGTTGCTAGAGAACCTCATCTTCCTTTTTAGGGTGGGACTACTTGTGGAAGAAGGGGAGAGAAAGGAGAAATCTTTCAAATTTTAGGGCAAGAAGAAAAATTCTGTCTTGTGGGAGACAAAAAAAAAGAAAAAGAAAAAAAAAGAAACCACCCCACAAAAACCCTGGAACAAACAATCCTTTCTTTTATACTACTTTGTGCCTTGCAGAACATATGAAAGTTGTTTTGTGGAGGCATCTGCTATCTGAGTGGTTATTCAGGAAATCACCAACTATAAATCTTGGTCTGTATCATACAGTGCTGTATGGAATAAGTATCCTGATGGTAGAACTGCTGGCCAAGAACAGAAAAGTGTGTTTTATCTGCATAAACCCTGTTTTAATGCAGTGCCCTGTTCTACGAACTTTCAAGTATCACAAGTCAATTTTTCCCCTAATATTTTAAAAATCAGCATATAAGACCTATTCTAAAAGAATATAAGAATATGTGGCCTTTGTTTTTATGTATAGCATAGTTGGTCATTTTTCACCTTCTGTGTCAACAGGCAGTAAAAGCATCAGAAGGGCTAAGTTAAGTTCTCATGGCAAAACTTTTCGTCAGCTGGAGGCCAGTGCAAAACTGCCACCATGATTCCATTAGCCTTATTAGCCCAGGGGGACGTGGCTGTAGGAACCTACCCTGCAAAACTGAGGTGTGTATCTATGGGCCCCCATCCTTCTCTCATACAAAAGTTACTTGGTTCACTCTAAGAAAGTGACATGAAAGGATAATTTTTTTCTTTAGTAAAATTTTTGCTTTGCTTTAAGAATGCTATTTTCCTTAAAACGCAGGCACATAATACCATGAAAAGAATCAACATATGACTCCAAGATGTAGTAGGAGTGGAGGAGACTTCAGAGGACTTATGTCTCACTCTTCTCTTTCAGGGGAAGATATAGTATAATCTGTTGAGTTTGGCAAGCTTCCCCAAACTGTGTTGCAATGAACGTTGACTCAGATGCTAAGAGAGACTGTTGCTAGAAATATGGACATGAAAGGTGATTCTAGTGAGATTTTAGACAGAAATGAGAATGTATTGTTAGACACTGAAGAAAAGGCAATCCTTGTTATAAAATGGCCAAGAACGTCGCTGAATTGCGTTTTTGTGTTTTGTGGAAGATAGAGCTTATAAGTGACAACCTTGGATATTCTGCTGAAATTTCTAAGCCAAGTGTTGAAAGCCTGCTGTGCTTTCCTTGCCACTTTCCTTTCTCCTTACCTGCTTCTAGCAAAGTGCAAGAGAAGTGAGAGAAATTAAAGAAAAAATTGTTAGGCTAAACAAACCAGAACTTAAAGATCTGGAAAATTCTCAGCTTATCCACATTGCAAGAAAAAGAATGTGTTCTGGAGAGGGCACCAACGGTGTGACTGAACAATCACTCCCTAAAGAGTGACAGTGGGACTCACAGATCTAATCAGCCATCTCAACAGAAGGCAAGAATAGAGATGGGGTTCTACCAGCAGCAGAAACACTGCTGACTTGGACTAAAGGGGACAGAGACAGGATACAACAGCAGGCTTCTGAGATGCTACAGGATGGGACAATAGATCTATCTGGCTCTGGGTGTGAGCATGTATTATCTTTCAAGAAAAAGGAAGAATGGTCCCTAAAGCTGCTACTCTCACCCCACACTGAAAGTGTTCAGACCCAGGGGGCGAGGAAGTGTCTCTTCCATTTCAAAGGGGGAGGCTGTCTCTGTCTCAGTGTCAGTGAGTCAGGCTGTCATTGTCCAAGGCCTCAAAAGCAAGGCTACCACCTGGGGCCTTGAAGAAATTCTGCCAGCCCAATGGGCCTGGAGGACAGACCATCATGTAAAAAGAATTATTCTCAGGCCTTAAAATCGAACATAATTTGCCCAGCTAGGTCTTGGACTTGCTTTGGATCCATGATCCTTTTTTCTTCCTTCCAAGTTCTGCCTTTTGGAATGGGAATGTCTATCCCAAGCCTGTCCCCATCATTGTATTTTGGAATCAAATAATTTGTCTGGTTTCACAGGTTCACAGCTGGAGAAGAATTTTTGCTGCAAGACGAATCATACATCTTGAGTCTCATCCACCTTGATGTAGATGATATTTAGATGAGATTTGGGACTTAGAATTGACGGTAGAATGGGTTAAGGCTTAGGCTGTTGAATGCAGGTGAATGTATTTTGCTGTGAGGAGGACATGAATTCTGAGGGTGCAGAGGGCAGAGTGTTATGGGCAGAACTGTGTTCCGCTCCCCAAATTTATATGTTGAAGTCCTAACCCCTAATACAAAATGAGACTGTATTTGAAGACAGTGCCTTTAAAGAGATGGTTAAGTTAAAACGAGGTGATTAAGCGAGGCTGCTGTCCTTATAAGAAAACGTGCTTAGGGCACAGAGAGCTCCCAGGGCTGCACGCTCATAGAGAGAGGACAGAAGGACGTAGTGAAAGGGCCATCTGCAAAGCCGAAGACAGAGGCCTCAGAAGAAACCAAACACGTTGACACCTTGCTCTTGGATTTCCAGCCTCCAAAACTGTGAGAAAGTTAATTTCTGTTGTTTAAGCCTCCCAATCTGTGGTATTTTGTTTATGGCAGCCTGAACAAACAAATACACGAGCTAAAACATCAGCTCCCATCATCCTCTAAAATTCCTCACCAAATTTTCTCTTCACTGCATTTATTACTACCTGGCAGACTAGACATTAATACTTATTAGTTTGACTGGCTCACCCAGTTAGACTGTAAATTCTACGATAGCAAGGACCTTACCTATCTTGAGAGACATCTAACACAATGGTTGAAAGCACACACTCCAGAGCTCGATGCCTGAGACTGAACCAAAGCTCTGCCACTTACCAGTTACATGCCCCTTGGGTAATTGAATTAATCTGAGTCTGTTTCCTAATCTATAAAATGGGATAATAATAGAACTGCTTCCAAAGGCTGTTATGAGTTAACAGGAGAAAAGGACTAGAACAGTGCCTGGCATATAGTAGGTACCTTTCATGGTAGCTATTGTAGTTTTCACTGCTCACCACCATATCCCAGACCATCCCCCTGCCTGACTGCCAATATAATTCACTGTTCACACCTGACCTTTGGCACTATTTGTTTAGTTCAGTACTATTTGTTTAGCCATATAGACTTCCTTATGCAGGAAATACGCCAGCATTTTGACTATCAAACATGCCTTCTTCTCCCGTCCCAGTCTGTTGCACCCCCTGAACAAATCCACTCCTCCTGCTAAACACATCCTATTGCCTTACACCAAATACAGTCTTAAATGACATTTAGTAGGGGCTGTGTAAATATTTACATATGTTCAGGAGAGCCAGGTTTCTGCTATAATGAGACTCCCACTCTACTGATAATGCCAATGGCAAACAATTGGAGCTCACATTTACTTAGCACATAGGCTAGCACTTGGCAGGTACTTGGCACTTATATGAATGTATTCTCACACTAACCTGATGAGATTGATATCACTCCCCTTTAATAGAGAAGGAAGAAAAGGCTCAGAGAGTTAAGTAATTTGCTCAAGATTACACAGCTAATAAGCAGCTGGGCTGTGATTTAAATTCAGGTTGTCACCGTTACAGGACACCTCTCTGCCACTCTGCTCTGACAAATCATTTAAGATTAATAGGGTGAACAGGGCTTAAGCTCACTTCCTAGGAATGTTCTCTTCTTAAGCAGAAGCCTTAGGCGAAACCTTTTCTAAAGCTAAAATGAGCCAATTCAGATCTTCATAAACTATGCTTTCGCAAAGCCAGGTATGCCTGTGCTTTAAGACAAGATGAAAGTGAACATACTCTTTAGGACTGGCTGAAGAGACTGCTGTCACTTTCAGAAGCATCTGTGGGGGTACAGCTGTGTTCACTGGACCTTGGATCCCCAAAAATCAGGCTTCAAACTTGGTTCTGCAACTGTATTCATCTTTATTACCTTGTGGTACAACAATCTCTCTGGGCCACAATTTCCTCTATCAGAAAATTGGGTACAATACACACTACCTCACAGATAAGTCATGAGAATGAAAACAGATGCTAAATGTGAAATCACCTAGGGAAAAAGTACCCAGCATTCAACAGGTCCTCAGGAAACAATTGTTAACAAAATGAAATTAAAAGGAGGTAGGCAAGTGGGCACCAGTTTAAAGTGTAATGCTACCAAGGATTTATCACACTATTCTCCACAGAGCAGCCTGGCCACACTGACCTGAACATAGGAGATCCAATATCTTCTAGGTGGAGACTACTGTGGGACATGACACCCTGCAGGAAAATAAGCTGACCAAAGGGCCTTGGAGAACTGAGCTCAAAAACGGGACTCTGTCAACCTGCCTTCCCTACAACTTGCTACAGGGGAGACTGAGCTGTCACGTCTGTTTGCAGTGCAAAGCACCTTCAGTTTTACCAAATAACCACGAGCTGGGGTGCAGAGCAAAAGTAAAGAAGAAAGAACCGAAAGTACTCAGCAGAAGTTTCCTGGCACATCAACACTCATCTGAGGCTTACGCATACATTTTGGTCTAAATAACAACTTAAGACTTGATGAAGCAGATTCTCCTTCCTGGGTTTGTCTACACTGTGCACATGCTCTAACCACAAAATAATCACTGTTCTTGCACTTTTAAACATGTCTTTTTCCCAGTGTAGGCAGGAAAATGAAAGCAACAAGCTTAATATGAGCATTGTAAACTTACTTAAATTGCCACAACTCCTTCCTACACTTGACTTCCCTCTTCTAAGCCCTAAGCAAGTATTCAATATGGAATTGTTAAATAATGGACATTCCAGAACACCAAGAGAATGCCATAGCTGAAGCCAGGCCATATTTCAACATATAAGAAACATAACTGGCAAAAGCTGTATCCAGTATGAATTTCCTTCCTTCTCTTCCTCCCCTTAAACTACAGGTATCTTATGTCCAAAGTTAACCCTTTCTTGGAGGTGGTGAATCAGGGAGAGTTACACAGACTGATTCCTCTACAGCCTAAAGGATCAAAAGAGAATAGCTCTCAGCAGATAGTGTGAAGTAATAGCACAGTGAAAAATTCAACTGTGAGGAATGTCATGTTAATACCATATTTGCAGTGCTTTCTTCCTCTAGCTACGTTCTTTGTCCAGCCCTTATTGATTTCCCCCACCTCCACTACCAGCTGTGCCAATGAAGTGACAAATGGGGACTCACTAGATGCCATCAATCATTGTCACCAAGAAGAGAAAAAAAGAATCCAACATATGTTCTTGCAAATGCCTCCCACTCTCCACTCCCACCTCTTCCTCTTCACTGACACACAATCTTTATAAGCAGTAGGCCACTTTTTTAATATTCCTTGAGTGAAAACGTTTGAGGCACAGATAGGAGGAGCATCCCAAGCACCATTCTTTCCTGATTTGCGTGTCCGTAGTTACAGTTCTCAGAGCAAGTGGCAAGACCAAGGCAGGGTTACCCACCAACAAGTTACTGCCAATCCCGACTACAGAGAGCAGAAGGGCTGCTGCTGATTAAACCAATGCTGCTCTTGTGCCAGGCGGGACAGAGGAACAGAAAGATGTACAATACAGGTAGCAGATGGTACTCTCTGCAACTCATTCTGACGACAGAACAGGAGTTTCCTATTTGTCTGCTGACTACCATGACGCCTGATAGATCAATTCCTATGGCAACAGCTCTAAGTAGAATGCATTACAAATAAAAACGGGTATTTTGGTTTTTTTTTTTTTGAAATGGAGTCTCGCTCTGTCACTCAGGCTGGAGTGCAGTGGCGTGATCTCAGCTCACTACAACCTCTGCCTCCCAGGTTCAAGCGATTCTTCTACCTCAGCCTCCTGAATAGCTGCGATTACAGGCGCATGCCACCACACCCGGCCAATTTTTGTATTTTTAGTAGAGATGGGGTTTCACCATATTGGCTAGGTTGGTCTTGAACTCCTGACCTTAAGTGATCTGCCCACCTCGGCCTCCTGAAGTGCTGGGATTACAGGTGTGAGCCACCGTACCCGGCCAAAAAGGGGTGTATTAAATGGATATAGAAACCTGTGTTCATTTCTGGGAATAAAGCCAGAGGTAGAGTGTGGCCACTTCCATCACAGGCCGTAGGAGAATTTTCTCTGGCTCAGTAATCCCCTATTGGGCATCTATTCCGGCTAAAGAAAAAGAAAATCAATAAAGACCAATGATATTAAAAAATAAAAAACTTAGTTGTCTGATGACAGGAGAGTGTGAAGTAATAACTCATTATATAAATGGAATACTATACAGCCATTAATATTTATAACAAATTAACAAAATGGAAGAAAGCTGATATAGTCAAGTGAGTAAAACAGTAACACAAAAGTACATGCACTTTTTGTCATGAGTGTCAATGTGTGAAAAAACCTGGATAAAAAGTCACCACAATTGCTTCAACTATTTTCCAAGTCTCAGTTTGGCCCTACAGAGACAGGCAGCAATGAAGTGCATTCACACCTAGCAAAAGGGATGGAACTTTCAAAGCCTTGTAAAAAAAACTAAGGAACAGAATGAGATAGCCATACCATTTGCATAAATTAAAAATACTTGCACACAAAACAAGATACATTGCAATACACACAAATCTAAATGATACATTGTATACATATCAGAATGTTGCCTATGGGAGGGAGGGAAGCAGGGACAAAAGGAAATAACTTTTAGGGGTCCAGCACAAACCAGCACCCACCATGTGCCCAGAGATACTGTGTACCATGACCTAAAGAGTGTCGTTAGCTTAACCTTTGCCCCCGAGGTCCTTCAGCAAGGCTAGGCATGGTTTCAAGATTGTAGCGTAAACTGGTGCAATTTCAGACCACCACACATTTCCTCTCCACAGCAATGTCCCTTGCTCCCAAACAGTAGCTGCCTTTTATGATGCCACTTCTGTTTGGTCCATTTCTAATTTTCCTTCTGTTTAACAAAATTGAAAAGCTGCAGGAAATCATCATTAATGAGAAATATTTAATCATATTGCTACTGTATACACATCCATGTTACACAACAGTATAACAATTGTATAGTTATATATATATATTTATGTGTATATATGTATGTATATGGAGAGATAACTGTATAGAAGAAAACTATAGATATGTATATATGTACTGTATATAACTATATATGTATATATGTACTGTATGTATATACATATATACTGTATATAACTATATATACTATAGATCTGTATATATGTATTATATATAACTATATACATACTGTATACAACTACATATAGTTCTATCTCTATACAGTTATCTATAAACTACAGATAACTATTCAGAAATTATTCCCACTAGGCTACAAAAGAAACTGGCAATAGTGTTTATCTCTGGGAAGGGGAACTGGGTGAGAGAAAGATACAATTTTCACTGTCCCCTCCTGTGGGCCTTTTAAATTTTGTACCACATGTATATATGACAAAAAAAAAATTAAAGTACTTAATTAAGCAACCACTCACTCTGTATACATACATTACACAGTAGACTGAAGAAGTAAAGTGTTCCAACTATACCAGAAGCAAAAAAATCTGACCAAGTTCTCTCTAAGCTACATCCTGGTTTGCCTTAGCTAGATCCATCTCTACCCAGCACAACCACAGGCAGCTCACAAGGTGGCAGCATTTGCTGCTGTGCTTGGCTACACGTCCTTGATTTTATATGTAGGTTAATAATCAATTAGAGCCCTGGCCCCCAGAATATCCTCCTAGGACCCAAGTCGGCTGGGAACTGCTCTCTCTGTCAAGTGGCCCTGTTCTTGTGTCTCAGTGCTTCTTGGCTCTGAGGATTGTAGACTCTCTTGTGAACCATCGTGGACTGTAGGAACCCCTGGGGGATTCAGGGTCTTTACTCCTTGACAAAGAAGGCATGTTAAAAATTGTTTCAAACGAAGGTTCTTATCTTAGAAGTCAGTTTATTTCCTGTCTGCCAGCTTTTTGGTCAGATCGGCAGACATCTGGGGTGCCGTGGCTATGGGAGCAGGAGGATGATGATGGGCCGCCCAGGGAGCGCGGCTTTGAACTGGCTAGAAAGTGATGCCTGTGGGGACCCGTTCCTACAGCATGTTCAGGAGTGGGGCACGTGAACTGCCACCCACAGTGAATTCTCACTCAGAAGGCCTTGCAGGTGCCTAGGAGTTTCCAGACAGATCATTAAGTACCATTTCACTTGCCTAACAATTTCATTATTGTTCTGTATTGACGTAGACATCAGAAATGAAGAAAATGTCTTTCCATGGCACACCCTAATGGGGGCGAATGTAAATCAACCTGACAAAAAAAAAAAAAAAATCCCAACTCGTCCCACCTACCTTGAGAAATAAAAGACAAGTGGAGCTTTTAGGAGGGAGGGGCAAGATGAAGCCAGAAAACAAACTGTTACAAAATAAGAAAATACAAGTCCAAACTCACAACTGACTACTATGCCCAGTTAGGAAAAAGAAGACAGGCAAGAAGAGACTGATGGATGCAAAAAGAAACTGGCTGAGAGGCAGAAGACAAACACATGCACCATGGATTTCCCTGACAGGAAGCACAAATCATCAGGACTGACTTGGTGACAACGAGGTTCCCAGCTCCATCGTCTGGGCAAATGATCAGCAGCTCCTCAGAGAAACATGCCGGAGGGCGAGACGCCTGAGAGCGGAGGCGAGGAGGCTGGTCCACCCAGGCTCCAAGGCCCGCTTGCACATTTACGTCCCTCCGACCACCATCCAGCACTGGCTCTTGATCACTGAAATGCTTCACCTTTAATGAAGTCATTAGCGACCACACAGAGAGATGGGCTGAAAACCACAAAGGGTGTCATGCGAAGGTTTGAGGGAAGAGGAGCTGGTTATAAGAGAACTCTATTCCACTCTGGCCTTCTTAAGTTTCAGGAAATATGGCTTGAGCAGCAGTACAGCCAGCTCTGTGCAATAACAAATCATGCTGCGAGGGTGTTCTGGGCCGGCTTGGGTTTCACAATGCCTCCATTTCATGGCTGTGACGCAGCCTCACCCTACACCTTCCAGTACTGATTATCTGTAAGACACAGGATTTGAAGCGGCCAATTATCATCGTCACAATCTAAACAGCTATAGCCATTGCTAACTGTATTTCCTGACCACAGACATGAAACATTTGTATTTCTTGTGCCTTAACTCTAGCACATACAAAGGCTATTAAATGAATGAGCACACACACACAGATATAAAGTCCTTGTATATGTGAAAAGGTTTCTCTGTAACATAAACAGTGGACACAACTAACAAGCAGAGGCCTACAATTAGGTAGCAATAACAGAGGAGCCACTCTATGTTAGAATGTGGTAGAGCTAAAAGGGTGTATCTACCTGATGGGCAGATGCAAAACATGATATCCAATTGTTCCAGGTATGAGGAAACAAATTTAAAGCAACTTTTAACCAGTAGAAACCAATCTGTTGATAAGACCCGTCCCTCAAGGGGCTCAAGGGATACAAGGATAAATGAGGAGATTTCAGATTTTATCAGGAAAGGAAGTGTCAGTGGAGGTATTAAGTAGCTAGGTAGAACAGAAGTATTAGTCATATCTGATCACCTCAATTATTTATATAAGTTGGAATAAATCCAAACTAACTTTAGCCTCAGAAAATCCACTGTAACAGGGCTTGGAAACAGGTGCCTGCAGGGGTGAGGCTGGTACTGGTAAGGAACGAAGCTGGCTGGGTGGGGGTTGTAAGCAACTTGGCTCTAGCTCACAGCTACTTGTGAAAATGTGGACCACAAGGGCCTGACATTTGGGATTTCCTAAAAAGTGGAAGATTCAGATTTTTTATGAGTTCTTCTGATTTTTAAATGCTCACAACTAACTGAAAAGTAGTGGCCGGGCATAGTGGTCCATACCTGTAATCCCAACACTTTGGGAGGCCAAGGCAGGAGGACTACTTGTGCCCAGCAGTGTGACACCATCTCTATAATTTTTTTTTCAATTAGCAGGGCATGGTGTTGCATGCCTGTAGTCCCATCTACTTAGAGGGTTGTGGTGGGAGCATTGCTGCAGCCCAGGTGGGTGAGGTTTCAGTGAGCTGTGATTGCACCACTTTGTGCTAGTCTGGGTGACAGAACAAGACACTATCTCAAACGCACACACACACACGAAAAATAAACATTCTGCACGTTGAATCAATCACATCTAAAACTCTTATTACAGTATTTCAAAGGAGGTGAAACTATGCTCTGTGTGTTCTCACATAGGTGAAGGCTGGCTATGAGTTTGTAGGGGGAAAGTTGCTCTTTCCAGCATTCTTGAAAAGTAGAGCTTTCTTAATGATAAGTAGCTATATAAAAGTAGAACTGGGATATCAGGGAAACGCACATCAAACCATAAGGCAATATTACTTTATTAAGATGGCTACTGGTTTTAAAGAAACAGAAAATAACAAATGATGGTGAGGATGAAGAGAAATAGAAATTGAAACACTTGTGAACTGTTAGTGGGAATGTAAGATGGGGCAGCCACTGTGGAAAACAGTTCGGTGGCTCCTCAAAAAGTGAAACCTAGAATTACTTTGTGATCCAGTATAGGTATTATAATATCCCCAAAGAATTAGAAGCAAAGACTCAAATATATACTTGCACCCCATATTAATTGCAGCATCAGTCATGGTCACCAAAACATGGAAGCAACTCAAGTGCCCATCAACAGATGAATAAACAAAATGTGGTGTATATCCATACAATACAAAATTATTCAGCCATGAAAAGGAATAAAATTCTGATAAACGCCACATGAATGAAACTTGAAGACATGACACTAAGTAAAAAAGCCAGACAAGCACCAAAGGACACATATATTCTATAATTCCACTTATATGAGGTACCTAAAGTAGGCAGATCACAGAGGTAGAAAGTAGAATAGAGGTTACCGGGGGCTAGGAGGAGGGGGAATAGGGAATGGTTTTCAATGGATACAGAGTTTCAGCTTTGCAAGATAAAAATTTCTGGAAATGGAGAATGGTGATGTTGCACAATGTTGTAAATGTACTTATTGCCTCTAGAATGTACATTTAAAAATGGTTAGAATGGTAAATTTTACATTATATATATTTCATCATGATAGAAAAAAGAAAAGCTGTGATATGTGTGGAGAAGGTAGGTGTCTTTCAAAAGGAGGTGCCTTTCTTACATGATGGCTTTTTCTGCAATCAATACAGGAATAAGCACTATCACTCATTAGACATTAGAGTCTGGCTATGCCCTTGATGAAGTGTTGGGACCTTATTACTTCATGGGAACTTTGCTGCTCTACAGGAATCTTCCCCAGGGCCATCATGTATGGTTGTGTAGGTGGCACACTGTACACTGGAACCTAGCCCGGGGGACCAGCCTGTGTGCTACAGGCCAGGTCCTGTGCCTGGAGGAGGGAACATCTTTTCCTTCTTGAAAAGGCACTATAGGCTAAGAGTAGCCCTGATGTTCTGCATGCTCAAATTGGTCTTCTCTTCTTACTTCTGTTCATGGTACCCTCTCCTTTCATGGATCCCAGATTGATGCTGTAAAGTCATTCCCTGTTCTCATCCCAGTGTGTTGTTGGCTGCCAGTAACTCTGTGCCTCTCTCCCATTTCATCCCCTCCTTCCCACTCCCACTACCACTTACCGTGGTCAGGCCCTTTGACCTCTGGTCTGAACACTGACCTATAATCTAGTGCGCCACACCTCCCTCTCCTCCTTCCCTGGATGATCTAGTTTCCATACTCTGCCACCAGATTAATTTTTCCCAAAAAGTGCTAGCCATTTCACTCATACCCTCCCAGGGGTTTCCTTTTTCTTTCTTGTATCTGCTTAATGCATGAACAATGAAGTAGCTTACCTGAACCTAATCATCAACTCTGCTATTTAAAGTAAGACTTTCTGTTTATTTTGACTGTCCATTTCTTAGGTGACTATGAAGAGGAAGCAGCAAGTCAAACAAACCATCCAAGAGAACACACCTTTATATTTCTAAGTCACTGGCATAGAGTCAGGAGGGGGAAACTGAAGAAAACTTGGGGAGCTTTGAACCTCCAGTTCCTACAGCTAATTAAAATGATGTCCATGGAGACCCCTACCACACCTTTCCAAGGTGAAATACATTTTAAGCCTACTGATCAAATCTGACACAAATGCCAGTAAATATTAGCATGGTCCTGCCCTCCCTCTGCTACTGCAGGAAAGGATGCACAGGAAGAACATCCTGGGCACTACATGAAGGGTTGGTACAGAAAGAGAATATTACTAACTTAAAGAAGATATTGTTAAGTGGGTTGTTTCCGGTATTCTTAGAATACAACCAAGGCCAAAGCTGAGCACAACAGGGCTAAGTACCCTACTTAGAAAGCCATAAACAAGTAGGGTCAGACACTGCCCCGTACGGCTTCCCCAGGAGGTCAGAGGACCAGTCTTACTACCTGACCACACTCCTCTTCCCATGCAAGGAAAGGAAGAAAGGTTGATGTTGGCTTTATAGGGAAGGCAAGTTTCTAGTGCAGGTTACTGTCTGCTTCCCCAACCAGTTAGGGGTTGGGGGACTTTCAAGAGAATCACTAGGAGAGGTTAGGGTACCTGCAAGAAGGAGAGATGAGCATCTTGTTCTTAAGCTGATTGCTGGCTGAGCTGAAGACTTCACAGTTCCCCGCTCCCTTCCAGGCTGGCACTGCAGCAGAATGGAGCATGTCAGGGGGTAGGGGGAACTTGGCATCCAGTCCCTGGAGTGGGGGCACACCCATGAGCATGAGACTGGTACCCAGTTTTGAGCCAGAGATTTGGGAGTGGCAGACCCACTGTGGGAGCCACATGCAAGCAGAGCCTCAGGGGAATGTTCCAGGAAAGAAGACTGGAATATTTCTGCTCCACTTCAGTTCCCTACAACCCCTGGACAGACAGAGAGGACTGCAGTAACTCACACAGTTCCTTTTGAAGGAGTGTTGAGGTCAGAGGGGCAGGAGCCCTTGGGCTGCCAGACAGCTGATGGGCCAAGCACCAGGACACTCACGAGAAGGAGGAGTTGAAGCCAGATGGGGCATGAACACCCAGCAATACCAAAGGGGGACATTATTGTTCGCTGCATAGGCTGCTCACAAACCAGGCTGAGGTAAAGCCAAACACAGCTCCAAGAGAGTTACACATCACCTGAGAAGACACCCTAGCATCAGAACAAACCACACAAAAGCAGCAGACTACGAGAGGCACTTTCTCACCACCAACTCCACTTGGTGAGTTAAATACTTACTAGTCCCTTGCTCCCCATTTCCATCCTCTCCTCTCCACCCCAGCATCCCGGAGGAGCTAGAGCTCAGAAGAGAGAGTAGGAGAGGCACACAGGTTGAACTGGATATGAGATTAGGAGATTTAGAAAGATGAAGCAATGATAGAATATGCCCAATCCAGCATTCAGAGACTGGAAGAGGGGATTTAACAGGGCACAGTTGTAAGCAGTGGCTAGAGAAAGTTAAACCCACTTCATGTTGTTAGCCCCACTGAATTGGGTGAGACTTCTTAAGAAACCAGTGATGCTGACGTAGGGCTAAACAAACATCAATTACAAACTCTCCCTAGATAAACTGGGTGCAGTTGAAAACCGGTCCCAACAGAATTGTAATCTGACTGGAGGCAGGCAGAGGTCAGCTCTGGGTCCCTCATGGCCACTCTCCATGGAGAGGACTCAGACTACTTCCATTGCCCTCGAAGCGTACGTGGCAGCAGCCTGGACTCAATGGCTCTACACTTAAACCTTACCCCTTGATATGGATTGGCTGTGTCCCCACCCAAATCTCATCTTGAATAGTCGCTTCCACAATTCCCACATGTCATGGGAGGGACCCAGTGGAAGGTAATTGGATCATGGAGGCAGGTCTTTCTTGTGTTGTTCTCATGACAGTGAATAAGTCTCATGAGATCTGATGGATTTATAAAGAGGAGTTCCCCTGCACAAGTCCTCTCTTGTCCCCTGCCATGTAAAAAACACCTTTGCTCTTCCTTCATCTTCTGCCATGATTGTGAGGCCTCCCCAGCCATGTGGAACTGTGAGTCCATTAAACTTCTTTTGCTTTATAAATTACCCAGTCTCAGGCATATCTTTAATAGCATCATGAGAATGGGCAAATACACCCCTCCTCTACACTGAAATACAACATCTACTTTGTAGCAGGTAATATGCATTACTTTACCCAACAGCTCTGCCAAGTAGTGGTGGTACCGCATATTACAGAGGTTACTTAATCTGGGTGCTGCCCCAAGGGTCCAGATTGTGAGACCAGGATTCCAACAAAGTCTGACTCTAAACAAAATACACTCTGGTTCTAGCCCATCACACAGACCTGCATGTTGACAGAAGATCAAAGAGGGGTAAAATGAGCCCAGAAAAGAGCTGCAAACACCCATAGTGATTTTAGAATTGGCAGCTGCTCACAAGTAGTCTAAAAATGCAAACAAGTTTATTTACATTTTTAAATTCCACCCTCATCCCTAGTAACTCAGGAACAATACCAATACTCGACAACTACAGTCTGACCTTTAGCAGAAAGACAAAAGCACTATTGAAAAAAAAAAAAAAAAAACTAGTTGTGAACAGAATGCACCAGAACTCAAACTTGCCAAGCTGTCTGCACTTTGGAATTTTGCAGTGTTTAATGTCAAGAGTCCAAAGTTGGCCTTGTGGGTCCCTCTGAAATAATACCTTAATATCACTATTACTACCCAGCTCTATAGGTGGCATTTGAGATAATCAAAAGTGGCTGGAAGCCACTGCACATTATACTATTCCGGACAGGCCTTTATTCACTTTTTAAAAGCATAAACCAGGAGACTTATCTTAACCAAAATTATCTCAGAGTCAACTTCCATTGGCTGAATCACTATGCAAATATCAGGGCTCTGAGTCATTGAAAATTGCTGAAAGGGATTTGTTTTAGTAAGCATAAGATCTTTTTCCTAGAAACGTAAGCTGTGTTTTAAAAGGTGTTCACAAACTTTGCCCTCAAGATAGCTCTGGTACAGAACTTGCCAAGTAAACTTATTACAAATGAAAATGACAGCAACCAATTTCAGAATATCCCAAACTACCAAATTCCCACAGCCACTATTCTTCCCTCAGTGATACTAGAAGGGAAAATTCTATATATTTGTTTTCAATTTTCAGAGTTAAGGAACTTCACAGTTTATACCTCTTACACAAAGCTCTGCCCGTTTTCTGAATCATTTTCTACAGGTAAAAAATAAGTGGAGAAGGAGCTAACACTGAAAATTGAGATAAAAAGCCATGCCTTACCAATTTTTTTTTTTTTTTTTTTTTTTTTTTTTTTTTTTTTTTTTTTTGAGACAGAGTTTCACTCTTGCTGTCCAAGCTAGAGGGCAATGGCATGATCTTGGCTCACTACAACCTCCACCTCCTGGGTTCAGGTGATTCTCCTGCCTCAGCCTCCTGAGTAGTGGGGATTACAGGCGTGCACCACCACAACCGGCTAATTTTGTATTTTTAGTAGAGACAGAGTTTCACCATGTTGGTCAGGTTGGTCTCGAACTCCTGACCTCAGGTGATCTACCCACGTTGGCCTCCCAAAGTACTGGGATTACCAGCGTGAACCACCGTGCCCGGCCATATTACCAATTCTTTAAAAAAAATAAAAAAATAAAAAATAAAGCAGCACTCAATTTAACAGGAAGTCTTTTGCCCAAATCATTGTCCCTCCAAACTGTTTAAAAATATGTTCCTGGAAGCCAGGCGCGGTAGCTCACGCCTGTAATCCCTGCACTTTGGGAGGCCGAGGTGGGTAGATCACCTGAGGTCTGTAGTTTGAGACCAGCCTGGCCAACACGATGAAACCCTGTCTCTACTAAAAATACAAAAAAATTAGCCAGACGTGGTGGCTGGCACCTGTAATCCCAGCTGCTTGGGAGGCTGAGGCAGGAGAATCGCTTGAACCCCGGAGGTGGAGGTTGCAGTGAGCCGAGATCGTGCCACTTCACTCCATACTCCAGTCTGGGTGACAAGAACAAAACTCCGCTGTCTCAAAAAAAAAAAGAATATGCTCCTGGAAAGCTAGCTAAATGGGTATGTGCTAGTAAGAAATAAATCGTTCTAAGGAATAAATTTAATGTTAATGTTATTTCCTTCTCCTAGTTTATGTTTTCATTAACCAGAGCCAATAAGAACAAAAAACAATTCTCTTAATTCCCATCACCATCCCTATTCACCTCCTCTAGTCATAAATACTTGTTGCCAGTTTTGTTTCCAACATTCTCTGTAATTTACATTGTGTTAGGGTTAAAAAAGCCTTTGAGTTAAAGAACAGGTTACTCTGGGCACACTGCCTATAGGGTAGCCCTGCTCTGCAAGGAGCAGTCTAAACAAACAAACAAACAAACAAAATAACAGTAGTAGCTACACAAGCTTAGTTTATCTTTACCCCTCTGCCTAGACCACAGGAGTCATCATCAGCCTTTTTATGGAACAGGCAAGGAGAAGATTCTCAGGGACTGACTCAAGCCATTTTATCACACCCAGGCGTACTGCACAGCAATCACACAGGGTCCCATGTTCGTTGAATGCTCTGCTGTTGACATCTTGAAATTCTTATTTTTTGCACAAGGAGTCCCACAGTTTCATTTGGCAGTGAGGTCCCTGCAAGTTAGGTAGCTGGTCCTGCACAGACCTGATTTTTTAAAAATATTTTTTTGTGACATGGGTGGTTTTGAAAATGTTTTATTTTATACCATACCTTACAGGGCTTTTACTCTAAACAACAGATGTTCATATTTTTTTATACTTTCAAATCCAATAAAGGCAAAGTATCCCTCCTGTATCACTGCAACAGGTTTCTAGATTATTTTTTTCTGGATTCACTCTGGCTTACTGTCAATCTATCTTTACACAGCCAAAGTTCTCATCTAGTACAAGCCTGATCTTGTCACCCTGCTTAAAATCCTCCCATAGCATCTACTGCCCTCAGCATCATGCCCAGTGCCTTCGCCTGGACCTAGGCCCTGAGGTCCAGCCCTGACCTGGGGCTTGGCCTCACTCTACTCCCTACCTGCTGTGTCCCTACCTCACCAACCTTCTTTCTGCTTCTAGAACATGCCAGGCTCCGACTTCATAGCCTTGGCACCTGCCCACGGGACAAATACTTTAATGTATGTCCAAGGATTTTGATAAAAACAACCAAATTCAACTGATAGTCATTACTGGTTTTAATTTATTAAAAGAAACACAAGAGGGTTTAAAAGACTCACACTTCTTAGTAAATATGTTTTTCACTCACACTATGATTTGGGCCACTTCCCCAATAGAAAGGATAATAAGCCTTGATCTGATTGTGAAATGTAGGACAATAATGGGGAGATGTAGAGAAGGTCACTTTTAAAGTTTTTCAGATCAGGTTAATCAGGCCTTAAAAGCATCTTCATGACCTTCACTGACCCCTGAAACACAACATTCCCAAACAAGTTGGAAGGGTTCGGGAAAACGAAGTATTAATGAGGATAAATACATTATATGCTTACTTTAAAAGAATATCTCATGTTCTTCGAAGAGACTTAACTATTAAAGCTGATAAAAGATTCATACAGAACATAATTATATAGAAAATTTTCTTGCTCAGAAAAATGAGTAAGTTGCCTGCAACTGTTTTCTCATCCAGATAACCACAGATTAGAGTTCTGCCTGTATGTAAATGTTCTGATAGTAAAACTGGTTAAAGGATGTTGGGTGTCCACTCCTACAAGGAGCTTTCTCAGAAGGGTATGTACCTTCTAGACTAAGAAGTCATCTAACCTTGATCAGTAGGATATTTAGCAATAATCTGTCCTTCTCCCCACTCTAGCCCCTTTAGCCCTTTGACTACCCTTATTCCAGTGGCCACAAATCATGCTGCTGGCTTTCCACAAACAGTGTTGAGATAACTAGCTCTCCATGTAGGAAAAAATTAAGTTAGAGTTCTACTATTCATGAAAATATCCCTGATGGATTAACCCTCAAAACACTGTAAAATGTCAACTATTACAGCATGAGAAGAATATATAGGAGAAGGTGTTTATAACGCTGGAGAAGGATGGCCTTTTTAAACCAGACACAACACAAAGTCATTATTCATGATGCCTTTGATGTAGTCCAATTTCCCAAAGTTAAAAGACAAGGCCAAGCTGGGAGAAAATATTTGCTATGTAACAAAGCATTCATATTAAGAATATATAAAGAACTACAAATCAATAAAGAGAAGACAATGTTTAAAGTAATAGGGCAAAGGACTTAAATGGGTAATTCATGAAAAGAAAAAATAAAATGCTCAATAAATACATAAAGAACTTCCTGGTAAAGAAAAATAAAATGGTGAGATACATGTGTCTTTTTCCTTCAAAAGCCTGGTAAAAGCATTTAAAGATCAATTTTATAAAGTGTTGGCAAGTGTGTGGCATGCACCTGAGACCCTGTCGGTGAGTAATTTAACATTCTAATATACTATCCCTCTATCATCCAACAATTCCACAAGTAAGTTTCTAGTGCAGAGAAAAACTTGCACTTATACATGTAATGAGGATGCCACACTGCAAGTTTTGGCTCTAACACAAGATGCTAGCAATATCAGATACCAAAGTGAGTTCAAAAAAAAAAAAAAATCTGCCCTTCAAAAAGGAGATAACTAAGAACTAGGCTTGAGCCCCTCTCCCACAGGGAGGCTCAAGAGCAAGATGTGAGGGAGGATTTCTTTGGAAAGTGCTGCACTGAGATCCCCATTCAGCATCCTCTTCCCATTGGGGAAGAGTAGGAATGTCAGCTTCTTACTTCACAAGCAGGATTTCAGTGAGGCCAGTTGGGGGATTGATTTGTTAAAGAGACACAGAGAGGTGCTGGGACCCCTTCTCTGGGGACCTGGAACATGAGAGGCCATGTGGCTAGCTGCTCTGGTGGCATGGGAGTGAAGGGAAATTGCTGCTGCAGTGGGTCTGAGCCATCCTCTCAGGGGCTGTGGGTGTGGGGGCACAGAGTGCCTGATGTTTCCAAGGGCATGAGGTAGTCCTCCGACAAGAATGAGCCAGTCCAGAGCTTGTTTCAGGTCCATTCCTCTAGGGCTGTCTGAAAGGGCAACATGACCACAGTGGCAGGACTGGTGTAGACCCCTGGACTCCCAGAAACTGACGCAGGTGACAGAGTCTTTGAAGAACCCTCATGAGCACCCCATGGGAGAGTCAGCTTTAAACCTTGACCAGGCCTAGAGAATAGGATTGTCTTACCACAATATCATATGCAAAAGGGTTTTCTATCACCTTTTACCCCCTGCCACCCCATCCTCAGGAAAGTATGGCAAAAGAAAAATGCTGACCTGTGTTCTCCAACATGGATCAAGCAGAAAAAAAAGCAATTTTCATTATAAACTGTATGACATAAAATCCATATGGGTTTTTTTTAATTTTTATTTTTATAGTGATAAGGTCTTGCTATGTTACCCAGACTGGACTCCTAGCCTCAAGCAATCCTCGCAATTCAGCCTCTTGAGTATCTGGGACTATAGACATGGGCCACCATGCCTGGCCTCATATGGTTTGTATTAGGAAACATACTTTACGAACATTTATGTACATAAACACACAGAAAATGATTTTGAAAGACAAAACATTGATAACAATGGTTGCCCACAATGAACTGAATGCTTATGTCCCTCTCAAATTCCTATGTTGAAATCTTAACCCAGAATATAACAGTATTGGGAGATATGGCCTGTGGGAGGCCATCAGGCCCTCATGAATGGCACTAGAGAGATCCCTGGCTCTGTCCACCAGGTGAGATTACGTGAGCAGACCCTCACCAGATACCAAATCTACCAATATCTTCATCTTGGACTTCCCAGCCTTCTGAATGGGGAGAAATAAATTTCTGTTGTTCCTAAGCCACCCAGTTTATGACATTTGTTATAGCAGCCTGGACAGACTAAGACATTATCTCCGGGAAGGGAAGAAGTATTGAGTGGAGGAGACAGGGTCAAATGAGGAATTCAATTTATCCACATTATTTTAAAAGACAAAAACATAGTCATGTATTCTTTGAATAATTAAATGTACTTCTTTTTAAAAAGACAGTGTTCCGAGGAACAGACCCTTCTATAGTCTGAACATGTCCTCCAAATTTGCATGTTGGAAACTTAATACCCAATGCAGCAGTGTTGGGAGGTGCAGCCTAATGAGAGGTGTTGAGGTCATAAGGGTACAACCCTCATGAGTAGATTAATGCTGCTATCAAAAGAGCTTGAGCTAGGCTGGCCAACATAGCAAGACCCTGTCCTTCCAAAAAAAAAAAGAAAGAAAGAAAAATTATCTGGGCATGGTGGCACACACTTGTAGTCCTAGCTACTCACATGGATCACTTGAGCCTAGGGGTTTGAGGTTACAGTGAGCTATGATTATGTCATTGCACTCCATCATGGGCAATGGAGCAGAGATTCTGTCTCTAAAAATATTAAAATTAAAAAATTAAAAAGGGAAGTTTGCAGGAGTAGGGTCTCTTTTTTCTGCCCCTCTGCCACCCAAGGACATGGTGTTCTCCTCCAGAGGATGCAGCATTTAAGGCACCATCTTGGAAGCAGAGACACTGGGCCCTAACCTCCTAGTACTTTGATCTTGAACCCCCCCAGCCTCCAGAACTGTGAGAAATAAATTTCTGTTCCTTACAAATTACCCTGTCTTGGGTATTTTGTTATAGCAGCGCAAAATGGACTAACTAATACAGAGCCCATCTTTCAGTCCTAATTACTAAGCATGAATCAGCAAAAGTTCTAATCATCAGCATACACAACACTCTTTTGGGCTGTTCTGTAAAAATCTGACTGCCATTTTTCAGCTTTCTCTACAAAATGTTCCCATTCAAGTGAATTATGCATCTGGGGCTTGGATGTCAACTATACACCTCAAACTGATTCTTAAAGTATACAGGATTCACAGCTGAAGTGACATTGTTTTCTTAATTTTAAGAAATCCTTTATGTGGTTTCCTCTATCAGCAAGGATAGGAAGAAACAGGACTTTACCAGAAGAAAACTAAGATGTACATCTGGAAATAAACTGACACATGGAGAATAAAGAATCACTTAGTAGTGAACAAAAGGAGATTAGAACAACTTGAAATTGTTAAGGTAAAGAGCCCTCCTGTGTGTGCATGTGCACATACATATTTGTGTACATAACACAATTTGTTCTGAAACAGGAGAAACCTAGTACTAAACTGCAGCCTTTGAAATCCAGCAACAAAACTGTACTTTGATTATACACCAAATATTTCAGAAAGCTGATATAATCAGTTTGAAGAAATTAGTGAAAAAATTCATGGTTTTGCAATGACTTTTGAAAATGAATGGTATAAGAAGTCTCAGTTGCCAAGAAGAGACTCGGTAAACTTTCTTTGCACACTATTGCAAACATATAGCAGCCTGTATTTTGTACTATTTCTTCCTGAAACTCATCCTATTCTATGTTATGTACCAGGGATTGGCACATACAGTCTGTGGGTCAACGATATTTTTTAGATTTTTTAATGGCTGAAAAGTTTTTAAAAAAGAATAGCATAACACATTAGTTTCTATGAAAATCAAACTTCATTTTCTATAAAGTTTTATTCAAATTCTGCTGTACACATTTGTTTATGGTCTATGGCTGCTTTCAAGCTATAAGGACAGAGTCCACACAGCCCACACAACCATCCGGTCCCTTGCAGAAAAAGTGTTCCAGCTACTGTTACAGACTAATCAAACCTTCTTTACTCCTATTTGCATTACACAACCATCATGACTGATAGCTGCGAAAAGCAACCACTGAGCTTCTCACATGCGTTTGAGTGATTACCAGTTGCTCAGAGATGATAAACTGTTCTACATCAGTCCATCAATTAGTATTTATCCAAACAGACTTCCCCGGCTCAAGTCACTTCAAAACACCCCGTGACGCTGTCCACAGGAAAAAGAAGCCCCTGATAAATACATAATTCTAAGACTGCAAAAATACTAATCTGTGTTAAAGGACAATGAGCAATATCCCAGGAATTAATCCCTTCCAATTTCCCCCAATTTCAAGTCTTATGAATTTCACATTAAATATTACTTTAAAAATAACTATTATTATTATTATTTTCCGAGAGGCAGTCTTGCTCTGTCACCAAGGCTGGAGTGCAGTGGCACGATCTTGGCTCACTGCAGCCTTCACCTCCTGGGTTCAAGCAATTCTCCTGCCTCAGCCTCTCGAGTAGCTGGGATTACAAGCGTGTACCACTACACCTGGCTAATTTTTTGTATTTTTAGTAGAGACGGGGTTTCACCATGTTGGCCAGGATGATCTCAAACTCCTGACCTCATGATCTGCCCATATCGGCCTCCCAAAGTGCTGGGATTACAGGCCTGAGCCACTGCTCCCGGCCCTTAAAAATAACCGTTTCTATGCCTAGACATATGCTTCTGGATATCCTGAAGTTCCATGTAAAAACCACTCAGTTAATTTAGTTCGAAGGTAACTTATTCATAACATCCCTTTTTCATATGTACATCATTGGTGAAAGCAGCTTCAAGAAAGACAAAACAAAGAAACTAACCAGGTATCAGTCATACTTCTTTTTTGACATTCTGATCTCCCCTCAGCATCACTCAACACTGCCATCTGCCCCCTCAAAACTAATCTCCCTTGCACTGTGCATTTCCCATTCTCTCCAGCTCATGAATGTTATCCACGTAATGCACAAACCTCATGACGTCTCCGTCTCCAGTTACAACTTGGGCAAAACTGTTCCAAAGTCTTCTCACAGTACTTTTGCCCTTGTCTAAATTATCTTCTCTTTGCTTCTCAAGCAAATGAAATCTGGCATTTAGAACATCTCTGAACAGGTTTTACTCCTGTCTATAGAATAGCCCTTCGATTCCTTTAAAAAGCAAAGAGTCATCTATGAGGAAGGGGTGAAACTAAAAAGCAAGAACTTTGCAAGATGTCCCTAGAGTCTACATGGCATGCACTAGGCTTCAGAGCTGGTGCAAATGAATCCTATTGGCCATGAGTGACCCTAGAGTAGCCTGCTGGAGGCCTTGCTACAAGAAAAAGGATGCAATGAATGGCTGACACAGATATTCCAGTTACCTAGAGGTTAGACTTTTCATTGTTACTGAATTGGCATTCACTCCCTTGAGCTTGGTTTTTACGAACTGAATTCCCTAAGCCTGGATCAACTTTGAAAAAAAGGAGAAAATTGGGTTCCTGGTTTTGTAAACGAGGCACACTTGATGCGGGTTGACCCCATCAAGGGTTCATCTCCTCATATTTGAAATATCTAACTCATGACATCTTTTACCTGTTTCCTCTAAATATTTATTGAACACTCACTGTGTGCTGGTGCTTTGCTAAGAATTATAATATACAAAATAAATAGAGCAGAATACTTTCTATTAAGGAACTCTGACTTGCTGGAAAAACAAGTAATATGTGAAATAATAGAAGACCAACAGTAAACCAAATATACCAAATTGTACAGGCGAGACAGTGAGAGAGAGATACAAGAATGCTAGGAAGGCAGTGTGGGCCAAGAATGGATAGAATTTGGCCAAGAGAAAAATTCCACAGTGAAAGGACAGAAAAGAACAAAGGGTATCTGACAATAAGTAAACCACCTTAATGGCATCCAAGATCCATGTCAGTGAATCAAAGAACAAGGTCACTAAGATAAAAGGACCTCACCTGAAGTCTAGATGGCCAGAGAAGTTGAGACTTGATAGGGAAGCAAAGGGAAGATCCTTAAATAAGAGGATGATGTCATGACATCAGCATGTGCATCTGTAAGTGTAATCTTCCTTCTGATTGGACTGATTAGATCAGAGAAAGAAAACCACAAAACCAGGAGGTTAGTTAGCAAGTTAATACATGATACAATGTGAGCTTAGGGTCTTGGAAGTTTAGATTAATGGAAGAAAGGGGTAAATAACTGCAAACAGCCAAGACATGAAATATGGTGAATGCAGATAAGACATTTCTTCCCTTTGCTTGCCAAGAATGCTTACCATTAATATGCCACTTAGTCATCAAATTGATTAGTCACCATAAATGATCACAATGATGGCCAAGGCACAGGAACCTCATAAAGTCCTGATACTTTCAGAGATTAATATGACAATTATAGACGTCATCCTTAGTGTTTAAATAAATTATCATATGTTGAAAATTAGTGATCCATCATAGTATATTTGGTAATTCTCTATAAATTGCAACTTCTTTTTGAAGCCACACTAGATTAGAATTTACTATATTTTTGCTTTATATCCCACTCCTGCTTCTGCATTCAGAAGAGCAGGAGAGGTCTACGGGGGGCATTGAGCGATCTCAGAAGTGCTGGGCTAATGAAGGATCCCTGGCAGAGTTGGAGAAGTCATTCAGGTCCTCAAGCAGTTCCTGATTCAAACAGCTCTTGGGGCACAGGAAGCACCTCTGAGACTAGCAAGCGCACACTTTCTTGAAGCTGTTTAGACCCTGTCTCCATCTGTTCCCCTTAACAGCTTCCTTCTGCAGAGGCGAAGCTCTCGCATCTTTCCTGGCTTGCATTACTTCCAGTTTGTTTTCATGAAGATCACTATCTTGGCCAGACACTGGGAAATAAGTGAGACAACAAATCTGGTTTTGATGAAAAGGAGACATTAAATGGGGTGTTAGCCATGACCCAAGGGACAAGGAAACCCCGAAGCTCCATTGCCTCACTGATTTCACACCCCCACTGAGATGATGGATCAAACACTTAGTACCTTTAAAAGCTGTCAGGGAGAAAGGAAGAACTGCCCAGCATCATGCACAGACCTACTCAGTGGCCAGCCAGAAAAAGAACAAACACATCCTTATGGCCTACAGGTACATGTGCTTAATAAAATATCCAGACAAAACCTCACACTTTTGAGTTTCCCTTTAAGTAATGAAACTAGACTATTATCATAGGTTAAACCTTAATCTAATAGAGTAACCAGACTTTCTGGGGCTCTGCAGGTGTAGTAGTTACGATCCAAGACGGCAGTGGTCTTGCTCCTTCTAGAAACAATCAAGACATGTCCATACTTTGCAGCCAATCAATCATCTAGGGACCTACGTCTCCAGTGGAAGAAAAAAGCTCATGCCCAAATGGGGTGGATGGCAACACCAGTTCTAATTATGTTAAAACATTTATAATGAACAAAAAGCTGTTTTTTTGCAACTAAAGGCTTCAGATCAACAAAGCCAGGAGCAGATTTCCTAACAGACTCCTTTCCACATATTTTATAATGCTTTCTCTTTTCTCCATATTATACCCCACTTCTGACACTCCTTAAGGGTCAACAACTCTTAAGAAAATCTAAAGGTAAAGGAGTTTTCTGCTTTCAGTGTAATCTTTAAGCTCCCTGCCTAGCATAAAGTCTGCCCCTGCCTCTCAGCAAGTGTAGCAAGTGTCATTTTATACTATCACTGCCAAAAGAAATCTAGTCAGAAGACCTAATGTGCTACAAGTCATCATTTGTACACAAGGAGTTAGGCTAGGCATGATCTTCCTATGCCTTTCAACAACTGTACAAAGTGGGTCTCATCAACGCTTTTATAAATGAGGAAATAGACTTTTTGAGGTTAACTTGCCTAAGGTGGTACAGCCAGTAAAAGGCCATGTTAATATTCCAGCCAGGTTCTTCTAACCCAGGGGATCTTAATCTGAGATCCACAAGGTCTTGTTTTGGGGACTGGGACAGGAAAATGATTGCATTTTACTTTGCATTAACCTCCACAATTTAGCATTTTCCTTCAATTATGAATGTATGGACCACTCACCAGATATTGGCAGTATCTATGACCTTGTCTCCAACAGAAATACACATATTTTCATATCACTTCACTGTTGTTGCCAATTGTGAAATACCATTGATGCCCATCACCATTTAAAAATTATAGAAGTCATTAGGTCCCACAACTAGACCTTGTTATTTTGTGCATTAGTAAAAAAGCACCTACTACTATGCCACAAGTGTTTTCTTAAATATTTTGGTAACTTTTCAATATAATTGGCTTTCTTTGTAGTCCAGCTTATTTTACACATTTAAAAACAACCTGAGAGGGGTTCCACAGAACTCTCATCTTGCTAAAGGGGCTCTTGCTACACAGAAAATATAAGAACTACTGGCTTTATCTAATTCCAAAGCCTACCTCTCTTTCCATTTTCCCACCCAGCCTCCCTCACACTGTATTTTCCTCCCTGGTTCTCTTCTTTCCCAGATTATCTTAAAATGGGTCCCTACACAGAATTAAAAAAAAAAAAAATACACTGGAAATTCAACCACTAAATCAACTAATGCACTGTCTCCTATTAAGTAGCATTTATAAATTTGCATGGCTCCAGATTTTAAGTCCTAAATTAGCTTTAAGTATGATGGGCAAAACCCCAACTTATCATTTTGCTGATATGAAAAATGATGCCTATATTCTATTTATCAGAAACCCTAGCATTGCCTAATGATTGCCAGCCAGCATGTAGCAATTTCCATCAGCAAACAATAGCGCAACTGGTTAAAACAAAAAAATAGTATCATAAAACAACACTAAGCTAATCCAGAGAGGGATGCTAAGCTTCAGCCAAGATTCTCTGAGTATCAGGTAACATCCTTCTCTTATATTTGAAAATGCCAAGACATAGCTCTCCCCCAAATCCAGACTCACAGCAGTCTCACGGCAGTCCCATGGGAGCATACTTAAACACCACACCAGACTCGCATGCATAATGCATAGGCATGGGTTTCCTCAATGAAAATAAGACAGAGGAAAAGATAGCTTCCTTGTTGAATACATTGGCACAAGGCATGCATTTCTAATACATTCTAGCGCAATTGCAGGATGTCATTGTCTTGATGTTACTATAAACACACAGAAGATTCGTAGGAAGGAAAAATATATTTCAGATTTTAAATAACGAGTCTTACACTGCAAAATATTCCCTAAATCTTTCAAAGGCTATTGATGTGAACTTTCTTTTCAGATGAATCTGCCACTCAATATACACAAGAATGTGAATGCCCTAGTTATAAGGTTAAAGAATTTCTTTAACATAAAAATATTCCTTAGTTGATTCAACTGGGCCATGATATCATTTCTTCCTTTGGCTTGTTCAACTCTTATGTTTTTTGATTCTTAACAAAGACATTCTTTGTGGTTTTATGTCAAAAGCAGTGGGAAATCATGGCCTCCCCATTTATGCTCAGACATGTGGCTTGAACAGCCAATACTGCCTTCTTTTCTGTTTTCCCATAATCAGAATTTTCACTTGTATATTACTGGATCGGTATTAACTGATTCTCAAATGCAGGGTGCCTTTGGAGAACAGTGGCAACAGGAACCCTACTACAGTCCCTAGGATGTTATTTTAAAAACTCTCAAATGGCTTTACCAGGCTATTCTAATTAGCCCAGCCTCAGGGAGTCTTGAAAAGTCAAATGTATGGATAATCAAGTCACAATACACAGGAAATCAGGCACAGGTCAGCAATGAGGCTTTTGGCTAAGGTATAGCACACTTCATTCAACACCAAAGGCTGTTTGATTCCTTGTATTATTAAGATCAAAGCTGATTCTGCTACACAGGTGAATTTGGGAATAGTTTGGGTTGTCCTTTGCCTTAACTGGGGGCCTTCTCCTAACAGAGAGTGACCCAACAAGGCTCACAAATGTCTCAGAGCACATGCCCCAGATTTAAAGACTCCTAAAGAGATCAGCCGTGTACAGGTTTCTGCTTGAGTTTAAGATTTCTTACCTGTATTGGTAAAAGGTCACAGGGTAACGGATAGGGATTTATCTAATCTTGTCTGCCTTAAAATGTACTTAAATAAAGCTCACAGTGTGTCTGAGGGGGCAGTACAGATAATCACCCGAATCGGGGTGTAATAACTCTCTAAAATCCCGAATCTTTCCCCCATCTTTGTTTTCTCCGAATCATCTCAATTTAAACAAATTAAAATAAATGCGATTATTAATCAGGAGCTCTTCACTACTTACTGGATGAAAAATTTTCTCTTCAAAGCATTTTAAAAATGTATGCTCCAGAACAGATTGCTGATGATTTCCCCATTCTATTCAGGGCTAGAGGATGAAAACTGAGCTCTTACTGCATAGCTGATTGGACAGAAAGAGATTAGAAACTCCTCCACACACTATACTTGTAAGAAGCTACATTTCCACGTCTTATTAAGCTGTGCCTTGCCTATTTGGCAGCTGCAGACAAAAATGCATGCATTTTAGAAAGACATGCAAATTCCCCGTTTCAACCCAGGTAGCAAAAATTTGATATAGCAAGATTGCTAATGAACACAGCATACAGCATGGTTCAATAATCTTTCCCATTGAAAATTAAGGCTGGGCATGGTGGTCCAATGGCTGTAATCCCAGCAATTTGGGAAGCCAAAGAGGGAGGATAGCTTGAGCCTAGGAGTTCAAGAACAGCCCTGGCAAAATAGAGAGACTCTTCCCCTTACAAAATTTTTTTAAAAAAATTAGCAGGGTGTGGTGGTACATGCCTTTGGCCCCAGCTACTTGGGAGGCTGAACTGGGAGGATAGCTTGAGCCTGGGAGGTTGAGGCTGCAGTGAGCCATGATCACACCACTGCATTCCAGCCTGGGCAACAGAGTGAGATCTTGTCTCAAAAAAAAAAAAAAAAAAAAAAAAAAAAAAAGGCGAAAGAAAATTAAGACTGAAAGGAAATTTGTGAGTTTGCTAATTGCATTTCCTCTCCTTTTGAGGTTAAGATCTTTTACAAAAAGATATTTAATTTGTAATAGGGATGGATGGTGGTAAGAAAGAAAAAAGGATCATTTACTTAGGCAGAAATAAATAGAAACATAAAAACATAAAATCACAAGGCCAAAAGGAAACTTTAAAGGATCTATTCCAAAAACTCCTCAATTTCCTGACTAAAGCAGTACCCAAAGTAAGTAACTTCCAAGGCCCTTGTATTGAGTGTCCAAGGCACACAGAACAGATTTCCTTGGTTAATGATTGATCTTTCTACTCTACCATACTATTTCTGCTCTATCGAGGTACATAAGAGTAAAGCTTTTAGTCAATGGTAAGCATTTTATAGTGAATCGTACGTTGTAAATTCATTTTGAGTGCTGCTGAATTCTCCTCTCTGCATTCAAGTTAAGTCTGCTCTCAACATACAAAATTTAGCATGTCTAAATGAAAGAAATAAATATAAACATCTTACATCTCCTTGAGGTAAGAAATAGGACTTGAGACCCAACCTTAAGAGAATATAAGCTGTTAAATGGCCAGGCGCAGTGGCTCATGCCCGTAATCCCAGCACCTTGGGAGGCTGAGGTGGGTGGATCACTTGAGGTCTGGAGTTCAAGACCAGCCTGGTCAACATGGTCTCTACTAAAAATACAAAATTTAGCAGGGCATGATGGCAGGCGCTTGTAATCCCAGCTACTCAGAAGGCTGAGGTAGGAGAATTGCTTGAACTTGGGAGGCGGAGGTTGCAGTGAGCCGAGATTGTGCCACTATACTCCAGACTGGGCAACAGAGCAACACTCTGTCTTTACATAAAAAAAAATAAATTCTAAGGTCATGCTCCTTCCTGGTTACATAAAAGAAGAAGGCGGAAAGCAATGTGGCCCAGCTTTGTTTTCTCTCTCATATCAGCTATGGACAGGGCTCCTTAGTGGAGAAGTTTCTGTTTCCATCCAGTAACTTGAGAACAAATCCATACCATCTCATTACTTGTAAGAATGATTTAATTGTAAACATGTAAGATTTTATAGAGATTCTGTTGGTTGCATTTTTTTTTTAATTATCAATTCTTTTTAATGACACAAACACAGAAATTAGAGGAATTGATCTCCAAGAAGGCCCCAAACCAGCAGCCTCAGTAATGCCTGGAACCTATTCAAAATGTAAATTCTCAGACCCATCCCAGAACTATAGAAGCAGAAATTCTGGGAGTCGTACACAATCATCTGTGTTCTAACAAGCCCTCCAGGTGGTTCTGAAGTAGCTAACATCTGAGAGGAACTGAACCAGAACATTCCAAAATGCTACAGTGACGTGTGTTGATGGACTGAAAGTCCTGGGACACAGGCACACGATGGTCTCTGGTTCCTAAGAGCTTTCTCTATGGGGGCTCTGAAACTTGTACAAAGCATCAAGCTTATCCAAGTTAGATCACTTTCTGGCAAATATCTATGGCAGACGCTGCCTAAAAGTGAGTCATTTTCCAAAAGTATGGAGGAGTTTTATAAAGACAGAATTTATGACTCAGTTTTCTATTGTTTAAGTGGACAGCTAGTTCTATCCATTACAAATTAGATTTTGCCTGCTTTTCCCCAAAGACAGAAACTGTAACTGAAAATAAAGACGAGAGAAATAGGAAATAGTGACGTGAGTATGCTCTCTGGTCCGTTGTCACTTATGAGAAGCTGGCTAGACCCATGGAATTGGTACACATAGTCACTGCCCTATTAAAGGGGATCTTCTGTCATTGAGGGCTTGGGTCCAACATTAAATAAGATGGAGATCTGGACAAATAATTATGTTTTCTAGTGTACCTACTACAGTAAAAGAAACTTAAATCAGATTCTGAAAACATTTCTGTTAGGAAGAAAGGTAAAACAAACAAACAAACAAAAAACTTAAAAAAAACCCCAAACATCAGGATCAATGGATGCTTCAACTTTAAAGAGAGATAAAAACTACAAAACACTGACGAAAGAAGTCAGAGACAACCTAGATAAAAGGAGAGACCTAGGCCAGGCGTGGTGGCTCACACCTGTAATCCCAGCACTTTGGGAGGCTGAGGCAGGTGGAACATGAGGTCAGGAGTTTGAGAACAGCCTGGCCAGCATGGTGACACCTTGCCTCTACTAAAAATACAAAAAATTAGCCGGGCATGGTGGCATGAGCCTGTAATCCCATCCACTCAGGAGGCTGAGGAAGGAGAATCGCTTGAACCTGGGAGGCAGAGTCTGCAGTGAGCTGAGATCGCGTCACTGCACTCCAACCTGGGTGACAGAGTGAGACTCCATTTCAAAAAAAAAAAAAAAAAGGAGAGACCTGTCATGTTCATGGACTTGAAGATCTAACAGTTGTCACTTCTCCAAGTGATCTACAGGTTTAACACAATTCCAATCAAAATCCCAGCAAAATTTTTTCAAGGTATAGACAAACCAATAATAAACTTTATATATGAAAATGGCAAAGGAGTTTAAATAGCTAAAATGATTTTGAAAAAACAAAAGTTAGAGTACTCATCCTACCTAGTTTTAAGACTTACCATAGTGTTAGGATAAGGACGGACACATAGACCAGTGGAAAGGAGCTCAGAAAGAGAACCATGCATATATGGCCAACTGATTTTTGACAAAAGTATAAAGGCAATTCAATGGAGAAGGAGTAGTCTTTTCAACAAGTGGTGCTGAGATAATTAAAAATCCACAGGCAAAAAACAAAACCCCCCTTAACTTATACCTTACATCTTATATAAAAATTAACCCCAAATTTTCACAAACCTAAATATAAAACATAAAACTCTGAGGGAAAAAACACCCAGGGAATCTTTGTGACTTTGGATTAGGCAAAGAGTTTTTAGATATGACACCAAAAGCACAAACTATTAATGAAAAAAGATAAATTGGACTTTATCGAAATTAAAGGCTTTTGCTCTATGAAAGATTCTGATAAGAGTAAAAAGACAAGCTACACACTAAAAGAAAATACTTGCTTTTTCTATATCCAACAAAGAACTTGAATCCAAATATATGGAGAACTCACAGAACTCAACAATAAGAAAGCCGAATTTTAAAGAATGGGCAAAAGAGTTGAGCAGATAGTTTACCAAATGAGCAAATAAAACTTCTGTATGAAATGGCAAAGGGGTTTAAATAGCTAAAATAATCAGCCATTAGAATGCAAAACAATAAATCACACTGAGACACTACCACATACCTGTTAGAATGGTTAAAACAAAAAGCTTAATATCAAGTGTGAGGAAGACGCAGAAAAAATAGAACTCACATATATTGCTGGCAGGAATGCAAAATGGCACGGCCATCCTGGAAAATGGGTTGATCATTTATTATAAAGTTAACCATGCATATTCCATATGACCCAGTACTGCTAGATACTTATCTCACAGAAATAAAAAAACTATATTCACACAAAAGTCTGTATACAAATGTCTGTAACAGCTCTATTCATAATCACCAATAACTGAAAATATCCCACATGTCCTCCAAACAAACTGTGGTACCTCTCTCCAAGGCAATACTATCCAGCAATAAAAAGGAACATATCATTACACACAACATGGATAAATCTCAAATGCACTACATTGAATAAAGGCCGCCAGTCTTAAAAGATTACATGCTTTATGATTCCATTCATGCGATATTCAGGAAAAAGTAGAACTACAGATCAGTAGTTGCCAAGGTTTAGGGTAGGGGAGGGTTGTGTTTAACTACTGAGAAGTACCACAAGGGCTACTTTTAGGAATGATGTAGCAGTTTAGTATTCTTAATGTGGTGGTGGTGATGACAGGAATATACAAGTTAAAACTTGTGCAATTTTACACCAAAAAAGGAATTCATGTATGTAAACTTAAAAAAACAAATAAAAAGAGATGGAAAGAGATATGAAACATATCTGTGTTGCGTTTGTTAGAATGGCAGACTCATTGTCTCATCTTCTCTGGTATGGGAGCAGATCTTATTTTTAAGATAATAAATTTATAATAGGAATTTCTTGACTCACAAAGTTTTAAGCCTGCACAAGCCAAAACCTTGAAACTCAATCACATTAATTTACTAATGTTAACACTGGACCCAAATGCCATTTTTTATTAACTATATTCAAATGTAACATTTTAAAGTTCTCCCAAAGAACTTTAATTTTTCTCCTAAAAACTAGGAATCAGATGAAAATGTTGTGAGTCTTTTTGTGGTCCTGCCAATTCTGTCAGTAGTGTTTGGCAAATAGCTGATAAATTCAAAGAAACTTTGGGCAAATAACCTCTGTCCAATTACTGCCAAGCAGCACCCAGAAGAACCACCATTACTTACGTATATCAAAGTTGAAATCCCAAACTCTATTTATGTCCCTTCTTCCACTTATGTCCCTGATATGGAACTATAAGTCCAATTAAACATCTTTCTTGGGCCAGGCATGGCAGCTCACACCTGTAATTCCAGCGCTTTGGGGGGCCAAGTTGAGGGGATCACCTAAGGTCAGGAGTTTGAGGACAGCCTGGCCAACATGGTGAAACCTCGTCTCTACTAAAAAAGAATACAAAAAAATTACCCAGGCATGGTGGTGCGTGCCTGGTGGTCCCAGCTACTTGGAAGGCTGAGGCAGGAGAATCACTTGAACCCAGGAGGTGGAGGTTGCAGTGAGCTGAGATTATGCCACTGCACTCCAACCTGGGTGACAGAGTGAGACTCTTGTCTCAAAAAATAAATAAAACAAAATAAAATAAAATAAAATAAAATGTCTTTATTTTGTAAATTGCCCAGTCTCAGGTATGTCTTTATCAGCAGCAAGAAAACAGACTAATACAGTCCCCTTATAAGAGTAGCAGCCCTACCATCTTAGTGAGTTCCTACTCTAAAATAGGTGCTTTAAATAGGTTTTCATTTAACCCTTACAACAGCTCATTTTCCAGGTAAGGATGTAATTCAACAATCGCATACTTGTATGTGACGGATCGAACTTCTAGTTGTTGCTACCCAACTCTCTTCCCAATTCCAAACTCCTCTATTGAAGTAATAAGAAATGAAAAACTTCTGCTTTACAGTGTCTTTCTTATATACTTACCTTTTTTTTGAGACAGGGTTTCACTTTGTCACCCAGGCTAGTGTGCAGTGGCACATTCACAGCTCACTGCAGCCTCAACCTCAAGCAATCCTCCCAACTCAGACTCGTGAGTAACTGAGACTACAGGAATAAGTGCTACTTAACATTTTAAGGAGTTCTAGAAATAGAACGTTAGAATGTAAAACCAGGTAAACACGTTACTGTTATTTGCATGAATCTATATGATTATGAATTGAAGAGTTGAACGCAGTTAGAAGGAACAAAAATCGGGGCAATAGTGAGTGGGTTTAAAAGGAATATATGAATTGGTACTTATCTCCCTGAGATCACATCCCATGGATAATGCATATTTACATGTATGTATCTGATGATATATAAAGTAAAAAAATATTTTGAACTATGGCATATGAGATCCTGAATGTACTTCCTTTTATACTTGTGTTAACCTGACTCGGGGGAAAAAAATGTATGTTGTTTTCCTTGGCAGATTGAGTAGACCATCAGAATTACTACTGACTACCAGTAGTTGGTCTCTGGCTCCTGATTTTCTTTTGATAGCTCTCTCACCAACTATTAATTTCTACCTTTAGCTGCTTTGAAACTCCACATTGACAAGAAAGAGGGCCACTATCTTGCCTTCTAGAAATATTATTTTAAAACAAGTATTTACAAATGGAGTGTCTTTATCAATTTTTAAAATACAATGTTTTCTGGAATGAAAACTAAAAATTTTTAAATTAAGATAGCAGCTATTCTTTGGAAACCAAGCAGACATGCAAAAGTGAACATATACCTTTCTTCTCTGTGGAGCATACAACTTGCAAAGAAAATCCATTTGTAAATTTTCAAAGACCCAATTCACACACGTCCAATTGTCAGTTAACATCTGTGGCTATTTTCTGCTCTATTTTTATGCTCTAGTTAAAGCACTAGAATTCTTCAGACAAGTTTCCATCATGTATTCTGGCAACCCCCACACCCCAACACACACACATGCTCAAACACATCTTTTCTCTAAAGTTCCTTATATTTAGAATTTCTCTGAACAATTAATGTTTCTATTAGCCTGGAGAATTAATAAATAACTTTTAATTTAACTATAATCCAGTATGAACTTGAAAAAAAATGTGCCAACAGCTATTGTTGGAAGACAAACATCACAAGTTGACTTAAGTTTTGTTAGAGCTTGATGATTTTTATAAGTTAAATACTAAAGCTTAAAAAGTAAGTCCACCTGAAATCTTAATAGGATGTTTATCTTTCCTCAAAACAATAAAACATACTGAAACAACCTAATATTTTAAGAATGGTTCAGGCAACCACATTGCATTATAGATTTATATTAGGTTTATAGTCAACTAAAATCTTAAGCCTATTTTCTGCATATTAGTATTAAACTATACCTCCTTTTAAAAAGATCATCCCTGGCTGGGTGTAGTAGCTCATGCCTGTAATCTCAGAACTTTTGGAGGCTGAGGTGGGTTGATCGCTTAAGTCCAGGAGTTCTAGACAGCCTGGACAACATGGCAAAACCCCATCTCTGCAAAAAAACACAAAAATTATCCAGGCATGGTGGCACACGCTTAGTCTCAGCTACTCAAGAAGCTGAAGTGGAACAATTGCTTGAGCCTAGGAGGTCAAGGCTGCAATGAACCATGATCTTGCCACTGCACTCCAGCCTGGTTAACAGAGTAAGACTTTCTCTCAAAAAAAAAAAAGATCACCCCCTTGTTCCTCAGTGAGGACATTTATACATCTAAATCCACTTCTGACTTTCCTGCTGATAGTTTTTTGACCTTCATTTTTAAAGAAACAAAAGAAAAGAAAACAAAAAAAACTACTTTATTTTTCTAAAAGCACAGCATATTCAGTATTTGGAGTTCTGCCATTTCACTTCTGGACATCTCTTAAGCTGAAATTCAACTCGGTGAAATGTGCTTTACTTAAACAATTTTTAAAGCAAATAAGAAACAAATTTGTTCCTATAGATGCACTTCTTTATCTCCTTCTCACCTCTGTCCTTAAGCCATATTCTTTCAAGTCAACTATTTTTCTTCAAGCTGAACTCTTAAATGCCAGAGGCAATAACTGAGTTGCTAAATATTTCTACTTCATCTCCCCTGTTACTTAAGATAAAGAAAAAGACCTAAGGGATATATGCAACTCATTTTCACTTACTTGAAAATCTTTTACTGTGATTAAGCCATAAAAGGTTAAAAAAGAAAACTCCAAAAGAAAAATTGCTTAACAAAATAGTCACCAGATTCCTCAATCTTCAAAGAATGTAAAACAGTGATCAAAATGACAGCATCATTTAAATGTTTTCAGTCTTCTAAAAGGAAAAATAGATAAAGGCAACCCTTTATCATGTAACAAGCAAGGTAAACATGTGAAGCAGCATGATAAGTACGGGCCCTTCTTTTGCATGTGGATAGATGTTTGATTGGTTTACAATGTACTGATTAAAACATATTAATACCAATCTAAACTCTTCATTCAATATATAGTAGAGCAGTCAAAGAAGGGATACAAATCCCAAATATAATATGCCAGTGATCAAATACCAATAAATGACAGCATTCTAATGTCAGAAACATCTCAGCCATTGCACTGTACATCACAATAACCGTCATATAGGCAATGGGTTTCTCTTCCGTTTCACCTAATAGCAGAGCTCTGGATAGACTGAGAACACAGACACATTGATTCAGCTGAATGCATTTTTCAAGGGCCCACTGTATTAAAAACACTCCAGGTGACTTGAAAACCAATGTGGAGGGAAAACAGTCTTAGACTTAACCATCAGCTAACTTGCAGTCCAATTGATGGTGAGGGGGAGGCAAGTACAATGTGATGTTTAATACAAGAGTGTCTGAACAAATGTCAACAAGTCACAAACAACATACTATGATAGAGGTCGCTTCTGATTTCAATGACTGCTTCTAACGAGATTTCAGAGAGGATAGACCACGTGATGCAGGTGATGGAGAAACCAAGGCGGGACAGTAGCATGAACAAAGGTTTTTCACTAGGGGAATGACAGAATCAGGGCCACATTTCAGGAAGATTAATCTGATGGCAGGAGGTAGGACAGGCTGGGAGTGGGGAGACCAAATGTAAGCAGCTAGCATGCTGGCAGCTGGAAAGGTCTGAGAGAGAAAACAGATAAGGAAAAGCTCATCCACAGAGCTAGCAAAAAATCAAGTGTGCCATGAAGGACAGTGGAATTTTTAACATGATTGATGTCTTGCGGCCTGGGGTCAGTAATTTTAAATATGAAGGGAATCCTGCCTGTAATCCGAGCACTCTGGAAGGCCAAGGCGAGTAGATCACTTGAGGTCAGGAGTTCAAGACCAGCTAGGCCAACATGGTGAAACCCCATCTGTATTAAAAATACAAAAATTAGCCTGTTGTGTTGATGGGCACCTGTAATCCCATCTACTTGGGAGGCTGAGGCAGGAGAATCTCTTGAACCTGGGAGGCAGAGGTTGCAGTGAGCCGAGATCATCATGTCACTGCACTCCAGCCTGGGTGACAGAGCAAGACTCCAACTCAGGGAAAAAAAAAAAAAAAAAAGCAACAAATAGACTTTTGAGCAGTTTTAGGTTTCTAGAAAAATTAAAGGAAAAGTACAGGATTTCCATATATCCCCTCACCTCCACCCATTAATGTCTTACATTAGTGTGGAGCATTTGTTACAATGGATGAGCCAATATCCATATGTTATTAATAACTATAATCCATAGTTCATGTGAGGGCTCACTGTTGGTGTTGTGCATTCTGTATTTTGACGAATGTATAATCCACTATGACAGTATCATCCAGAATAGTTTCACATTCCTAAAAATCCTCCACGCTCCACCTATTCATCCCTCCCTCCCCTTACCCCGCGGCAACCGCTGATCCTTTTACTGTCTCTGTAGTTTTGCCTTTTCCACAATGTCATGTACTTGGAATCGTACCATATGTAGCCTTTTCAGCCTTAGCTTCTTTGGATGGCCCAACGGCTTCCACAAACTCTTTCACTGTGGCAAATCAGTATTTCTCTGGCTTATATGAAACATGGGAAGTTACTGAACTTCAATGTCATAAGTGTGTTTTATAAGAAATTCTAGGAATTTATACATATACGCAAACTAGTTTAAGTGTTTGAATTATGTCAGATTTTACCACCGTTCCAGACCATCATCCCTATTAAGAGTGATGTTTTGGTGCAGACAGACCTGGTTCAGAACCAGAGCTTTCCTTTCCTGCTCTGATCTTGATCTTTGAAATCTCAGGGGTTCTTAAAAATCTATTTTAGGGGAAATGCCATGTTCCTCAAAGGAGTGCTGTAAGGACTGACTACGATAATATGCCTAAAATATTTAGCACAGAAAGAGTACACAATAAATGGTAACTATTAATGTTTCATGATCTCTATAAGACTTCTACCAATGAAAAAGCAATTAAAACTAGCCAAGGCCATGAGAGTTCAAAAGAAACATTTCTCTCTCTTTTTTTTTTTTTTGAGACAGAATCTGGCTCTGTCACCCAGACTGGAGTGCAGTGGCGCAATCTTGGCTCACTACAACCTCCACCTACCAGGTTCAAGCGATTCTCCTGCCTCAGCCTCCTGAGTAGCTGGGATTACAGGCATGCACCACCATGCTCAGCTAATTTTTGTATTTTTGGTAGAGGTGGGGTTTCGCCATGTCGGCCAGGCTGGTCTCATGATCCACCTGCCTCGGCCTCCCAAAGTGCTAGGATTACAGGCATGAGCCACTGCACCCAGCCCCAAAAGTAACATTTCTAAAAACTCATAGTATATAGTTGATAGAGGCAAAACACTGCAGTCATTGGAAATACTTTTTTCTGAAAATTGTAATTTGATAGACTGTCTAAAAATCAGTAAACTTCCACATCCTCAGTTGCCCCTAGGTAATATCTGAGAAGCACTCCAGTCTCACTATAGTACTAATTAGCTTTTCCCCTGCCTAATTCAATAGATAGTATCACACTTCAGAGTGTGGTTTCTTTACAGACTGACACCAATAAGCCCAAGTTATCTCTTAAAGGTCACCAATACAGAAAGCAATTAAAAAGTTTTGATTTCATGGAATCAAAAGTTTAGCTATTAAAGCAGAAAGGTTAGCAAGTGTGAACTTGGTGCAGAGAAGGATCATGAACTCGTGAAGCTCCCAAGCCTCCTAAGGTTTTAAATTTTCCCTCTCAAGATACAAAAGCCTTATACAAAGTCTGAGTTCCACACTTTGAATGTGTCTAACAACCTGTTTTTGGATGCCCCAGTAAATTCTTGGGGTAGGATTCTAGACCCTCTTCTTTAATAGCAAATTCTGTATTTTGGCTAATAATCAATCTCCACTAGAGTTTCTGTCTTCAAATAGTTTGTCTTTCAAACTCCGATACACCCCTATCTCTCAGTTTCCCTGTTACTGCAATATGAGAATAAGAATTAGAATTTATCAGGCCGGGCGCGGTGGCTCAAGCCTGTAATCCCAGCACTTTGGGAGGCCGAGACGGGCGGATCACGAGGTCAGGAGATCGAGACCATCCTGGCTAACACGGTGAAACCCCGTCTCTACTAAAAACTACAAAAAACTAGCCGGGCGACGTGGCGGCGCCTGTAGTCCCAGCTACCCGGGAGGCTGAGACAGGAGAATGGCGTGAACCCGGGAGGCGGAGCTTGCAGTGAGCTGAGATCCGGCCACAGCACTCCAGCCTGGGTGACAGAGCGAGACTCCGTCTCAAAAAAAAAAAAAAAAAAAAAAAAAAGAATTAGAATTTATCTCCAAAGTACCCTGGAGATCATCTGCAATGTAATATAATCTTGATCTAAGGATTCTGATGAAAGGACTATGGGCCAATCGTCTGTATAAACTCACTTAAGAAAGACACTTCCTTTTTTTTTGTTTAAATGGGATTCCAATTTTATTTCAGGAGGCAGTGTGCCAGTCTCAGTAGATGGAACATGATTGGTCTACTCAACCAATACGACTCTGTTCCCTACTATCTTAGCTTTCTTCACAGCTAGGGGTACAGTGGTAGCTAGCTCAGGCCAAGGGCACCTAAGTGAAAATCTGCAGAAACAGAGAGCAGGAAACGGATTTCTGACATAAGTTTTACTTTCTGATAGAAGTTGACAGGTCCAGCAAGCTTGGTCCTTCTTCTTCCCCCACTCCTTTTGTCCTTGACCACAGACATGATTCTTGGAGATATGGCAGCCATCTTGTGACCATGAAGTAACAAGCAAATGAGGGCAAGGCAAAAGGATCTCAGAGATGTGACCTCTACTATCACAGAGCTGTTGAACCAATACCATTGGCCACCCACCTCCAGAATTCACGCTATGTGGAAAAAAAACCACATTTGTTTAAACCATCGCAACCAAGGTTTTCCTTTCCTTACAGCTGAATGTAGTCCATATAATAGGGTTACATAAAGGCAAAAATGCGGTAGGATCCTTGTTCCTGGGAATTTGGAGCCAGCAGCATGTGGCTCTCCAAGCCCATCTCTGTTCTCATTTCATCCTCTCAATAATGCTTCATGGGTAAAGCCATATCCGACTGTCACAGATGTGGGAACTGAGGCTCCCACACTGTTCATCATGAGTCCAAGGTCTTGCAGCTGGCGAGAGGGGTGCCCAGAGTGAGACCCTCTCCCCAGGTGCAAAAAGAATGCATCTCTACTATTCCTTCTGCAAGGCCCAGCCTGCTGGAGGCCAAGTGTGTCTTCTGGGCTCTTGGAAGTGGGAGCAGGTGCCAAGGAGGTGGTTACTGCAAGTCTGGTGTGGGCACCCCCAGCTACGCCCTTAGGTCCGAGAGGGTGAACTAAACAAGCTTGGCAGTCTTTGACTGTAGCTGCTGGTAGGCTGTTTAGTAGTGGCAGTCCCCAAAGGAGTAGTCACCTCCCTGGGACCCTTTGATCTAGAGGACATCGATGGGAGGCACGCTGTCTGGGTCCTTCCAGATCGTGTCCATGAGACTCTACACCTTGGTAGGGTCCAGCACAGATGGCAGCGGCCAGATGAGCACCACAGGAGATGCACCTGAGTGGATCCTGCCACACTGTGTGCTGCTGCCTGGCCCGGCACTCTCAGGCGCCACCCCTGCCTGCACAGGCCCTGCACCATCATCGTCGCATCTCCCAAGAAAGACAAGTCTTTATGGCAGTTGCTAACACTATATTGGAAAACTTTCTTAATGATCCAGTAACATTCAATAAAGTTAAAAATAAAAATTAAGACCAGGCACAGTCTCATGCCTGTAATCCCAGCCCTTTGGGAGGCCGAGGCTGGTGGATCATCTGAGGTCAGGAGTTCCAGACCAGCCTGGCCAACATGGCAAAACCCCATCTCTACCAAAAATACAAAAATTAGACGGCGTGGTGGCAGGTGCCTGTGATCTCAGCTACTCAGGAGGCTGAGGCAGGAGAATAACTTGAACCCAGGAGGTGGAGGTTGCAATGAGCTGAGAATGAACCGCTGCACTCCAGCCTAGGTGAGAGTGAGACTGTCTCAAAAAACAAAAACAAAAACAAAAAAAAAGAAAATTAATCATTTAAATCTATTCAGTGTGAAAAAGAGCTCTCTAAATATTGTTTCCCATAATTTTAAGATACGGAAAACTATTAGCAGCTCTTAGGAAATATTGGGCGGGAAGAAAGTTTTATTATTCATTCTGCCCGCAGGTACACCTTTAGGTCTGAGAGGGTGACTATCTACTATGGGTAAAAGTACTATGGATACTTTTCTCATGTTCTGTCCTATGACCTATCTCTGCCCTCAGGGTACTCCCAAGTCCAGACATAAAGACAGTTAAAAAAGGACAAGGAGTCCAGGCGCAGTGGCTCACACCTGTAATCCCAGCACTTTGGGAGGCCGAGGCAGGAGGATCACGAGGTCAGGAGATTGAGACCATCCTGGCTTACATGGTGAAACCCTGTCTCTACTAAAAATACAAAAAAAATCAGCTGGGCGTGGTGGCAGGCAACTGTAGTCTACTCAGGAGGCTGAGCCAGGAGAATGGCGTGAACCTGGGAGGCGGAGCTTGCAATGGCCGAGATTGCGCCACTGCACTCCAGCCTGGGCGATAGAGCGAGACTCTGTCTCGAGAAAAAAAAAAAAGGAAAAAAAAAAAAAAGGACAAGGAATTGCAAATAGATTGGCAAGTACTATAAAAGAGGTCGTTTATAAGGTATAATTGTGTCTTGCTTCTCTCACCCAACAATACAATCATAAACATTGCTCAGTGTTATTATTCAGTCTTTCTACACATCATTTATAAAGTCTGCCTAACACTCCCACTGGCTGACTAGATTAAGATTTCCCATTCTTCACTATACTAAGTTGTACCATGATAAACATGTGGCATTTACTGCACTTGAGATGGTTTTCTTAAGCAGAGTTTAAAGAGAGACATTAAAGTATGAAATATATATATACACACACAGGCATGCACACACATACATACACACACACACATCTATACAGCCAAACTGTTTACCAAAAGGGCTCCCCCAGAGCACACGGTCACCAGCATAGTACATGGTATACCTATTTCCCCAAGAGGATCAGGATACTTAAAACAGAGGGGACATGTAGGGGCTGTATGCATGCTTGTGTTTGTGCTTTTACTAAATTAACAGGTAGAAAAAAGGCACCCTATGGTTCTGTCATTTTGTGGAAATGAGCATGCTGGAAGCTTTTAGTTTTACTTTTTTGTGAATTGGCTACTCCTGTTCTTTGTCCACATAATACGAGACCATTTTGTATTTTTCCTATGAATTTGTAAGCTCTCACTTGATCTTTAAAAAAAAAAAAAAAAAAAAAAACAGAGACGGGGGTCTCACTATGTTGCCCAGGCTGGTTTCAAACACCTGGGCTCAAGCAATTCTCTTGCATCCACCTCCCAAAGTGCTGGGATTACGGGTGTGAGCCACCAAACTGGGCCTGATCTTCTAATACTTGGTCTTTGATTTTCAGAGGGGTTCTGGAAACCACCCTCTATACCAGCCCATCATAAAGGTCATTCTAAGAGCTATATAGTGATATCTCATTGCTGTTTTAATTTGTAATTCCCTAATGGCATATGATATTGAGCATCTTTTCATATGCTTATTTGCCATCTGTATATCTGCATATCTTCTTTGGTGAGGTGTCTATATATATATATTTTAGATGGGAGTCTGGCTCTGTCAACCAGGCTGGAGTGCAGTGGCAAGATCTCGGCTCTCCTGGGTTCAAGCAATTCTCATGCCTCAGTCTCCCGAGTAGCTGGGATTATAGTCATGTGCCACCACGTCCAACTAATTTTTGTGTTTTTGTATTTCTTTTTTTTTTTTTTTTGAGATGGGGTTTTGTCATGTTGCCCAGGCTGCTCTTGAACTCCTGACCCCAAGTGATCCACCCGCTTTAGCCTCCCAAAGTGCTGGGATTACAGGTGTGAGCCACCGCACCCAACCCCCGTTCACATATTTGGCTCAATTTTTTTTTTTTTTTTTTTTTTTTTTTTGAGAAGGAGTCTTACTCTATCACCCAGGCTGGAGTGCAGTGGCGCAATCTTGGATCACTGCAACCTCTGCCTCCCGGGTTCAAGCAATTCTCCTGCTTCAGCCTCCTGAGTAGCTGAGACTACAGGGGTGTGTCACCACACCCGGCTAATTTTTGTATATTTAGTAGAGACGGGTTTCACCATGTTGGGCAGGTTGATCTTGAACTCTTGACCCTGTGATCCAACCGCCTCGGCCTCCCAAAGTGCTGGAATTACAGGCATGAGCCATCGTGCCCAGCCCATCGGCCCAATTTTTTATCAGATCGTTTTCTTATTGTTTAGTTTTAAGAATTATTTGTATATTTTGAATAACAGTCTTTTATCAGATATATCTTTTTGCAAATATTTTCTCTCAGTCTGCGGCTTGTCTTTTCATTCTCTCGACGTGGCCTTTCACAGAATGGAAATTTTTAATTTTAATTTAAGTCCAGCTTATCAATTATTTCTTTCACAGATCATGTCTTTGGTATGGTATATAAAGTCAATGCCAAACCTACAGTCATGTATAATAGATTTTCTATTATAAATCTAAGAAAACATGTATAATATCTAGGAGTTTTAGAGTTTTGTGTTTTACATTTAGGTCCTGTTCATTTTATGTTAATTTTTGTGACGGGTGTAAGGTCTGTGTCTGGGTTCATTTTTGTGCATGTGGATTCCAGTTGTTCCAGCACCATTTGTTGAAAAAAACTATCTTTTCTGCCTTGTATCACCTTTGCTCCTTTGTCAAAGATCAGTTGACTATACTTATGTAGGTCTATTTCTGGGCTCCCTATTCTGTTCCACTGATCTATTTGTCTATTCTTTCACCAATACCACACTGTCTTGATTGCTGTAGATTTATAATAAGTCTTAAAGTTAGATAGCATCAGTTCTTCAACTTTGTTCTTCTCCTTCAATATTGTATTGGCTACTCGGGGTCTTTGCCTCTATCTATAAACTTTAGAATCAGTTTGTCAATATCCAGAGTTATTTGCTGGGATTTTGATTGGCACTGCTTTGGACCTATAGATCAAGTTGGGAAGAACTGATATCTTGACAACATGGAGTGTTCCTACCTGTGAACATGAAATATCTCTTCATGATTTAGTTCCTCTTTGATTTCTTTCAGAGTTTTGCAGTTTTCCTCACATAGATCTTGAACATGTTTTGTTAGACTTATACCTGAGGATTTCATTTTTGGGGGTGCTGATGTAAATGTGCTGTGTTTCCATTTCAAATTCTACTTCATTGCTAATATATAGGAATGTGATTTACTTATGTATTAATCTTTACATTGCAATCTTGCTATAATCACTTGTTAGTTCCAGAATATTGTCTACATTTTTGTATAAAGCAAAAAAGAAATTCTTGAGGCAATAAGTTAGAAAAGTAGATGCTCTAATATTTCCTTTTCACTTTTGATTCTGGAGATCACTGTTACTATTTGGAGTCCAGTTGTCTTAACTGTTAGGTCAACTCCAAATAGGATGCATAGATTTGTGCCTATTGGTCAATATTTTTCCCATTAACTTCCAAACTTTGAGATAAGTACATGCCACTGCTTTTGGGGAAAAAGATAGTAGTTTTTAGGAATTGCCCATTAAGGGCTTACATTTTCACACATTGAAAGCAAGAAGTTTATTGGCAAGAACTAGTACTTAGATAGGGTAGGAGAATGAGGGTGAGGAAGGTGATAAGAGACAAGGGAAATAGCTCAGTCCTTCCTCCTGCCCTCAAGTAGCTCTCTTGGGTTACTTTTTGTACAATGTTTGGCCTACAAATGGATCAAGGCCTCAGAGCTGTCCAGGAGTTTGAAAGCCTGTAGCACTTTCGTGGATCACAGAAAACTATGGATACTTCCTGACTTCACACTAGTTCATCTGCCCATTCTTGTGTGGCTGATGGTAGCGTAAACAGATTCCAACGCACAGGGTGTGTCTCTTCTTAAACCTCCAAACTTAGCACAGTATCTGCTACACAGTGCCCAAGTAATGTTGAACTAACTCATAAGTTCAAGACCTCATTACATAATGAATGATAGTTCCTATAAAAGTGTGGGGGTTGCTGAGCAGAGGGGCAATGGTAAAGAGATGCTTACCAGGAACAGGAATAAAGGTGGGCAACCAGTGTAGTGCCTGGAACATAATGGGTGCTCAATAAAAGTTTCTTGAATGAATAAATAGGGTCTAAAAAGACAAGAACCAAAATGGTAGAGAGGAAAACAGCTGAAGCAGTATGAATAAGAGCTACAAGCCAGGAGATCAGGAATGCACCTGCAAAGCTCTGACAGGCCTCCTCAGGAAGCAGCGGAAAGTGGACTTGGAATGTCACTTAGAGGTTGGCAGCAAAATCTCTGATCTAGCTCTACAGCTCCCCAAGCTTGTTACTTAAGAGGATTTTTTTCTTAAAGAAATGACCCTAAGGAAATTAGCATCAGTAAAATGCAAGTCTCTTCAGTGTCTCCCTAATTTCTCTACTAGAAGAAGTCTTGCTCCATTCTCCCTGTATCATCACAGATTTTTATGAGTAAAATCTAATAGCAGCAACTGTCTCTCCCTCAAGGAAGCCAGTGGCAAGAGCAGAAAGAGCCTGGGCTTGGGTGTTGGCTAAGCTCTGGGGTGACCCGCCAATTGTGTCTTGCAATTTCAGCGGTTTCCTGGATTAAATGAGATGTGTACAAAATGCTTGGCACTGGTGTCTGACATTCATTCACTCAATCATTCATCCATCTGTCCCTTCACTAGACAAATATCTGTCAAACGCTCACCTGGTGAGGGGCCTGCCCTAGGCACTGAGCATATACTGTAAGCAAAGACAAAGCCTTTATTGCTATGGGACTTAAGACTCTTGTGAGGGGGCCATACAGGCCCCAAGAGCTTACACCCCTAGACACTGACCTCATTTGAGCATCGAGGGAAGGCTCCCCTGAGGACATGAACTTGGAACATGAAATCAGGAGGATGTTGGGCAGTGGGGAAGTGGGGTAGATTTCAGCAAGTGGGGGCTGGTGTAAGGCCTCTAAGGTGAGGTCCACCTAAGCAGGGCAGAGAGGGGGAGCTGGAGATGAGGCTAGTGAGTGAGGCCAGGGCTAGATCATGCTGGGCCTTTAGAACCACATTAAAGACAGAGATTTAAGAATCTAAACTGATAAAATGTAGAGACTACTGAATACAGAGGGAAAGCAAGAGATTGTGGTATTAACTCCCAGGTTGCAAAGTTAAGTGGATGACAGTGTCCTTCACATGATAAGGACATGAAAGAGACCAAATATGTTATTTTGTTGTTGGGGGAAGGCTTATAGGTGGGAGGGAGGGTTACGAAATAATGAGTTTAAATTTAAACATTTAAAGTTTGGAATAGTACACAGCAGCGGAGAACCTTGAGTTTGCAATCGCACACACAGATCTGGGGCTCACAGAAATGGCCTGGGCTGGAGCTACACATTTGGGAGTTGTCAGGAAATCTCACCTGTATCCATCCGTCTATACCATGTAGAGAAGGCACAGACTAAAGAGAAGCAAGTCCAGGACTTTAGTACTTAGATGTTGATTATACAGAGTAACACAAATGGAGGGAGAATGGAAGTAAAATAGTAGTAATAAGAATAATTAGGAAGGCAGAAAAACCTTCCAAGTAGGAAGATTATCTGGGGTTATCTACTACCCCAGGCAATGGAGGCTCAGCTATTAGTTCCCCTGCCCTGACTTTGAAGGCACTTAGCTGAGCTGTATCCAAAGACTCTGCCTGCTCCCTCACCACCAGGATAAGAGGTGTCAATCAGGAGAAGGTGGCAGAAGGCTGAAGAGATGCAAGGTGCAGAGTACTGGGTGAAAGGAACGCACTCACTGATCCCTGGACATTATCCTATTACTGTTTGGAGGAAGCAAGCTCCTCTTTGTTAGCACGCTATGCTCTAAAAGTCAAGGCTGCTGCCCAAGTCAGTGCCAGCTTTGATCATTCAGGGATTCAGCAGCTTTAGCAGGGCATTTGAAAAGTGCCCAACAATCTGGTCAAGTGTTGCGAGACACAAGATTCTAGGGAGACACTGCTAAACAGCACCAACCAACAGAAGAATACCTGTACTCCACAAATGAGTATCAGTGTAGCCTCAAAGAAAAGTAACCTGAGGCCGGGTGCAGTGGCTCATGCCTATAATCCTAGCACTTTGGAAGACCGAGGTGGGTGGGTCATCTGAGGTCAGGAGTTTAAGACTAGCCTGGCCAACATGGTGAAACCCTGTCTCTACCAAAAATACAAAAATTAGCTAGGCGTGGTAGTGCTTGCCTGTAATCCCAGCTACTCGGGAGGCTGAGGCAGGAGAATCACTTGAAACCAGCAGGCGGAGGTTGCAGTGAGCCGAGATCATGCCATCGCACTCCAGCCTGGGCAACAGATTGAAACTGTATCAAAAAAAATAATAATAAAATAAAAATAAAGTAACCTGAGAGTTCTTTTCTAAGATTCCACAAACACAGGAAGGCATGAAAACAAAACTCAATCTATAACACAATAAAAGTAAGTGAATTAGAAAATTTAAAAGCAGCCAGGCGCAGTGGCTCATGCCTGTAATCCCAGCACTTTAGGACACTGAGGCAGGTGGATCACCTGAGGTCAGGAGTTTGTGACCAGCCTGGCCAACATGATGAAACCCCATATCTACTAAAAATATGAAAAATTAGCTGGGCGTGGTGGCGGGCGCCTGTAATCCCAGCTACTCGGGAGGCTGAGGCAGGAGACTTGCTTGAACCCGGGAGGGAGAAGTTGAAGTTAGCTGAGATTGTACCACTGCACTCCAGCCTGGGCAACAAGATCAAACTCCGTCTCAAACAAAAACAAAAACAAAACAAAACAAAAAAGAAAATTAAAAAGCAAAATTTAAAAATAAAGATAATTAAAAAGTCAATCTGAACTTTACATTAGATTTATTGCTTTCAGGAGTAACCTATCATAAGAAAATATGTGGAGGTCGGGCATGGTGGCTCATGCCTGTAATCCCAGCACTTTGGGAGGCTGAGGCAAAGAGGATCACTTGAGCCTGGCAGTTCAAGACCAGCTTGGGCAACATAAAGAGAACCCTCTCTCTCTACCAAGAATTAAAAAAAAAAAAAAAATTGCCAGCTGTGGTGGTGCATGCCTGTAGTCCCAGCTACTTGGGAGGCTGAGGTGGGAGGATCACTTGAGCCCAGGAATTCCAGGTTGCAGTGAGCTATGACTGCACCACTGGACTCCAGGTTGGGCAACAGAGTAAGACCCTGCATTAAAAATAAAGAAAATGTTTTTAAATTGTCTTCTTTTGAAACAAATGGTTTTACACTTTAGACATGAAGTAGGGCCACATAAAACTATTTTATGTTGCACTATTCCCACAATCACAGTTTAAAAAATCTATTTTAATTCAGGCATGATTAACTGAACTAAAACCAATGACAGCATTACTTAGGCTGGACACATACAGTGTAAGAATTCAAACATATACAAAGTGACTGACTGCCTCCTCCGCTCCTTTTATTGACCCTCAGCAAGTGGTGGTGGCTGTTGGCGTTTAATGGCCATTTGAAAAAATCCCAGTAGTGTTTTACTATTCACTGGTCACAGGCAGTGAACTTTCCTATCCCCAAAAAACACTGTGGCAAAGTTGAAGGTGATGCTTATATTAATGAATACTTTGGTGAGGTTAACCACTACTATCTCACTAAACTTAATAACAACCATACTTCCCCACCTAAACAAACACAGCCTTTTATTCACCTTCCAAATCTCTACACATCTTTGAGTTCGCAGAATGTGCCCAAGGATGCCTCAGTGACTATACCTGCAGAATATAATGAGCAACTGTATCTGTGCCAAATGCAGTCTCCTCTCTTTCTACAGATAAGCAGGCGACTTTCTAGTCAGCTTTTCAGCTTGGCATTGTAGCTGCCGCAGCAACCATAGCAACCATTTTATTCTTCTAGACCTGACAGGGCCACGTCTTCATGGGCAAAGCAAAGGAGGAGAGTGGCTTCTTCCCAGGTTATAGTACAATCAATCACAGATGCACAACTGTACAACTGTGGAAAATGCAGCAGGGACCAGGAGCTCACACTGTAATCCCAGCACTTTGGGAGGCCGAGGCGGGTGAATCACCTGAGGTCAGGAGTTTGAGACCAGCCTGACCAACATGGTGAAACCCCCCTGCCTCTACGAAAAACACAAAATTAGTCAGGTGTGGTGGCATACACCTGTAGTCCCAGCTACTTGGGAGGCTGAGGCAGGAGAATCACTTGACCCCGGGAGGCGGAGGTTGCAGTGAGCTGAGATCATGCCATTACACTCCAAAGAAAAAAGAAAACACAGCAGGAGGGCTACTTAGAACATAAAAGCTCAGATTTCACTTCATAGTGGTGAGGGGGTGGGAGGAAGGTGGGGGAATTAAGGGAAGATAAGAGGAAGACCAGACAACCCAACACTATAGACTCTCCAAATAAAAGCAGAGCATGCAATACTGTTCCGATTATCAATAAGTTATTTTTTTATAGTTTATTAATATTCTTTTACAATAAAAATAGAGATGGGGGTCTCGCTATGTTGCCCAGGCTGTTCTTGAACTTCTGAGCTCAAGTGATCCCCCCACCTCAGCTTCCCAAAGGTCTAGGATTATAAGCACTAGTCACCGCACCTGGTCAAGAAATTATTTTCGTTTTTCCACATCCCTTGTGGAAGCTTGCCTTTATCTGGATTTTTCTGGCACCAGTACCACTTAAAAACTAGAACCTAGTCATGTGTTATTCTTGTTTAGAATTAGGCAGAAATGCTACATGTCTGTTTATGTAGTTTCAGACTGTGTTTTTATTCCTACTTTATCATAAGCATGTTGCCATAATGTCATCATCTCATTTAATGGTCAATTCCTTAAATTTACACAGTGCCTCCAACATACAGCCCCATAAAGTCATCCTGTCCATGGTAGAAATGGCAAGGGTTTTGGAAACACAGACTTGGACTCTAATCTCAGTCCTTTGGCATATTCTGTCATCAAGGCAATTTACCTAAACATTCTGAAATGTAGTTTTCACATCTGTAAAATGGGGAGCTGCTGCAGCTCACAGCGTGGTGTGAAATTAAATGAGTATATAAGGCACAGTACTGGAAAGGCTACTCTATGATCTGTAATTACCTTGAGCTCTAAAGATAAGAAAGCAACCTAAAATGATGACATTATCGAAAAATGCTTATGATACAGTAGGAACAAAAACACAATATGAAACTACAGAAACAGAACTAACTTGATTCTAGGAAAAACATAAATAAATGGCAGAGCCAGGCACAAAGGGGCTATAGATACTAGCAATGTGCTAGCTCTTAAATTGGAAAGTGGTACCCATATATTTAGTATTCCTTAATTCATACACTTTTGTAGACATGATCTATTTCACATACAAATCTAAGTTAAAAAGAAAGAGAGAGCAAAGACACCAAATGTCTTACTACTTCTATACAGTAAGGTTGTAAATGGAATTTTTAAAATGCATTTCTATATTTTATAAGCTTTTTACATTGGATGAGAAAAAAATTTTGTTATAGCAATGCTATGCTTAGCCACACAGTCCAGCTATGGGAAGAACCTCTCCATTTCTTAGGTTCCTACCTCTACCGATGAACAAATACAGTCTCTAAATAAGTATCTGCATTCATTTTTAATTACTTGGGAGATTGGGAAATGTCTATTCTTTCAGGAAGTGATAGTACGCAACAGAAGAAAGTAAATAAAGTTCTTCTAGGCTTTTATTTTTCCCTTTCAATAGCTTTTATTTATTGATTCATTCATTTTGTTGAGACAGGGTCTCTCTGTGTCACCTAGGTTGGAGTACAATGGTGTAATCACAGTTCACTGCAACCTCAACCTCCCAGGCTCAAGCCATCTTCCTGACTCAGCCTCCCAAGTAGCTGGGACTACAAGTGCATGCCACCACACCCAATTAATTTTTGTCTTTTTTTTGTAGGGATGAGGTTTCACTATGGTGCCCAGGCTGGTCTTGAACTCCTGGGCTGAAGCAATCCTCTTGCCTTGGCCTCCCAAAGTGTTGGGATTACAGGCATGAGCCATCAGGCCTCAGCAGGATTTTCTTTTTTCTTTTTTTTTTTTAAGGAAATTAACAACTGAGTTCTTACTATGAGCCCGTTCTCTTGGTAACAATTCTGTGAGGCAGCTCTTCTTATTCTCATTTTACAGGTAGCTTAAAAAGGTTAAGCAGCTTGCTCCAGAGTTGAGTTAGTTAGTAGGCTAACTAACCATTTTGCACAGCTTGATACTACTGTCTTACCTTGAAATTGGAACTTTTCATCAAATGCTGCTGGGTATGTGTGTAATGCCATGCTTTTAAAAACTGCACAGACAACATGCTAAGGTATTAAAAGCTAAGAAACAATTGGCCCAAAGAGTTCAGAGAATTTTACTTTCTGCAACACATCTCAGGCCCCAAGTAGGGAGGTGACAGAATCTCTCACTCCCCTTTAAGGGAGTTGTTTTATTTCTGAATGGGGAAAGGAGGAGATTTGGACAAGAAGCAACAATACTTTTAATACTGCTTAAGAATAAATCTGCTAAGAGGCCAAGAGGTAAAGCTGCTGTCTGATTCAAAGACAGAGGGGCAGAAAGAAAGAGCCCAGGTGCTTACATTTCAGAAGAAACCCTCCCCAGCACAGAAAAGACAACCAAGTTTATTGCAGCAGATCTTTGTCAGTGTTAGTACCTGAGATCGATTTTGAGAGTAAGTTAGAGGAGATGGCTTCTTGTGTTAAGACAATCATAATTGTGCTATCTCCACTGGTGGCAAATTAGAACCCAAATTCCCTGCCAGGTGGTCAGAATTCAAATCTTTGATTTCACAGTAATGGAAGCCCATCACACCTCCCTGCTCTGTTCTTCACTAAACAAATTGCTAATATGTCTGAACAGCAAATTCAAGAGTTTACCCAAAAGCCACTCTCCTGTTTCTACCATTTTCTTTTCATCCTCTTGCCTGCAAAGCCCCTCATTTCACACCATAACAACTCTCCTGTTGGGGGCACTATCTAGAACCCCAGACATCAAGCCAGCTCCCAGGTAACCAACTCTCAGAGATGTATCAACATTGTCTCTTCCACTGATTCTGAATTATGGGCCTAGAAGGCCAGACACCCAGATCCAATGGGCTTTAAGGAGATACACCAGGTGAGCTCAACTAACACCCAGCTGTGCAAATAGCAGTATGCGAAACCCAACATAAACCACATCAGTAGCTGCCATTTACTGAGTGCTTGCAAGGTTTAGGGACTGTTGTAAATTTTCACTTAACCCTAACAATTCTAAGAGAAGGGAGTCTCCCTATTTCACACATGAGAAAACTGAGGCTTTGAAGTTCAGTAACAGCCCAAGGTCACAATGCTGGCATATGGAAGAGTCAGGATGCAAACCAGCTCCCTGCCCTTCACCACGGCTCCTGCCTGAGGTTTGGAATGAGGAGGCCTTGGCTCTACTTCTGTCTCTGATATAGAAGTGTGACATGACCTCAGGCAAGTCAAGTTCTTCAGCCTCAGTTTCCTCATCTGTCAAATGGATATAACACCATCTGCCACATTCCCACAATTTGGATGCATTCAATGAAGAAGAGCTACAAAAACATCGAAAAGTCAAGCATTATGCAAACACGTGGCATTCAGAAGAGTGGAAATATGTAGATACTTGTTTATTCCACCCTGCATTCTGAAAAACAATTGGCCCAAGAGAATGCTGAAGCATCTCTTCCGTTCTAAATTTGAATATGTATGTCATGCACAATCACGATGTCCATGGTGGGGACTGCACAGGCTCTTTGCTCTTACTATTATGAGACAGTTGGAATGTTTGCTTTTTCCTTATGCGGGAGTTCCAAACTGTAAGAAGCCCACGACTTAACAATGCCTTGCTAAGTTTGGTCAGTGAGCTGGAAACTTAAGATATGCTGAGTACGTGGAATCACAAAATATTTCAAAGTCTAATCACCAAAACACCAACCTCCCCCAACTTGAAGGGCCATAGGTGGTGGCCAGTACACCTGTGTACAGCAGAAAAAAAGGTTCCAAATATTCTTTAGGGCCTCTTAACCCTTGGTTAAGGGTGTGGTCAATCATCCTTCCTTGTCATCTTACAAATGTACCTCCAAATCATTAAATTGTTTTGCATTTTGGTATCCTAATCTCCAACAGCAATCTCACTTTGGTGTTTGCAATACCCATATAATTCTCAGCATTGTTCCTCAACATTCTCCCATACAGAGGAGAGCTGACTGAGCATAACTCCGAACTAGTGCAAGGAGGGGGAGCCCAGTAGAGAACACAAAGTGCCAAACTTCTCATTTAAGAATGCCAGTTTAAGAACAATCCAAAAATGGCTTTTTTCGATTTAGAAAACAAATGAAAGTTTAAAGCTTGACAATGAATCTGAGTGAAACAAAGCAATGGTTATTTTCACTGAAATGAGTACTTATTATAAACATTGCACAAATAATAAAAGAAAGTTTTACATTTTAGAAAAGATTTTTTTAAAATCACCTTTGCAGGGATGTTTCAATTATTCCTTACAAAGTAAGAAGTTTTGAGGTTCTGAAAAGCTCCCTTGGTTGGAAGATGTCAGATGCCATGTTTTCAAGGAAGAGAGCTGTGTCCTCAGTAAACTCCAAACCGCAGAAGGCAGCATTAGTGGCTGTTAACAGTCACTATTAGGCAGCACAGAGTGGCTTTATCTTGCTTTCCAATCAGTATTACTAAAATATAAGCCAATATTTTTATCAACCAAATGTTTTGCTAAAAGAAAGACTTGGGCTGGGTGCAGTGGCTCACACCTGCAATCCCAGCACTTTGGGAGGCCGAGGTGGGCGGATCACGAGGTCAGGAGTTCAAGACCAGCCTGACCCAACATGGTGAAACCCTGTCTCTACTAAAAATACAAAAATTAGCCAGGCGTGGTGGCGCACGCCTGTAATCCCAGTTACTCAGGAGGTGGAGGCAGGAGAATTGCGTGAACCCAGGAGGTAGAGGTTGCAGTGAGCTGAGATTGCACCACTGCACTGCAGCCTGGGCAACAGAGCAAGACTCCATCTCAAAAAATGAAAGAAAAGAAAAGAAAGGGAAGGAGAGGAAAGGAAAGGAAAGGAAAGGAAAGGAAAGGAAGCAAGAAAGCAAGCAAGAAAGAAAAGATTTGGTAGGTTTGCCTCTACTATGTTTGAAACACATGTGAATACGAATACCATTTGCAGCAAACAGACTCCCTCTGCATGATTCCCCCACAACATTCATACCTTCAGGTAGGCCCCTCTCCCTGAGTATGGACAGAACTTGTGATTTGCCTCTACCCAACAGTAGATGGCAAGGGGGACAGACTGTACTCTCGTGATTATCTTGCATCATATGAGACTCTGTCTTACTGGCAGACCTGGGCTTTGTCTTTCTCATTCTCCTTTCTTGCTGGCTTTGAAGTGCAAGCTCCTGTGAATCCTTCAACCCCAGGAAACAGAGTGTTGCTGACCGCCACCCGAGCAGGGAACCAGATGCCTTTCTAGCTGAGCCTACAGATGAGAACCCAGTCCCAGTCCACACTTTAAGGCAGCCTAGAAAGACCCTAAGTACAGGACCCATAAAGCTGTGCCCACATTTCTGAGCTAAAGAAACCATTAGATAGATGATAAATATGTAAGCTGCTAAGTTTAGGTAACAGAAAGCAAATATATCATTACTGTAGTCATTCTCTGTAAAGTTAGTAATCACTTCCTAATTCAAGGTTTCCAAGTTTGGTTCTCTTGAAGGAAGCGCCATGTCACCTCTGAGGGCTGCTCTTCATAAGAAGAGCCATTTGTTCACTGAGCTTCACTCTGTGCTAAGAGCTTTGTACACACTTACCTCAACAACCTCAACACTACCTGATACGGTTTGGATGTTTGTCCTCTCCAAATTTCATGTTGAAATGTGATTCCCGATGTTGGAGGTGGGGCCTTGTGGGAGGTGATTGGACGATGGAGGCAGATCCCAATGGCTCTGTGCCATCCCCTTGGCGATAAGTGAGTTCTCACCCAGGTAGTTCATGCAAGATCAGGTTGTTTGAGTCTGGGACCTTCCCCTTCTCTCTCCCTCTCCCGCCATGTGGTACACAGGCTACCTCTTCACCTTCCGCCATGATTGTAAGTTCCCTGAGGCCCTGTCCAGAAGCAGACATGAGAACCACGTTTCCTGCATCGCCTGCAAAACTATGAGGCCATTAAACCTCTTTTCTTTATAAATTACTCAGCCTCAGGTATTTCTTTATAGTGATTCAAGAATGAATTAACACACTACCCCGCAATGGTTCTACGAGGAGAGGGATGATTATTATACCATTTCAAACACAACTTCTCTTTCCCAAACTCTACTCCTGCCAGCTGGTCCCTGGGAGCCCAGTAAGGCCTTCCCTCTGCCCTCCAGAAACGGAGTCACCTGAGCAATTCTGTCCGTCTAACCAAAAAGAGCCTAAAGGATCAAACTGATCATGATAAGCCCATGTCCTACCTAACAGGCTCATGCCCTTGGACACAGCTCACTGTTAAACTATCAAACACCACATAAAAGCATGAACATGCAGAGCAGACCGCTTGTACTCTATCTAGGCTGGTGCCTCTGAGTGTGGGTTCAACCAGTGCTTCTCAACCATTTTCATTACTGTACTCACCCTGAGGATATCTTGTATATATAAGTATGTATATCTGTGCTTTATACATTTAAATAGAGTGTTTTTTGGCTTTTCTTTTTTGTTTTTTTTTTTTTTTTTTGCCTTCCAAGAACCAATGTTTGCCTCCTGCAGGGAGATACTGCCTCCACTGACAAATGGGTTATATAATTAAAAGAAAACACCCTCACAGTCTAAATGCAAACTTTCCAGCTGGGAACTTAGAAAGGTCCCAATTCACTTTTGAAAGTTACTTATAAGACAACAGACTAACTAATGAAAAGTTATCCAAAGGTTTGCACAAGTCCACGTTCTCTATTCTGATTTCCTGAATCTTCTTCAACAGCTTTGTTTAATCGGGAGGGGTTAGGGAGAAGGAGGGGTGAGTATGTATGTGTGTGTCAATGATGCGTGTGTGCACAGGAGAAAAACAGGCTAGGTGACAAGACCAAAAAAAAAAACAAAAACAAAAACTAAAAAACTCCTGTGGTGTGGTCCTTTTAGGAATTATTCTTTTCCATCTGGCATTCTATCATGTGCTTGTTGTTATTTAGCATTTAGTACTGTGTGTGTTTAGTTCTTGAATTAAGAGGCAACAGAATGCTAAGGGCATGTACAATTGTGGAGGTATCTGAAATTCCCCCAAGATAATAATGATGGAGAACTTGTCACTGTTGTTAGGAATAACTGGAATGCACCCAGACCATGCAAGCCAGAGAACCAGAGGACCTTATTCTTTGGTTACGTTTTTATCCTCCACTTTAGCCTTGCAGATTACAAATCCTTTCTAATATGTGACTGAACCCTTTTGCCACGTTTCTTTTATTTGAAAAGTCACTTTCAAGGTTTCCTCTCTAATTATTGTGTCTATTTTATAGAACTTTGCTCTAAGAAATCAAAGAGAAAATACATCATTTGAAGAAAACAAATAACAGGTAAAATATACAGCTGGCCCTTCTTATCTGTGGGCTCTTCATCTGTGGATTCAACCAACTGCAGATCAACCAACTGATGTGCAGTTGGTTGAACTAACAAGACAACAATAAAAAAAATGCAAATTTAAAGAACAACACAGTAGAACAACTATTTACATAACATTTACATTGCATTAGGTATTACAATAATCTAGAGATGATCTAGAATATGGGAAGATGTGCATAGGTTATATGCAAATACTACATCACGTTGTAGCACAGACTGGAGCATCTGTGGAAGCTCCTGGAACCAATTCCCCAAGGATACCAAGGGGCAACTACACTTGGAATTTAGGCCATGACAGGATCAACCTTTCTTTCTCATAACCAAAATCCACTTGGTAAGGGGGAAAAGTTAACTAGGCCTTACTAGTAAGAGCAAACAAATTACAAATCATTTGACAAATATTGACTGAGCTTCTTTGTACCAGGCACCGTTCTAGACATCTGAGACACACTGATAAACAAAACAGAAGCTGATTTCTGCCTTACAGAGTCTACTAAATAAACAGAAAAAAAATCACTAAATTAAATACTTCCAAAGAAAGAACCTACCTATGGGGTGGGGGAATCAGTGTGAAGGATCTGACAAGAAACAACAGTAAATGACACATCATGACAGAAGGCAATCAGTCATGACAACAAAAGGTAGGACAGGGTCAGAAGGGTCAGAAGGGCCAGGGTTAAGGCTGGGGGACAGGTTACAATTGTAAATAGGGTGGTCAGTGACACTTCAGCAGACTTCAAAGAGGTGAGAAATCAGACGTGGAGACACACAGGGAAGAAGGGGCCTCGGGGAGCTTTACAGGGGTGAGAGGAACAGCAAGGAGGCCAGTGTGCTCACAGTGGCTGGGCTGAGCAGGAGATGAGGCCAGAGGGGTGGTGAGGGGCAGGCGGGGCCCTGTGGATCCTCATGAGGACTTTGGCTTTTACTCTGGGTGTGACAGGAGCCATTGTGAGTGTTGGGAAGAGAAGTGATGCGATCTGACTTAAGATTTGAATGGATCACCCTGGCTGCAATGTTGAGAACAGAGCAAGTGGGGACAAGGGAAGCAGCAGGAGACCAGTTAAAAGGAACTGAAGTTGACAGCATCAGGGAGAGGAGATGCCCGGTTAAGTGACTAAAGCAGCACAGGCAACATTGTTTGTTTCACTGTGAACAAAGCCCAGACCTGTAATCCACGATCTGCATATCCTGGGCAGATACTCATGCTGGTACTCATATCAGTTAACCAGCACCCTATCACCTCCTATGGATTTTCCTTCAGGTTGGAATCTTCTCACTATAAATGTGACAACTAAGGTGATTTTATTTTCATGCCCCTTTCTCCTCAAGGGACACTATTCATCATAGCCTCTCCATGGCCTGGCACATGGGACTCACTTTGTAGAATGAGTGAAGAGCGGACTGTGTCTTGGGTTGGGATGCTCCCTGACTATACTACTGCAAAAGTCTCCTTCTCTGCCCTGTATTCTTCCGCTATCATCACTAGGACTGTTTGCTTCCATTTCTTCAAAGTTACAAAACCTTCACACACTCTTCTGTATGTCAGGATAATACCCAAATATCTTTAGCCTAACAATCAAGGCTCTCCATAACTGGCTTCTGGGATTCCTTTCTTCCTTCCCTCCCACTGCTCATTCCAGAACAGGGAATCTCTGCTCCAACCTTTTGCCCAAATACCTTGCTCCTTCTCAATGCTAATCTTTTCCTTGTGCTCCTCCTCGTTCCTTCACCCCAGCTTATGGAAATCCTATTCATCTTAAGGCAATATCCCAGTGCTATCTTTTCCTTCAGCCTCTGACCGCTACCAGCAACATGCTTGCTCCCACTCTGCCTTCCAGGCACAGGAGGCCTGAGCCATCCTGCACCTCACACTCCAGAAAACACGGCCTAAAAGCAGTCCACAGGCGCAAGCTGTGCTCTGTTTCACTTTACAGCTCCTCTGTTTACCAGAAAAGCAACCTTCTTCGGGTACATGCCTGATTTCCCGACCCCAGGTAAGAACTACGGGGGCCAAATGCATCTCAAACTTCTCCGAATCCCTTTTCACAACCTCAGCAGATTCATACAGTTGATCAACATTTACTGATGACATGCTTATGAAGTTATTACTAAGGTAATGAACCAGGCTGTGTCTCACTACAGCCTTTCTAGGACATGGGAGAAGGCAGGTGAGCAAACCAACAATGACTGCCCAGTGCAGGACACAATAAGAAAGGTGGACTGGGTGTTCCAGGAGCATTGAGAGGAGACAAATCAGTAACTCTGGGTATGCAGAGCCATGGGAGGTGCAGAACAAATGCCAGGGAGAACTTCTGGAGATGAAGGTACAACTCAAAGGTCCTAAAGGACTTGTGAGTTATGCAGGGCATTTAAGGTGAGGGGAGCAGCATGTTTGGAGACATATAAATTAGGCAGAGAACCATAAGGAACTTGCTTTGCCCGGAGGGTAGTAGGTACGTGAGAGAAGAGAAAAAGAGGACTGAACAACCAACAGGAGCCAGGTATTTGATGATGGCTCTCAGAGGCTAAAGCACATGTCAGGAAAAGAGAAAAGGTATGGGAAGATGAGAAACATCAAGAAATCCTGCATACTGGCCAGGTGCGGTGGCTCACACCTGTAATTCCAGCACTTTGGGAGGCCAAGGTGGGAGGATCACTTGCGCCCAGGAGTTTGAGACCAGCCTGGGCAATATAATGAGATCTTCTCTCTACAAAAAAATAGAAATTAAGAAAAAAAAAGAAATCCTGCATACCTCTCAACAGATAAAAAGCCCTATAAAACTGTAACACTGTCACCAATTCTATTTAGCACAACTCACAGAAACATTTATTAAATCAGTATTGTTTCACATTATTTAATTAAAGTATGAGGAAAAAAAGGCATCTTCCTAACCTTTCCACTGTATTCCATCTAGTAAGACTTTTTCAAGGTTTAGCAAACAAAACACCCCCAGAGAGCCAGTGCTAACCATTCAGAGAAGCATCAACAAGAACATGAAGAGTTTCATCATGTTTATACAAACACAACATAAAACACAGCAAGGACAACATGCAAGACAGAAACAATCTTCCAGGAAGTAGAGGAAGTGAGAGCATTTTAAAGCACACGTCAATTATGTCAACTATAACACATTTATTACTATGTAAAGATGCAATAATGCCATGAAAGTTTCCAGCTGATAAACCCGAGGACTCAAAAAAAAAAAAAAAAAGATGAAACTCTCCAATGCTACATATTCTAAATGTCATATTCATTTTACCGGGCTTTCCTTTTAGGGGTGCCAAGGAATATGCTTTTAAACTTGAATATTTAAAGAAAAATGCGCAAGGTTGTTCAGCCCTTTCAACTACGCCTTAATCTGTTCAGTTTAAATACATTCTGCCACACAGATTCCATAGCATTTTTTTTTAACATAATGGTCTTTTCATGTTTGAAAGTCAGAACAGAAATAAAGTAGTATTCAGCTGAAAAATTTTGAAAGGCCTATAACCTACACAGTTCCTTGCTGACTGTTATAACAATGATACCAAAATAGCTTTTTTCTCATAGTTACTATTATGTTTTAAGCTACATTTGGCCAGGCTGCCCCACTTGAGTGGGACCTCAGGGTTTTACATAGTTATTGCTGAATCCTTCATTCTCTCTACATCCACCCCACTGCTCCTAACTCCTAATGGTCACTAAAAGCATTTCAAACAAAGGACATTAATTTTATTTTTAGATTTAAGTCACTATTTGATAAATGCCTCTAGGTAGTTCATAAGTGGATAAGGAAATAAATAAAAATGGGCATTCCGGGGTGATGGCTGCTTATTAACTCAGAAATTAAATCCAGATACAAAGTTATCTTTCTCCCCTCAAAGTACCAGCAATCCCACACTGGTAAAATTCCTGAGAATATTGCATATTGTTACATATGCAAGCTCCTAGAGTAGACCAGAGTTGCCTAAATGAATCATTCTCAATCTTGTTGCACACTAAAAAAAGAGATACCAGGAGAAAGTTTTTCTCTTCAATGCTTGTAACATAAAACCTGTCTTCCTCCTGGGAAGTCTGCAAGAATGAAAACGGGTATAAGGCAATTTACATTTCAATGAAAAGCACTGCTTAGAGTGAATTGTTATTTCCAACTGGCACTCTCAATTTGAGGCACACATTTGAAATACCATGGTGAGCTGCCAACAGAACTCTCTTCACACATTATGTCAGGGGCTAAGAAATTTCCTTGCAGCCAGATTAACAAAGTAAAGTGAATGTGGGTGGTGAAGTCCATAGCATACATATGTGTGGTGTGGACATGGAGTGTGTGTGTCTGACAGAGGAGGTGAAAAGGGAAATGAGAAACAGGAGTCAGAAACAATCCTCATAAAAACAACAGCTTAATTCAGATTTTATCAGGATAAACTATTATTCTTAAAAGTGTATGTGGGCTGGGCATGGTGGCTCACACCTGTAATCCCAGCACTTTGGGAGGCCAAGGCGGACAGATCACATGAGGTCAGGAGCTGGAGACCAGCCTGGCCAACAATGGTGAAACCCCATCTCTACTAAAAAAAATCCAAAAAAGTTAGCCTGGCATGGAGGTATGGAGGTATGCACCTATAGCCCCAGCTACTTGGGAGGCCGAGGCACAAGAATCGCTTGAACCTGGGAGGTAGAGCTTGCAGTGAGCCGAGATCACGCCACTGCACTCCAGCCTGGGTGACGGAGCGAGACCCCATCTCAAAAACAAACAAACAAACAACAAAAACAAAAAAACTGTATGTGGAAGAGGTCAGGGATGGGGGTGGGGTGGAAAGATGAAAGGACATCTTTACTGGCAAAAGATGTTTTCCTAAAAAAAGTTACTTCTTGGCCTGAGAAGTGACAGAAAGCAAAGGTATCAGGTCTAGCAGACAAAACTATAGAGTTTAAATCAGGAAATGCAGACTCCAGAGACACTCACTGGAAGGACTGTGTGTAGTCTCTGGACTGCAGGGACCAACCTGCTCTCACCAGGCAGGCTCTCCAGAACAGCTCATCCATAGGTCAAACTGTTCACCTGCACATTCCATGCAACCCTACCACTGCGAGGCACAGAGGGAGACAGGACAAGGCTGTAGCAGGCCCAAGCTGGGAAGGAGTTTAGAACACAGGGGAAGAACAAGGAGCTGAGAGCCTGGCTTCACATCTGGGGTCACCCTTTTCCAGTCATGTGACCTTGAATGATTACTGAACCTCCTACCTGAAGGGAGGAACAATACTGACGTCATAGGACTGCTGTGGGGGCTGGATTTAACAGTGGATAGGACAACTTAGCCAGGTGCTTGGCCTTTCAAGGTATGATATTTATTAGCTCCCATCTGTCCTTCCCAAGCCCACACACCAAGAGAATCTGAAAGCAGAAACTTTTGCCTCTGCTTTAGAAGCTAACAGATGGCTAATCTTACTAATATAAGCTGGTGGATTAGTCCAGCAATTACAGGGAAAGGGCAAACCTACAACCTCTCTCCTTGAGGCAACATATACCTTGTATCTTCATACCTCCCTTACTGAAGCAAAACCTGATCAAACTGTTCAAAGAAATGACTTGTATATAAACAAGATGAATCCTCAAAAGATGAATTATTGAATCTCAGTTTCTCTGACCTTTCCCCAAACGGATATATTTTTATATCAGAAGAATTTTATTCTAGAAAGTTGACCTTGTAGCTTATTGTTATTCAGAAGCATAGAATCTTTCACACGGAATTTGATATTTTACCCTATACTGCTCCCCTAGGTCAATCTTAAAAGATAGGCATTCATTATAAACTGAAAACCAAGACAAAAACAACCAATTTTTTTTTTAAAAAAAGAATATTTAATTTATAAAAGAAGGATCTGACCTTAGCTGGATTAATAGACCTTGATTAACAGACACCACAGACAAATGTCACAAACACTTTGATGCCAAAGAGTAAGCTAATTTCTCACTAACAAGAATTTCTCCTTCCCTTCACCTCACATTTACAATAATTTAAATGAAGATTAGGAACTGACAACTATCAGTTACCAAGTCCCGAGGAAAGTGTGCTCACTGCTAAAACAGTTTTTATATCCATTATTACATCCAGTGCTCACAGCAGTCCTATGACTTAGGTGTTATTCCCCAAGAAAACCAAGGATGAGAGGCTCAGTGATCATTCAAGGTCACATGAATGGCAAGGGGTGATCCCCAGACGTGAGGACAACTCCCATGAGCCCTAAACTCTTTTCCGGCTAGGGCCTGATAGTTTCCTCCCTGTCCCGAGTCATGGCTTCCCAATATGGTTCTACCATTTTGAATTTTGAAAAGGACTGGACATATTTCATGTGTCTGAATATTCAAACATGTTTTCTAACCCACTGCTTCAGGACAGCTTTGGGCTCTGTGTTCTGGAGGTGAGCTGTACCAGGACAGAGTAGAGAACAGACAGATGCAGTGTCTGGCCAATGTACCCCTACCCCAGGTAGGAAAAGACCCTGCCCCCTATTCTTTCACCCCGCTGCATAAAAAAAGCATATACATGTGCCTGAGCACCACTGCATGCAGATCTGCCTGGAGGGTTGGTGACGTGGAGGAGGGAAGCTGCCTTATGATGAAAGGTTGGAATGGCTAGACTCCAATATCCACTTTGCAACATCTTCAAACTTGAATTTGCATACCAATGGACAAACAAAAGCCAACTTCAATTAATAAATAATACTAAAAAGATAAACTTTTTTCTTACAGTGATCTTAACTGTAAGATCCACATCCACATCCCCCGATTCTAGCTGACAATATGAAATACCAATAGGCCAGGCACGGTGACTCACGCCTGTAATCCCAGCACTTTGGGAGGCCAAGGTGGGCGGATCACAAGGTCAGGAGTTCGAGACCAGCCTGGCCAACATGGTGAAACCCCGTCTCTACTAAAAATCCAAAAATTAGCTGGGCGTGGTGGTGGGCACCTATAATCCCAGCTACTTAGGAGGGTGAGGCAGGAAAACTGCTTGAACCTGGGAGGTGGAGATTGCAGTGAGCCGAGATTGTGCCACTGCACTCCAGCCTGGGTGATAGGGTAAGACTCCGTCTCAAAAAAATAAAAAAAACAGAAATACTGATAAACACATACACAGCAATCAAAGTGTGTAAAAATAGCACTATTACATATTACATTAACAAGACACTATTGTGCTTAAAACAGCGTTTGGCATGGATCAAATGCTCAGTTATGATAAATGCAGGTGACTAAATAAAAAATTAAACATCATATATTCTAGATAGTCTTCAGGTTAAATAATTAGTAACCTCATAGGTAAGAAAATTTGCAGCCGGGCACGGTGGCTCATGCCTGTAATCCCAGCACTTTGGGAGGCCGAGGCGGGTGGATCACGAGAGCAGGAGTTCAAGACCGGCCTGACCAACATGGTGAAACCCCATCTCTACTAAAAACCTAGGTTAGGAAACCTAGGGTGGTTACGCATAGGGCTAGGAGTTTTAGGTAATAAGGTACTGTTAGTTGGGGAAGTGTGGTGGGGGAGACACTATTGGTAACAAGAAATCCTGCGAGTAAACTGCCTATTGTTACGCGTTTTATTGGGTTTAGTAGGGCTGGATTATTTTCATTAATGTAGATTGAGGCTGAAAAGCGAGGTTGTCCTGTTAATGGGAGAATAATAGTCCGAGTGCTGTAGGCGCTTGTTAGGGAAGTGGCGATGAGAGTGATAGATAGGACTCAGGCGTTGGTATATGACGTGTTTGTGGTTTCGATGATAAGATCTTTGGAGTAGAAACCTGTAAGAAATGGTATGCCTGTAAGTGCTAGGTTACCAATAGTCAGGGAAGTTGAGGTAAGGGGTATTGTTTTAAATAATAGCCCTCCTATTTTTCGAATGTCTTGCTCGTTATTTAAATTGTGAATAATAGATCTGGAGCAAATGAATAATATGGCTTTGAAGAAAAAATTACTGGGTGTGGTGGCATGTGCCTGTAATCCTAGCTACTCAGGAGACTGAGGCAGAAGAACTGCTTAAACCCGGGAGGCAGAGGTTGCAGTGAGCCGAAATTACGCCACTGCACTCCAGCCTGGGTGATAGAGCGAGACTCCATCTCAAAAAACAAAAAAACAAAAAAAAAAAAAAAAAGAGAAAGAAAGAAAGAAAATTTGCCTAGGACAGATATAAAAAGGAAAATAAATGAGAAACAGCTCACTTGTTACTTATGACTCAGCTTGTAATGGTGGCTACAGAGGCAAACAAAACTCTGAAGAAGTTTAAAGTCAGTGATCTTTTTATGATATTTAGATATACAATCAGCTTCTTTTACATGGGTGTTGTCACTCTTAAGGGTGTGATAACATTCATTTTATTAAAGAAATTCTTGCTTTTTTTTTTTTTTTTTTTTTTGAGGCGGAGTCTCGCTCTGTCGCCCGGACTGGAGTGCAGTGGCCAGATCTCAGCTCACTGCAAGCTCCGCCTCCCGGGTTTAGGCCATTCTCCTGCCTCAGCCTCCCGAGTAGCTGGGACTACAGGCGCCCGCCACCTCGCCCGGCTAGTTTTTGTATTTTTTTTTTTTTTAGTAGAGACGGGGTCTTGCTTTTAAAAAAAAAAAAAATCACTGCATTGGCAAAATAACTTTAATTTGTTTAGGAAAAACTTCCACCTAGTCATCTGACAGGCCTTCAGCGCTATTTAAGCAAAGTTAAATAGAAGCATCTAACAGGTTGATAACTGTGCTTAAGGTCTGAAATTGATGAAATTTATGTGTTGAGGAAGAAAATGAGTTTATTTCAACATAAAGCAGTATATTAATATAAGCCTGAAACATCACTCACATTATAAGCTAATACATGGTAAAATCATTTGATGGGGGGAGATAAAACTGGGCAGAATTTTAAATCCATGTTTTGGAGACCCAAACGAAATCTAAGCTAATATTTATGTATAGGGCAAACATGCTGTAATCAAATGAGATTTATTTATTTAAAAGATGGCTAAAAATTTCCACGATAAACTTTTCAAGCTGTAACCTTTTGTACTTTTAGTCCTTGGCAACTTTTTTCATGAAGGTTCAGCTGAACACCTTTATACCCAAGCAAATTCTTCCTCTACATTTTAAATGAAATCTACTGTTCAAGCATATTGCTCTTTGCATTAGGAACATTCTGAATTTCACCAAAGTTACCATAGCAATTCTCATTAATTGGGCCTTGTCTGGATTTTTAAGGGGAGAAAAAGGTGAATCTAAACATCAAGGATCAAGTTTTTACAAAAATTAAAACCGGAAAAAGTATATGTGCTGAGGAAGTCACTGACAATCTTCCTACTAAAGCTGTGGAAAAAAATAAAATTAAGACTCAAAGTTAAAATGTACTTGAAATATGTCAAATATCTAAAATACAATTGGAAAAGGTCACCCTTCCTCCCATCCAGAAGCTACAGAGAACAGGACAGACCCAGCAGTGCACACCTGCTCTCTCCCTGGAGCCACACCTGGGGGACTGTACAGAATGAGTGCCTGGCCAAGGATGACACACTCAGGATCTGTCCAAGTCCAAACAGCAGCTCTGACACCCAACTCTGGCCACTTCTCCAATGACCACATGGACATTCAACTCCCCACGTGTGGCCTGTACTACACAAAGATGTGATTTCTACAAAACCTCCAAACACTAGGACCCACTTAGGACTTTAAGAACTAACCCATGCAAATGCAAATACTGGGTGGTTTTCAATGTAACCAGGGAAAACTCCAAGGAAACCAAGGAAAAGAATAACCAAGGGGAAAAAAAAAGTTTGTTTACTCACTATTGCAATTAAAACACAGCAAAAGAAAAATTGGCTCCTCACTACACCACAGCAAATCAGAACTTACAACTAAAGCAAAGACATTTTAAAGCTATTATAGATAATATTTTGCCATATGTGAATATGTTGTTTAGTAAATCTTTATGTGTCAAAAGGGCTCCAAATATTCCACAAAAAGATACTTACCTAAGAAGCATGTTCATGCAGAGAACTGGGTTCTGGCCTGGGCTTTGGAAATAGGCTCAGCTCTCTTGCCTCTTTGCCCATTCGCATCCTACCTCGAGGTGTCACAGGGAAAGCAGGTATGAAAATGATTTTGAAAAAAGAAGGCCGGACACCATAGCTCACACGTGTAATCCCAGCACTTTGGGAGGCCAAGTCAGAAGGATTGCTTAGGAGCTCGAGACCAGACTGGGCAACACGGGAAGACTCTGTTGCTTCAAAAAATTAAAAGCATAGCCAGGCATGGTGGCATACACCTGCAGTCCCAGCTACTCACAAGGCTGAGGCAGGAGGATCTCTTGAGCCCAGGTCAGGTCTGTAATGAGTCGTGATCGTGCCACTGCACTCCAGCCTGGGTGACAGAGTTAGACCCTATCTCAACAATAACAACAACAACAACAAAAAAAAAAAAAAAAAAAAAAAAACAGAGAGAGAGAGAAAAAAATCAGGCCACCTGTAATCCCAGTGCTTTTGGAGGCTGAGGTGGGAGGACTGCATGAGCCCAAGAGGTCAAAGCTGCAGTGATCAATGATTGAGCCACTACACTCCAGCCTTGGCAACAGAGCAAGACCCCATTTCTAAAGAAAAAAAAAAATTTTTTTTAAAAACGAAGAGTGCTTCATAGCCTGATGTATTTAGTGATTGCTTTATAGGATGATGCAGAAAAGAACCCTCTGCCCAACATTCTGACACTTAAAAACATGATGGGGGAACACCCCATAAAGGAGGAATGAACACAGTACTCAGAAGTGGGAAGCAGAACAGGCAAATGGAGACCAGCTAGCACTAAGACAGCCCTCCCCACCTGAGGGGCCACCTGTCACAACCTGCACCCCCACATCTGCAATGGCAGCTGGACTAGATTATTCCTTGTAACCCTGAGAAGGTGTTGGCACCTGACTAATGCCACCCTCCTTGTAAGCCTTCACAACACATGAAATTACATGCTCTATTTTGAGTTCTTTGAAGTTTTCGTTTGCTCTTTCTACGGGGCTTAGCTTTAATTTAGGTTTTAAAGCAAGACTCTTCCAAATAAATGTCTGGGGCCCAAGCTGGAAGTCATTTTAACCACCACACCTTTGCCGAGAACCCGCCGGACAGGAAAAAAAAAAAAAATTATGAACAATAAGACAGTCTCTGCCCTCAAGAAACGTGTACCCCTAACATCCTGAAGTCAGGAAGGCTTCTCTGTTCGATCCACATTAAATCCCCTAGTTCGTTAGGCGAATTCTAGAAGGCTTCTCAGGAAGAAGGAAAAGCTATTATTCCCTTGACCCTTGCCTATCCTGTGGCTCTTCCCAGGGGCCTCTGGGAGGCTAAGGAGCTGTCTGTTTAGAGTCCTCTCCCTATCCCCCCAATTCTGCTTGGCTGGCATGGGGTGGCGGTGGAGAGAAAAGGCTGCATGACTAGCATAAGAGAACAAAATTATAAATCTGGCACTTAGCAAGAGCAGACGCACACATGCCCCAACCCATGGGGGAGCCGAGGTGAGCCTAAATGAGCTTTATTTCAGGAGAGGTGCTGTCCTACCGCAGTGCTCCCGGTGGCCAGGAGAAAACCTGCAGCCTTTTATGCACCTGACTCGAAAACACCCAGTCTATGTGCTGCCCACATCACCTGTAAGAGCCAGTGACTTAACATCCAGCCCTGTCCAAGATGGTAGGTTAGAGAATCAACATTTTAACCACCTTATTTTTCTTCCCGAAGGAGATGCTAGTTTTTCCAATAAGCAGTATATTTAAAAGCTGAATTTGCTGGGCCAATATTGCTCCAAGTATTTCCTTGATGGATGCTTTACCTTGTAAAGGTATAATTAACCACGTGCATATATTTCTAGGTTTGAAAAGTAGTCTCCTGCTCTCCTGGTGCTACAACAGAGGGGCCTGTATCTGGTATTGAAAATAGTGTTTACAGAAGGAAGATTTCACTTCTAGGTTGTTCCAATGTACTCATTCTTCCCTGCATAAACCTACTCCACTTCTATTTATGCTATTCAAGAAGTAAATGTGCAAACACCATCAATAAAAAGCAGCTGAAGGCACACATTCTTCGACTCTAATTAAGTTGGGCTGCCTGATTCACAGCTGTTCCTACTACTGAAAATGTTTTTCATAATAAACAATGGAGCTTAAGAGGTATTTTGTTCCATGTTTCCACACTTTACAATTTACAGCAACGCAGCGCTTAATTTTTAGGCTGCTTTTCACATCATAACGCTGGGATGTAGGTGTGAAAGGTGTTCCTGGATCCGTTTCATAAACACAGAAGTTGAGCCACAGAGACAGTGCTTTGCTCAAGGCCACTCAGGCACTAACAGAACCAGGACTAGGAAAAAGAAATTGACTATGGTTCATACACTGTTTGAGAAGAACAAAATCAACATGTTACCTCCACACATTTCAGTCAAGGCTACACTGAGCCTAATCATTTTATTTGGATAATGCTGCTCTGATAACCAAGGGGCTATATTTTCTATTGTTTCTGCAGCTGTACACAATGAATAACTGAGCCTTGATCTTCCTGTGCATAACATTTGGACAATGTTTGCCTGGGTAGAAAGAGAACATCCTTCCTGGCCTTTGTAACAGTAGAGACTTTGTTTTTAGTCCTGGGTAATTAACATGTCGATATTGGACCGCCCTGTTCCTTCTGTGTGTACTATCCTCTTCTCCCTTCAGCACCACCCTTATGAAATTAGGTAGTGTGGGCATGTCTTAATTTAATTCCACTGACTCTAAAATAGGTGGCCCATCTTGTCACAGTCCATCAAGTCCTTTATTAAGAGAAAAAGACAAGTGCAACATGGATTTGCCGCCATCAGAGACACCTGTTGACCAAGAGGTAATTTTTCATCACCACTTTATGAGCATACATTTTGGTTGTTTAACTTCAGGAACAAAGCAAGAGGCTATCAGAAGCAGAGGCTGAGGTGGCTGATATCACCATTTCTTCTCTACACGCTCTTCCTGCAAAGATGCCACACTATATCACCCACTCACCCTGGGAAAAGGTAAGGCAGGTGCACAGGACAGAAGAAAAAGAATGCATCCCATGCTACTTGTATTTGCATAAATACTTGGTGAGTTTCTCCTTTCTGTTGTAAACTTCTCCTGGTTTCTCCTTTCTGTTGTAAATGTGAATATGGAAAGAAAACTAAGGGACAAAAAGTTAAGTGCACCTCATTGGTAAATTCCCTGTTTCTATTCTCTTAAAGCTTTAATTTGCCTCCTAATACATGAAACACAACCCTGTAACCTTTCTTGTTTCTCCTGGATTAATCAGAAGATCCCTAAGAGGCTCCTGTTAGACTAAAGGATCAAGAGTGCAGGGCCTATTCTCTCCCATGTGGCAGCTTCTAGCCCCATGTAAGTATTAAACACTTGAAGTGCAGCTAGTCTGAGCTGCAGTGTCCTCTAAGCATAAAATATACACCAGTTAGTAAAGACTTAGTATAAAATAAAGGACAGTAGCATATCTCATTAATATTTTTGTACATTGGGTTGGGCATGATGGCTCAAGCCTATAATCCCAGCATTTTGGGAGGCTGAGGCAGGCAGATCATTTGAGGTCAGGAGTTCAAGACCAGCCTGGCCAAAATGGCGAAACCCTGTCCCTACTAAAAATACAAAAAATTAGCTGGGTGTGGTGGCACACTCCTGTAATCCCAGCTACTCAGGAGACTGAAGCCGGAGAATTGCTTGAACCCAGGAGCCGAGGTTGCAATGAGCCGAGATTGCACCATGGCACTCCAGCCTGAGCGACACAGCGAGACTCCATCTCAAAATAATAATAATAATAATATATATTTTTGTATATTGATTATGTATTAAAATGACATTTAGGATATACTAGGTTAAATAAAATACATTAAAATTATTTTACCTGTTTTTTCTACTTTTTTAATGTGGCTAGTAGAAAAGGTAAAATTACATATGTGGCTCCTGTTATATTTCTATATAGAGGACAGCCCCGGTAGAGACGATATTGTCAGTTCCCATATAAGGCTGCTGCTGTGGCCTGAATGTGTGGCTCCAAATTCATATGTTGAAACTTCATCACCATTATGACAGCATTAAGAGTGGATCCTTTAGGAGGTGATTAAGTCATGAGGGCAGAGCTCTCATGAATGGGATTAGTGACCTTATAAAAGGGCTGGAGGGAACTAGGTAGGGCCTTGTTGACTTTCCTTCCATCACTTCCACCAACAGAGGATGCAGCTACATGGTGCCATCTTGGAAGCCGATACCGGACTGGATGGGACACCAAACCTACCAGCACCTTGATCTTGGACATCCAGTCTCCAGAACTGTGAGAAACAAATTTCTCTTCTTTATAAGTTACTCAGTCTCAGGTACTTTGTTACAGGGGCGCAAGAGACTAAGACAGCTGTGCTCCCAGGGATGCACAATAAATTCTCTGACATCCTCACTCAAGGTTCACCATTATTTCATTTACATGACAACTCACTTCTTTCCCCCTGCAAAATCCCCTAGGAACTGTAGGGGACACAGTAAGAATTGACACATTGGGGCTGTATTTGGGGAGACAAGATAACACACAGAACAATAATATGGAAGTTGCCTATGTATATGAGACACAAAAACACTGAGGTTCCTCCATCTGCTATTCTGTTATAAATGACACAGAAGTGATATGGACAGTAAGTGCTAGGGGCGTTCAGAGGAAAAATTACCACTATTTGGGTGACCAAGAAATCTGCAGAAAAAAGATAAGCTCTGGGTTCATCTTTGAAGACCAGGCAGACTTTAAACGGAGTAAAATGATAAGTGAGGGAGAAAGGAATGAGAAAACTCTTCTAGAGAGAGAGAATTAGCAAAAGTATGACTGCAAGAAAGAGGGGCCATGTTTGAGAGAAGAGGACCTCCTCTCCACCCAGTCCCTTGAGCTCAGTTCCGTCCGGAACAAAGGGTATGTGGAATATGTGCCTTATCCCTCAGGGGACACATATTTACTTCTCCCTGTGCAGGCTGACATTAATCTGAGGCACACAGACACCCCACTGAGTGAAGTTCTGAGGCAGAGAAGTCAGTCTCTGGCGACACTCCCTGCCCAGCCCCCACCTACACAAACAGCTCTGTGAGTGCGTAAAGTGCCACAAATGTCCCTTCAATTCTCTTCCTCCACACTTAAACCATATCGCTCATCCCTTCTCCTTGACTGTGCCTGACAACTTCTCCTTTGCTCTTTGTCAATATCCAGCCTGGGAGACACATCAGGAATAAGAAAATAATACTCCATCTACTTCTTCCTTCTATCAGTCTCTCAAAACCAACACACACACACACACACAGTTCTACACCACACACGAGTTTATTTTATAATTTGATTAGCCACAAGACTTCTGAATATCATTTAAGTTTGCTGAACCTTTGTTAATTCATCCTTGAACCTGTCGTGTTGGTGTTTCAGATTGTAGGCAGTTCTGATGCACAAAAAGCCTACTTAAATCTATTTGTGCAGAATACATCATCAGGGGCTGAGGGGCTCCATTTGCACAGAGGTCCTTTAAAATCCCTATTTCCTAATGTCATCAGCACAGAGCAGCTGCTAGACAAACTATCCCACTGAAATGGAAGGGTGAGGAGCACCCGGTCTTATGTATTCAAAACTGTGAGAGGGATGGCACGTGCTCCCCTAAATGTCTGTGAGTAACAGAGGATATGTGGAATTCAGCCATTTCCACCACACAACACCTTGCTGCCAAGCACAGCCAGCTGGTCTGTGTTCCCCAAAGCGATCCATGCAATTGAGAATGAAAATCATCCAAAGGCTATCCAACAGAATCAGCGTCCCTCACAAAGCCTCTCTAGACAAAAGCACAGGGACAAGGAGGCTAAGCCAGAACTTCTGAGATCACAACGCTCACTCAGGCAAAGCAACCCAACACCCATTCTGCACAGGCCCCATGCAAGGCAGTGGGGTACAGCGAGTGCAAATGTCTTCCTCAGAGAGCTCCCTGACTGCTAAGAGAGGACAACACATGGAGAAAGTTACCATAAAGCGTACCATACACAGTGGAAGCAGGGCAGGGACCTGAGGCGTAACTGAGGAGAGAACGATTAACCACGGGGTGAAGGCAGGGGCAGTGTAAAAGGGGTGAGCATGGGCTCCTGGGCCAGGCTCAGGAGGTGCCCTTCCATGATCCTGCAGGGAAAATGGAGCCTATGAAGGTCGTGAGCAGGAAAAGGCTTAACCAAACACCTCCTGGTTTCTCCCAGATGGTACAGTAAGCCCCAAGTATGAACTAGATACAGAAAATTAATGTTCTTCCTCCCAGAGGAAGCAGCACCTAGTGCAGTCATGTATCACTTAACGAGGGAAATGTGTTCTGAGAAGTATGTCCTTAGGTGATTCCGTCATTGCGCAAACATCACAGAGTGCACTTACACAAACCTAGATGGTACAGCCTTCTACCTACCTAGGATATACGACCTATTGCTCCGAGACTGCACACCCATACAGCATGTGACTGTACTCAGTACTGTAGGCAGCTGTAGCATGGTGGTATTTGTGTATCTAAACATAAAAAGGGGGCCTGGCCTGTAGCTGGGATTACAGACGCACACCACCACGCCTGGCTCATGCCTGTAATCCCAACACTTTGGGAGGCCAAGGTGGGCGGATCATTTGAGGACAGGAGTTATGTCACTGTCCTAAAGGACAGTGAATGTGAAGGCCTAGGACATTACCATATACTACTGTAGACTTCATAAACACTGTATACTTACGGTATGCTAAATTTTTTTTTTTTTATTTAGTTTTTTTTCAGGTGGAGTCTTGCTCTGTCTCCCAGGCTGAAGTGTGGTGGTACGATCTCAGCTCCCTGCAACCTCCACCTCCTGGGTTCAAGTGATTCTCCTTCCTCAGCCTCCTAAGTAGCTGGGATTACAGGTGTGCACCATCACGCCTGGCTAATTTTTATATTTTTAGTAGAGACAGGGGTTTTGCCATGTTGGCCAGGCTGGTCTCAAACTCTTGGCCTCAGGTGATCCACCTGCCTTGGCCTCTCAAAGTGCTGGGATTACAGGCATGAGCCACCACACCATTGCACTCCAGCCTGGGTGACAAGAGTGAAACTCTATCTCAAAAACAGAAAAAATAAAAGGTTCTTTCTTCAATAATAAATTAACCTTAGCTTACTGTAACTTTTTTACTTTATAAACTTTCCATTTTTAACTTTTTGACTCATTAGTTTAACACAAACACATTTTGCTGCTGTACAAAAATATTTTCCCTTTATGTCTTTATTCTATAAGCTTTTTTCTATTTTTAACTTTTTATTTTTTTTTTTACTTTTTAAACTTTTTTGCTATAAACTAAGACACAAACACACACATTAGCTAGATCCCACGAGTCAGGATCATCAATATGACTGTCTTCCACCTCCACATCTTGTCCCACTGAAAGGTCTGCATGGAGCTGTTATCTCCTATGATAACAATGCCTTCTTCTCCAATGCCTCTGAAAGGGCCTGCTTGGGGCTATTTTACAATTTGCTTTTTTTTTTTTGAGTAGAGAAAGTACACTCTAAACTAACATAAAAACATAGTAAATACATAAAGCAGTAACATAATTATTACCATTATGAAGTATCATGTACTATACACATTTGTATGTGCTATACTTTCATATGACTGGCAGCACAGGTTTATACCAGCATCACCACAAACACGTGAGTTATGCTTTGAGAATTTTTCAGCCCCATTATAATCTTTTTTTTTTTTTGAGATGGAGTCTCGCTCTGTCGCCCAGGCTGGAGTGCAGTGGTCGGATCTCAGCTCACTGCAAGCTCCGCCTCCCGGGTTTACGCCATTCTCCTGCCTCAGCCTCCCAAGTAACTGGGACTACAGGCGCCCGCCACATCGCCCGGCTAGTTTTTTTGTATTTTCTTAGTAGAGACAGGGTTTCACCGTGTTAGCCAGGATGGTCTCGATCTCCTGACCTGGTGATCCACCCGTCTCGGCCTCCCAAAGTGCTGGGATTACAGGCTTGAGCCACCGCGCCCAGCCTCAGCCCCATTATAATCTTATGGGGCATAAGACTCATATATTCAGTCTGTTGTTGACTGAAATATACGCTCAAGATAAAGTACTTTATTCAAATGCAGGCTGTAATGTTTTATTTTGTTTTGATTCGAGACAGGGTATCACTCTTTCACACAGGATGGAGTGCAGTGGTGTGATCACAGCGTACTACAGCCTCTACCTCCCAGGCTCAGGTGATCCTCTTGCCTCAGCCTCCCAAGTAGCTCAAGTAGCTGAGACTACAGGTGTGCACCACCATGCCTGGCTTTTTTTTTTTTTTTTTTTTTTTTTTTTTTTGTATTTTGTGCAGAGACAGGGTTTCACCATGTTGCCCAGGCTGGTCTCAAACTCTTGGGCTCGAGCAATCTCCGCACTTCGGCCTCCCAAAGTGCTGGGATTATAGCTACCGTGCCTGACCTGTAATGTTTTAATGGATCACAAAATCAACACAGTGGATCATGACCAGCATTTTCTTAGAAAATGAATTAGAACAGAATAGAATGCTAAACATCAGAGGCTGTTGCATACAGTAGAGGTTAAGTGTTGCTCGGTGTATCTTTAGTTAGACACACACACCCACTTATTACACATATCACACAACTACCTGGGTCATGATATAAAATTGTTTTACTCTGGGTCATAATGTTTTAGTCACTTGCTGAAAGTGCATGTCACAGCTAATGAATTAATAATGAATCAGTAACACAAGATCTTTAATGGGCCCCTATCACAGTTACATAAATCTATGCCTGTTTCTGCAGTGGATTTGGTCTCCTAGTAAACTCTAGTAAAAGTCCTGACCCCCAGAACTCATATAAAGTCATCTGTCTCCATCCTGCTAACCGGCCCTACTTACACATACCCCAAGTCTACTCATTCCTTCCAATGAGCCTCTGAACTCCTGACCCATTGTAATTCTCTTATATTATCACTTTTTGTTTACACTTTCTCCACCTACTTGTCTAATGAAAAGCTGGCTTTTGCTTCAAAATTCCACCCCTCATAAACCTACTTCAGGGGTGGTTGTTTGCCAAATTTCCTTGACTCCCAGGACAAAGAGAGGATAGTCATCACTTTCCTAAATAAACTTTTCTCCCAGGCCACATCCTGTCCATCACCTCACTTCTCAGGCCTCACTCTTCCCTCTCACCCGTAGTCTTGCTACATATCTCTTGATCTCCAGGACTTTTCCTTTCTTGCCACAATTGCTGTGTTCCTTCCAGGCCTGCCTCTGCTGGTGGCTTCAAGAAGGTGGATGACCTTGGTAACATTCCTCCACTACACTCCACACACAGGCACCACACCTTGCACGTTATCAATACCTGGAAATACTCCACCTGTAAGATCAAGGCTTCCAAATCTCGGACTACAGCCTTTCTATTTACTCACTTCTCCACTTCCTTATTCTTATAGATCCTGCCCTTTATTCTCATTACAGGTGGTTCCTTGACTTTACCCCACTCCATCTTTCCCATCCTGGCTTCATAGGCTCCTCAGCCAGATGGGACCTCAAGAACCCAATTTCAGCAATACTCCCATGAACACCCTAGAGTCCCCGTTTCCCATGCAGAGGCCAGAGGAAATCTTCCCCTTTGCCATCTGAAGTTTCGCTGAAAAACCAACTCACAAAAGGCCGATCAATTGGAGAAAAGGCTTACGAGTTTTATTAACATGTACACAAGTAGAATCACAGTGTTTACCGCCCCTCAAATGACTCAGAAGTGTAACTACCATCCCAGCAAAATAGGTTATGGAAAGGGGACAGAAAAGAAATTTTGTTGGGATTACCAAGGAAAATGGATGGGGAACAGAGATTAACCTGTATGTCATCCTGTGAAAGGGTCTGTTCAGGTGTGGCCACATTCCTGGTCTTATAGGGAAGGGAAGGAAAAACAATTCTTTCCCCTGGTGGGTCTGGATCTTTGGTAGATAAAGGCTTTGAAAGAGAACGTGGGATGCAGGAATGTCAGAGACACCTAGAAGCTTCTTCAGTTTGAAATATCAAAATGCTGTATTTTAGGGCATCAGTTTCTGAGCCCCAACAGCTATGACTTGGTCAGAGCCAACAGATCAATCCCTAGGCAAAGTTACCCTATTCTTTTATCTTATCTTGTTGGAGAAATTCACATGAAAATGCTTATTGGCTCTGCAAAGAACATTTATAACTCTAATTGGATCTTCAAAACTACTCAGGCTTTCTATCCAACCCTGGCTGATGCACTATTGCTTTTTCATGCCTCCACCCTCCTCACCTCAGCAGATGGTGACTCTTAGTATCCTTCCTCTCTCTCCTCTCATCCCAGAGGAAGGGGTATCCTCCATTCCTTTTTTCTAAGCTAGGGTGGGAAGGCTGAGAGCTGAGACAGCATCAGCCATAGATGCTATCTCAGACATCAGTGTGCCTAAAAGTGTACTCCAGTGCTTTGTTCAAAGGCAGACCTCAGCTGGAGGCAGTGGCTCATGCCTGTAATCCCAGCACTTTGGGAGGCTGAGGTGGGTGGATCACTTGAGGTCAGGAGTTCAAGACTAGCCTGACCAATATGGAGAATATGGTGAAACCCCGTCTCTACTAAAAATACAAAAGTAGCCGGGTGTGATGATGCATGTCTGTGAACCCAGCTACTTGAGAGGCTGAGGCAGAATTGCTTGAACCTGGGAGGCGGAGGTTGTCCTTACAGATGGCCTTATAGGTTCTGGAGTGATCCTGAGAAGCCTGCACTCACACAAGCATCCATGTGACCTTGATGCAGGTGTAAATGAATTTGGAGATCACTGCCCTAAGTCACTCTCTCCCAGATGACACAGCTGCCTCAACTCTTGCATTCAGAAATACCAGAGGCAGGAAAAGCTATGTATTATGAATCACAGGATGGGAAAAAACAAAGAAACAAACAAACAAAAAAAACAACCCAGGGACATTAAGCCAAGTAGGATGGACTACAGGGACTGCAAAAATGACTAGAAATGTTAATTCCTGAATTCCTGTTTTTGCACCAAAATGGGTTCAAGTTTCTCAGCAAAAATGAAAGCTCCATGACAAGAACATATGAATGGCTAATTCCCCCAAACCATTTGCAGCATTTAACCAAAAGCAAACTTGAACTGAATTTACCAAATACGTTTAATATTCATGTTTATATATTTTCTTTATTGAGCTTTCTACTTTTACTACTCAACATTATTTATAGAGACTCATTTGAGCTTTCAACTTGTACTACTCAACATGATTTATAGAGACTCATGAAACTAAAGAGCACTGTCAAACAGTCAGAAGACTTTTATCCTAATCCCAAATCTACCACTAACTCCACCATGGATAAGTGAGATAAATTTCTGAGCCTCAGTGTCCCCATACATAAAATGGGGATTCGGCTCTGTTAGAGAAAAACAAAGGTGTTCAGACTGAGAAGGCAATGGAAGATCGTTCTACATTCTATGATTACCCTAAAAATGGAAGACACAAAGAAATCATTCTGTGACAACCTTGTACAAATGTTCTCCCCCACCAGCTTCCCTAGAGTCACTCTACGCCTTGAATGATACTGTTTTATGACTTTTAAGCATCACAGCATGAGGCAGCTTCCGGTGGGGAGGTTCATACAGGAAGGAAGAGATCTCAGTGCTATTTGCTATTCATACTTTTGATGTTTCAACAAAAAGCCAAAGCATTCTTTGAAAACAGTCATAATAGTAGCAAAACCAAAAAGATAATTGATGAATTGAATGTAGTATGGAGGCCTAACCAAGAATAAATATGCACCAAAATTTTCCTGGGTGAAGGGAACAGAATAAAGTCTACATCATAGAGAAGTACAAATTCTTAATAAAACCCTAAGAAGAGGATAGGCACAGTAGCTCATGCCTGTAATTCCAGCACTTTGGGAGACGAAGGTGGGAGGATTGCGTGAGGCCAGGAGTTCAAGACCAGCCTAAGCAACACAGTGAGATTGCATCTCTATTTTCTCTATTTTATTTTAATTAAAAAAAGAGAGAGCAAGAAAGAGCTAGCCTAAAGTGAGCAAAACAGAGGAGAAAGAGGGAGGAAGAACAGAAGGTAAATACAAGATAAATTCTTCCCAGAACAAACCACTTATAATAGTACCAGTTAAAACAAAATAGAAACAGTTCACAGGAAAAAAAAGAGAAAGGAAAAGAAAACAATACATAGCCATATATAGCCAATGGATGGCTATATTGTGCTAATTCCACCAAAGCTTAAGTGAGAATTTATCGATCAAGAGCTAGAACTAGAACCAGCCCATATAGAACCTAAAAACCAAGACCATGTCTTGGACTTACAAGGAAGACATGATCAAAACACATTAAGAAATAAAGAAATGGGACAGTATGTTATAGTTGTTAAGCACAGTCTTTGAAGTCAGAAAGACCTAGGTTGTAATACTGTTGCTGTCGCCTGATGGCTGTGATACTGAATAAATTACGTAAGTTTTTCCAAGACTTGGTTTTTCCATCTATCAAATGGGGATAATGCTCCTTCCCACATGGTGGTTGTGAGAATTGAGACCATGTGGGTTGAATGCTTACAGCACCGTGCCTGGTGAGTAGACACTCGTGTGATAATCCTTGTGAGTAAAGTACATTTGCAACCGTGGAAAATTTCAAACCTGTCCCGGGTTTCTAACTTTGAAGATCCTGAGAAACAAATATAAACTTTGGGATCAAATATCAGTTGTTCAACTTGTCTTTGGCTGGAGATGATTAATGCCGATTGTTTGTATTTTAAAATACCAGCACTCTGAAAAGTTATACTTTCAACTGTCAGAACATACCTGATTGGCACCTGTCCAACATACATCCAAAACTAGTACATTATGTGAAACTAAAAACAAAAAACTTTTTCCACCTACTGTATGCCCAAGCCTAGGCTTTGCAGACAGAGAACACGAAATGTGTCCCACTGAGTCAGATAAGCAATGCCTTCATCTGCCCCAGGGCATCTGACCTCCCAGTGTCCTCCTCTGCTGCCCAAATCCAGACCCTTGCCAAGTTCTGTAGCTTTTTCCTTTATATCCTTAATAAGTGTTCCTTCCATACTAGCTCCACAGCATAGTCCCTGGTCACTGCCAGCTGGCCCTCAGCATCAACACCTCTCTGAGGCCCCAACTACAAGTACCACTCGTTGGCAGGTAGGGCTGGCTGGGATCAAGTCTATTCCTGTGCCATGGAGATCACTTTGTTAAGACCACCTCTCCAACTCTGCCAGGCTACCCTGGACAAGTCTGGGCTCCTCACAAGTTACTCTCTCCCTGCCATTGGGATGTGCCAGGCCCTGATCTCTGCCTCGCTGGCACAGGGCTTCCGAGGCAAGCTGGTTGGAAAGCAGCCCCAAGCAGGCCCTCCCCCAACCAGGTGCCAGACTTGCAAGAGGGTCCCTGCTCTCAGCCCACTGTACCCTCTGCCCCACCAGCTGTTGCATGGAACAACCAAGCACTTCATCTTTCTCCCTGTGGAAAGCAGAGGTGAGGTCAGAGCCAGGGAGAGAACAAGGGAGGGAAGGGGGAAATGGAGAGTTACAGTGGAAACATGAAAACTATTTATGTTTTGAAAATGCAATTAAGAATTCTTAAAAATTTCATTACTATTTTGTGTGTAGAGCAACAAAGAAAAATATTTCCCTGGAAATTCCAAGTTCTTATTAGCATTGCTTATCCATGGGTATGCCCTAGGAATAAGGATAGTGAGGTCCAAGCATGCAGAGGAAATCCATTGGATTCTCTAAAGTATTCCCCAGTCAGAAGATTCTTTTTTTTTTTTTTTTAACTAATCATGAATATTCAGTGTTAAGCAACTCATGGCTTTCACTTGCTTAAACATTTGAAGCACTTCTCCTTTCAAATCTGATTCTCTAACTCACCACTAGGTAAGGCCAGAGGTTGAGACTCGATTTAATCAACAAGGTGTTCTTTTGGTATCTGAGTTGTAAACACTGACACAAAAGGAATCACACTCATGTTTTGTTTCCTTTCCAGGGCACATATAAAACTGTTCCAGACTCACCAATGCAGCCAATGGCTTGGCTCACATAAAGAGACCTTTGAAGGTAATAGTTCTAAACAAGCCTATCACCAAGGGGAGGGTTTTTTTTTGTTTTTGTTTTTTTTCTGCTTAGTTTATTTCCAGAGGTAGGGCAGAAAAAGGAAGCACAGCAAAAGATTTCTGTGTATTTTCTTTCCTTAAAAAAGGAATATAATACTACAGGAACTTTCCTTGGGAGACACAATAGCAGCCCCATTCATAACTATTTACTCAAGCTGCAATTTGCAAACTCCATCTCCATTCCTTGTCAAGATTCCCTCTCCTGTTTTCTGACCTTTACAGTAGTTCCGATTGGATTAAGTTCCTCAACCTAGAGTTTATCCAAAAAGAATTCTCCATCTTACATTTTTGCATAGTTGTCCTAAAAACTAAAAGACTGAATTTCTTAAAACAGATTCATTTTCATTATTTGAATAAATTTTAGGCAGATTAATATGAAATCTACTCAGCAGTCCTAATTCTTTTGGAAAAGTTACTCCTTTAATTTAATTTAAATAGTGGGATTTCTGGCATCAGAGAGGACCTTTCAAAGCCCATATTAGTAGCAGACCTGTCTGCACAGTCTCATTTCAGCAAAAGCCCCACAGCAAAAAAGCTATAAAGTTAGCTTTGAGGGCCTACTTGAAAAGGAAACCTAAAAAGTCCATTTAGTATTATTTTAAATGACAAAGAAATGAAAAGGCTTAGTTTAAAACAGCTCACAATTCAAAAAAATCAAGGCAGTTGCCAGGTGCGGTGGCAAGCACCTGTAGCGTCAGCTACTTGGGAGGCTGAAGCTGGAGGACTGTTTGGGCCCAGGAGTCTGAATCCAGCCTGGCAACACAGCAAGACCCTTAAAATTAAAGACAAAAAAACAAACCAACAAAAAACAATCAAGGCACCAATAAGCTTAGAACCATAAGCATTCAGATCAGGAAGGATTCAATTTCTGATTGAGTTTCTAATAGTAACAAAAATAATTTTATCCTCAAATTCCCTTTCTGGGGTCAATTTCAAAAGCCTATGAAGACACTCTGCAAGGCAGTTTCTAAGGTGGTTCCCAGTCATCCCATCCCTCTGAATTCATCCCCTGTGGAAAACTCTTCCCCATGAGCATGGCCTTGACTTAGTAACTTGATTCTAATGAATAGGATGCAGCAAAAATGATGGACGTCACTGCTGAGAATAGGTTACAAAAAGACTGTATTTCTTCTGTCAATTGCCTACTCTGATGGAAGCCAGTTGCTATGTGTAAGTTTCCACGTGTAAGAGGTTCCAAGTGGTGAGCAACTGAGGGAAGACTCTGGCCAACAGCAGCAAGAAACTGAGATCTCTCCAGTACAAAAACCTGTCAGAAGCTGAACCCTGCCAGTGTCACTGGGTGGCTTGGAAGTGGGTGTGCCCCACATGAACTGTGAGATGACTGCAGCTTTGTGAGAGACCCAAAACCAGAGGACCCACTTAGGCAATGACAGATTTCTGACCCTCAAAAATTCCAAGATAAATGTTTATTGTTTTAAGCTGTTAAGTTTTAGAATAACTTGTTATGCAGTCATAGGTAACTAATACATATAAAAGACATCCTTTGCCTCCCAACAGAATTGATTCGCTCTCCACATCCGAATCCTTCAGTCTATAGGGTGAAGTAATTTGGGTAAAGAGCCAAATTACTTCTTTTTGGTCCTAAAAATAAGTCTGTTTAATATTTTGTTCATTGCCATCAATATTAGTTTTTTGAGGGCAGGAGCGGTTTTTTGGGAGGCCGATGCGGGTGGACCACTTGAGGCCAAGAGTTCAAGACCAGCCTGGCCAACATGGCGAGACCCCATCTCTACAAAAATATAAAAATTAGCCAGGCATGGTGGCATACTCCTGTAATCCCAGCTACTTGGGAGGCTGAGGAAGGAGAAATAATCGTTTGAACCTAGGAAGTGGAGGTTACGGTGAGCCGAGATCTTGCCACTGCACTGCATTCCAGCCTGAGCAACAGAGTGACACTCGGTCTCAAAAAAAAAAAAAAAATTCATTTTTTGAGTCTTAACATCTATATATAAAGACTTCATAATTTTATAAAGTTTGAGCAATTGTTTCAGCCTTAAGTCCTCCTAATACACAGGCTTCCTCTTTCTTCATTCATTCATTGAGCAATACTCTATATGCCTTTCTGGATATTTTCTAGTTCACTGTGGTATCATGGCTTATTAAGCTGTCTGGAATTCCCAACTTCATAACCTACTGGGTCACAAACCTGTCAGGAAGTACTTGCATTCATCTAATTGCAATATAGAATTTTCCAGTGAAACAAAGATTACCTCTAGGCTGGCAGTCCAGCTGTCTACTATGAGTCTGATTCATATCCTACTTGTTACCTCCAGCATCCAAAATGTACAGAAAACAGAGCATAATCAATCCTCATTAGTAGGAAATGATACTGATCCAACACTGGGCGTTACGTTATTCATTCAAACATGCAATAGATATGATGTCAAAAGGCCTTTTAATCGGTGAGTTTGACCTGGATGTGGAAGTCAGAGAAGGATTCCCTCAAAAAGTGAGCTGCAATATGAAGAGGAAGTAAGTCTGACTAGATAAAGAGGAATATGAAAAGGGATCAGCACATGGCAAGGTCCTGTGCAGGAGGGAACAGGGGAGTAAAATAGATCAATGTGGTTGAAGCACAGAGCAGTGTGGCGCAATCTAAAACTAAAGAGGCTGAACAGGACTATGCAGAGCCTATGAGGCCCTGTAAAGGAGTGTGCTCAGAGTTTTGAAAAGATTTATCTGACTAAGACAGAAAATAGACTGAAGGAGGCCAGAGACACATGAAGAAACCAGTTAAAGTCTACTACAGTAGTCTCACAAGAGTTGCTGGAATCCTTTGGTGGGCTAGCAGTGGTGGGATAGAAAGGTGAACATCTGAGAGCAGTTTAGGAGGATGATGGCTGGATATGGATATGATACACATACACAGAGAGATTAACAGAGCAAACATAATTGAAGGAAAAATTAACTTTAAACTCTTGAGTAAAAAGTTCAACCAAATGGCAAGCTTTTCTGAGAGCAGCATTATTCGTTGTCTGAACTCCATCTCCCAAAACAACCCTCCTAGGCTTGTTTACACGCAGAGGATGCTCAATAAATATCTGTAAAACAAACACAGTATTTAGATACCTCATGTATCTTAGGGGTACCTTCTGTATGCAATGTGTCTGCTAATACCAACTGATCTTATTTAACAGCTTCCTAAGGACCTCTCCAAGCCAGTGTAAGGAAATTATCTTTAATAAATAGCTTTATTAAGACACAACTTATATACCAGACAATTCTCCCCTTTAAAGTATACAACTCAGTGGTTCTTAGTATACTTAAAGAGTTGTGCAACCATCACCACAATCAATTTTAGAATATATTTATCAGCCCAAAAAGATATCCCATACCCAGCAGCAGTTACCCAGCATTTCTCTTCTTCCCCTACGCCCTGGCAATCACAAATCTACTTTGTCTCTACGGATTTGTCTATTCTGGACATTTCATATAACATGTGGCCTTTTGTGTCTAGCTTCTTTCACTCAACATGTTTTTAAGGTTCATCATGTTGTAGTATGTATCAGTACATCATTCTTTTTTATAGCTGAAAAATATGTCATTGTATGGATACATCACCATTTATCAGTGTGTAGACATTTGAATTGTTTCTGCTTTTTGTCATTATAAATAATGATTCTTTGAACATTTGAGTACAAATTTTTGTATGGGCATAGATTTTCAATTTTCATACGTATATACCTGGGAGGAGAATTGCTGGGTCATATGGTAATTCTATGTTTAATTTTTTAAAGAGTTGCCAGACTATTTTCTAAAGTAGCTGCACCATTTTACAATATGTCCAGCAATGTATGAGTTTCAATTTCTCTATGATTTGTTATTGTTCATCTTTGATTATAACCACCCTGATGGGTATGAAGTAACATCTCATCTTGGTTTTGATTTGCATTTCCCTAATGATTAATGATGTTGACTACCTTGTGATATGCTTATTGATCACTTGTGTATCTTCTTTGGAGAAATGTCTATTCAGAACTTTTGTCCGTTTTAAAATTAGGTTATTGACTCTTTATGTAGAATTTAAGAGTGCCTTTTTTTGTTTGTTTGTTTTTGAGACAGTCTTGCTCTGTCACCCAGGCTAGAGTAGAGTGTAGTGTGGTCTCAGCTCACTGCAACCTCCATCTTCCAGGCTCAAGCAATTCTCCCAACTCAACCTCCAGAGTAGCAGGGACTACAGGCATGTGCCACCACATCCAGCTAATTTTTCTATTTTTTTGTAGAGATGGGGTTTCACCATGTTGCCCAGGCTGGTCTCAGTCTCCTGGGCTCAAGCAATCTCCTGGGCTCAAGCGATCTGCTGGACTTAGCCTTTCAAAGTGCTGGGATTACAGGTGTGAGCCACCTCACCCGATTAAGAACCCTGTATATATTCTGAATACATATAACCTTTAACAGATACATGATTGTCTTTTCACTTTCTTGATGGTATCTCTTGAATCAAAAAAGGTTTCAGTTTTTATGATGTCTACTTTATCTGTTTCTCTTTTATTGTTTGTGCTTTGGTGTCACAGCTCAGAAACCAATGCCTAACATCCAAGATTACAAAGAATTACTCCTGTTTTCTTCTGCAGAGATTTACAGTTGCGGCTCTCACATTTAGGTTAATAATCCATTTTAAGAAAATGTTTGTATACGGTGTGAGGCAGAGGTCCAAATTCATTTTTATGTATGTAGACATTCAGTAGTCTCAGAATCCTTTGTTGAAAAGGGTATCTTCTCCCACTCCCAGTGAATTGCCTTTATTCTGCTGATGAAAATCAGTTTACCAGAAGTGTTAGGGTTTATCTCTAGACTCTCAAATCTACTCTATTGATCTATATGTATATCCTTATGCCAGTTCCACACTGTCTTAATTACTGTGGCTTTGTAAGTACGTTTTGAAATTGAAAAATGAGTCCTCCAATTTTGCATTTCTTTTTCAAGACGCTTTTGACTATTCCACATTCCTTGCATTTCCATATAAACCTTATTTTTGTTCTTGTTTTTGAGACAAGGTCTTGCTCTGTCACCCAGGCTGCAGTGCAGTGGTGTGATCATAACTCACTGCATCCTCAGCCTCCTGAGTGATCTTCATGCCTCAGCCTCCAGAGTAGGTAGGTCTACTGGTGCACGCCACCCATCTAGTTAATTAATTTTTTTTTTTTTTTTGCAGAGACAGGGTTTTGCTACCTTACCTAGGCTGGTCTCAAACTCCTGGCCTCAAGCAATCCTCCCATCTCAGCCTCCCAAAGTGCTGGAAGATAAGCATGAGCCACCAGGCCTGGCCACTATATAAATTTTAGAATCAGCTTTTCAATTTCTCCATTAAAACAAAGAAGGCAGCTGGGATTTTTCTAGAAACTGCATTGAATCTATAAATTAATTTGGGACCATTGTTTTCTTAATGCTGTTTTCCAATCCATGAACATGAGATGTCTTTCCTTCTATTTAAGAGTTTTAAAATTTTCAATGTGTTGTAGTTTTCAGTGTTCAAGTCTTGTACTTCTTTTGTTAATTTTATTCCTAAGAATTTTATTGTTTTTAATGCTGTCGTATATTGAATTGCTTTCTTAATTTCATTTTCAGATTGCTTATTGCTAGTGTCAAGATATGCAACTTTTACACACTCCCCTAGTATCCTACAACCATGATGGACTCATTCTGGTGGGGTTTCTTTAGTGTTTTCTTCTGTTCTGTTTTTTAGTAGATTCCTGTGGATTTTCTATAAACCAGATAACATCCCTTAGAAATAGTTTCACGCCTTCCTTTCTAATCTGGATGCCTTTTGTTTATTTTTATTGCCTAACTGCCTGGCTAAAATCTCCAGTACAATGTTGAACAGAAGTGGTAAGACAAAACATCCTTATTCCTGTATTTCACCATTGAGTATGGTGTTACTTGTAGGTTTTTCATAGATGTCCTTTATCAGGTTGAAATTCTCTTCTATTCCTAGTTTGTTGAATGTTTTAAGTCAAGAAAGGGGGCTGGACTTTATCAAATGCTTCTCCTGCATATATTGATTTTATCAAATGCTTCTCCTGCATATATTGAGATGATCATGTGGCTTCTGTCCTTTCTTACATTAATACAGTATATGATATTGATCTTCAGGTCTTAAATCAAGCTTGCTTCCTAGGATAAATCTCACTTGATGGCATTAAATACATTTTAGATGTTGCTGGATTTGATTTGCTAGTATTTTGTTAAGGATTTTTGCATTTGTATTCATAAGAGGTATTGGTCTTTAGTTTTCTTGAGATGACTATCTGGTTTTGGTATTAGGGTAATGTAGGCCTCAGAAGAATGAATTGGAAAATGTTTTTTCGTATTTTTTGGAAGAGTTTGCAAGAACTGCTATTAATTCTTCTTTAAACATTTAGCAGAATTCTACTGTGAAGTTATCTGGATTTGTGGGACGTTTTCTGATTTCTAAGTCAGTCTCTTCACTTATTATAAGTCTCATTCTGTTTTTTTTATGTTAGTTTTTTCAGATTTTTAAATCTCTTATTGAGTCAGTTTTAGTAGTTTGTCTTTCTAGGAATTTGTCAGTTTCTTCTAAGTTTTCATTGACATGTAATTGTTCACAGTATTCCTTTATAATCCTTTGTATTTCTATAATGTTGGTAGTGATGCCCCCTCTGCATAAAGAACTTTTAAATGGCCTGATTTATTATAGAATTTTGAAATTAATAAAAGGAAAATTAAAGATATACTGGAATATTGTAATTCTCAATTTGTAAAAACCCTAAGTTACAGGATAGACAAACTAAATACCTTCCAGTTCTCACCTTCAGAAAGAAAAACAGGTGCAAAGACAGAATCAATACATTTTTAATCAAAATGCAATAAAGTCATTTCAACTGAAATCAGAAACAAGAAACACTTCCTAGATGAATATATCTAGTACAAGCATACAATTTAGTAGAAACTCAATTTTCTAAGCCAACTCCACTCATGTGAACACACATATGTGCATTATAATAAACCCAATATTACAAATTCCAAAGGTACTAATACTTTAAAAGAATCATGCAATAAATTCTCTCAAATAATCTTTTCAAGGAAGATGAATTCACCCTTTCCTATATTTCTTGTGTTCAAGACCATGAGTTTTCTGTACACTATGCTTTCTTAAATCAGCACAACTATATGTCTAGTAGTAGCCACAAATTTTTATATAATCAATGACCAAAAATCAGCTTCTTTCAAAGTATTTGTGTCTTGGCCGGGCGCAGTGGCTCAAGCCTGTCATCCCAGCACTGCGGGAGGCCCAGGTGGGCAGATCACTTGAGGTCAGGAGTTCAAGACCAGCCTGGCCAACATGGTGAAACACCATCTCTACTAAAAATACAAAAATTAGCCAGCTGTTGTGGTGGGCACCTGTAATCCCAGCTACTTGGGAGGCTGAGGAAGGAGAATCACTTGAACCCAGGAGGCGAAGGTTGCAGTGAGCTGAGATCCCGCCACTGCAGTCTAGCCTGGGCAACAGAGTAAGACTCCATCTCAGGAAAAAAAGAAAAAGAAAAAAAGTATTGGTGTCTTAATAATTCACAAATATATACTACATCTAATATGCTCTTATCAAATAAATTTATGAAAAGCCATCTTAGAGGAAAAATTGTATATTTTGATAATTATTTTCATGAAACTATTCCAAGTAAAGTTTTCCTCAAAGAATCTGAAATAATTATTATGTTGACTTTCTGAACAAAATTCAACTACAGAATTTCAAAAATACTAGAGAAGGTGACAAGCTTTCAAGCTACATTTATACCATTTCAATATACCGAGGAGAAAACTTTGCTTATGTTATTACCAGAAACCTAACTGGCACTATGGTTACAGAATACTTTCACCTTCTTTAAATGATTTTTTAAAAATCCTTGAATCCATGAATAAGTAGGGCAATAAGTAACATCATCTTTATTGTCTCATTTACAGAGGGGACAAATTGAACTTCCCACAGGTTAAATGGTCTGTGGAAAGTCAAACTGCTTGTGTAAGTGGTGGAGCTGGGACCAGGAAGTTAGGTAAACCAACTTCCAATCACGTATCATTTTCCTCTACATGACACCCCTTCCCACTTGTTAAAAACAGGAAGCAAAAACAGAACATAGAGTGAGTATCAATAGAAAAGTAAGTTTTTCTACCATCTCCTTGAACTTATTCACTGAAAGTATATACTTTTTTCCTTTTCTTTCTCTCTCTCTCTCTCTCTTTTTTCTTGTTTTTTTTTTTTTTTTTTTTTTTTTTTTTTTAAGACAGCATCTCGGCCGGGCGCGGTGGCTCAAGCCTGTAATCCCAGCACTTTGGGAGGCCGAGACGGGCGGATCACGAGGTCAGGAGATCGAGACCATCCTGGCTAACACGGTGAAACCCCGTCTCTACTAAAAATACAAAAACTAGCCGGGCGAGGTGGCGGGCGCCTGTAGTCCCAGCTACTCGGGAGGCTGAGGCAGGAGAATGGCGTAAACCCGGGAGGCGGAGCTTGCAGTGAGCTGAGATCTGGCCACTGCACTCCAGTCGGGGCGACAGAGCGAGACTCCGCCTCAGAAAAAAAAAAAAAAAAAGACAGCATCTCACTCTGCCACCCAGGCTGGAGTGCAGCAGCCCAATCTCAGCTCACTTCAACCTCCACCTCCTAGGCTCAAGCAATCCTCCCACCTTAGCCTCAGGAGTGGTTGAGACCACTTATTCTCAATGCCTATGAATTAATCTCCTTATCTAACTTTTTTGCAACAACTTGACTAAAAGGATGTTTTTAATGATCTTAGACTGATAGTGAATCGCTAGCATCCTGCAACCTAACTGTAGACTTCACAGACATGTTAAACAATCTTTAAAACTAGGTTTTTAGAGCCTAAAGAAAGTTATGTGACACTATTAAAATATTAAACAACTCTGAGAAACCCCTTGAAAGCAATTTTGATGTCAAATTAGGGCATGTGTCACCAAATGTTCTGCAAAATACTGATTATAAACCTCATCATTCTAGTTCTGTAGATAGCCATTTATCAGTGTGATCAGAGATAATTAACACCAGAGACCATTTAACCAAGTACTTATTTCTATATAGCTAAGAGGGCTGGAACATATCTTTGTCCAGGGAACAGTACTGTTGCTCCATCAAGGCATAAAGCATTCAATCAAACTCTAACTCATGGCATATGAACTCTGTAGTATTCACCCCACAAAGGACAAAGTTCTCTGATTCCTCTCATGAGGAAAGTATTTGTACTTAGGACTCTTTATCTTCACTTTCTCCTTGGAGAATGCAACATTTATTTAATCTAAAAAGTCTAAAAGAGTCAATGTGATTTTAGAGACAACATACCCTAAATGGCCACACACCCATGGTTTAAAGAGGAGATTGCTGTCATAAACCTACTTAGGGACTGATGGACTTCAGTCTGATATGCCACTGTCCTGCTGGGCATTTATCATCATTGGGCTGGGAGTGGGGAAAAGACCCAAGGAAGCTCTGGGGAAAAAGGAAGTTGATTTAAGTCATTGTTCCTCCTCTACATTCAAGCCAGTGAGATGAAGAATCTGAAACCATCTGCGGTTTCAGTGATTTTCCGGGAGGCTCTGAGGAAGGGAAAAGAATACTGCTTTAACTTTAAGCCAAAGTGCTTCAACTTTGGCTGTGGCATCAACTTTTTCTCAACTCTGCCCAACCATTTGCAAGAAATAGATGCTTCTTCTCCCATTATCCTGCTGCCAACAAGACTGCAAATGAGTTATTAGAACTATGTAGCATATGCATAGGAGTGTGATGTACACCCAGCTGTGACTCAGGGTTGGAGCAGAGTGTGGAGGGGTCACCCCTAGCCCACTGGTCTCCTGGCATGGGAGGTTTGGCCGAATCTAAATTACTGAGTGCACGCAAGACTCTCTCCCTGGCCCTCTCCAACTATGACAGCTCTTTAGAATTGCTGGCCCATTTCAGAACCCTCTGGTCATCAAATCCCATGCCCTTATCACAAAGCTTATCTCCAAGAGATGGTGTACAAATAGACTAAGTCTGGATCGTACCTTTTGGCTTCCTCTAAGTGGCACAGATATTCATAAGCAATGTTCTGCCGCCTCCTCTCATCCATCTCCTCTGCAGAGAGCCTTTCATCATCCACAATAGCTAGAAATAGAGGATAACAACATGTGATTTACAAAGGCAGTCTTCATTGAACACCCGAGACAATCAACCAGAAAAAACTCATATGCAGCTGAACATTCAGAGACAGGAGTATTGAAACACCAGGCAAAGAGAGAGAGAGATTTGCCTTTGGATTTTACAATATTATTTCCTTTTTTATTTTTATATTTTTGAGACAGGAACTGGCACTGTCACCCAGGCTGGATTGCAGTGGTGCCATCATGACTTACTGCAACTTCAGCCTCCTGGGCTCAAGCAATCTTCTCACCTCAGCCTTACGAGTAGCTGGGACTACAGGCACATGCCACCATACTTGGCTAGTGTTTTGTATTTTTACAGTATTATTTCTAACAAGTGAATCAAGGCCAGGTGCGGTGGCTCACGCCTGTAATCCCAGCACTTTGGGAGGCTGAGGTGGGTGGATCATGAGGTCAGGAGATTGAGACTATCCTGGCTAACACGGTGAAACCCCGTCTCTACTAAAAATACAAAAAACTAGCCAGGTGTGGTGGTGGGTGCCTGTAGTCTCAGCTACTTGAGAGGCTGAGGCAGGAGAATCAGGAGAATTGCTTGAACCTGGGAGGTGGAGGTTGCAGTGAGCCAAGATTGCGCCACTGTACTCCAGCCTGGGCGATAGAGTTAGACTCAGTCTCAGAAAAAAAAAAAAAAAAAAAAAAGAAGTGTGCAAAGGGGCAGGAGCTTCCATGAATGTCCTCATCCTTGTTCCCATCCCCCTTCCTACCACTCCCAATTTTCCACTGTGGCTCCATTCCTTGAACATGGAGACCTCACCCCACAGCACTGATACCAACGTGTGTCAACAAAGATTGACATCTGTCAAAAACATTTTCTTTTTCTTTAATAAACTCAGTCCAATCTAAACTTTAAAAATGATCTCTCACATTTCTGAAAAGTACCAAAGCTCTCAATCTTCCTCTGCACCTCCACTGCGAGAGTCCAGGTCTTAATGTCTCTCCCATAAACTCTCCCAACAGGTCTAGTCACTCAGCCACTACCCGTCTTCCACTCATTCTCCCCATGGCCAACAAAAGTGTCTTCCTTATTACTCCCCCTCTCAAAACTTTTGGTGGCTCCCCTATTTCCTATAGAACAAGGTTCTAGAACACTTTGCATCTCCCCCTATCCAGGAAGCCCACACATTAGCCACCACTCCCAGGCAGTACCGTGTTCCAGGACCACACCACTCCCTCCAATGCTGAGTGCTTCTGCTCTACCCTTCTCTCTGCCTGGAAAGCCATTCTCCCACCTTCTGCAGGTGGTGGCTTTCACATCATCTCAGGCAAAATTCCATGGACCTCTGAATCTAAACCCACTGGCTCTCCTTGGGACTTTAATTCACATTTTTATTACATCACTCATCAGAAAAGCCCCCCACTATAAATCAGTCTGTCTGTCTCTCCAAACTAGGGGATCCTTAGAGGAAGGTTTTGATCATCTTCATGTCTCCTTCGAATTTGTCAGGGCTCCTTGCACACAGATAGCACTCTACGTGTACAGAAGAACTACCTTCCAGGGAATCCTCACTAAGTGAGCTCATCATTACTGCATAATGAATAGACTTTAAAAGTTATAATTTTTAGGCCAGGCACGGTGGCTCATGCCTATAATCTCAGTATTGTGGGAGGTCGAGGCAGGTAGATCACCTGAGTCAGGAGTTTGAGACCAGCCTGTGCAACATAGTAAAATCCCATCTCTACTAAAAATACAAAAATTAACCAGGCGTGGTGGTGCCCACCTGTAATCCCAGCTACTCAGAAAGCTCAGCCAGGAGAATCGCTTCAACCCAGGAGGCGGAGGTTGCAGTGAGCTGAGATAGCACCACTGCACTCCAGCCTAGGTGACAGTATGAGACTCTGTCTCAAAAAAAAATTATAATTTTCTTTTCCTGTGTTTTCTTAAATGATACCTGCTACACTCACATACCATCACCTAATCCTCCATCTCTACTGTTCTGAACAGTTAATCCCCAAGATACCTCATGATTTCCAGTTTCTCTTTTTAATGTCAGCTTAAAGACTTTCCCATTTCTGACAGGATATTTTTCATTTTATAGTACTCCAGAAACACTAAGGCTTGGATCCAAAATAAAATTCCTAGTGGGAGCCCCTGTGCTCGTCACACCATCCCCAACTTGGAATAATAGGCACTGGGGTCACATTAAAAAGGCGGTGTTCTCCCCATCTTTCTTATGCTGCTGCACCCTTCCAGCCTCAACCAACCCCCGAGCAGGAGACAGAAGCCCCAGCAGAACCTGGTCCCTCAGCGTCTGTCCACAACTGCCTCCACAAACCATGCAAGATTGCAAAAGCCCAGGAGAGCTGCTAAGGGGCTGCCAAACTCTTCTATCACCCTGTCCAAATAAGAGATTTTACTTAATGTGTGAATTAAAATACACACCCACAAAGCTTTAAATTGCAGTTGCAACATATTGACCCCATCTAGTAGGATCCTACCTATCTTCTAGGCTTGACCCAGTGGGCCCTTTTCTTCCCAAAGTCTTCCTGATTGTCTCAGCTCAAAATGCCCTCCTATCCCACTTTGGTTAACAGTAAACTCCTAGAAGACATATTTGTGTCCTCATGGTGCCCAGCACACCTCCCAGCACAGGCTGCATGCTCTGTAAAAATATGTGATGAACAAATAAAATATCTTATCAGGAAAGGCTCTAAAAGGCTCCAAAAGGGCTCCAAAATATCTCTGTAGGGTAATTTTATTTGATTATTTATACTCGATAAGAGTATGATCATTAATGGAGCAAAGATAGCATCATTCTGTGGACTTTACTCAACTAATGTTCAATTCTTAGGTTCTATGTGCCACACGTGAATCAAAGCACCAGATATAGGGTAATAAGTATAAAAAATGTATACCCTCATTGGGACTTCCTTGTACATATCCATTCCTTGCCTTCTGACCTTCTGCCAGGCCCACTGACTTTCTAACTACACACACTTCAGCCTCACCTTCCTTGAGTGGGAGAGAATACCTTTCATAATCTACTGTCAAACTGTAAGTCTAAGAAGGTTAGTAGTTTGAGAAAATCTTAACAGCAAAAGCAGCTCCTTCTGGGCCACAGAGACTGCCTGCAAATATTTCTGCATTACTCAATATTTACTAAGTAGTGGACTTCTGATAAGAATGACTGGCATGGATAATAACACTGTCATTTAAAGATCCATCATGGAGCTAATAAAATAATTCACTAAAGGCCGGGCGCGGTGGCTCAAGCCTGTAATCCCAGCACTTTGGGAGGCCGAGACGGGCGGATCACGAGGTCAGGAGATCGAGACCATCCTGGCTAACATGGTGAAACCCCGTCTCTACTAAAAAATACAAAAAACTAGCCGGGCGAGGTGGCGGGCGCCTGTAGTCCCAGCTACTCGGGAGGCTGAGGCGGGAGAATGGTGTGAACCCGGGAGGCGGAGCTTGCAGTGAGCTGAGATCGTGCCACTGCACACCAGCCTGGGTCACAGAGCAAGACTCCGTCTCAAAAAAAAAAAAAATAAAATAAAATAAAATAATTCACTTAAGATGTGGCTTTACTGCCTATAAAGGATGTTTCTATATGTTACTGTGTGGTTCTGTGGTTCTCATGATCACCCTGCGAGATAGGCATTATCTCTTTCCTATAAATGAGGAAACCAAAGTCAACCAAGGGAAAGGGACTGCCCATGCTTATTTGCTGGGTCAATGGTAGAGCCAGGAACTAAGGTCTGTCAACACTGCAGCTCTTATTATTTGCCCACTACCTCCTGCTGCTAAATCTAAGTGAGCCCAGGAAGGGACTTGTCACTGCCAAGCCCAAGAAACAGGTCATTTAAGTGGCTTCAAAATTCTTTCCACTTCAAAGTAACTTGATTAACTGCAACCTCCACAGATCATCTTTACTTGCTGCCTGAACCACAAAAAACATGAGGACATTGTGAAGAACACAGGTTTCTGATGTATTAGTAACTCACAAAATACCACTTATAGCATCAGATGACAGTTCAAAGCAATTGCATTCTATGGAAATTACACAATAAGGCTTATTCACAGATTCAAGGAGCAGAATGAAAGCAAGTTGTTAGAGAGTATTTTGAAATAGAAGTATAAATTAGAGATGAAAGGGTCCTTTAGGAGTCCATTTCCCAAAGAATACATACAAAATCCAGTGTAAAAATAGCCCAAAATCTACCTCATTCAATAGGGAGTTGACATGGTCACTGTTTAATTTCCCCCATTCTCTACCTGCTACCTTCACAAAGAGACACCAAGGCCAGCATACACTTTGTATTAAAATTCATTCATTTGTTCAACAAATATATGAGTGGCTGCTTGGTGCCAGTTTGTTATGGAGATGGAACACAAAGTGATGAATATGACTCAGAAGGTCTCTTAAAGTTTTTATTAAGCAATTGAAAGTTTGGCAAAATTACAAAATGCTCAGATTTGAGGGATCTATTGAAGGGAGTGTTGGCAAGAATCCCCAAAACCAGGGCTCGGAATCTGTTCTATAATAGAGTATTATTTAGGGTATTTCTCTTTAAGGAAAAGTAGAAAACCAGGAATTATCAATTCATAGAAATATGCCCGGCTGGGGTAGCTCCCAGCACTTTGGGAGGCCAAGGCGAGTGAATCCCTTGAGCTCAGGAGTTTGAGACTAGCATGGGCAACATGGTGAAGCCCCGTCTCTACAATACAAAAAATTGGCTGAGTGTGGTGGTGCAAGCCTATAGTCCCAGCTACTCAGACGGCTGAGGCAGGATTACCTGAGCCCATGAAGTGGAGGCTGCAGGAAACTGTGATCGCGCCACTGTATTCCAGCCTGGGTGACAAAGCAAGACCCTATCTCAAAAAATAAAGAAAGAAAAGAAAGAAAAGAAAAGAAAAGAAAAAAGAAAAGCAAAGAAAAGCAAGAAAGCAAGAAAGCAAGAAAGAAAGAAAGAGAAAGAGAAGGGGAGGGGAGAGGAAGGGGGAAGGGGAGGGAAGGGGAGGGGAGGGGAAGGTGGGCCCACAATTTAGCATTTTATTTTGTATTTTAAAAAATTTAACCTTTATTTATTTTCAGTAGAGACGAGGTCTCACTATGTTACCCACGCTGGCCTTGAACCAACCCCTGAGCTCAGTCCTCCAGCTTAAGCCTCCCAAAGTGCTGGGATTATAGGAGTGAGCCATGGTGCCCAGCCTTAGCGTTATAAATATACATTGTTATTCTATGTGGTTCAAAATTTCTACAAAGAATCCTAAGTATCCTCGAGTATATAATTCATTTCAATTGTTCATTGAACCATCTTCTGAGAGTTGGGAACTGCTTTTGTCTGGAAGAAAATACCTAAAAGGATATCTTCCCCCCCTTACAACTTAAAGAATAGTTATCAGAGATGGCATCTGTACATCAAAGAACACACTAGAAGGAAGAGAACTGATTCCAAGACACTAAAACTGGGGTGGGAATGGGAGAATGGAACATAAAGATGAGAGAACCTAAAGTCCAAGATTTCAAGTAAGCTGATACACTCTGTAAATTTGACCTGTGGTATATCCCAGGTTCATACCAGCTTCCAAAAGTATTTCACAGCTGCTTAATCTTAAGCTTTAAAGGACCACATAATCAAACTTCCCTGAACTCAATTTTCTTTTGAAAAATAGGCAAACCTTAGGCCAAAGTTGTTAGTAACCCCATACATATTCACAGGCACTCTGAAGAATCTGAAACGATGAGAGAGACTGCCACCCCCATGTTAAAAACATGGCTTCACCAAGTTACTAAAATTAGGAGACATGGAGAACAGGCCCTCGAGTCTAATCCATTTCTTTATCTCTACCAAGGGCAAAGGAAATAATAGGTGCTCAGTAAAGGCTGCTGAATGGTGTGCTCAACTTTGTGCTTCAAGGCAGAGATGCTGTGTCCTTCCAAGTTTAGTCCTACGAAGTTTGCTGCTCTCATAATAGTCACACAAGATACTAAGGGCAGGGGAACTTTATGGAAAGCCTGCCTTCCACATCATCCTTGGAACTGTTCCCCCATGACACATTTCTAAGAACCTTCCAAAGTTATAAATCAACACACAACTTCAGAGGATATTCAGGTTAGACAAGGCTGTAAGCGACTATGGCCACCTACCATCATAAGACAAAGCTCCAAATCTTCAAGTTTAGCATTAGAATAATTTCCCAGGTGGAGAAATGAGGGTAACTAACAGTGACAAGACAAGTTTACCAACAAGAGTTAAGAGTTTCTGATCGGCTGCCAATACCCTCTTTGTTGCAGTGAGGTCACTAGGGCCTGGAATAGTTAAGAAGCTTGTCATAATTATGCAGGAAAATGGAGAGAGAGTTTAGGCTTTATGAAAATAATTTATCCTTTTCTGCAAATATGCTTTCAATGTACATGGCATCAGGATCTACACATGAAAGAGGGTTCCTGAATCCCACTTTCATACAAAAGTCCCCAAACTTTTTTCATACTTATAAACATCTACTTAACACTTGTTGGTTTTTTTGTTTGTTCTTTTTTTTTTTTTTTTTTTTTTAAGACAGAGTCTCACTCTTGTTGCCCAGGCTGGAGTGCAGTAGCACGATCTTGGCTCACTGCAAGCTCTGCCTCCTGGGTTCAAGTGATTCTCGTGACTCAGTCTCTCAAGTAGCTGGGACTACAGGCACGTGCCACCATGCCAGGTTAAATTTTTTTTTGTATTTTTCGTAGAGACGGGGCTTCACCAAGTTGGCCAGGCAGGTCTCAAACTCCTGACCTCAGGTTATCCACCCACCTCAGCCTCCCAAAGTGCTGGGATTACAGGCGTGAGCCACTGCACCAGACTGTTCATTTGTTTTTAAACCAAACCTGGGTCTCCATACCCAGGACATCTTTCCAGAATAGATGAATTATTTATAAATTTCACACAAGAGGAAAATTCATTTGGTCTGCTGTGTAAATCTGAATAAGAATATCTAATTTCTTTTTTCATTATCTAGAAACCCAAAGCAGCCCATGGAGATGTTAAGGCTCATATACAGAGGGCTGGTCTGCAGACTGGGTTTGTGGGTGGGGTGTATCTAGAACTCTGCTTAATTCGGAAGAATTATAGGCAATGATTCCTAGATTTGAAATTTTTTGAACAACTACAATTTCAAGACACAGTTTGGAAACCAAACCTCTACTTATTACCAAGTAGGCACAGAGAAAATTCCATTTGCCCACTGCCTGCTCCTATACACTCTGCCCTCCCATCCCCATAAAGATCTCAGTAAGAAAGAATGAAGTGTCAAGTTTCCAAGGTCAATCTTATAAATTTAACTCCAACAACAGAAGGTAATTTAAAAATCTTTAGTTTGGATAAGCTTCTACTATATTTAGAAGAAGGGAAAGAAACTCAGCTCCCTAGGACTTGGTATGAACCTTTTATGCTTGCACTGTTGGTCAGGGCAAAATGTCCCAAGTTATTTAGAACCAATCCTAAAGTAATTCTCCCTATTCTCTACAGATAATTAATAGTTTAAAGACCCAGATATTTACATAAACTTTAATACCCCATAGGAATAATAATATTTTACAACTGTTCAGCCGAGTTAGCAGGTCTTATAACAACAGTCCCCTGTCCCTATCCTCACAAAAACCACCCCAAACAGTACAATAGCAGAGGATATTCCTACAAAGTTGGAGGTTTAGAAGACAAGAGAACAGTGAGGCTTGGCCTAATTTTCCCTTGACTATTAGGAAAAATGAAAAATTATATCACACATGACTCAACAGTACATGCAAGAAAACAAAACAATCTCTCAGCTACAAGTGGGTTTTTTTTCTGTATATTATACAGCACATGACTTATTCTTCTAATCAATGTAAGCTCTTTATGATGTGTTAAAAAAAAAACACAGACAGAAAGGATTAATACTTAACGTGCACTTACTACATCACATATTCTGCATGTATTACTTCTTAGTCCCTGCATTCCTCTTTAAGATAGGAATTGAAGGCCGGGTGCGGTGGCTCATGCCTGTAATCCCAGCACTTTGGAAGGCTGAGGTGAGTAGATCACGAGATCAGGAGTTCAAGACCAGCCCGACCAACATGGTGAAACCCTGTTTCTACTAAAAATATAAAAATTAGCCGGGCATGGTGGCATGTGCCTGTAATCCCAGCTACTCAGGAGGCTGAGGCAGGAGAATTGCTTAACTGGGACCTGGGAGGCGGAAGTTGCAGTGAGCTGAGATCCGGCCACTGCACTCTAGCCTGGGCTACAGAGCCAGACTCCATCTCAAAAAAAAAAAAAAAAAAAAAAAAAGATAGGAATTGATTGGAAAATACATTTTTCGAATGGGAAACAAACTCAGAGAGTTTAGTCTTTGGTAATTCTAAGATCATAAAAACAGGTAAATGGCAGAATTGGTTTTCAAAACAACTGGTTCCAAAGTTCACGATCTTTCTACTAAACTGAAGTGCCACTGTCTCCCTGCATGTAAATGCTTGATGACATCAGCAGCCATTAGGCTTTTCTGAGGGTGTCACTATTATTATGGATACCTTGTTCATCAGCAGATAGATTTGTGTGAATTTGTTTTTCCCTGAAAACCATATAAAATTGGCCGGGCGCAGTGGCTCACCCTTGTAATCCCAGCACTTTGGGAGGCTGAGGCAGGTGGATCACAAGGTCAGGAGATCGAGACCATCCTGGCTAACACAGTGAAACCCCATCTCTACTAAAAATACAAAAAAATTAGCCAGGCATGGTGGCAGGCGCCTGTAGTCCCAGCTACTCAGGAGGCTGAGGCAGGAGAATGATGTCAACCCAGGAGGCGGAGCTTGCAGTGAGCCGAGATCATGCCACTGCACTCCAGCCTGGGTGACAGAGTGAAACTCCGTCTCAAAAAAAAACCAAAAAAAAAAAACCCATATAAAATTAATGTTACCATCTTGAAAGTATACAAAGTAAAATTATAGGCTTTTATTCTCAGAGATCCAAAAATCTCAAATATAGTCCAGCAAAAGAAAAAAAATTAATATTCAATATTGACAAATTAGACCATGAGGAATGCTAGGGTTGTAATAAGATCAAAAGAAAAAACAAGGGCTGGGCGCATGCCTATAATCTCAGCACTTTGGGAGGCTGAGGCAGGTGGATCACTTGAGGTCAGATTTGTTCTTTTTATTTTTTTTTATTCTTATACATTTTCCAAATACTCTATACCATTTACTTGTATTACTTTACTATATCTATATCAGAAATAACAATAGATGAAATTTGTTTTTTCTTTTTTTAAGACAGTCTCACTCTGTTGCCCAGGCTGGAAAGCAGTGGTGTGATCTTGGCTCACCGCAACCTCCACCTCCCAAGTTCAAGCAATTCTCGTGCCTCAGCCTCCCGAGTAGCTGGGATTATGGGCACACATCACTACATTCATCTAATTATTTTATATTTTTAGCAAAGCTGGGGTTTCATTGTGTTGACCAGGCTGGTTTTGAACTCCTGGCCGCAAGTGGTCTGTCTGCCTGCCTTGGCCTCCCAAAGTGCTGAGATTACAGGCGTGAGCCACTGTGTCCGGCTTAAATTTGTTTTAATGTTCTGTTACAGAAATAAATAAATAAATAAATAAAGAGGAATAAGCATTAATACCAGGTCCACTGCAAAGGATGACTTTCATGCATCTAACTGATCTATCTGAACTTCTAGAAAAGGATCATGGTCATTCAAAATGTACAATGAATATTTAGTCAGTTTTACCATATTTCTAAAAATCACAGAAGTTCAAAGGCAGCAGAGAGGAAGTGGTCAGAAGATGACTAATGCCATGATATCTTATTAGAAGGCCCAACAGCCTAAAGAGATAGCTTGGGTGTGACAGGCTAATGGGAGAAAACAGGTAGGGTAAGACATGAGTGAAAGAGAATGAATGGAAGGGAACCTAACCTGGACAGTGATGAGAAGGCTGCAGCAAGCCTGTGTGACATGAAATCCAAATTAGAAGAAGAAAGAAAAACATGGTGATGCTTTGCATGGGCAGGACTGGCAATAGAAGGAACAAGAGGAAGAGAAGCACGATACGGGGGAAGAAAAAGGAAGTCAACAAGTAGCAGCCAGCTCACTTTGTGACTTCAGATGGTGGAGGTGGAAACAGGACATGGCTCGGCACCAGAAAGTCACCCCAATATGCCAATTTACATAAAGACAAGCTTGTACAATTAAGGGTACAAAACATAAAGGTATCTCACTGTTCCAGGGATATACTAAGGAGCTGACTTTAAGTCAAAACTTGTATTTGGAAGAGAAGTTTAATATAACAGACTCAATTAGAAGGCTATGATGTTGAACAGATGGGTACTATTAATGCAAGCATATGCTGTTTGTTAGTGAGTGCGAATTAACACACGATTCAGGACAATTTAAAAAATATTGCCAAAATCTCAGCTCTCAAGTGGATCATACTATGCAAATGGATATATGCTGACAATACAGTCATGAATCAAGAATATATTTCAATGTGATTAGATTCTGGACTAAAGCCACCTAGGCTAGTTCTCATTAGTAAGAAGCTTCTCTCGTTTTAGTAGGACATGAAAATCAGCTCGGGTCCACACATTTAGGGTTTGTAAGGAGACCAGACTCATGAGAAGCCATAAAACACTGCATATGGTGCCAACAGCAAGCAGCAAGACTTCAACCAAACATGCTGAGCTCTTCAGTTTCATAGAAGTCGTATATATTTACAAAGTGCTACCACATAAATTCTCTCTCATGACTAGAGCAGCTCTCATCTGATAGATGGGACAAGTATTATTACCTCCACATAACTAAGACTCAAATGGGTTAAGTGCTTTACTGAAGGTCCTAGAGCTAATAGATTGCTCTATAGGGTTGGCATGTATTTAAAACTATTCTTGGTTTCTGTTTAGTTTTCACTGACTTTTGTGTTTTGGAGGTACCCGATTATATTAGTGCAAACATTTTTATTCTTTTAGGTCAACAGCACAGAAAGCAGTAGGAGGAAATGGAATGGCTGATGTGGGAAGGGAGTTGGGTTGGCAGTGTGGGTGAGGCTCACATCAAGTTTACAGGCTGCAGAGAATGTATACAACCCATGATTGTGTAAACTACTTGGAAAGTGTATAAAATACACAGAGAACAGCACTCTCATGGGAAAGAATTTACCGCATTAGGGCAACAAAGCTGCAAACATTTTGGTTTTGGCTTGCTGTGTGCTTTTTGTTCTAACATGCAGTACCACTGCTCTCAGAAAGTAAATGGTCCCAGTTTAGAAGAGATGTTCTTATAAACATACAACGGACATGAAGGTTTTCTGATATTATGATTCTTTAGCCCACAGCTGAAAGAACTTTATACAAGAGCCAGAACAGCAACTACCTTAAATATAATTCATGCTGTTCTGCTTCAGATTTAAATAGCTGATCTCCTCCAGGCATTTAATTCTTGGCTGGGAACTGGACCATAGTACTGTATGTAAATTCCCTCATGCCACATGTCAGCTGCAGACCAGAGGAGATAGCCAAATCTTCTCTGTGTATCAGCCACTAAAATACAATTTCAGAATTAAGTCATGAGAGCCCTGCCAGCATTTGTGCAGCAGAAGTGTCCACAATTATGAAGCTAGGCAGGGATGGAAAAGTAATGGTACTAATGGTCCACTAGGTGCAAAGTGCTGGCAGAGAATTATGGAGATGCAGAATCCTAAAATGCATCCTAACTGACTTGTAATTAAAACCAATAAATACAACAACAGAATGTGTTTCTTTTGGTATATGGCAAAGTCTCTAACTAATGTTTAAATAGTTGCAGAGCACTTCATGGGTAGAGAGAAGGGATAGGGTGGAAGGACTTTGTACCTCAGTTTACAATCTAACAAGAGAAGACACATTTAACAGTTGGAGAAAGGTTATAAAGCTCCTTTGGAAAAAGTACAAACTAATTAAAGTGAAAGAACAGAAAAGCCGAGGGAGGGAAAAGAGGTTGTTGAATGATGGGATTAATCAGAGCCAGTTTTCTAGATGAAGAGAGTTTGAAGTCAGGTTTGAAGGAGGAGAAAGAAAGGAAGTTGGGTGGCAAAACACATCTGGAGAAGTGAAGACAAGAATAGAGAAATCATATACACACATCAAGGTGTATTTCTGTCCCAATCCTTAGCCTTCAAAGTCTCTGTTTTATGGACACAGCTAAGAGGGCCATTCCCCTCCACCCTTCCAAGTTTTTGAGCTTCTCAAGAATATGTGAAGGGAGACCCCCAGGTCATTTACAGCTGTTTCTAAGCCAGATAGATGAGAGGAGTATGGTTGTGAGATGACAGTGAGAAGACCAGGTGACAGCTCAAAATCAAGAAGCTGGGCACATGTTCATTCTACTGATAAAAGTTCTTTCATGGCAGCTAAACTGGAACACCTGATAATACACATGCCTGCAAGAGAATCACATACAGTCCACTGGGTATCAATTGTTAAGTCACTGATGATATTACAATAATTACTATTAATTTAAATAGGCAAACCAAGCTCATTTTGCCAGTTGACCGGTATTCATAGTCCACGTGGATCTGCTTTTTCTTGCAACATGTTTAGAGCTGCATCCATGGGAATGGAGGTGGAGATTAAAGATAATGGCTCTCATCTGCTCTTCAAAATCCTTGCTTCCCCATTTCCTCTCCTAGTGCTCCATTCACTACCATCCTGATGCTTCCACTTATGGAGAGCCTTGAGCAGCACACCAGATGGGTTTCTTGCCCTTGGAGGTAAAGTCCTCTGGAGTAGTCTTCAGGTACTCCAGATCTTCAGCTACTCCAGACCCTTCCCCAAGCCAGCCTTCCTTTCATCTTGATATCCGGTCTGGAGGAGTTAGAATTATCTAAGGGGAGACGAAGGGCAGAGAGAAGAAATTCAGCAATAAAAGAAGGCTGTGAGTTCCAGCATGTAGAGACCTTGCTACATGAATAAGTAAGGATAGAGGGCTAGGAGAGGCACTAATAGAAGCAGCAGGTGAGGCTTCATCTCCTTACCCACCTTTCCACAGCCACAGACAAAGCCAGCACCAGCTCCTCTTCATTGCACAACATGTAACCCACAACAATCCTATGACACTGGTATTATTCCCACTTTACAGAGTGGAAACAGAGGCTTGAGACAGCCCAACCATTTGTTCAAGATCACAGATGACACGTGGTGAGCACAGCCGTGCAGCAGTCTGACTCTTACTGGCCACGCTACCTTTAGGAGATGCAAACCAGCCTTTCTGAGTCTCTCTGGCCCTCCACACACACCCCAGGCTTCCCAAATTGTGCAACAATAAGCTTTTTCATAGAAAACCCTAAATGCAGAAGAGAGGAAATACATGGAATGAACGAGGGGTGAAAAGGAATATTTGTGGGCACAGCTCAAAGCCCAATTAGCATAAAGTATCATGTCTGTCTCAACCTTTTAAAAAAATCATCCATTTTTCATTTTAATCCACAATTTATCTATGTTTCAGTATTTAAAATAGAAGGGGTTCCCACCCCCAAACTTAGTAAAATTGGCATTTCTGAGAAGATGTGCTATGTGTACCCGACGGGCTGCATAGGTCTGCATACCAGCAGCTCCTGGTTTAACAGCACAGAGGTCTCAGGCCACATAAGCGACTTCATGTTTAACCAACTGGGCACAGACCCCAGCTTAGCTCACACTTGGTCAAATATGTGCAGGCAGCTTAGGGAACCCAGCTGGGAGGCATCTTTCCTGGGAAGAAGCATTTTATTCAAGACACTCGACCCACTGATTCCGGCAGCTCTCGATGGGTCTAGCTATGCCCCATGGTTTTTTTTGTTTTGTTTTTTTGTTTTTTGTTTTTTGCAGTTGCAAGATTTAATAGAGTGAAAACAGAGCTCCCATAAAATGGGAGGGGACCCAAAGGGGGTTGCCGTTGCCAGGTTGAATGCCTGTGTTTATATTCCGATCATTGTCCCTCCTCCTGTGCTCTCAGGCAATAGATGATTGGCTATTTCTTTACCTCCTGTTTTTTCCTAAGTAGCATTTTAGTGAGCTCTCTTTACTACCTGATTGGTCGGGTGTGAGCTAAGTTGCAAGCCCCGTGTTTAAAGGTGGATGCAGTCAACTTCCCAGCTAGGCTTAGGGATTCTTAGTCGGCCTAGGAAATCCAGCTAGTCCTGTCTCTCAGTCCCTGCCCTCAACAGGAAAACCCAAGTGCTGTTGGGGAGGTTGACTGATGACCACTCTAACTGCTTCCTGCTGAATTGGGCTATGCCCCAGGTTACTACCAATCTCTGTGATCCACAGAGCCTTCTGGAAACTGCTCGCAAAACAGACATGATCTTCTTAATGGACTGGTGCCCCTGGCACCCATTGAAACTTGAGCTCACAAAGTAAGGAAGCACGTCAAGAGGAAAAACACAGGCCAGAGAGGAACCAGAACTTTCTCATTCCATCTGTTTTTTCCCCACATATTTTTCCAGGGATGGGCTACTTTTATGCTGGATATGCTCAGTCTGTTCATACAAGTTTTACAATACACTTGGAGGGTAGGATCATTCTAATTTGGTAGATGAAACGGAGCCAACTCATTCTTTACACACTGCAGTATGTAAACTAAAAAGCAGTTTGGTTCTAAACGAATTCTTATTATGAGCTTACTACCTATGACTTGCCTTTCTCCTTAAAAGTAGAGTGCAAAGGATGGGGATGGGAGTGTTAGATCAAGGAGAGGTTAGATGAAACACAGAAGGAGGGTTCTAGAAACACAGAAGGAGGGCTTTGCTGGTAAACATTGATTAACCAGCATCTGATTAACCAGAAGATTTCCCAAATCTTCTCTCATCAAAATATTTTACTCATTCCTCTTTAAAAAGACTAAGGCAACAACTTAACAACACTGGATTTATGACTGTTGGTTAATAAATTCCTTCAATATTTTTACATATTTAAAAAAGCATTAGGAAAACAAACAACATGTAGTGGTGCAGGTGTGGAAAAAAATGAAATCTGCATGTATTGTTGGTAGGGATATAAACTGGTGCCGCTCCTGTGGAAAGCAGTAGGGCAATTGTGCAAAAAGTTACACGTAATATTATCATATGATCCAACAATCCCACTGTTGGGTATACACCCAACATAAGTGAAAGCTGGGACTCCAGCAGATATTTGCACCTAAGTTCATACCAGCACTATTCACAATAGCCAAAAGGAAGAAGCAACTCAAGAGTCCACAAACAGAAAAGCAGATAAGCAAAATGTGGTATATACATACAAGGAGATATTATTCATCCTTAAAAAGGAAGGAAATACTGACACATGCTACAGTGTGGATAAACCTTGAGGACATTATTCTAAGTGAAATTAGCCAGTCAGAAAAAGAAACACTGTATGATTCCAGCTATATGAGGTACCAAGAGTAGTCAAATTCATACAGACAGGAAGTAGAATAGAGGTTGCCAGGGTTGTGGGGGAGGAGAGAATGGATCATTCATGTTGGTTGCACAACAATGTAAGGTAGTTAATGCCCCAGAAACGTACACTTAAAAATGGTTAAAACGGGCCAGGCATGGCGGCTCGCATCTGTAATCCCAGCACTTTAAGAGGCTGAGGCGGCGGATCACCTGAAGTCAGGAGTTCGAGACCAGCCTGGCCAACATGGTGAAACCCCGTGTCTACTAAAAGTACAAAAACTGGCCAGGTGGCGGGCGCCTATAATCCCAGTTACTCGGGAGGCTGAGGCAGAAGAATCACTTGAACCCAGGAGGCGAAGTTTGCAGGGAGCTGAGACCATACCATTGCATTCCAGCCTGGGTAACAAGAGTGAAACTCCATCTCAAATTAAAAAAAAAAAAAAAAAAAAAGAAAGGGTTAAAATGGCCAATTTTTGCCACAATTTAAAAATGTTTGTATAGCACGTTCTATATGCCAGGTGCTATTCTCAAGTCTTTGCAAATATTAACTCATTTAATCTTCACAACAGCCCTATGAGGCAGGTTTTATTATTATTGTCATCTTCACTATTATCCTTGTCCAGAGTCACACAGCTGGCAAGTGACCAGAGCAGACACACAAATGCTGGCATCGAACTCCATCACCTTGCCCTAACCACTCTGTCCTGCTGCTTCTCAGTGAGTGAGACAGCTCAGCCTGTGGGATTGGTCAATCGTTTCACAAAGAAACAGGATAACAGATGCTATTGCTCACATGCCACTGGAAGAGTCCTAAAGACACCAGGCCACCCACCCCTCACCATGTTGTACTGAGGAATATTCCAAGGGCTCACCACATCGAGACAGATCTCGTATCAAATTTAGCCTCTTCAACCAATTTCACAGAACCAAAGAGTTTCATATTAGAAATAGTATCTCTCTGGTCGAATCCTCTTTTAAGTCAGAACTACTGCTAAACTACCCCAGAGAAGATACAAGTTTGCTTTCTTGTCTTTTATATATTTACATTTTCTTTTATTTCCAAAAAGTACTTAAGCTGATAGTCTATGAAAGAACCCAATCCCAGGAGGCTATGGGATGAAGGTTCTAGATCCGGCAGGAACCACCTTGAGCAAGTCATTTACCTTTTCTGGATTTTACTTCTGACTGCCAAGATAATTTTAAATCTTAAACAGTATTAGTGGCTTAAGATTAGGTTAATATGTAGGGAAATACTTTCAAAAATTTAAAATGCTGCTTTCATAATTCCAAGCACTTGGAAAGTTGTTAAAAAAAATAACAATTTTGGCCAGGCATGGTGGCTCACGCCTGTAATCCCAGCATTTTGGGAGGCCAAGGCGGGCAGATCACCTAAGGTTGGGAGTTGGGGACCAGCCTGGCCAACGTGGTGAAACCCCGTCTCTACTAAAAATACAAAAATTAGCCAGGTGTGGTGGTGGGCACCTGTAATCCCAGCTAATTGGGAGGCTGAGGCAGGAGATTTGCTTGAATCCAGGAGGCAGAGGTAGAGGTTGCAGTGAGCTGACATTGTGCCACTATATTCTAGCCTGGGCAACAAGAGTGAAACTCCATCTCAAAAAACAAAACAAAACAAAAAAACACTTGTATTTACTGATGTAAGCATCTATTTCCTTTTTCTATTATTCTAATTTTCTTTATTTATTTTAAGTAGAGACAGGGTCTCACTATGTTGCCCAGGCTGGTCCTGAACTCCTGAGCTCAAGTGATCCTCCTGCCTTGGCCTCCCAACATGATGGGATTACAGGCATAAGCCACCGCACGCAGCCTATTGATTTTCTAACTCCATGATTCTTTCTACTATTGTAAGGAAGAGGCTTCTCTCCCATTGACTTCTATTACACTTTACAATACACTTGAAGGGTAAGATCATTCTAATTTGGTAGATGAAACTGAGCCAACCCATTCTTTAAACACAAATTTAGACTTGTGAATTCTATATTCAATCCCCTCCTGTAGTCATATCATAAGCAAAAAATACACCAATGTGCTACGAAATAGAAAAAAATTTCAAGAACTAAAACTTTATATGAGTATCTCATGAAACTAGAGTTTGCCCAATAAATGTGCTAAAACTTCACCCATAAAGTCTATAGCTGAACACTTGCTCTTTGACAAAACCCTGGATATGTTTCAGACATGAAATGTCATGTCCCATAGCAGCTGCCATTGTTAATTTACTAGGCTCTGTGCTAGTGGCCTGACATGTAAGTACTGATCTTTCTAACAACCCTGACTAGAGAGACGGCTTTATTTTCAGAGGAAGAAAACAGCTCAGAGAGCTGGAAACCTGCCCAAGGATTGGGTGCCAACCAGGCCAGAATCAGCAGTCAGATTCTAAAACTTATACTTTCTTCATACGACATTCTGTCCCCTCACTTTTTTTTAATAAAAAAAAAAAAAAAAAAAAAAAAAAAAAAACTTTTGGTGTTTTTAGAGATGAGGTCTCACTATGTTGGCCAGGCTGAACTTGAATTCCGAGGCTCAAATGATCTTCCCTTCTCATCCTCCCTAGCTGGACTACGGATGCATGCTGTCCTCTCATACACATCAAATGAGACAGTTGAATTTTGGTTTGTAAATCCACCATAACTTTTGCTTCCATCCATTTCATACACCAGAGAACTGTTACACTGAAATGAGGTTCTGTAATGAGCAGACGATTTAAAACTCTGGAGACTATTTGTATGTATTTTCCCACTATAAATCCAGACATGTCACCCTCTGTAGGGCAATAAGCATTCTTACTGTCCAGTCCCTTCCTGAAAAATTTTTCAACTACAAAATGGTGTATTTAAGCTTCCATTGCATGTCCCTTTAGATTCAAGCAGATTACGTGTGGTCTTTATTCCAGGTGTCATATTATTAAGTGATTTTATTTTATTTATTATCTTTTGAGACAGAGTTTCACTCTGTCACCCAGGCTGGAGTGCAGTGGCACGATCTTGCCTCACTACAACCTCTGCCCCCCAGGTTCAAGTGATTCCTGTGCCTCAGCCTCCCAAGTATCTGGGATTACAGGCACCCGCCACCATGCCTGGCTAATTTTTTTTTTTTTTTTTCCAGTAGAGATGGGGTTTCACCATGTTGGCCAGGCTGGTCTTGAACTCCTGATCTCAAGTGATCTGTCCACCTCAGCCTCCCAAAGTGCTGGGATTACAGGCGTGAGCCACCATGCCCAGCCTGTTAAGTGATTTTAAATGTAGGAGAAATAAGAAAGAACTGGGGTTACAGCTGAATAGGCACTCAGGTAAGCAAGGAAAAATGTTTACATGTACTCTAGGTGAAAACCCTTCATCCCTGGGCAAGGTAGCACGAGTGACTAGGTGCGTTCTCATACTTGCCTTGTGGCTGTAAAACTGTACTATGTTGTTGGTTTACTTCGTGTGATAAAGGATTCACATTCCTTTCCCTCCCCATTACACAGACAGCTTAGTTATTCACTTCTATAACTATTCAGTGGGTTAAGTCAATTCATAGGTCTCTGTTATGTTAAAGCCTGTAAATATTATAATCTAGTTTTACTGTGATGTCATTTTTATTCAGAGAAATGAGATCAGACTATTAGAAGTAAAGCTTCTTGTAATCAATCATACCATAGGTTTTCATTTTAATTGGAAAGATAGGAAGAAAAGAATTAGGTCCTCCACAGAAAAATTGAGAAACAGAGTGTATATACATTCTCAATGAAGGCATTGTAGCCCAATACCTTTTTATAGCTCCCTTAATTTTCTCCACCTGCCTCAGACAACTCTGTGTTAATGTCTCATCTGAAGTGGGGGATAAGATCACATAGAAAAGAATTCAGCTACCTCATCTATGAGTGATTCAAGCTTTGGGTCCCTGTTTTCTTGCCAGTTCCTTTCTTTCTTCCCATGGCTATTCCCTAGCTAATGAGTAGGGTCCCCCCAACCCCCATTTTATAGGTAGAACAGCTCTTCCTGCTTCCAGGCATTAATATGAGCAAAGCTGAGTACCATTTTCTTAGTCCTCAAAGGCCTGAACTTCATTCCACATGTGCCATTCTGCTGTAACTCCTACTCAACACTCAGGCTTTGAATGCCCTCTTTATGGATGGCACAGGGAGATTTCTCATTCTTGCTTTCTTAAGGAAGGCAAAATTTCTTTAGTTTTGATATCTTTTACATGCCTGATGCAAGAGTGATTCTTCATCTGCAACAGTTCAGTCCACAAAGTTAACCAAAAGGTAAAACAGTAACAGATATTAACAGCATAGGAGATCAAAGGTAGTACTTGAATAGGAAAGGGTATCTGGCTATTTAACAGAATCAGAAGTGAAAATCAGTCCAAACATACCGCTGACATTCACGAATCCTACCACTGGCTTTGTAAGAAGTGGCATTATTACAGTTGTACCTTCCCTTACCAACATGTTCACTTTCTTTCAGGCTCCTAATTCCTTCTTTTTCTTCTGGTTCTTTTTCTCATATCCATGACTTAGACACAACCTCTTCAAAAGTAGGTACTTTAGGCAGTTAATTTCTGATTCTTTCCAGGAAGTGAAAAAGAGTTTACTAAAATGTGACAGACAAGACTTATAGATGAATGTGATTACACAGAGACAGGAAGAATCAATGAGCATCTCAGACTGTCAAGATAATGACAGCAATAAAAAGCATGCTAACCACTACTGAGCACTTATAGTTGTGCTAGACATTCTCCTAAACCCTGTACGCAAATTAATTAATTAACTCCTCACAAAACCTGTGTGAATAAAGTACTATTATTTCCACTCATGAAATGAGGAAACCAAGGCACAGAACCCAAGGACACTGAGCAGTCAGTCATTTGTAGGGCCTAGATTGGCATCAATGCAGTCTGGCTTCAGGGCCCTCCTACTTTTTTTTTTTTTGGTGGGGGGGATGGAGTCTTGCTCATGTTGCCCAGGCTGGAGCGCAATGGTACGATCTCAGCTCACTGCAACCTTCGCCTCCAAGGTTCAAGCGATTCTCCTGCCTCAGCCTTCTGAATAGCTGGGATCACAGGCACCCACCACCACGCCTGGCTAATTTTTGTATTTTTAGTAGAGACACGTTTTGCCATGTTGGCCAGGCTGGTCTCAAACTCCTGACCTCATGATTCGCCCGCCTCAGCCTCCCAAAGTACTGGGATTACAGGCGTAAGCCACTGTGCCTGGCCAGGGCCCTACTCTTAACTACTTAACTAGGCTACGCTGTCTCAAGCCATTTCTGGTTAGATGGCAACAATGGGCTGTGTGCTCTCAATCACTGTCAACCTGGCCAGCCTAGAGTTCTTCTGCAGGTCAAAGAAATGAATACACACCCAGGATGCACTGAGGTGAGACAAAGGTAACATGAGTAAAATCTGGTATTTGTAAGTCAAGAGATCACACATAGAAATTAATATCCTATCTTTCAAAATAGTCCCTAGAAGCTCTATGCTCATTTCAACTTGGCAGCCATTACTAAGCACATCTTTAGGTGTCTCTTTTGGAATGTCCTTCAACTCAATTAATGTTTTTTAAAATTTTACTTTTTAAAAATATATAATTATAAAAAATTAAAATGCTTTTAAAAAGAGACAGGATCTCACTATCTTGGCCAGCTAAGTCTTGAACTCTTGGCCTCAAGCAATCCTCTCGCCTCAACCTCCCAAAGCGCTAGGATTACAGGCATGAACCAACACACCCAGCAGAAAATGTATTTCTATTAAATGTCCCCATAACTTCAGCAGAAATCTTACAAGCCAGAAGGGACTGGGTTACAATCTTTGGCTTCAGACAGAATAACTGTCAGCCAATAATTTGGTATCCAGCTAAACTAAGCTTCATAAATCACGGAGAAATAAAGTCTTTTCCAGATAAGCAAGTGCTGAGTGAATTTGTCACAACCAGACCAACCCCACAAGAAATGCTAAAAGGAGTTATAAATCTTGAAATAAAAAGTCAATATGCAGCAGAATAAAAACTCTTGAAAACATAAAACTCACATGGCCTACAAAACAATAACATAACAAAGAAAACCAAGTATCTAGGTAACAATCAGCACAATGATTGGAATAGTACCTCACATGTCAATATTAACATTGAATATAAATAGCCTAAATGCTCCACTTAAAAGATATAGATTGGCAAAATGGATTAAAACAAGACAAGCCAAATATCTGCTTTCTTCAAGAGACTCATCTAACATAGAGGGATTCAAATAAACTCAATGTAAAGGAGTGAAAAAGATATTCCACGCAAATGGAAACCAAAAGAGAGCAAGAGTAGCTATTCTTACATCAGAAAAAAAAAAAATACTTTAAAACAACAACAGTAAAAAAGAAAAAAAAAGACAAAGAAGGTCATTATATAATAATAAAAGGATCAATCCAACAAGAAGATATTACCACCTAAATATATATGCACCTAACTCTGGAGCTCCCAGCTTCATAAAACAATTACTAATGGACCTAAGAAAAGAGATAGACAGCAACACAATAATAGTACAGGACTTCAACACTCTACTGAGAGCACTAGACAGATCATTAAAGCAGAAAGTCAACAAAGAAACACTGGACTTAAACCACACTCTAGAACAAATGAACCTAACAGATATTTACAAAACATTCTACCCAAGAACTGCAGACTATACATTCTTCTCAACACATGGAACATTCTCCAAGATAGACCATATGATAGTTCACAAGTCTCAATAAAATTAAAGAAATAATTGTATGAAGTATCTTCTCAGACCACAGTGGAATAAAACTAGAAATCAACTCCAAAAGTAACCTTCAAAACTATACAAATACATGGAAATTAATCTGCTCCGGAATGACTTTTAGGTTAACAATGAAATCAAGATGGAAATTTAAAAATTCTTTGAATTGAAGGATAATAATGACACAAGTTATCAAAGCCTCTGGGATACAGCAAAAGCAGTGCTAAGATGAAAGTACAGCACTAAATGCCTACATCAAAAAATCAGAAAGATCACAAATTGACAACATAACACCTCAAGGAACTAGAGAAACAAGAACAAACCAAAAACTAGAAAAAAAAAAAAAAAGATTAGAGCAGAACTAAATGAAATTTAAACAAAAAATACAAAACATCAGTGAAACAAAGTTATTTCTTTGAAAAGATAAGCAAAATTGATAAATCATTTGCTAAACTAACCAAGAAAATGAGAGAGAAGATTCAAATAAACTGAAATAGAAATGAAATGAAGGCCAGGCACGGTGGCTCATGCCTGTAATCATAGCACTTTGGGAGGCCAAGGTGGGTGGATCACCTGAAGTCAGGAGTTTGAGACCATCCTGGCCAAGATGGTGAAAGCCCATCTCTGCTAAAAATACAAAAATTAGCCGGGTATGGTGGTGCATGCCTATAATCCCAACTGCTCAGGAGGCTGAAGCAGGAGAATTGCTTGAACCTGGGAGGTGGAGGCTGCAGTGAGCCAAGATCATGACATGGTACTCCAGCCTGGACAACAGAGCAAGACTCCATCTCAAAAAAGGAAAGAAATGAAAATGAAGCCCATTACAACCAACACCACAGAAATACAAAGGATCACTTGAGAATACTATGAACTCCTCTGTGCACACAAACTAAAAAAATCTAGAGGAAATGGATGAATTCCTGGAAACATACAACCTTCCTAGCTTGAATCAGGAAGAAACAGAAATTCTGAAGAGATCAATAACAAGAACTGAGATTGAATCAATAATTTTAAACCTGCCAAAGAAAAAACAGCCCAGGGCCACATGGATTACAGCTGAACTCTACCAGACATTCAAAGAAGAATTGATACCAATCCTACTGAAACTATTTCAAAAGATTGAGAAAGAGGGAATCCTCCCTAACTCATTCTATGAAAGCTAGTATCACCCTGATACCAAAGCCAGAAAAGGACATAACAAAAACAAAAACAAACAAACAATAAAAACTAAAGACCAATATACCTGATGAATATAGATGCAAAAATCTTCAACAAAATACTAGCAAACCAAATCCAACAACACATAAAAAAGTTAATACCATTTGACCCAGCAATCCCATTACTCAGTATATATCCAAAAGAATATAAATCATTCTCTTATAAAGATGTATGCATGTGTATGTTCATTACGGCGCTATTTACAATAGCAAAAAATCAACCCAAATGCCCATCCATGATAGACTGGATAAAGCAAATGTGGTAAATATACACCATAGAATACTATGCAGCCATAAAAAGGAATGAGACCATGTCTTTTGCAGGGACATGGATGGAGCTGGAAACCATTATCCTCAGTAAACTAACAGAGGAACAGAAAACCAAACATCACATGTTCTCACTTGTAAATGGGAGCTGAACAATGAAACCACATGGACACAGGAAGGGGAACAACACACAGTGGGGCCTGTGGGGAGGGAGCCGGGGAGCTATTATCAGGATAAATAGCTAATGCCTGTGGGGTTTAACACCTAGTTGAGGGTTGATAGGTGCAGCAAACCACCATGGCACACTATTACCTATGTAATAAACCTGCACATCCCACACATAAATCTCGGAACTTAAATAAAATAAAATAAAAATTTTTTTAGAAAGATAGGCCAGGCATGGTGCTCATACCTGTAATCCTAGCATTGGGAGGCTGAGGAGAGCAGATTGCCTGAGCTCAGGAGTTCGAGACCAGCCTGGGCAACATGGCAAAACTCTATCTCTACTAAAAATATAAAAAAACTAGCTGGGCATGGTGGTTGGTGCCTGTAATCTCAGCTACTTGGGAGGCTGAGACATGGGAATCACTTGAACCCAGGGGGCAGAGGTTGCAGTGAGTCGAGATTGCGCCATTGCACTCCAGCCTGAGCAACAGAACAAGGCTCTGTCTTAAAAAAAAAAAAAAAAGATAACACACCACCATAATCAAGAGGCTTTCAACCCAGGAATGCAGGGATGGTTTAACATACGTAAGTCAATAAATGTATGTTTAACATATAATGTATGTTTAACATATACATGTAAATGTATGTATACATTTGTATGTATGTATAACATAAACATATATGCATGTATAACATACACATATAAACGTATGTTTAACATACATAAGGCAATACACCATATAAACAGAATTAAATACAAAACCATATGATTGGCTGGGCACGGTGGCTCATGCCTGTAATCCCAGTACTTCGGGAGGCTGAGGCAGGTGGATCACGAGTTCAAGACAGCAAGACCATCCTGGCCAACATGGTGAAACCCTGTCTCTACTAAAAATACCAAATTAGCTGAGTGTGGTAGCACATGCCTGTAGTCCCAGCTACTCGGGAGGCTGAGGCAGGAGAATCGCTTGAACCCGGAAGGTGGAGGTTGCACTGAGCCGAGATTGTGCCACTGCACTCCAGCCTGGCAACAGAGCAAGACTCTGTCGCAAAAAAAAAAAAATATATATATATATCATATGACAAACCCACAGGCCAACATTACATTGAATGGGGAAAAGTTGAAAGCATTCCCCCTGAGTACTGGAACAAGACAGGGATGCCCACTTTCACCACTTCTATTCAACATACTACTGGAAGTTCTAGACAGAGCAATCTGGCAAGAGAAAGAAATAAAGGGCATCCAAATTGGAAAAGACAAAGTCAAACTATCATTGTTTGCTGATGATATGATCATTTATCTAGAAAACTCAAGACTCCTCCAAAAGACTCCTAGATTCGAAAAATATGTTTGGTAAAGTCTCAGGTTACAAAATCAATGTACACAAATCAATAGCACTACTATACACCAACAATGACCAAGCTCAGAATCAAATTAAGAGCTCAATCCCTTTTACAATAGCTGCCAAAACAACAACAACAACAACAACAAAAAGCAAACCCAAGAATATACTTAACTAAGGAGGTGAAAGATCACTACAAGGAAAACTACAAAACACTGCTGAAAGAAATCACAGATGATACAAGCAAATGTAAACATATCCTGTGCTTATGCATTGGAAGAATCAATATTGTGACAATGACCACACTGCCTAAAGCAATCTACAAATTCAATGCAATTCCTTTCAAAATACCAACATCATTTTTTTTTTATTATAGTTTATGTTCTAGGGTACATGTGCACAATGTGCAAGTTTGTTACATATGTATACATGTGCCATGTTGGTGTGCTGCACCCATTAACTCGTCATTTACATTAGGTATATCTCCTAATGCTATCCCTCCCCTCCCCCACAACAGGACCTGGTGCATGATGATCCCCTTCCTGTGTCCAAGTGTTCTCCATTGTTCAATTCCCACCTATGAGTGAGAACTTGCGGTATTTGGTTGTCTGTTCTTGCGACAGTTTGCTGAGAATGATGGTTTCCAGATGCATCCATGCCCCTACAAAGGACATGAACTCATCCTTTTTTATGGCTGCATAGTATGCCATGGTGTATATGTGCCACATTTTCTTAATCCAGTCTATCACTGATAGACATATGGGTTGGTTCCAAGTCTTTGCTATTGTGAATAGTGCTGCAATAAACATACATGTGCATGTGTCTTTATAGCAGCATGATTTATAATCCTTTGGGTATATACCCAGTAATGGGATGGCTGGGTCAAATGGTATTTCTAGTTCTAGATCCTTGAGGAATCGCCACACTGTCTTCCACAATGGTTGAACTAGTTTACAGCTCCACCGACAGTGTAAACGTGTTCCTATTTCTCCACATCCTCTCCAGCACCTGTTGTTTTCTGACTTTTTAATGATCACCATTTTAACTGGTGTGAGATGGCATCTCATTGTGGTTTTGATTTGCATTTCTCTGATGGCCAATGATGATCAGCATTTTTCACGTGTCTGTTAGCTGCATAAATGTCTCCTTTTGAGAAGTGTCTGTTCATATCCTTCACCCACTTTTTGATGGGGTTGTTTTTTTCTTGTAAATTTGAGTTCTTTGTAGGTTCTGGATATTAGCCTTTTGTCAGATGAGTAGATTGCAAAATTTTTCTCCCATTCTGTAGGTTGCCTGTTCACTCTGATGGTAGTTTCTTTTGCTGTGCAGAAGCTCTTTAGTTTAATTAGATCCCATTTGTCAATTCTGGCTTTTGTTGCCATTGCTTTTGGTGTTTTAGACATGAAGTCCTTGCCCATGCCTATGTCCTGAATGGTAGTGCCTAGGTTTTCTTCCAGGGCTTTTATGGTTTTAGGTCGAACATTTAAGTCTCTAATCCATCTTGAATTAATTTTTGTATAAAGTGTAAGGAAGGGATCCAGTTGCAGCTTTCTACTTATGGCTAGCCAGTTTTCCCAGCACCATTTATTAAATAGGGAATCCTTTCCCCATTGCTTGTTTTTGTCAGGTTTGTCAAAGATCAGATGGCTGTAGATGTGTGGTATTGTTTATCAGTGCTCTGTTCTGTTCCATTGGTCTATATCTCTGTTTTGGTACCAGTACCATGCTGTTTTGGTTACTGTAGCCTTGTAGCATACTTTGAAGTCAGGTAGCCTGATGCCTCCAGCTTTGTTGTTTTGGCTTAGGATTGTCTTGGCAATGCGGGCTTTTTTTTGGTTCCATATGAACTTCAAAGTAGTTTTTTCCAATTTTGTGAAGAAAGTCATTGGTAGCTTAATGGGGATGGCATTGAATCTATAAATTACCTTGGGCAGTATGGTCATTTTCACGATACTGATTCTTCCTATCCATCAGCATGGAATGTTCTTCCATTTGTTTGTGTCCTCTTTTATTTCATTGAGCAGTGGTTTGTAGTTCTCCTTGAAGAGGTCCTTCACATCCCTTGTAAGTTGGATTCCTAGGTATTTTATTCTCTTTGAAGCAATTGTGAATGGGAGTTCACCCATGATTTGGCTTTCTGTTTGTCTGTTATTGGTGTATAAGAATGCTCGTGATTTTTGCACATTGATTTTGTATCCTGAGACTTTGCTGAAGTTACTTATCAGCTTAAAGAGATTTTGAGTTGAGACAATGGGGTTTTCTAAATATACAATCATCTTATCTGCAAACAGGGACAATTTGACTTCCTCTTTTCCTAACTGAATACCTTTATTTCTTTCTCTTGCCTGATTGCCCTGGTCAGGACTTTCAACACTATGTTGAATAGGAGTGGTGAGAGAGGGCATCCCTGTCTTGTGCCAGTTTTCAAGGGGAATGCTTCCAGTTTTTGCCCAGTCAGGATGATATTGGCTGTGGGTTTGTCATAAATAGCTCTTATTATTTTGAGATACGTTCCATCAGTACTGAATTTATTGAGAGTTTTTAGCATGAAGGGCTGTTGAATTTTGTCAAAGGTCTTTTCTGCATCTATTGAGATATTGTGGTTTTCGTCTTTGACTATTCAGGCTCTTTTTTGGTTCCATATGAACTTTAGGATGTCTTTTTTCTAGTCATGTGAAAAATAATGTTGGTTTTTGCCTTAGGTTCAGTTTAAAAATGATAAAGGGGATATCACCACCAACCCCACAGAAATACAAACTACCATCAGAGAATACTATCAACACCTCTATGCAAATAAACTAGAAAACCTAGAAGAAATGGATAAACTCCTGGACACATACACTGTCTCAAGACTAAACCAGGAAGAAATGGAATCTCTGAATAGATCAATAACAGATTCTGAAATTGAGGCAATAATTAATAGCCTACCAACCAAAAAAAGTCAAGGACCAGACGGATTCACAGTCAAATTCTACCAGAGGTACAAGGAGGAGCTGCTACCATTCCTTCTGAAATTATTCCAATCAATAGAAAAAGAGGGAATCCTCCTTAACTCATTTTATGAGGCCAACATCATCCTGATACCAAAGCCTGGCAGAGACCCAACAAAAAAAGAGAATTTTAGACCAATACCCCTGATGAACATCGATGCAAAAATCCTCAAGAAAATACTGGCAAAGCGAATCCAGCAGCACATCAAAAAGCTTATCCACCATGATCAAGTGGGCTTTATCCCTGGGATGCAAGGCTGGTTCAACATACACAAATCAGTAAACGTAATCCAGCATATAAACAGAACCAAAGACAAAAACCAACATCATTTTTCACATGACTAGAAAAAAAAATCCTAAAGTTCATATGGAACCAAAAAAGGGCCTGAATAGTCAAAGCAATCCTAAGCAAAAAGAACAAATCTGGAGGTATCACATTACCTGATGTTACATTATACTGCAAGGCTATAGTTACCAAAATAGCATGGTCCTGGTATAAAAGCAGATACACAGACCAATGAAACATAAATAAAGAACTCAAAAGCCAAATTCAACCAAGTGATCTTTGACAAAACATACAAAAACATAAATTGGAAAAGGATACCCTATTTAATAATTGGTGCTGGGAAAACTGGATAGCCACATATAGAAGAATGAAACTGGATCCCTCTCATTGTATACAAAAATTAACTCAAGAGGGCTCAAAGACTTAAATCTAAGACCTGAAACCATAAAAATTATAGGAGAAAACTCAGGAAAAACTCTTTTGGACATTGGCCTAGGCAAAGAATTTATGACTAACATCCTAAAAGCAAATGTGACAAAAACAAACAAATGGGACCTAACTAAACTAAAAAGCTTCTGCACAGCAAAAGAAATAACCATCATAGTAAACAGACAACCCACCGAATGGAAGAAAATATCTGCAAACTATGCATACAACAAGGTCTAATAACCAGAATCTACAAGGAACTCAAATTGGCAAGAAAAAAAAAAAAAAAAAAGAATCCCATCAAAAAGTGAGCAAATGACATGAGTAGACATTTCTCAAAAGAAAATATAAAAATGGCTAACAAACACATGAAGAAACGCTCAACATCACTAATCAGGGAAATGCAAATTAAAACCACATGAGATACCACCTTACTCCAGTCAAAATGGCCACAAATAAAAAGTCAAAAAGCAATAGATATTGCCATGGATGTGGTGAAAAGGGAATGTTTATACACTGCTGTTAAGAATGTAAATTAGTACAACCTCTATGAAAAACAGTATGAAGAGTTTTTTTTTTTTTTTTTTTTTTTTTTTGAGACAGAGTCTTGCTCTGTCGCCCAGGCTGGAGTGCAGTGACCGGATCTCAGCTCACTGCAAGCTCCGCCTCCCGGGTTCACGCCATTCTCCTGCCTCAGCCTCCCAAGTAGCTGAGACTACAGGCGCCCGCCGCCTCGCCCGGCTAGTTTTTTTTTTTTTTTTTTTTTTGTATTTTTTAGTAGAGACGGGGTTTCACCGGGTTAGCCAGGATGGTCTCGATCTCCTGACCTCGTGATCTGCCCGTCTCGGCCTCCCAAAGTGGTGGGATTACAGGCTTGAGCCACCGCGCCTGAAGATTTCTTAAAGAACAAAAAGTAGATCTACCATTCAATCCAGTCATCACACTACTGGGTATCTACCCAAAAGAAAAGAAGTCATTATATAAAAAAGACACCTGCATGTGTAATGCAGTATAATTCACAATTGCAAAGATATGGGACCAATCTAAGTGCCCACTGACCAATAAGTGGATAAAGAAAATATGGACTATAGGCCGGGCACGGTGGCTCACACCTGCAATCCCAGCACTTTGGGAGGCCGAGACGGGCGGATCACAAGGTCAGGAGATCGAGACCATCCTGGCTAACCCGGTGAAACCCTGTCTCTACTAAAAAATACAAAAAACTAGCCGGGCGAGGTGGCGGGCGCCTGTAGTCCCAGATACTCGGGAGGCTGAGGCAGGAGAATGGCGTGAACCCGAAAGGCGGAGCTTGCAGTGAGCTGAGATCCGGCCACTGCACTCCAGTTTGGGCGACAGAGTGAGACTCCGTCTCAAAAAAAAAAGAAAATATGGACTATATATACTACGGAATACTAGTCAGCCATAAAAAAAGAATGAAATAATGTCTTTTGCAGCAACTTGGATGGAGCTGGAGGTCATTGTTCTCAGTGAAATAACTCAGGAATGGAAAATCAAACATCGTTAACGTTCTCACTTATAAGGGAGCTAAGCTATGGGTATGCAAAGACATGCAGAGTGGCATAATGGACTTTGGAGACTCAGAAAGAGGAGGGTGGGAGGTGAAAGAGGGATATAAAACTATGTATTGCGCACAATGTACACTACTCAGGTGACAAGCACACTCAAAATCTCAGAATTCACCACTATGCAATTCATCCACATACCAAAAACCCTTGTACTCCCAAAGCTATTGAAATTTTTAAAAAATTTTAAATGTATCCTTAACCTTGGGCCTTAAAAGTGGATCAGGTGTTTGCAAACAACCAGTAGTCAACCTGAACCAAGCCTAGAGAATACAGTGGCATATTGAAGGTTTAATTACTTTTAGATTATTTTTTCCTTCCTGGCGTATAACATGAATCTGATGGCAATTCTAAAAGAAAGTAATGAAAAACTCTGAACCACAGGAGTTGATTGGAAGGATGTTATTTATTGAAATATTTAAGAGCTAATTTGTTTTATAGTCTCATAACTTCATAGCTATATCTGACAGGTAAGAAACTTTTCCCTCGGGTTTCTTCTCAATGTAAAGATGACTGCGAGAATTCCTTGGATGTGACAAATAGGAAAACACTGAAGTTAAGAATCAGCTATAACATAAAATACTCTGAATTTGAATCCCAGTTCTGATATTAACCAATCTCTATGCCTCAACTTCCTGACATTTGTAAAACGGGATATTATCTAACTAGTCAGGGTTCAGGCAGGAAAAAAATGGTACTCAAAACAAAGTCTAATTACAAAGAGTTTAATGACAGACATTTTACAAAGACATGAATAAGGTAAGGGAAACTAGATAGAATTGTTGGGTACTTGGGAGCCTAGCAACAGCAAAGCCATCACCTCCCCTAGGTCTGAAGGGGTAGGAGAGCTTATGTGCATTTTTGTTTGTTTGTTTAAGTGTTTTTGAGGAGGAGGATTAGTTGCCAGATTTCAGCAAGCATTTAGTTGCAACAACAGCTGTAAGAGAGGGCCACCCTATGGGAGCTGTGGCTTTCAGCAGAGGAACATAGCACCACCAATCACCCAGAGCCTTAAGCCTTGGATCAAAGACTTAAATCTAAGACCTAAAACCATAAAAGTTCTAGAAGAAAACCCAGAAAAAACTCTTCCGGACATTGGCCTAGGCAAAGAATTTATGACTAAGACCCTAAAAGCAAATATGCCAAAAACAAATAAATGGAACCCAACTAAACTAAGAAGCATCTGCACAGCAAAAGAAACAACCATCAGAGTAAACATGAGAGAAAAGCATCTGCAAATATTTGGGGTACCTCCCAGGTACTCCACAATTCTTGCTAGTTTCCCTTACCTTGTTCACATCTTTGTGAAATTTCTGTCATTAAACTCTTAGCAATTACACTGTTTTGAGTACCATTTCTTTCCTGCCTGAACCCTGACTAGTTAAATAATATCCCATTTTACAAATGTGAGGAAGTTGAGGGAAGGAGGGAGCGGGGGAAATAAATACCCAAAAGCCACAGGGCCCAAAAGCCACAGAGCAAGGGGCCCCATATGTGATCCATAATGGTCTGCCTCCCAGGGCACAGAGCATGGTGGATCGGAACAGGCAAACAGAGTATGCAGCCAGGTGTATCTCTCAAAGTTCTGATGAGCCAATCTTCTCGTAATCACTTATTTTATGTTTCTGTCTATCCTACTAAACCATAAACGTTATACAGGCAGGAAGTATCAGCTAACTCACTGCCCAGCCAGAACACAGCTCAGTCCCTGGCACCATGTAAGTTACTCTTACTAATTCTTGTATGACACTAATTTAAATAACATAATTGTTTGAAAAATGAGGTATGATCAGGTTACTATACAACACAGGAAGTAAGTAGAGGACTGGCAGCTTTAAAATGAAGCTCTAGATCTCCATCTTGGCTTCTATCCTGTTCTATTAGCTTGAGGGGTATGTGATGCTCCAAAAAACCCAACCCCAGAAGATTAGCTCAGAAATAGACCAGCCTGGGCTGAGCATGGTGACCCATGCCTGTAATCCCAGAACTTGGGGAAGCCAAGGTGGGTGGATCACGTGAGATCAGGAGTTTGAGACCAGCCTGGCCAACATAGTAAAATCCCGTCTCTACTCAAAACACAAAAATTAGCCTGGCGTGGTGGCACATGCCTGTAATCCCAGCTATTTGGGAGGCTGAGGCATGAAAATTGTTTGAACTCGGGAGGGAGAGGATGCAGTGAGCCGAGATCACACCACTGAACTCCAGCCTGGGTGACAGAGCGAGACTCCATCTCAAAAAACAGAGGTCCATCTCAAAAAAAAGAGGGAAGGGAAGGGAAGGGAAGGGAAGGGAAGGGAGGGGAGGGGAGGGGAGGGGAGGGGAGGGGAGGGGAGGGGCGGGGCAGGGCAGGGCAGGGAGGCCGGGTGCGGTGGCTCAAGCCTGTAATCCCAGCACTTTGGGAGGCCGAGACGGGCGAATCACGAGGTCAGGAGATCGAGACCATCCTGGCTAACCCGGTGAAACCCCGTCTCTACTAAAAAATACAAAAAACTAGCCGGGCGAGGTGGCGGGCGCCTATAGTCCCAGCTACTCGGGAGGCTGAGGCAGGAGAATGGCGGGAACCCGGGAGGCGGAGCTTGCAGTGAGCTGAGATCTGGCCACTGCACTCCAGCCTGGACGACAGAGCGAGACTCCGTCTCAAAAAAAAAAAAAAAGAAAGGAAGAAATAGACCAGTCTGAATTCCATTAAAGTCATAAATCTTTTCTAATGTCATTGAATTTCCTTAATTTGATTATTATCTATAATAATTAACTATATTAGGAATATAGCTAATTCCATTTGGGAGATAATACAAGCTTAAGCAGCTCAACCCAACATGAATATGTCTACTCTTAATTTCTACTAAAATCATTATAAAAAGACCGTTTGGAATCACCACACATTCCAGGAACTGCTGCCACTGAGGAGACTGCCTGAGCAATAAGAGGAACAAAAAACAGTAAGACTGGCATTCTTTTTTTTTTTTTTTGATACAGAGTCTCTCGCTCTGTCGCCAGGCTGGAGTGCAGTGGTGCACTCTTGGCTCACTGCAACCTCCGCCTCCCAGGTTCAAGCAATTCTTCTCCCTCAGCGTCCCGAGTAGCTAAGACTACAGGCACGCACTACCACGCTCAGCTAATTTTTGTATTTTTAGTAGAGCTGGGATTTCACCATGTTGGCAGGATGGTCTCGATCTCTAGACCTCGTGATCCACCCGGCTCGGTCTCCCAAAGTGTTGGGAGGCGTGAGCCACCGTGTCCGCCCAAGACTGGCATTCTTAAATTTCTCTCGCAACTACAAAGCATGCCAAAGCATGCCAAACAGCCTAGTGCCCATCTGGGCCCATGCCAACCTACTGTACCGATTCATATAATAAAATACTAGGAAAGCAAAGTTCAGTAACAGTCCCAGGAAGAAAAATGTTTACCAAATTAAATTACACTTTATATTTTATATTAAAATATGAAACATATTTTATATTTTTTATATTTATAAAGTAACCAAATTAAATTTAATGTATTTTAGAAGTTAAAATCTCACTTAGCAATTCATATCATAAGAGCAATATAGGAAAACATAATACATCTAAAAATTTAAACAGCATAGAACTATAGAATGAGAAGTGGGTTCTCCTTCCTATTACCTACCCAAGTCCTACTCTCATCTACAGTAGAAATCCCCACAGTTTAATGTGATTTTTAAGACTATTTCCTGAATTTTTACATATATATGTACATGTTAAGTTAAAATACTCATGAATCATTGCATACATGTTTTTCTGTAAATAATTTTTTTACTTAACAGATCTTGGACATATTCTTATATAATTACATATAGAGATACCTCATTCTTTTAAGAGTCTGCATCATATTCCTAATGTAAATATTTTATTTGTAATTTATTTGAACTACTCCCCATTTGCTAGGCATTTAGGTTAACCTGAATTTTTCTACTCAGCGCAATTATTTTCATTAATTCTCACAAGATACACAGTTCATGTTTTTCCCCCATTTACAATTAACTCATTCTTGACACAGCTTTGCTGACTTCTACTCAAGCTCATCTTTCATTGAATTAGCACCATGGTGGAGCATGAAATGGTTTATGTGCTTTTTATGTTTAAGTGGTTGTGAATTGTTTTATTCCTTCCACTGAGAGGCAGGTCCCCTCTCCTTGAATCTGGGGAGACTTGCAATAGCTTCTACCAATGAAGAGTGGCAGAAATGCTGTTATCTGACTTCCAAAGCTAAGTTACAAAAATCCATGCGGCTTCCACGTGGTCTCTTGGAACATTTGTTCTGTGGAGAGGCTCGCTCTCGGAACCCTCCCACTTGGGAAGCCAGCTGCCATGCTGCAAGAAGCCTGAGCTCCATGAAGTGTCAACTCGCAGATGCTCTGGTAAACAGCCCCCGCTGAGTCCAGCCTTCAAGTCATCCCACCCCACGTACCAGGCATATAGGTGGAGAAGCTTCCAGACGATTCCAGCCCCCAACAGTTTCAGTCTTCCCAGCTGAAGCTCGTTAATTGGTCCAGTAAATGGAGCAGAGACAAGCCATTCCCACTGTGTCCTACCTGGATTCCTGACCCAAATAATCTGTGCAAATAAGATGGTGGTCGTTTTATTCCACGAAGTTTTGAAGTGTAACATAGAGCTCAGTTACACAGAACACTATGTAACTGGAACCACGTATATAGGTCTGCCTGGCTAATTCAGGCAGGTAACATTTTTCACACCTCAAATCCTATTACTTCCAGCTATAAAGACAAGTCCAAGGATTCTGAGGCTGCACTAGGACCTCAAATCAGTTGTTGTTGTTGTTGTTTTTTGAGACGGAGACTGGCTCTGTCGCCCAGGCTGGAGTGCCGTGGCCGGATCTCAGCTCACTGCAAGCTCCGCCTCCCAGGTTTACGCCATTCTCCTGCCTCCGCCTCCCAAGTAGCTGGGACTACAGGCGCCCGCCTGGTTGCCCGGCTAGTTTTTTTTTTTTGTATTCTTTAGTAGAGACGGGGTTTCACCGTATTAGCCAGGATGGTCTCGATTTCCTGACCGTGTGATCCGCCCGTCTCGGCCTCCCAAAGTGCTGGGATTACAGGCTTGAGCCACCGCGCCCGGCCTACAAATCAGTTTTTAAATCACTGAAACTCCTGTCCCCACCCACAGGCTAGAGATATCTACTCTCTCTACCTAGATGGATGCTGTGAGGAAACTAAAAAATGTCCTAAATCCTAAACAAATGAAACAGTCGTGTGTGTGTGTGCATGCGCGCATGTGTGTGTCTCCTTTTCGTTCCCCTGGAAGACAAACACAAATCCTTAGTGAACTTGGGATTGAAGGTTTGGGCAGGATCTCTGGACTTCAGTTCTCCCACAAAGACTTTCATAAGCTGATGTTCTTCTAATTTCAAAGAATTATGAATAGCACAAGTTTACTTTAACACCCTTCATCAAGGTGATGGGAATGTTAATTAATTTTAACATATATATATTTTTTTAAAGAGAAAAACAGAAATAAAAACTAAAAAGAAAAATACCTTAAGTATACAAAATGATTATATTTGGGTAGTAAGGTCAAAAAGTATCTGTAAGAGAAAACATACATGAGCCACTTCTCAATGGAAGGAATCACTTTTCATTTCAGATGTTTTTCTAGGAAAGCAATGTACTTCCAGAATTTTTTTTTTTTTTTTTTTTTTTGAGACAGAGTCTTGCTCTGTCACCCACTGAAACCTCTGTCTCCCAGGTTCAGGTGATTCTCCTGCTTCAGTTTCCAGAGTAGCTGTGACTACAGGCATGGGCCACCATGCCTGGCTAATTTATGTATTTTTAGCAGAGGTGGTGTTTCACCATGTTGGCCAGCCTGGTCTCGAACTCCTGACCTCAGGTGATCTGCCTGCCTTGGCATCCCAAAGTGCTGGGATTACAGATGTGAGCCACCACACCTGGCCGAGAAACTTTTTTTTTTTAAGTTGGTTTAATAAGCAATGGAAAGATGCTGCCCACTTACAGATTAAGATTCAGGGTAGTCATGGTGATTCACTCCTGTAATCCCAGCACTTTGGGAGGCTGAGATGGGTGAATCACTTGAGGTCAGGAGTTTGAGACCAACCTGACCAAAATGGTGAAATCCCATCTCTACTTAAAAAATACAAAATTAGCTGGGCATGGTGGCGCACACCTGTAATCCCAGCTACTTGGGAAGCTGAGGCAGGAGAATCGCTTGAACTCGGGAGGTGGAGGTTGCAGTGAGCCGAGATCACACCATTGTACTCCAGGCAACAAGAGCAGAGCTCCATCTCAAAAAAAGATTCAAAGCAAACTCCTGGCACAGAACAGTGGGTTCATGGGCTCCCCATCTTCCTTTGCATTACCAGATTTAAACATTTTACTCACTTCACTTGGTGCCCAATACCACACCCCACTCCTTCTCCCTTCCCAGGTACCCAGCAGACCCACAGCAACAAAGCCTTCAGGGTAACAAGGGCAGCACTGAGCTAGGAAAGAAGGTGTCTGACTGCCGATCGCCCTGCAGAGCTGGACAAGCAGAAAGGCAGGCCAAAGCCCTTCTGAGGGGCTGGTTCTCCTCTGTGAATATCTGCTCAAACCACACCCAGGGAGCCACCGAATAGCTCAGAGTCTAACAGTTCAAGCTGCTGCCTCTCTGGGGCTGCTTTGTCCCTTCAGTGCCCATTCAGGGGGTGCAGCCATCTGTCTCAGGCTGTCCTGTTAAACTGCTCCCCTCAGTGCCAGGTAAGGCGCTGCAGGCATTGGTCCTCCCACTGCTTGACAGTCTGCAAGGCTGCAGACGGGCTCAGGGGCTCACCTCCAGCGCACAGAAGGGTCTGCGAGCAGCCCTGCACACAACAGATTGCTGAAAGCTTACGCTGCCCCCGCTCAGAGCCTTTCATCATCCTCCTGGACATATGTGCCAACTTTTCTTTTACTGTCAAGAACTGGTCCATAGCATAACCTCACTACTAAGTGTGGCCTGGAGACCTGCAGTGCCGCCGGCACCTGGGAGCTTGTTACACACGCAGAATCTCGGGGCAGAGTCTCGGGGCCCAGCCCAGACCTGCGGGAACCGAATCTGCAATTTCACCAAATCCTCAAATGACACATGCGTATTCAAGTGTGGGAAGCATGGTTCTAGAGAACCCTCATTTAAAATGGAACATTTCTGTCAGGATAAAACCTAGGATGCTAGTCACAGTAGAAATTTTGAAAAAATAGTTTTAAGTTGTGGGAACAAGCATAATCCTATTCCCGGCAGAAAGACCTCATTATTCATGCACTCTTGAAAGGGGAGGGGGGAGAGCTCAGCTCACTTTATTTCAAAGCCAAATCCAAGAGCATGAAAGTGAGGGTATTTCATTTTAAATCACCACCCACCGTCACAACACTAATTGGTCCAGTAAATGGTATTATAAAAGCTTAAGGTGGGAGCTTGGCCAGGCAACACACAGCTGCACAAAAAGAAATGTCCAGAAAACAATTTTGTTTCTTTACTTATAACAGTGATTCTTAACCGGGAACATGTGACAATGTCTGGAAACATTTTGTGTTGTCACAAGTGAAGGGGACTGCAACTGGAATTGAGTGTGTCAGGGATGATGCTAAACATCCTACAATGCACAAGTCAGCACCCCACAAGCAAGAACTGTCCAATCCTAAACATCAGCAATGCTGAGGCTGAGAAACCCTGACCTATAGGATTAATTCTAATGGTATTTTCTCTTCTCTCTCAGTGCCCACCACCCATTATGTACTGATCACTCCACTGTGCAACTCATTTTTCAGTGAAGTCCTGCACACACACACACACACACACACACACACACCCTCCATGGTTTTCCCCAGCTTGGCTCAGAGAAGAGCCTGCCATTGAGTGTGTGACAGCCAGGGATGGAGGGGCAGGGGCTCTGTCCTTTCATCAAGAACGGCCCCTACTTGTCCCTCCTCATTACCCATGCAGCACAGGCCTTAGGTTACCTATTATAAAATCATGGGCTGTGAGAGCTGGAAGGGGCCTTAGTGATCCTCTCGTCCAGCATCCTTCGTGTATTAAAGGGGCTGCTTCCCAGCAGACTCGGCACATAGACCAGTTCCTTTACAACACAAAGCAAAAGGAGCCAGGACTCATAAGAAATGCAAAGAAAAGGAACAATGGCACAAGCCCCAGTGTTTAAAGAGCCTGAGCAACTGTTGAATGGTGATGTTCTATTTTTAGCTCAACTTTCCTGAAAAGGAACCCGGCTTCCCCTTTTCTGGAATGCTGTGGCATCCTCTCCAACTGTTTGGTTTCCCTTCTGCTCCAAAGGGTGCTGTAAAGACTGTGCAGGAAAGTGAATGTCACTGCACAGACCCATCCTTATGGGCAGGGTGACCGTAAGTCCTGGCTTGCCCAAGGTTGGCACAATTTATATGGTTGCCTTGGAAAAACTAACAGAATCCCCCTTTCCTAGGTGTCTAGGTTTGGATGATGATTTATACTGTAACCTTTCTTCTGGGGCACGCTGTTCCCAGGGAGAACAAAGCTCCAGGCCTGGCATGCTTTTGCAGAGCACATTAAGCCACAGATCTTAACGTGAAACTGATGTGCAATTATGTCTAATTTGGCCCTTGCTGGTGATGTGCCAGTGGACTGAAATTCTGCTCACTGAAAATGACTGGATGCCAATGAAGGGAAACCCAGAACTGCGCAAACACATTCTAATCCTGTTGACTTGAGAGCATCAAGACTGAGGATACTGGCACAGACCATGGGAAAACCTGCTCTGAAACTGATCCATGAAGTTAGTACCCAAGAATTTCCACTTCAGACTGAGTCTATCCTCCAGTTTCTAACCCCAGTACGCACAAACAACTCACATTTCTGTGTGGTATACATGCACTGACCCATGAGGCACAAATGGTGTTATGGAGCTCAGAGGCTCAGGTAAAACATAACTGAAAAGCAAGGCCAGCAAAATGATCACTGGCCATTCATCCCATCAACACTGCCTACCTGGGACCTACTAGCCCACATTAGTCAAATCCCAGCAGATGAGAACTTCATCTCTCATAATCAGAAGGAATAATATGAGAACTAATGTGGGTTTTTTTTTTTATTCTTTTGTTTATAATACTTACAAGTCTCTCTGGGAAAAATGAAGACTACAGAACAGGAAACATCATTCTATCTAAAACAACTGTTAACAATTTGACACATTTCCTTCCAGTCCTTTCCCTGTACTATTTAGGTTCTAACTTCCCTACAGTGTATCTTGCCTTTTTGCTTCATGAATAAGCGTTTCTCCGTGTCATTATAAACCAATCAGTTTATTTTAAGTTGGGTCCGTGGTTCTCCAATGGCAACATTAACAGCTGTTTGCTATTCAGACTTCAAAAGTTTATGTATAACAGAAGGTAGTAAATAAAGAGGATGGAGAAGAAAAAGGAAATCAAGCAATAACATTTTAATGAAGAATCTCTCTCCAAGAATAGTGGTCACCAGTGTTATGAGTGTTGAACTGATCCTCAGTCCTGCTGGAACCACTAGAGAGGGCAGCCCCCTGACTTAACTGAGCTAGTATAGTCTCCAGATGGATTAAGCGAATGCAGAGAAAGAAACAGCAAGAAAGGCAGGGGGTTAGAGTCCCGCAGGAGATAAAGAAAGCTGAGGAGGCAGGAGCAGGAAAGGTCTGACTGTGGATGCCTCTCAGTGTCTCCAGAATCCTTGCTTCCCATGGCAGTGCAGACCCTCCATGTGCTGTGCTCTCCTTTCCCTAATCAATCCTGCATGCATGCGCACATTAAGGCCAGGCCTGGGCACAGCCTGTCTCCTCTTCACAGAATGCTTCCTCCTCCTCTCACTGGGCACTCTCTCTGTGACAGTGCTTTATATTTGCTGTTCCATTTTGTCCTAATAATGCCATCAGACAGGTACTACAATTTCATTACTTCAGGTCACAGGAGAGGAAACCAGAGCTAAGCGTTAGCAAATGACAGAGCCAGAGCCCAGCTCTGGGCCACTGGGCCATGTCACCTACCGGAAAATCAGCTCCCTGAGAGCAGAGAGGAGCCCAACCACTCACTTGTCCAATGAACACTTTATATCTCATGTTCTTCCTAAAAATATTTGAGGAGGTTTACAAAAATAGATCTGTTAGGGCCAGGCATGGTGGCTCACACCTGTAATACCAGCATTTTGGGAGGCCTAGGCAGGTTGATCACCTGAAGTCAGGAGTTCGAGACCAGCCCGACCAACACGGTGAAACCCCACCTCTACTAAAAATACAAAATTGGCCGGTCGTGGTGGCGCATGCCTGTAATCCCAACTACTTAGGAGGCTGAGGCAGGAGAATCACTTGAACCACGGAGGCGGGGGTTGTAGTGAGCCAAGATCGTGCCATTGCACTCCAGGCTGGGCAACAAGCAAAGCTTTGTCTCAAAAAAAAAAAAAAAAAAAAAAGGGCCGGGCGCGGTGGCTCAAGCCTGTAATCCCAGCACTTTGGGAGGCCGAGACGGGCGGATCACGAGGTCAGGAGATCGAGACCATCCTGGCTAACACGGTGAAACCCCGTCTGTACTAAAAATACAAAAAAACTAGCCGGGCGAGGTGGCGGGCGCCTGTAGTCCCAGCTACTCAGGAGGCTGAGGCAAGGAGAATGGCGTAAACCCGGGAGGCGGAGCTTGCAGTGAGCTGAGATCCGGCCACTGCACTCCAGTCCGGGCGACAGAGCGAGACTCCGCCTCAAAAAAAAAAAAAAAAAAAAAAAAAAAAAAAAACTCTTAGGGAAAAAGAGATTTATAAATTAAAAAATTTGGCCGGGCGCGGTGGCTCAAGCCTGTAATCCCAGCACTTTGGGAGGCCGAGACGGGCGGATCACGAGGTCAGGAGATCGAGACCATCCTGGCTAACACGGTGAAACCCCGACTCTACTAAAAATACAACAAAAAACTAGCCGGGCGAGGTGGCGGGCGCCTGTAGTCCCAGCTACTCGGGAGGCTGAGGCAGGAGAATGGCGTAAACCCGGGAGGCGGAGCTTGCAGTGAGCTGAGATCAGGCCACTGCACTCCAGCCCGGGCGACAGAGCGAGACTCCTCCTCAAAAAAAAAAAAAATAAAAATAAAAAAAAAAAATAAAAAAAAAAAAATAAAAAAAAAAAATAAAAAAAAAAAATTTTAAATTGGGTAAAGGGAAAATAAAAGTAGACAAGGACAATGAAGGCAGAGGGGGATAAACACACTGAAAACAATGTTTAAGCCCCTCACGAATTCTACAGCTCGGTCCCAAATTTGGGTCTCTGTTTTTGATTACCCAAGGCAAAAAACAGAAAGTGGATATTCATAACTGAGTTATGGATTTATCTCAGAAAGTCCTGTTGCTATAGAAATTATGTTAAGAACAATATATATCTCTGCCATCCTGCCTGATTAAAGAGCTTCTAAATGAGCCTATTTTCTGTTTAACTATTGGCTAAATCTACAGGTGCTACAACGTAAACGTGGTAGAAAATTGCTCTATAAAGGATTCCACGCTTCCCCCATCCCTATCCAGAATGTGCTGAATACACTTTAAATCACTGAGAAACAGTGTAAATTATCATCACGAGTTACTTTCTTCTGAACAGTGATACTCTTACTGTGCTGTCTCTCACTAGGTCAGTGCCCACCATGGCTTCATGTGCCTTTTGATGCTTCTAAATCCTTTCTTGTATATCTGCTACTTCTGCACTCTTCCCACTCTTTCGTCTTCATCTGTTTTTGTGATGACTTCTCAGCTTTAATGATGACCAAGCACTATTTTTCTTTTTTTGAGATGAAGTCTTGCTCTATTGCCCAGGTTAGAGTGCAGTGGCACGATCTCAGCTCACTGCAACCTCTGCCTCCCAGGTTCAAGCGATTCTCCTGCCTCAGCCTCCTGAGTAGCTGGGATTACAGGCACCCACCACTGCACCCGACTAATTTTTGTATTTTTAGTAGAAACGAGGTTTCACCACCTTGGCCAGGTTGGTCTCGAACTCCTGACCTCGTGATCCACCCACCTAGGCCTCCCAAAGTGCTGGGATTACAGGCATGAGCCACTGAGCCCGGCCGACCAAACACCATTTTAACAGCAGGTACCAGCCAACTCCAATAACTCACAGCTTCTTCCCTGGCAATGTACATCACTGTTCATGATTAGAGAGTCACTGTGCCAAAAAATTTAGAATGTCTAAAATTTTCCAAATTTAATGGCTATACTGAGTTGATTAGCGGTAATTTTTTATGGCAGGAACAAACAGGAAACAAATAAAATGGATAAATCCTTTACTCAGAAGACAGAGTACCAAGTACCCAAAAGCTGTCTTTCTTGCTTGTATTCAACAGGCATGATAGGCACAAAACCTGGCGTAGCATTGCCTGGTTCATTCTGCCACTTACTAGCTGCACCTTGGGCAAGTTACTTAATGTTTCTGCACCTCAGTTTTCCCACCTATAAAATGGGGATAACATTACCAACCTCAGAGATTGGTTACAAGGATTAAATTGGATGATTCTTACAAAGTGCTTAAAACAGCACCTGGCATATAGAAGCATCATATGTGTTTGTTATTATCTGCACCATTTGAGATTAACCTGGCAGAAAGTGTAGAAGCCGGTCCCCACTTCTTAGAGCTGTGTGTACATGCTTCCTTCTCACAGACCTGTCCTCGCCTACCAGACATGAAGCACAATCCCCCCAGATTGCACAAGGGAGCCAGAGACAGACCCAGAGACTCAGGGTTAAGATCAGGATTTTCCACTGAAGTAGGATTGTCTGCATTTCAAACTTTACTAGGCTCTCCTGCAGAGCCAGCATTTCTCTTGTTAAATAATCCTGGGAACTCCACACGGAGTACTCAGCACAAGCTCCAAACTTGTGGTAAGTTTGGATCACAATCATTATGAGACAACCACTTGGTTGCATGGAGTTAAACTGTTGTTTTTATAATTCTTGGCTAATTTCCAATGAAGGAGTGGAAGAATGATCAGCCTTCAAAAACAGCTGCCTGCGGAGTCCTGGATCTACCTCAGTCAAAGTACAGTGAAGTCAGACTCCTCGGAACACACTTGCTTAATCTGGACCCTGTGGCCTCAGCAATCTCTAAAAATTACCAACATTCACTCTTAGGAAATACATAGCTTCTGCTGACTTTAAAGCCACAGTTATGCTAGAGCTCTCACATGCTTCTGCTACGTTGTGCTCCAGTTAAGAACACCATTCTAGAGCCGCCAGGTTAGTCTCATCTAAAGACAGTTAAATAGATGCCACCTCCCATAAAAGAGTAATAACTCATTTAAAAATACCAGTTTCTGGTTTATTGGGATTGTCTAAACACCTTTAAAATCAACGGGAAATATTATTTTATTATTAATAGCTTGCACTGAATGAATGCTTTCTATGTGTCAGGCACCAAGCACATAGATTAGCTTATTTCAATCAATAATTACCATTATTATCCCCATTTTATAGCTAAACAACATGAGCTAGGGAAGTTAAGACCTTGCTCAAGATCGCACAGTATTTGGATGAGCCAGGTTAACAAAACAATATTCTATTTTGAAAATCCCATATGCCCCAAGAGGCAGCCTGTTACTTTGTTTTACACTATTTATGGAGGCCAAAGGCAACTTGTTGCCTATGCACTATTTAAGTCAACAATCAAAAACTTTAAAAATTCTAAAAAGTTGTGATTAATGTAAATGAAAAACTGTAACCCTTGTCCTGCATATCTGAGATCACACCTGAGGTCACAAAGAAGTAACTTTTGCCACAGCTAGGTTTTTTTTTTTGAGACAGGGTCTCACTCCGTCACCCAGGCTGGAGTGCAGTGACACTATCATGGCTCACTGCAGCCTCGACTTCTGGGGCTCAAGTGATCCTCCCATCTCAGCCCCCCAAGTAGCTGGGACTATAGGCACACACCACCAAGACCAGCTAATTTTTTTTTTTTTTTTTTTTTTTTTTTTTTTTTTTTTGCAGAGACAGGGTTTTGCCATGTTGCCTAGGCTGATCTCCAACTCCTGGCCTCAAGTGATCCTCCTGCCTCAGCCTCCCAAAGTGCTGGGATTACAGGCATGAGCCATTGCACCCAGCTGCCACAGCTAGACTTTATACCCATTGCTCTTTATCTCGTGTAAAGAAAAGATGAATTTACACATGACCTCCCAGGAGGTAATCCAAACAGGAGCCTAAAGGCTGGCATGCTAATCGGCTTCTTCCTTCAAGTCATAGATACTTCATTCTTCAAAGTGTTCTTCAATTTACTCCATTAAAAAGTGATAGGTATACAATTCCTCCAAAAATTAAACAGAATTACCATATGATCTGGCAATCTGACTTCTAGGTATATACCCAAAAGTAAAGCAAAGCCTCAAACGGATATTTGTACACCCATGTTCGCCATAGCAGCACTCACAATAGCCAAAAAGTGGAAATAACCCAAGTATCAATCAATGAATGAATGGATACATCAAATGTGGCCTGTACATACAACGGGATATTATTCAGCCTTAAAAAAGAAGTACGGCCGGGCGCGGTGGCTCACGCCTGTAATCCCAGCACTTTGGGAGGCTGAGGCGGGCGGATCACGAGGTCAGGAGATCGAGACCATCCTGGCTAACACGGTGAAACCCCGTCTCTACTAAAAGATACAAAAAACTAGCCGGGCGAGGTGGCGGGCGCCTGTAGTCCCAGCTACTCCGGAGGCTGAGGCAGGAGAATGGCGTGAACCCGGGAGGCGGAGCTTGCAGTGAGCTGAGATAGGACCACTGCACTCCAGCCTGGGCGACAGAGCGAGACTCCGTCTCAAAAAAAAAAAAAAAAAAAAAGAAGTACGGACACATGCTACGACATGGTTGAACCCTGAAGACACTGCTAAGTGAAATAAGCCAGATATAAAAGGACAAATACTGTATAATTTCCCTTACATGAGGTACTCGGAGCAGTCAAATTCATAGAAATGGAAAGTGGTTACCTGGTACTGGGAGGAGAGAGAATGGGAGTTATTATTTAATGCGTATGGAGTTTCAGTTTGGGAAGATAAAAAAGTTCCAGAGGCTGGGCATGGTGGCTCACGCCTGTAATCCCAGCCCTTTGGGAGGCCAAGGTGGGCGGGTCACGAGGTCAGGAGTTCGAGACCAGCCTGGCCACCATAGTGAAACCCCGTCTATACTAAAAATTCAAAAAATTAGCTGGGCATGGTGGCAGGCACCTGTAATCCCAGCTACTTGGGAGGCTGAGGCAGGAGAATAGCTTGAACCCAGGAAGCAGAGATTGCAGTAAGCCGAGATCATGCCATTGCACTCCAGCCCAGAGTATGAGACTCTGTCTCAAAAAAAAAAAAAAAATGTTCCAGAGATGGATTGTGATGATGGTTACACCACAGTGTGAATGTACTTAATGCCACAAAACTGTCCACTGAAAAATGGTAAGAATGATAATTTTATATGTATTTATCACAACAAAACACAAAGTAGGGTGGATTTAATTAATTCAATTAATTTCAAACCTTGGCTGCACATTGGAATCTCCTAGGGAGGTTTTTAAAAATACGCATTCATCACCAGTAGTGGGAGGGTGGACACTGTGGTCCCTGATGTGATGCACCTGGCAGAAGTAGGCCTGGACTCCTCAGAGGATTCAGGGTCATTGCATTGAGAGGGAGGTAGGACCACTGTTCCAGTCTGGGGAAGGCCTTGAGGAATAACAGCCAAAGGCAATGTGAGACACTTACCTGGCTCCTAAAACATGGCTATAAAGCATAGCAGGGGAAATCATAGTATAGAGTTTATATTGAACAATGGAACTGAACACACAGTAATGGCAACACTGAGGATGAGGCTGGAGAGAAGAATGTCCTTCTCAGTATGTGAGATGTGTGCTGAAGGACTTAGGGGTGAGCCATCCCAGTGTCTGTAGATGGAATGGTGTGGCAAGATGTCAACAGGTGGTAAAGCTGAGTGAAGGGAATGGATGTTCATTGTATCCTTCTTTGAGGTTTTGAGAGCCGATTAGCATGCCAGCCTTTAGGCTCCTGTTTGGATTACCTCCTGGGAGGTCATGTGTAAATTCATCTTTTCTTTACACGAGATAAAGAGCAATGGGTATAAAGTCTAGCTGTGGCAGCTGGGTGCAATGGCTCATGCCTGTAATCCCAGCACTTTGGGAGGCTGAGGCAGGAGGATCACTTGAGGCCAGGAGTTGGAGATCAGCCTAGGCAACAAAACAAAAAACAAAAAAAAAACCAAAAAAAAAAAAAGAAAAGAGAAACAAAGCAAAATAATACCCTAGTAAGGACAGGCATGGTGGCTCACACCTGTAATCTCAGCACTTTGGGAGGCTGAGGTGGGAGATCACTTCAGATCAGGAGTTCGAGACCAGCCTGGCCAACATGGAGAATCACTTGAACCTCAGAGGCGGAGGTTGCAATGAGCTGAGACCATGCCACTGTACTCCAGCCTGGGCAACAGAGTGAAACTCCATCAAAACAAAACAAGACAAAAAACCATAGTGAGACCCTGTCTCAACCAAAAAAAAAATTTTTTTTTAATTAGCCAGGTGTGGTGTGCATGCCTGTAGTCCTAGCTACTTGGGAGCATAGCTTGAGCCCTGGAGTTCGAGGCTGAAGTGAGCCAAGATCATGCCAATGTACTCTAGCCTGGAAAACAGAGCCAGACCCTGTCAAATAAATAAATAAATAAAGTTTAAAATAAAAACACCTATGCCAGAATATTCTATCCCCAAATAAACAGAGAATGGTGACGATATCCAGGGAACACGCATTTCTTGGTAAAGCTCCCCTAGAGCTCCCAGTGGGTAGCCAGGTTGACAACTATTACGATCTCTAATCCAAGATGGGATATTATGCTGGCGTGGATCATAGTTAAGGACGTGTAATCAACCTGGGGGGCTGGCCTGCTGTTGACAGCAGCCCTAGGAAACCTTCTCAAGCATTAAGTGACCCCAGTCACACTATCTTCCACACTCACCCCCCTATTTTTCCTAAGAATAAGCCATAAGCTTTATAAAGAGAGGATCTCTGTCATCAGATTAGGACACAGAATTGCCTTCCCAAGCTTTATCCTCCAGTGTTAAAAATACAGGTGTCCCCTCCCTCGCACAGTAGTTTCCCTTGATGAAATACAGCATGGGTCTCAAAGAAACTACTCTTAAAGTCTTTTCAGTTTAGAGATTTTTTTTTTTTTTTTTTTTAGATGGAGTCTCACTCTGCCACCCAGGCTAGAGTACACTGGCACAATCACAGCTCACTGCAGCCTGGACTTCCTGGGCTCAAGTGCTTCTCCTGGGCCAGCCTCCCGAGTAGCTGAGAACACAGGTGCATGCCACCATGCCAGCTAATTTTTTAAATTTTTTGTAGAAACGGAGTCTCCTGACATTGCCCAGGCTGACCTCAAACTCCTTGGCTCAAGCAATCCTCCCGTCTCTGCCTCCCAAAGTACTGGGATTACAAGCATGAGCTACCGGGTCCAGCCTCAATTCAGAGATTCTTACTATTAACTTCTGTTTTCAAAATTCACATTTCCTAGTAAAAGAAATGCTAAGATGGACAAGTAAGAATCTGGCTAAAAATCATATATTAGGATTCAAAAAAGTTACATCTCTAAGATATTGTTACCAAAATGCAAAATGTTGCCTTTCATGTTGAAGGAGAAAGGAAAATCTTTTTTTTTTTTTGAGACAGAGTCTCGCTCTGTCGCCCAGGCTGGAGTGCAATGGCGCAATCTCGGCTCACTGCAACCTCCACCTCCTGGGTTCAAGCAATTCTCCTGCCTCACCCTCCTGAGTAGCTGGGATTACAGGCGCACACCACCATGCCTGGTTAATTTTTGTATTTTTAGTAGAGACGGGGTTTCACCACGTTGGTCAGGCTGGTCTTGAACTCCTGACCTCATGATCTGCCTGCCTCAGCCTCCCAAATCCCTGGGATTACAGGCATGAGCCACCGCACCCAGCCAGGAAAATCTCATTTCAAACACCATTTCAAAAAAAGCACATATAAGCCAGGCACAATGGCTCACGCCTGTAATCCCAGCACTTTAGGAGGCTGAGGGAGGTAGATCACTTGAGCTCAGGAGTTCAAGACCAGCCTGGGCAACATGGCGAAACTCCATCTCCTACTAAAAATACAAAAGTTAGCTGGGCATAGTGGAATACACCTGTAATCCCAGCTATTTGGAAGACTGAGGTGGGAGAATGGCCCAAGCCTGGAAGGCAAAGGTTGCAGTGAGCCAAGATGGCACCACTGCACTCCAGCCTGTGACAGAGCCAGACCCTGTCTCAAAAAATAAATAAATAGGCCAGGTGTGGTGGCTTACGCCTGTAATCCCAGCACTTTGGGAGGCCGAGGTGAGTGGATCACTTGAGGTAAGGAGTCTGAGACCTGCCTGGCCAAGATGGTGAAACCTCATCTCTACTAAAAATATAAAAATCAGCGTGGTAGCAGACGCCTGTAACCTCAGCTACATGGGAGGCTGAGGCAGGAGAATCACTTGGACCTGGGAGGTGGAAGTTGCAGTAAGCCGAGATCCTGCCACTGCACTCCAGCCTGGGTGACAGAGGAAGACTTCATTTCAAAAATAATTAATTATTTATTTTAAAACATATGTCACAAAACTAACATAGCATTGCCTTTGAGGTAATGATTAAATGATAAACCCGTTTGAACACTAATAAGACTTCACCAATGAATTATTCAAATAAGTGGCAAATCCCTTCCCACCATATACACACACACACTTGAACAACTTTCTCAGCAATCCTCCATACCTCACCCCCTTTTGAGGTAGAGGAAATAGAAACTCATTTTTCAAAAGTAGAAAGAAGCTCAGACCAGCCTGGGCAACATGGCAAGACTGTCTCTATAAAAAAAAATTTTTTTAATTAGCTAGGCATAGCGGTGTATGCCTGTGGTCCCATCTACTCAGGAGGCTGAGGTAGGAGGATCACTTGAGCCCAGGAGGTAGAGGCTGCAGTGAGCTGTGATGATGCCACGACACTCCATCCTGGGTGACAGAGTAAGATCCCTGTTTCTAAAAATAAAAAAGAGCTCAGGCCAGGTATGTTGGCTCACACCTGTAATCCCAGCACTTTGGGAGGCTGAGGTGGTCAGATCATCAAGGTCAGGAATTTGAGACCAGCCTGGCCAATATGGTGAAACCCTGTCTCTACTAATAATACAAAAATTAGCCAGGCATGGTGGCACACACCTGTGGTTCCAGCTACTTGGAAGGCTGAGGCAGAAGAATCGCTTGAACACAGGAGGCGGAGGCTGCAGTGAGCCGAGATCACGCTACTGCACTCTAGCCTGGGCGACAGAGTGAGACTCCGTCTCAAAAAAAAAAAAAAAAAAGCTCGAAGAAGTTACACCCAATATCACACAGTAAGTGGCACCTCAGTCTAAGTCCTCAGATGCTAGATGCAGGTCTTGCTATCACAGTGCTTCTCGTCTCTCATTGGTCTAGAGTGACAGTACTTCCATGGCTACCTCTGTTTTACAGCATAATGCTGGGGCCAGTGGCAGCTTCCAAGATGCTAAACAAGACTAATCTATCTTGTTTTGCCTGTACACTGCTCACAAATGTTTTCCTTCCAATTTGAGTGACTAAGGTAGCAAATGTATTCTCCAGCTGAGAGACACTCCAAAGTTTCCTATTATTTTATACAGGCTGTGATCACATTTGACCCCTGAAGGCATTTGGTCATAAACTCTGTGTAAATTCCACCTTATACATGGCATCTAGCACCTCCTGTTGAATGAAGGAATGGTCATGAGTGGTTCACCTCTTCACAGGCTCTTTAGAGTTTACTTTGTGAGTCAACAGAACAATCCACTTTTATGTCACAACCTTTATTTCCCCATGGACACTAGTTGATTCATTACTACCTTTTACAGATCTGCTTCCTGCACACTTTCCTTTCACTTTTTTTTTTTTTTTTTTTTTTTTTTTAAGACAGTCACCCTCTGTTGCCCAGGCTGGAGTGCAGTGGCGTGATCTCGGCTTACTGCAACCTCTACCTCCTGGGTTCAAGGGATTCTCTCACCTCAGCCTCCAGATTAGCTGGGATTACAGGCACATGCCACCATGCCCAGCTAATAGTTTTTGTATTTTTAGTAGAGACAGGGTTTCACTACATCGGCCAGGTTGGTCTTGAAATCCTGGCCTCCAGTGATCTGCCTGCCTCAGCCTCCCAAAGTGGTGGGATTATAGGCAGGAGCCACTGTGCCCAGCCCCTTTCACAAATTATTAACTACAATGGTTTAACAACTATAGAGTCCTGGGCCTCTTAACATTTCTGTCCCTCATTCTCTATGCATGTATACACATACACACTTGGAAAATCAGATAGCCATTGAATCCTTCCAATAATAACAGATCTATTTTTCAGACTAGTTTTCATAAGGCAGAGTTTGTAGCTAAAGAGAACTTTGTATCTTGAGCAGCAAAGGGTAACTGTTATAATTTTTCCAACTTAACTTTTATAGTCTAACTATAAAAATATGTATAGCTGAAAATTTGAGGAAGAAGAAAAAATATTAATCACAAAATATCTCATTACCTACACAGAATCACTGCTGACATGTTGACCTATGTACCAGACAGTGGGGTTACAGCATTGACCAAAAGATACAGTCCCGACTCCTCATGGGTTTTATTACTGTTCTATTTTGTCCACATTATTATCAGAGTAATAAATGTAGAACCTTATTTTTCAAAAACACACATTTGCTTTATTTTTTCAAAGGGTAATACAGCATATGGTGAAAACTATTTCAAATCGTATTCCCACTCCTGCCCCCAGTCCCTCCTCCCAAAGGCAACTTCTAAAAAGATATTTGCATACCCTTCTAGACATATTCACATGTCCAGAGGCTGAGGATGTCCCTCCCTGTTTGGTTTGTCTTACTTGTCCTACTTAGCAGAGAAAGGTACACATTTTCAGAGATATCAAAGCTACAACACAGAAGCACATTATAAGCTCCACTTATTTCTCAGAGTTCCCCTAATCCAATGTGAAAAATTACAGGCAGAGTCCACAATGAAGAGGAATAAGCAAGCACAATCCTCCAAACTGTTAGCCAATTCAAACTAATAGCAAAGATTAGACTGGAGAACTGAGGAAGAAAGCTTTGAGACTATCGCCAGAATCAGTGCCAAAGCAGGGAAGGGCCTCATGTGACCCTGGCTCCTATGGAGGAAAAAATTATCTTTATATATTCATTTTTTACTTTCTTTTTATAGAAACAGCGTCTTGCTATGTTGCCCAGGTGGTCTTGAATTCCTGGCCTTAAGCAATCCTTCTGCCTTAGCCTCCCAAAGTGCTGGGATTAAAGGCTTGAGCCACCATGCCCGGCCTTATATGTTCTTTACAAATAAATGTATCCTTGTTTCTTGTAGAAAATAAAACTCATTAGTAGAGAATAGAATGAGAGCAAAAGCATGTTTGTATTAGCTCTATAACTACCATTTCTTGGACAAACTTCCTAAGAGTTCAACATGCAGCGAGGCTCTGGTGGGCTGCCTTACTAGATCTTACCTGAGAAGCACAGTTTAGGGGGCAGGAGAATGGGGAGTCATATTTCATGAGGCTGACTATGTGACTATCTCACCAGGTCCCTCATCCCACCCTAAGAAGCCTGCTTAGGACTGGGGCAAAGAACAGAAAAGTGACAATCTCAAGGACCAAGACTGGCTGATTACAATGGTCCCCTTTGGGGAGGTGAGGAATAATAGAGGGGTTATTAGCAAACATTTACATGAAAAGTACTAGAATTTTTTTAAAAATTGGGCACGTGAGTTGCAGTGCAGGTTTTCAATTCCTAATGGCTCCAACATTCCAGTTAGTCCTCTCAGTTGAGCTTCACTGAGCTTATGAACACAAAACTTCATTAACTTTGTAGAGGCAGTGAGGCCTGGAGGGACGTTAGATGAACCCCGTGTACCAAGTGTACTTCCTCTTCCTCACCTCCCTTCTAAACTCCCACAGGACTAGGTTGACCACAAGGTTGGCTGACCCTGGCAGCTAAGTCAAACTCTACATTCTGAAGCAAGGGTAAAGATTAAAACACATTTCAAGTAGATAGCATTCTCATCTAGATAGCATTATAAACCCTCAGGTTTTTAAACAAGCAACAGCAGCAGCAACAACCAACTTCAACCTGGAAGCCTAAATGAAATAAGAGAATGCTTGGTAACGTAACTTCAGAGTACACTTCGAAGACCCCCCGCAAGATGGCAAAATATGCAACAGAGAAGCCCAAATGTTCTCCCCATATCAGCTGTATCTGGAAACAACAGAACATATTAGTTTTTTAAGTATACAGACACCAGTATTAATTTGGTCCCCACCCAAACTGATAGACTGAAGTATTTACATACAGATAACTTAAGAATTTTCCCATTCTCAAGAGAAAATAGGGCTAGGGTTGGGCGCGGTGGTCCACGCCTGTAATCCCAGCACTTCGGGAGGCCGAGGCGGGCGGATAACCTGAGGTCAGGAGTTCAAGATCAGCCTGACTAATATGGTGAAACCCCATCTCTACTAAAAATACAAAAAACAGCCTGGTGCAGTAGCATGTGCCTGTAGTCCCAGCTACTTGGGAGGCTGAGACAGGAGAACTGCTTGAACCTGGGAGGTGGAAGTTGCAGTGAGCCGAGATCGTACCACTGTACTCCAGCCTAGGTGATAGAGCAAGACTCCATCACAGAAAAAAAAAAAAGAAAATAGGGCTAGGATTTTAAATCCACTTTCTGTTAAAGTGAAAAAGAACAGGCAAGGAGGTAAGGAAGGATACAGACCAAGGGGCAGCGGAAATGAGGGGGGTTCTCCCATCACCATCCCTGCCCTTTACGTGTTGACTCCGTGGGAGCACACTCTGAGCAAGTACGTTTCCATCTTATTAAATCATTTTTAATCCTTTGAGGATGCATTTTCCACCTACATTTTACAGATGAGGAAACTGAGGCACAGAGAAATTAAAACAACTTGCCCAAGTTCCACAGGGGATGGAAGCAAATCTAAGCTCAACATTTAATGTTTGCATGGCATCTGAAAGCTGCCGACATGATCTTTAATTAGACAGATAATAGAAATAAATTCCTCATTTAGACAAACAATACAGTATAGACATATTATGCAAAACCTGTCATAACAGCAAATATTTACTCAGTATCTTCTAAGTGCCAGGGTACCAAGCTGCTGGCTAGATACTGAACCAGATATGTTGCTTCAATTACATGCAAATCAAGTCTACTTATTTGGAGACAACTCTGGGATATGCATTAACATTACTTAAGACTGAATTCATATTGCCAGTAAAATATAAGAACTGAGACAAAATTATCAGGAACTCTGCCAGGCATGGTGGTACGCACCTGTAGTCACAGCTACACAGGAGGTTAAGGTGGGAGGATCACTTGAGCCCAAGAGTTTAAGTCCAGCTTGAGCAAACATAGTGAGATCCTATCTCTGAAAAAAATTATCAAGAAATAAACTACCCTAACTAAAAAAAAAAAATTTAAATGTCTTCCTTCAGAGATTTAGTAGCAATAGAGAAAGAACAACCAATTGGAAATCTTTTTGGGAGATTCTAAGCAATAAACAATAAAAATGTCCTCCTGTCTTTTACCGATAGTAAAATAAACAGATTGGTAGTTTCCCTGCAATTTGGGAATGACCTGGGTGCACTTATGTCTATCAAATCATATCTCTGCTAACATATTCACAGTTCTAAAAATTGTGAATGAATAAATGAATGAATGAAAAACACTTTAAGGTGTCCTGGAAGGAAAAAGAAAAAAAATGGAGGAGGACATCTACGAATTCTTACTGTCCAGCTCCCCACCTCCTACTCCCAGGGATTAGAAGCCCAGAAGTTCCCTTTCTTACACAAAAAGGTTCCCTGTTCACCCAGCCTTCCCAATGGCTCCTAAAAGCCTCACTTCCAGCTGAAATCCCTGGAAAGCTAACCTTGCTTTATCTCTAATCAGTGGAGATTTTAAACTTTTCCATTTGTTTTAGTCTGTTTTGTGCTGCTATAACAGAATACCTGAGACTGGGTCATTTATGAGGAACAGAAATCTGTTTCCACACAGTTCTGGAAGATAGGATGTCCAAGGTTGAGGGGCCTGCATCTGGTGAGAGCCTTCTTACTGCACCGTAACACGGCAAAAGGCATCGCATGGGTGAAAGAGAGAAAAGGAGGCTGACCTCATCCTTTTACCGAACTCACTCACAATAACAACATTAACCCATTCACGAGGGCAGAACTTTGGTGGCCTAATCGCCACTCATTAGGCTCCACCTCCCAATACTACTGCCTTGGGGATTACGTTCCAACACAGGAACTTTGGGGAATACATTCAAACCACAGCACCTTCCAAATCACATTTGTTTCCCAGAAGAAAGAAAAGCAAACTTAAAGCCATACCAAAATTAATTCTATAAAATAAACACGAACCTGTAAAGTAATCAAGGCCTGGGTTAGTATGTGGTTTACAAATCAAACATTCAAGAGATACTGTAAATAAAGAGTTCCATAACATACCCATGTGTTTTCACTTACTTTACAAAAACTTGCAAGCACTGTGAAGAGTAACTATATATCAGAAATGCCTCTTTACCCTTCTGATGCCCTAGTGCATCAGAATCAACTGCAGGGCCTGTTAAAACTCAGACTGCCAGCCCCGCCACAGAGTTTCTGATTTGGCAGGTCTGAGTGGGGCCTGGGCATCTGCCTTTCCAACAAGTTCTCAGGAGATGCTCTGCTGCTGCTACTGCTGCTGGTGCTCCAGAGACTGCTCTTTGAAAACCACTGCATTTACTAAATAAACAGCTGTCAGCTCCTCTTAGGCACCTTGGCAAGAAGAAGTCATACATAATACGCAATTATAAAATTAAAGGACGGTCCAATTAGAGCTTAGTAAAATCCCCCAGAAAGTCTAAGTGAAAGTTCCTCAGGCAATTGCCAATGAATTGGAAACACAGTCTAAGTCATTCTTCGAGAAAACTGGGATGCTGGACATTGCAGGACCGTAAATCAGTGAAATCTGACCGTAAATCAGTGAAAACATTGCCACAATTAATGGAGAGAATGAGAGAAAATGAGGTGAGAGAAACCCTACCCCCTAGAGAATTCAGTTGTCAAGATCCTTGTCCTGCTCTAAGCAGGACTCGTTTCCTTACCTGTTCTCAGAGAATTCACCCATGCTCAGCAAAACTCTCTGGCAAAGCTGTTCATCCAAAAGACATGGCCAAACCCAGAAGCATAGGGAAGAGGCCGCTGAGCAGCCGGCAGAGAGGGCACCAAATGCTCACATCCCTACGTCTCACCACACCTGCCTCCCCTGTCACTCACTTCACTGGCCCACTCACCCATGTCTCTAGTGAAAAGTTCGGGGTGTTTTTTTTTTTTTTTGAAAAAACCATCTCAAAGAACAAGAAGATACTTGTGAGGAGTTGCATCAGGTGACTCTCCTCAGGACAGCTGCAATTGTCCTTTATTGCCTATATAAATAGAAGATTCCACAGTACAAATATACTAGCATGTGTTTCAGGTTTTCCTCTGACCTTCCTCAAGGTCATTTCAAATTCACAACTTTCATGAAGCCCTCCCGTTGCCCCCATCCAAATCCATCCTTCTCATATCTTCTCTTCCACAGAACTTTTGGAAGGGCACTAAAAGTATAAGCATTTTTACTTGTCACCCAGATTCTCTGGTAAGCTGTCAGCAGCTAAGTGGTGTTTCATTCATCACAATATTTTGCTAGTATTAAGTGCTCAATTAATTGAAACAATTACAATTTGTTTAGCATTATGTGCCAGGAACCACATCAGCCACCTCTATAGATATATCATTTCCACACACCCTCTCAAGGTACAGGAGAAAACCCCAAGGCTACTAAGGCAGGCAATGGAAGTCAGAATTCAAACCCACCTCTATTCAACTCCAAAGCTTTTGCCATTTTATCAACACCATACTGCCTCTCAAGAGAGAAAAATAAAATAGAGCAGTAAGGTGACAAAGTATAAGCTCACAGGTCGGCCACACTACTGCAAGTTTCTACTTGATTTCTCAACAATCCCAGACTTTAAGGTATGGGCAGTGTATGCAATAAAGTAGGTTTTACAGATTATCCTATTTGCAATCACTGGGGCACATGTCACTATATTATTATGGAAAAGCCTTTCACTTCAGCACCTCACAGTAAGAGATGGGATGTTTCTAAGTATACATAAAATATTTGATGAAGCTTGGATGTACTCTATAAAAAGCCCATGTAAGGCTGGGCACAGTGGCTCATGCCTGTAATAGCAGCACTTTGGGAGGCTGAGGAAGGCAGATCATTTGATCTCAGGAGTTCGAGACCAGCCTGGCCAATGTGATGAAAACCCATCTCTACCAAAAATACAAAAATTAGCTGGGCATGGTGGTACAGGCCTATAATCCCAGCTACTCAGGAGGGTAAAGCACGAGAATTGCTAGAACCTGGGAGGCAGAGGTTGCAGTGAGCTGAGATCATGCCATTGCACTCTAGCCTGGGTGACAGAGCAAGACTCTGTCTGGGAAGAAGAAAAAAAAAAAACCCCATGTATTCTATGCTGTTTCTTGGTGGGGGGGGGGGAATTCAGCAGCAAAATCAACTTTATGCATCTATTTATAAATCAGCACACTATCCAATGGCCACAAGTTTTTTTGTGTTTTTTGTTTTGTTTTGTTTTAGAGATGGGGGTCTCACTGGGTGGGTGGCTCATGCCTGTAATCCTAGCACTTTGGGAGGCTGAGCCAGGCGGATCACTTGAGGTAGGAAGTTTGAGACCAGCCTGACCACCACGGTGAAACCCCATCTCTACTAAAACATACAAAAATTAGCTGGGTGTGGTGGTGCATGCCTGTGGTCCCAGCTACTTGGGAGGCTGAGGTGGGAGAATCACTTGAACCCAGGAGGCAGAGGTTGCAGTGAGCCCAGATCTCACCACAGCACTTCAGCCTGGGCAACATAGTGGAACTCCATCTCAAAAAATAAATAAATAAATAAATAAATAAGAGAGACTGGGTTCAGGCAAGGGGGTGGGGGGCACAGCGCAGATCTCACTATGTTGCCTAGGCTGGAGAGCTGTGGCTATTCACAGGTGTAATCACAGGTGTGATCCTCCTGCCTTAGCCTCCCAAGCAGCTGTAACTACAGGTGTACACCACCACATCCAGCATAAATAGCTAGAGGTTTCTGTATCTTGAGAGAATCATGACAAACTCCTGAAACACATAGAAGGGGTGAACATTTATGATTCAGGGGCAGCAAACTGGCAACAGTCAATGGGGAAAGGCTCCAGGATCTGACAGTGCTGCTTCCAAGTTCCCCTGCCACCAGCTAGCAGGGTGGCCTTGACACAGTACCAGGGGTTTAAGCTTCTTTGTAAAATGGAAAACCACTGGCCCTCTCAAAGGCCATAATGAGCTGATGATAACAGTAACACACAAAAAGCACCCAGCCCTTGGTAAGTTCACAAACATTTGTTGCATATCCCATATTAAACTGCCTGCCCTGTAGGACTTACCTGACCCTATCAAATCAGACGTTGAGTGGCCTTTGTTTCTCTTTTAGTTACCAGGAAGACATGGTAAGCATTAGATCTGTTTGTATACTAGCTTTTTTTTTTTTTTTTGTGAGATCGAGTCTCGCTGTGTCGCCCAGGCTGGAGTGCAGTGGCGTGATCTTGGCTTATTGCAACCTCTGCCTCCCGGGTTCAAGGCTTTCCCCTGCTTGGGATTCCCCTATTTGGGATTCTCCTGCCTCAGCCTCCCAAGTAGCTGGGATTACAGGCGTGCACTTCCACACCAGGCTAATTTTTGTATTTTTCGTAGAGACGAGGTTTCACTATGCTGCCTAGGCTAGTCTCAAACTCGTGACTACATATGATCCACCTGCCTTGGCTTCCCAAAGTCCTGGGATTACAGGCGTGAGCCACATGCCCAGCTTTTAAACAGAAGGGACTATTAAAAAGCTTGTGTAGTGAGAGGGTAGACGGCAATAGTAAGTCATTGGCTCCCTAGAGAAAAAGGAGTTAACTAACACCCCAAATAACACTAAATTCTAAAACAAACTCAGTATTAGAAGCTTAAACTCTCCTAAACAAGTCATTCTGGCTAACAGCATGTATAATTAAAGTTAAAAGCACACTAAAATAACACTTTAGCTGTTGACCTTAAAGATGCTTTTGAAAAGCTCAACCAAAACACCAGCATATGAGGGAGCAGCTCGACTTTTTGTCTACTGAAGACAGCATCACAAGATCAGGCTGTATATACCCTTCTGTGGTTCAAATGAAAGCACTGATAGGATGTTACAGCTGAGCTACGCTAAATACAGACTTATTCAATCCCCTTTTACACAACTACGTTTAACTACTTCAGAACTTAAATTTCATCTCAGATTGGTCATTGTAGATGGATAAGTTTAGTTGCACTGACCAACCCAAAACTCCAGTCTCCAGGTAACTTAGTAACATCACCATTCAGACAAGAGCAGAGAGCAGTACTCAAAAGCTCACAGTATCAGGCCAGGTATGGTGGCTCACATCTGTAATCCCAGCACTTTGGGAGGCTGAAGAGGGAGGATTGCTTGAGCCCAGCAGCTGGAGACCAGCCTGGGCAACATGGCAAAACCCCATCTCTACAAAAAAATATAAAAATTAGTTGGGTGTGGTGATGTGTGCCTGTAGTACCAGCTACTCAGGAGGGTGAGGTGGGAGGACAGCTTGAGGCTGGGAAGTTTGAGGCTGCAGGGAGCCATGCACTCCAGCCTGGGTGAGAGAGCAAGATCCTGCCTCAAAATAAATAAATAAATAAAAAACAAATAAATGAATAAATAAAAAATAAAAAATAAAAAAATGCTCAACCAGAATCTTTCTCAACTTCCCCTTCCCCGCCCCCACAACATGCTGGACTTAGGTTGCACTTTTTAAAAGAAGCAAATGGTGAAACATTGATCCCCATTTTTTTGTACAATGTATCTCATGAAAGGAAGTCTCTAAATCTTGTAAAGGGTAGAAAACCACAGTTCTTGCCTATGCAATCATTAGAGATCCGCTGTAGTCACTTAAGTGTTGATTGTGTTATCAGTGGTAAGTGAAGTCATCTGCCTAGTCACAAACCCCTCTTTTGCTCCCACTGGTGTTTTAACTCTCAAGTAACTGGAACAAAACTTATGACAGTTCATGGCAGCAATGTGTTTTCAGAATTAATCTGGCAGATACATCATAATCCATTACAACAACACAAGTTATTTGCAAATCACACCTAAGCATAAGTGTCATCTTAATTTGGTTGAGTATAGAAAAATACTATATATGCAATATATAGTATATACTATGTCTATGTCTGCATTAGTTTAAACAGCTCCCTACTATCACTTCCTTCTTCCACCTCTTCCCTTCCGAATTGTGTTACTGAATTGTTTCAGCTTTGTTTGTAGTATTAACATTATACAAAAATAACTTTACAGATTGCAGGAAGATGTGGCCAACAATAGCGGAAATTAAATAGAAAATAGTCTACTTAATTTCTTTTTTTTTTTTTTTTTTTTTTTTTTTTTTTTTTTTGAGGCGGAGTCTTGCTCTGTCGCCCAGGCTGGAGTGCAGTGGCCGGATCTCAGCTCACTGCAAGCTCCGCCTCCCGGGTTCCCGCCATTCTCCTGCCTCAGCCTCCCAAGTAGCTGGGACTACAGGCGCCCGCCTCGTCACCCGGCTAGTTTTTTGTATTTTTAGTAGAGACGGGGTTTCACTGTGTTCGCCAGGATGGTCTCGATCTCCTGACCTTGTGATCCGCCCGTCTCGGCCTCCCAAAGTGCTGGGATTACAGGCTTGAGCCACCGCGCCCGGCTAGTCTACTTAATTTCAATCCAGTGCTCTTGTGTGCAAATTAGGGCGACTTCAGCAATCTTGCATCTGTCAGAAACCTGAGAAGAGTCAGAGGTCTCATGGAGAACTCATTAAGAAATCCCTCAAGTACAATTTATTATGTGGCCTATTTACAGACCCTCAGCCTGGTACAGAGGAGAAAGACCATAACAGCCTGAGCTGAGTTAATTTAGTTACTTTGTATAAGAACTACTGAATTAAATGATGATTCAAGTGGGTAGGAGAGAGAGCAGAACAGAAGCTCAGACCCAAAATAAGCAATAGCTGGCTTAATTCAAACTACCAAAAACTTGTGTTTAAAGCCCAGTCTCAAACATCTTATACTCAGAACGTTCAGCACTAGAGCTGAAATTACAATGTATTGCTACTTTATTTTTAAATGCTAGGGATAACGCCCGTTATAATTTGAGGTTTTACTGAACCTGTACTTACCAAACCAATAAACAAGAAAAAGCACAGCCCTAGAACACAACAGAGCAAGGACAATCCTGTTATCCTTCCCTAGCCTTCCCAAGAAGAACTCACAGCACTATTTTCAGTCTCATGTTGATAGGAGGTTCAGAAAGCCAACAACAACCAGAAATTACACTAACACACCAAATAGCCCTCTTTTGCATGAATAGGCAATGTTAGGTAATGCCCATTAACACCAAAATCTATTCTGCTAGATATCATGTTCTGAATACACTGAAAATACACCATTCATAAACCAAAATTATAAAAGTGTTCATTTTAATGACATAACTGTCACATTAAAGCCTTCATATTTCAGAGTGACAAGAAAGTCTGGAAACATAGGCAAATATTTTCCATTTTTGACAGTGTTAAGTGACCAATGAATGCCAGCACTTGATGAGCGGAGGGAAAGTAACCGGGAGTGATTCCAACAAGATGGCACCCACCCCCTTACACCATATTGGTGAGGAAAGCTGGATGAAGATTTCCAAAGAAAGCAGCCCTGTGAACTGGGCTTCAGGCTTGCCAGATCTGGACTCCCTCGATAGCTTCTCCTGGAGTGCACTTAAAACACAGATTTATTCTGTAAAAATCAAGCAGCATCACAGATGCACATGCAGGGACTGACAGAAATGCTGCATTCATGTACCACATTCACGGAAATTTTGCACTATCTATTGTTAATGAGGGCCGACATTAATAATGTGACAGCAAGAAATCATTTGCTCATGTAGATTCACCTAGTTTACAGAAGTTTGTGGTTATCTTACCATTTGACACAGTGAAGCCACCATATGTTCTGAGAGCTTGTCACATTAAAGTACTTCCACCAACCTAAGGTTGGCACTGCAAACACTGAATGAGAACAGCATTCCTCCTTGAACCCAATGAGTTCTGCTGTCTGCGTGGTTTACTAAAAGGCAAAAAGCTGGGTCCCACCTGAGGTTGGCACTGCAAACACTGAATGAGCAGCGTTCCTCCTTGAACCCAAGAGGCTCTGCTGTCTGTGTGGTTTACCAAAAGGCAAAAAGCTGGGTCTCAGTCAACCGCTGAATGCATTAGAGTACAGAGGCTGTAGTCCTCAGGCCTCCCCCTCACTGCAAGGGTAACACAGGAAAGATAACCTCCCATCTTCAACCCGCCAGCGGGGAGGAGGTGAAAGAACCTACACAAGTTGAGCAGCCCTTTTTCAGTTAAGCAAGTCAGTGGCCCTAAGCACCATCCAAAACCACACACACACACACACACACACACACACACACACACACACAACACCCTGCTGAAGGTATCACCACCTTAACCCAAACCTGGTACCTCTGCCACCAAGGCCAGCCTGGGGAAAAATTAACCTGTGGTCTTCGGCCTTGGGTTCACTGACAGGGCCACCTTGGAGAGACAGCGGGCCAACTTTCTGTTTGTTTTAAAGGAAATGCTTCCTGGCACATGTTTAGGACTCTGAACTCTGCACATGAAGCCACGTGGTTAGTGTTAATCTGGCTCCATCCACTCACGATCGGCCAAAGCAACCTTTCTGAAGGCAGCCCCTGGCTGGGTAATCGACACCATCTCGTTCAAGTCACGCGGGCTCCCACCGGATTCCCCGGAGCCTAGTGCCGCGTCCTCTCCACACAGCAATCCTCCCATGCGAGGGGAGCGGGGAGGAAAGGGGTTGGGGGGTTTCAGCGAGGAGGGACTCACACCTGTGAGGCCAATGGCTCTAGCGGCTCAGGTGAAGTCCGAGGGCGCGGGACAGGAGGAGACGCCCTCCCTTCCAGTCAAGCCGACTTTGCACTAGCAGAGTGCGCCGGCGCCCTATTTGTGGTGCCCACCTGTAGCCACAGCAAACAAACTTTTCCCCCTTTCTGGGTTGGAAGAATCCGGTGCCTTACGCCACCCCCTGGCCCAAGCCGGTGGCGGTCCGGAGCTCCGCGGACTCCTCACCTGATACCCCTAAAACCCCAACCTGGTCTGTCCCAGAGCGCAACCCCCGCACTGCCCGCGCACCCATTTGGGGTATGCAGAGTGGAGGGTCTGGGCTGCCAGCTGGATATTAGGAATGGGGGGAGCGGGGGGACGCGGTTCACTGCCCTTTGCAACTCCAGCTCCCAACTTTGCCAGCCGCGCAGCCGCTGCCTTTCAGTTCCCTCTGCGCCGCGCAACTAGCTCCTTCGGCTTCTCCAACGCCGTCCTCTGGGAGGGAACTCCCCAAGGCCAGCCGGAACCCCGCGCGCCCGGCGCACTTACAGCCATAGCGGGGTCTCTGCAGCGACGGCAGCTCTTCGCGGGGCATCCTGCGCGGCTCCGGGGGCCCGCCCAGGGCGCGCCCCCCGCGGCTCCCCTCGCTGGCCAGGCTCGCTGGCTCTGCGCCCCGCTGGCGCGCTCGGATCCCGCCTCTCGCCGATTTCCCGGGGCCGCCCGAAGATCTGCGACCTGCTCCCTCGGTGCTCTCTCGCCAGCGCCAGCCGCGGCCGCCGTGCGCTGACACTGGAGTAAAAGTGAACTCTCCTCCCTCGCTCCCTGGCCGGCCGCCGCCGCCTCCCGCAGCAGGTTTCCTTTCTCCTCCAGCCAGGCCCCGTTATTCACCGCGGTGGGAGCGCGCGCCGAGACGCAGCGACCCCTACCGCGTGCCGGCCGCAGCGCCCAGGCCGCGTGGACCCGCCCCTTCTCCCTCTGGGGAGAGGGAAGGGGCCGAGAGGGACGCTGGGCCGGGACCCCCTGCAGCTGGGGCCCCCGCACAGCTGGCGGCTTGGGGGTGGCGGCCGCCCCGCCTTATTTCTCGCTTCTGGAGCGTTTCGAGGGTGGAAGTGAACCAATGCGGAGAAGTGCAAGAAAAACCGCAGAAGTCACAGGCAGCCCTGCGTGTCCGGGGTGTTGCTCAGTTACTGAGGGACAAACAGCGCGGTTCCTTTTCCTCTGGGGAGATTTCACGTTGACTTTTGTTCGTCTTCGTTTTTTTTTTCTTTTTGTTTTGTTTGTTTGTTTTTTGCTTCGAAACTTGCTTCTGTCACTTTTTGTCTACAAAATAACAGGGTTCCCCTTATGACAAGAAACTGAGTGTATGTGTGCTGGAGGAACAACATAACCCAAGCAAGCACTCAAAACACAACTGCGAGTCATCCCCCTCCCTCCGATCACCTTGTGCCCGCCCCCGCCCCAATGAGCAGAGCCTTCGCTCAAGCCCAGCTGGGGTCGCAAGCCACAGAAGCCTTTTCCGGCTAAGCTTTTAAGGAAATTAAACTGCATGTGGCTGTTTTGAAATTGGGGTTTTCATGAGGTCGCCAGAAGCTATTTTTCTCTTTGTGCCTCAGCGTGATAAAATCTGGAGGGAATGCGGGACGCTTCTGTATCTGTGCCCTCACCTGTTTGACAATTGTGAAATGTGTAGGTGACCCGATAACAGGAAAAACAAACTGAGGGAGGGCGATAAGAAATTATTTAGAGCCGGGCGCGGTGGCTCACGCCTGTAATCCCAGCAGTTTGTGAAGCCGAGGCACAAGGATCCCTTGAGCCCAAGAGTTCCAGACCAGCCTGGACAACATAGCAAGACCCCGTCTCTACAAAAAAATGAAAACATAAAAATTAGCCGGGCGTGGTGGGTGCGCCTGCCGTCCCAGCTACTCAGGAAGCTGAGGTGGGAGGATTGCTTGAGCCCGGGAGGACGAGGCTGCTGTGGGTTGTGATTGCACCACTGCACTCAAGCCTGGGTGACAGTGCAAGACCCTCGGGGGAAAGAAAGAAAAATTATTTCGCTAAGGAAATGGTGGCATAGTGACACTAATCATTTTTTATTATGCAAGGATACAGAGGATGACTAGCTGTTTTCCATTTCAGATAGGAGACGCAGTCTTTCTCAAACTTGTTGAAACTCACATACTTGGGCCCCACCCTCAGAATTTCCAACTCAATGGGTCTGGGCTGGGGCTCATGAATTTGCATTTCTAATTTCTAGCATAGTGCCAGGTGATGCTGACACTGCAGAGTGTGCTTAGAGTGGCTCTGTGAGTAGTAGATGCACACAGGGATGTAAACTGTACACAGGGAACTCAATTCAGACGGGATAGCAAAATAATTTTTTTTCCCCTGATGGCATTAGATTCTCACCTGTTTGGAATGGAATGTATTGGGTTTTCCTTTCTTAAAAAGCAGATGCCTCTCAGTATAAGAACAATTCAAAGGCAAAATGGCCACATTTGAGGCACAGAACCCTGTCAATCGATATTTACCCAGAGGAGAAATGTGAAAGGCAATTTTCCTGTATGTCAGGAGATGCTGAATTAAATGATGTCTAAAGTTCATTCCATCTCTGTTGTTCCATTTGTCAAGTGTTAACAATTAAGTACTTAACACATACCAATTTTCTTATAAGCGTATGACTTAGAGACCAAATAAATGAGTAGTCTATATATTTAGAGGTGGGCAGAAAATCACTGTAAACTAAAATGGTCCAGGAAGGTGATAGGGTTTGAAAGTATGGCTTGAAGTGGAAGTGTGGTAAAAGCTGGATGGAGAGCATCCAAGGGAAAGAGACAATGAGGTGGAGCACAAGGCTGGGTTGGAGCTGGATTGGTTGGACTGGATTGGAGCCGTGAAGCTGTTATCAGGTTGTGGAGGGCCCTCAGTGTCCTGCTAAGAGGACTGGAGATTATCATAGAAACATTCAAGAGATCTTAAAGGTTTTGAGTATGGAAGCTGCAGAATGCAAGGGAGTTTAGCAGGTCATAGGATAGGTTGGGATGGAACAACTTGGAGATGTTGATGCCCCGTGGAAGGGGTCTGGACAGAGATTGAAGAGAGAGGTAAGAAGAGCCTCCATGAGGCTGACGTCAGTAAGGGAGATGAAGGGGGTGTTTTAATACACTCAAGCTGGTGCCATCAACATGTATAGATATTACACACTAACAAGTAGATTAAGTAGAGTAAATATCTGTTAATAGTAGAAAGTGAAGGTTAAAGTATAAATAGGTGATTGGGAGGGCAGTAGTTCTAATTTCATGTTCTAGCTGCTCAGCTCTTTGAAGAATCTGAGGTGGCTTCAAGGCCCTGTCATGGGTAATGTTTTTATGAAGAACTTTAAACACTAAGATGAAACTGGAAAGCCAAATGCTCTTGTTATTTTGCAAGTGCTAACATTAATCATGGGCATTTTGGTCTGCACTCATTGGGTAACAATACTGTCTCACAGGTCACGTCATCTCAGCATCTCAGAAAAGAAATTGGTCTGCAGAATGCTGGACTATTTTAGGGTTTGACATTAGAGAATGATTCAAATAGGTACAAGGCAATGTGTCCGCTTACTTTGCCATCTGATTGAGCTTACAATAATATTAGAAACAAAAATGAAGGCCATCTAGTGAAAAAAAGTTTTCAAGAAGGCAAGACAGTTTTTTTAATTTAATGTAAAATAAAAACAACACTAATAAACCACTAGACATGCTGAAACAATTTTTAAGCAATATTATTTTTAAAAATTATTGTTTTTAAGGCCCATCTGTTTTCTTTTGACAAGTTGACATAAAGGTGTTTGGGAAAATGCAATTTTTAAAATAACAGATTATATCAAGAGCATCAAAGGGGGAAAAAAGTATGTCTCAGTAAAAGTCTTAGCACACTTTAATATTCTATTTGCCTTTGAGATGACTTGGTTATTTTCCAATAACATCACATTATTGATCAATGTTACATGCATACCCAAAATAGGGACTGTTGCCAGAAGTGAGGAATGAGGAAATCATAGGAAAGAAATTATTCAAGCCTTTTTCAAAGTACTGGGAGCACTTGGATTATTAAAATTTTCTAACTTGCTCCCATTTCCAGAAAAAGAGAGATACTGAAAAGAAATAGAAAGTGCACTTTATTGCAAAGGAGACTCCTATGTCTAAAAAGAAAACTGTTACAGTCCAACTTCAAATTTACAAAAAAATTAAAAAGAATCAGAAATGAATGAAACAATCAGTGTTTGTATTTTTTAGTAGGGATGGGGTTTCACCATGTTGGCCAGGCTGGTGTCAAACTCCTGACCTCAAGTGATCCACCCGTGTCTGTCTCCCCAAAGTACTGGGATTACAGGCATGAACCACCACGCCAGGCCGAATTCGAGCTTCTTGACAACTGGAACTTGGGGTCTAATTCAACATTACTGTGTGTCCAGGATGTGTAGCAATGCCTGGCATGTAGTAGCTGCTCAATTATTTTGTGGCACTCATGAATTTACTATGATAAATTATATGCACCAGTCAATATACTAGAAATAGTTGTTACTTTCATTCCAGTAACAACTCTGGAAAGAAGATGGAGATATCCTTATTTAACAGTAAAGCAACAGACTCATAGAGACAGGTAGTACATGGCAGAGCTGGGTTTATCTGAGTCCACACAGTTTCCCCAACAGAAACCAATAAATTGAACTACAATTTTCAACATTTTCACCTTTTACCAAATACATGTTGTCTATTCCTAGGTGAACACTAAAGGACCTACTACAAATGACTCCAAGTTACCATCATCTATTTGCCATTACAAAGAACTAGGACCCTGGGGTCCATTTTGTATCCAGGCAATAGTTCTGATTATAGATTTATTGCTAATCCGTTATAGTTCCTTATTGGTCTTCTATGCATGAATGAGACAAAATCTGAATGGTGCTTACTAAAGGGCTCTCTACTACATACCTGTAAAGTTGTTCTGAATCAATGTTTTAAAATCATTTATGCTTTCCCGTTGACCACACTCCAAGTATACTTTATTTTAATCTCTGATTGATCTATCTTTAGCAGTAGTTCATTGTCCTAGCTTTAATCTTCCCTGCCTGACACATTCCCTTCTAGAAGATTTTGTATTAATTGATTGATGACAGAGAAACTTCTGGATGACCTATGAGAGCTTGGATATTTTGAATAAAGCCTCACAATTTAACAGGGAATGACAATGAAAACACCCATTAGGTGCCAAAAATGTTTAACAAGTGTGGGGAATTGGGAACTCTCATAGAGTGTTAAGGGGGGCGTAACTTTGAGCAACCATTTCAGGGAATAAGTTGGTCATCTCTAGTTAAAGATGTACATTTCATGAAACCGAGCAACTTCACATCTATTAAGGTACTCTAGTGAAGCTCCCACATACAGGAGGACATGTACAAGGATGTTCACTCCAGAGAAAAACGAAACAACCTAAGTGGCAGTAGTGGCAGAATGGATGGACAGATGTCGTGGTATAGAAAAACAAGATAGAGAAGGTCGGGCACGGCGGCTCATGCCTGTAATCCCAGCACTTTGGGAGGCCGAGGCGGGTGGATCACTTGAGGTGAGGAGTTCAAGATCTTCCCTGACTAATATGGTGAAACCCCATCTCTACTAAAAATACAAAACTTAGCTGAGCATAGTGGCAGGTGCCTGTAATTCCAGCTACTTGGGAGGCTGCAGCGAGAGGATCGCTTGAACCCGGGAAGTGGAGGTTGCAGCGAGCCGAGATTGCACCACTGCACTCCAGCCTGAGTGACAGAGTGAGACTCCATCTCAAATAAATAAAATAAAATAAAATAAAAATAAGATAAAGAATGATAGGCCGGGCGCGGTGGCTCAAGCCTGTAATCCCAGCACTTTGGGAGGCCGAGACAGGCGGATCACGAGGTCAGGAGATCGAGACCATCCTGGCTAACACGGTGAAACCCCATCTCGACTAAAAAAAATACAAAAAACTAGCTGGGTGAGGTGGCGGGCGCCTGTAGTCCCAGCTACTCGGGAGGCTGAGGCAGGAGAATGGCCTAAACCCGGGAGGCGGACCTTGCAGTAAGCTGAGATCTGGCCACTGCACTCCAGCCTGGGCGACAGAGTGAGACTCCATCTCAAAAAAAAAAAAAAGAAAAAAAAAAAAGAATGATAAATACAATGTTATGCCATATATGTGCAATTATAAACACATGAAATAATAGTACATAATATATGTTGCGATAGATGCATATAGTAAAAGTATAAAAAACATGTACAGGAAGAACATACCAATTTCAGAATAGAAATAACCTCTGAGAAATTAGAGAAGAAAATGGAAGCCAAAGATGTAGACAAGGAACATCAAATGGATCTATAACATTTAATTTCCTTTTTAAAAGCCTGAGGAAATATGACATTTGTTATATTCAGGGAGTATGTACATAAGTATTTGATGTTTTATCCTCTATGTCTTTCTTTTGTTTGTGATGCTTTTCAACACTTTTTTTTTTAAGGAACAAGTATTCTGTTAATATATTCAAAATAAAAATAATGTCTTAGTTTGTTGGTTTACCACTTTTTAAAGTTCAGATTTGTTAAGTTTTCTTGATAGAGGCAAATCTATATTATTTCAAAACAAGGCCCTAGTGAGATGTTGATGGTGGCAATATGAACATGCAAACACATATGTCTTTCTAGGAAGGTGCTTATGATTTATTGAAAGAGTTGTGGCTTCTACCCTAAAACTCAGCTGCTTCCTAGGGGGCTGCTAAGAACCACCTGCTGATGACCAGCATCTTGATTTTGGGATTGGTTAGTGACTCCTAATCCTCCTGTTCACACTTACCAAGGAATAGCTCTTCATGGATGAATGAAGAGTTGACCATATGTCTGGCCTATTGTTGAGGCAGGAATTGCCACACTGTCATAAAGTACTACTTATGCATTTTGGTGGGTCCTCCTTCATTATAAAGTCTTTCTGGACCAGTCATGGTGGCTCACACCTGTAATCTCAGACTTTGGGAGGCCAAGGTGGAAGATCACTCGAGGCCTGGAATTTGGGACCAGCCTGGGCGACATAGCAAGACCCCATTCTGTAAAGAAAAAAGGAAAAAAAATTTATAAAAATAAAATCAAGTTTTTCTGTTTGTTTTGTTTTGTTTTGCTACCCAGCTCCTAATGCTCAGTTACTGTTTGTTAAGAGTTAACTTCGCATCTGGATCTGGTCAGCCCCTGGCCAAGTGCAAAAGCCAATAGTGAACCAAAGAGTATCACGGCAAGGGAGGCAGACATCACCAAAGACTGCATTTTGTCAGACCATAAATAAAACTGCCACCCCAAACTCCACAGGCGAAACCAGAATTGTTCAATTCCATCTACTCTTCATCTACTAAAACACGTCTTTCCTCTGATTTCCATACCCTGTTCATACACACATTTTCGGTCACTTAGGTTCAAAACCTCAATCATTTTGCATTCCTTCAGAATCATTCCTTAGCATCCAGTCAGTGCCCTCAGCCTTGGTGATTTTTTCGTTCCTATGACTCTCCTTTGCTGATGTCTCTTCTTTCTTCTTGGCTCCCATCATCACCCACCATGACTCTGATTCAAGCTGTCACACCATCTTACACCTGGACTGTTACAAGAGTGATTTCTGTGCTGTTTCTTTCCTTCTTGCAATTTAGTTTGCTTGCTTCCTCCTCGGAATTCCTCTATTAAATACCATACAGTGTTATTGTGAGAAAATAAATAAATAAAAAGCTCATAGCAGTCTGAATTCTGTGAGATATGCAAGCCCAGAGAGACATGAGTATGGGACTTCATGCCCCCTTCCATGCCTGGGGGCAATTGTTTAAAGTCATTTTAAAGGCTGGGCGTGGTGGTTCACGCCTATAATCTCAGCACTTTGAGCGGCCAAGGTGGGTGGATCGCCTGAGGTCAGGAGTTCGATACCAGCCTGGCCAACATGACAAAACCCCGTCTCTATTAAAAATACAAAAAATCAGTTGGGCTTGGTGGTGGGTGCCTGTAATCCCAGCTACTCAGGAAGCTGACACAGGAGAATCACTTGAACCCAGGAGCCGGAGGTTACAGTGAGCCAAGATCTCACCATTGCACTCCAGCCTGGGCAAGAAGAGTGAAACTCCATCTCTAAATAAATAAATAAATAAATAGTCATTTTATTCCTGACAGCTGCCTTCACCCATTATCTTCATGTTCCTGAAAATTTGTGATACAAAGAACAATGTATAGCCAGTCAATAGCTTATGTTATTTTAATGTAATTCTTAGTAAACAACTTAGGAACTGCCTCTTCCTTTAAAAGCCTACCTGTAACTGCTGCTAATTGGGGTGTACATTCAGGGCAACTTGAGTCTATGCTTCTGGGTTGAAATCCTCAAGCTTAGCCCAAATAAACTCTCTGCTTTTATTAATTCTGCCTCAGCTTTTTCCTTTTTCTTTTTTGCGATAGGGTCTCACTCTGTCATCCTGGCATGATCACGGCTCACTGAAGCCTTGACTTCCCAGGCTCAGGTGATTCTCCTGCCTCAGTCTCCTGCGTAACTGGAACTACAGGTGCATGCCACCACACATGGCTTTTTTTTTTTTTTTTTTTTTGGTAGTTTTTTATAGAGACGGGGTTTCACCATGTTGCCCAGGCTGGTCTCAAACTCCTGGGCTCAAGTGATCCTCCTGCCTCAACCTCTCAAAGTGCTGGAATTACAGGCATAAGCCAGGTGCCTGGTCAGCTTCTTCCTTTTAGGTCAGCAAGTGGTTCTCTCCTTCTGTTAGCAGTGGCGAATTTGAATGGGATTGCAGCAACCTCAATTCTTGCCTCCTCAGAGGAAAGAATTCAACTGAGGGGCAAAAGGCAGAGGGAGAGAGCAAGGCAAGTTTTAGAGCAGGAGTGAACATTTATTAAAAAGTTTTAGAGTAGGAACAGAAAGATGTAGAGTACACTTGGAAGAAGGGCAAGCAGACAACTTGAGAGATTCAAGTGCATGACTGGACCTTCGACTCAGGGTTTTATACATTGACATGCTTTCAGGGGGTCGCATCCCTTCTTCCATGATTCTTCCCTTGGGGTTGGCTGTCCACATGCACAGTGGCCTGTCAGCATTTGGGAGGGACTGCAGGCACAGTGTGTTTACTGCAGTTGTGCACAGGCTCACTTGAGGCGTTTTTCCCTCCCCAGTTGAATGTTCCTAAAAGAAGGTCACATACCAATTAAACTGCCATTTTGTCTCAGAGTGCATATGCTTCAGCCCACTCACCTAACTCCTGAGAATTTATTGGGACGCTGCTGATCACCAGGTTCAGGATTTTTCTATCTCTGGGAGACTCCCTTGGCTGCAACCAATTATTATTTTAGAGAGACAGTGTAACAACTGCCTGACGGTCACCTGATGATCACCTGACGTTCCCCGTGTGGGTGGGGGCCCTCTCCTGCCTGCTCGCGTCTGACTAACTGCCTCCTGTAACACTTTGAGTCTTTAGCAAATACTACCTTAGTTGCTATTTATGTTTCTATTGTTTCCTTGATTAAAAAAAAAAAAAAATTTCAGCATCTGGAGTTCCCAGATTTTGCTTTTATTACCCACAATAGCAGACAAAACAAGTAACCTCAAAGGGTCCAAAACAACAGTGCGGGAAGTTATAGCTGTTGAAAGCCTGCTGATTCTCTGTTGGCCTAAAAGAAAGAAGCGGAGGCAAAATTAATATAGTTTATTTTGTCCTTAAATTTATTTGAGGACTGCAGCTTGGGACACGCTTCCGAGTTGCCTTGGGGAGCGCTCCAAAGAACAAGAGAAGCTCAAGTTTTTTTGTTATTGTTGTTGTTTTTTAAGATGGAGTCTTGCCCTGTCGCCCAGGCTGGAGTGCAGTGGCGCCATCTCGGGCTCACTGTAAGCTCTGCTTCCCGGGTTCACGCCATTGTCTTGCCTCAGCCTCCCGAGTAGCTGGGACTAAAGGCGCCCACCACCACGCCCGGCTAATTTTTTTGTATTTTTAGTAGGGACGGCATTTCACCGTGTTAGCCAGGATGGTCTCAATCTCCTGACCTCTTGATCCGCCCGCCTCGGCCTCCCAAAGTGCTGGGATTACAGGCTTGAGCCACTGCGCCGGAACAAGAAGCTCAAGTTTTTAAAGAAAAAGATGAATCAGGAAAGGGGGTGATTATAAAAGTTGTTCTTTCAGAATCCTCATTGGTTTACAGAAGTAACATTGGTTAGTGATGGGCAATACATTGTAGAACTATGTGATGTGTGGCGTTTTTTGTGGCTACTTGGCATCAGTTAGTCTGGAGCCCACAAAGCATATCTGGTTCAAGAGATAATTATGTAACTCAAGGAAGAGAGAGACGTGAATGCTGTTACTTTTCTTTTTTTTTTTAGACACAGTTTTACTCTGTTGCCCAGATTGGAGTACAGTGGTGTGAGCTTGGCTCACTGCAACCTCTGCCTTCTGGGTTCAAGTGACTCTCCTGCCTCAGCCTCCCGGGTATTACAGGCACTCACCACCACACCTGGCTAATTTTCATATTATTAGTAGAGATGGGATTTCTCTATGTTGGCCGGGTTGGTCTGGAGCTCCTGGCCTCAAGTGATCTGCCCGCCTTGGCCTCCCAAAGTGCTGGGATTACAGGCGTGAGCCACCGAGCCAGCCCTGTTATATTTTAAATGCCTCTCTGGGCCTGATAATTTAACGGGGCTCACCTTCCTCAGGTTAAAAAGTTTTCTTTCTCACTTCCATGAGTAGAATTCTAAACTAGTATTTTCTTCCTAGAGACTCTGAGAGTCTAAAAATTGAGAGGTTTCATGGAGTTGGAATTTGAAGTTTATCCAGTATTCGGTAGGTGCTCAACAAAGATTTGACACTAAATAGAGAGATCTGTTTGGGTCTTGACAAGTGATGACATCAACAAAAAATATCTGCCTACTGCATCTAGAGATTATCATTTGATCTCTGTAGTTTCTAAGCCGGGTTTAGTAAAAACAATTGGTTTGAGAAAGCTTTTCATTTTCCTAAGATGTCTGTATTTGAAGCATATTGGTGTGTCAGAGTTTTTGTTTTATCAGGTCACATGTTAGATATTTTTGTGAGAATTTAATATGAACAAAGACCACATATACAGCACAAGGGTGGTGGTGTTGAGATGTAAGACAGGAACCTCCCGCTGATCAGCCACAAGGCCCTTTGGGGGAGGGGAGGCACCGCAGTCACCAGAAAAACCCTGCTTCGTGTTCTGTCATTTTAAACTCTTCATGTTTATTGTGAGATTTCACATAACCCTCAGCCCTTCTTCTCACACAAAGTTCTACATGTTGCCCAGCAGTGTTGCTTTAAGTTATTTTAAAACAAATTTAAACTGTTTTCACTTTGAGAGTGAATTCTACACTTTCTTGAAAGAACTGAAGACATTCTGGGAGGTAAAATTAAACAAAATAGAACAGATTTAGTCATTTATCTTTTGCAAACTGTAATGCTAACTTGAAGTGCCCTTTAAAATGTGGTATATTAAGCTCTTCTGAACGTCTGGAGTTTATGTCTTCTCAGGAAACCTGTTAATTAATATAAACTTGAGGCCTAGAACAATGCTTCATTGAAACTGTATGAGGTATGTTTTAAAAACAGACAAAAAAAGCATTATGCTGGAAATGCTACAGAAAGGATTCACGCACCAGGTGAGAGTTCCATTTCAGTAAGCGACAAAATCTTTGATCAAAATTTTGAAAATCTGGTCCCAATCCATATGCAATTCCTTTTCAGGATCACCAGAGATTTAGCTGGCATTCCCCATGGGCTGAGAAAACCCATGCTCCCTTTGATTTTCTTTCTAATTTTTACACTAACTTATTTGTAAACAAATGACAAATAATACTTTTAAATGTTACATGGCTTTTATATTCTTTATTCTGTTTTGAGCATTATTCAAAAATTTTCTTATTCTGCTATTTAAGTCAGTGCTTCTCTGTGGTAATATAATTTTCAATAGAATTCAGCTAACACTGAATATCCACTCTGTTTCAAGGTCTTGGTCGGTTTTAGAGTAACTGGCCTCAAAAATTAGGTTTTGGATTTTTTTTTTTTGAGACGGAGTCTCGCTCTGTTGCCCAGGCTAGAGTGCAGGGGCACGATCTTGGCTCAGTGCAACCTCTGCCTCCTGTGTTCAACGATTCTCCTGCCTTAGCCTCCCGAGTAGCTGGGATTATAGGTGTGCACCACTATGCCCGGCTAATTTTTGTATTTTTAGTAGAGACGGGGTTTCACCATCTTGACCAGACTCGTCTCGAACTCCTGACCTCGTGATCCACCTGCCTTGGCCTCCCAAAGTGCTGGGATTACAGGCATGAGCCACTGCACCCAGCCAGGTTTTAGATTTTTAAATGAGATATACTGGCATGCTTGGCTATGTACAGTGGTTTATTCCCTAAATAAATATGAGTTTTCGATTGAATTCAGCTATGTATAGTGACAGCCTGTGCACTAATGCTACAAAGTTAGTGTTATGAAATCTAGAAGATTTCTCAGGAACAAAAGTGTTTTATGCTACCAAAAATTGCATATAGGGTAGTGGTGATGGAGTGAGAGATAATGTGTATGATTTTTCAAGAACTCTTCCAAAATGGTTCAGTGATTGCATAAACCTTTTCAATGCATGCTCCACCTATTTATTTATTTGTTTGTTTGTTTGTTTGTTTTTTTGTTTATTGAGGCAGAGTCTCGCTCTGTTACCCAGGCTGGAGAGCAGTGGTCCGATCTTGGCTCACTGCAACCTCTGCCTCCCGGGTTAAAGTGAGACCAGCCTGGCCAACATAGCAACATCCCTGTGGCCATGTGCCACCATGCCCAGCTAAATTTTGTACTTTTAGTGGAAACAGGGTTTCACCATGTTGGCCAGGCTGGTCTTGAACTCCTGACCTCAGGTGATCTGCCTACCTTGGCCTCCCAAAGTGCTGTGCTGGGATTACAGGCATGAGCCACCGCACTCGGAATTTTTTTTTTTTTTTTTTTTTTTTTTTTTTTTTAACTTGAGACTGAGTCTTGCTCTGTGGCCCAGGCTGGGGTGCAAAGGCACAATCTTGGCTCACTGAGTTGAGCCAAGATCTCTGATCTCTGCCTCCTGAGTTGAAGCAATTCTCCTGCCTTAGACTCCCAAGTAGCTGAGACTACAGGTGCACACCACCATGCCTGGCTAATTTTTTGTATTTTCAGCAGAGATGGGGATAACCTGACCTCAGATTATCTGCCTACCTCGGCCTCCCAAAATGTTGGGATTACAGGCGTGAGCCACTGTGCACAACCAATGCATGGTACCTTGAAACCCACTGCCTCCCTTGAGCAAAATAACCCACAATAGGAACAATGGTTTTCTTTGTTTTTGCTGTCTTCTTATTCCTTGTTACAGATCTTGAGACAAAGCAATGAAAGGTTTTGTTCTGTATTTTTTTTTTTTTAATTAGGTTTTGGAATTCCAGTTGTGTTTACTTCTCTTGCTTTAGTTGCTTAGTTCTTTTAAAAATCCCCAGGATCTAGTGGCCAAGGACCACAAAGGAAAGAGGTCACATTCCCCCTTTCTTCCTCCCTATAATCTTATACTGGGAGGCACTGATTCTTCTCCTATGATACCTCTAACAGACTTCATTGATACCTCAGATGAAAGAGTCCTATTTTAGGAAAATGTTTTGAAAGTAAGAAAGAAAGAGGAAAAGGAAAGACGCAAGCTTGAGCTGGTATATAAAATGACAACTTTCAGGTAATTTTCATTTCTTCCCCAAAGAGTTCTCAGGTCTCCATGACTTGGAATGCTTCATAAATCATGTGTTGTTCTGATTTTATAGCTCTTCAGTTTTATTCATGGCTCTATACCCAGTGCTTTGCATGTAGTAGGCACACAGTGAATATTTGTCAAATCAATGAATGGTTAACTCCAATCTCAATTCTCTCCAAAATTAACTTATTGTTTTATCTTCTGTCACTTGTCTCAAACTGAAATTGATTTCTTGCCTCTCTCAGGCTCTTTGATGCCAGCAAGGCCTGTTGGAAAGGAGAAGTTCAATAATTTCCCATATTTGGCTAATGACCAAACAGCACCTGGTTGCATCAGAGAGCTAATTCTTGGTACCTGACCTATATATGAATTAATGAGCACCTACATTGCAGTATCTCCACCCGGAAAATAACAGAGCAGCAGCATAGCAGAATGGTATAAACTATGAGCATGGAATCTGGAAAGAGAATCAACTCTGATGTCTCTGAGAAGGACAAACACTGTGTAACCTCTTGGAAAGTCACTCACAGGCTTTCAGTGCAAGCATGTTCATTCCAGAGAGCTAAAAAGTTCAACTTCTAGAAAGAGTCTCATGATTGTGGACAGGCTCCCATGGTGAGAATGAGTCCAGTTAGAGAAAAGCACTGTGGCAACAGCAGGTCATACTGAAGTGGCTCCAGCTCCAGAAACTCCGACAGGGGGCAAAAGTTATGTCAACATGTTCTAGTAGCTCCACTGTCTAGGGACCCGGGAGAAAGAGAGTGGTCAGGAAAAACACAAGCTGCATAAATAAAGGTAGAAGAATGACAGGTTATGCCTAAGAATAGAAAAAGAAATATTTCAAGGGTCATAGTGTCGTTGAGCTGAGTCTGTGGTCAACAAAACATCATCGCGGGGCACAGCTGAATGCTGGCTTCTACTCACTCACTGAGAAGCAAGCTTTGATGGAATTCACTGTGCCATGTCATTTCACTATTCAGCAGCTTCTGAACATTTTTTTGGCAGGGAAGTGGGGAGGATGGAATCTTTCTCTGTCGCTGAGGCTAGAGTGCAGTGGTGCCATCTTGGTTCAGTGCAACCTCTGCCTCCCCGGTTCAAGCGACTGTCCTTCCTCAGCCTCTGGAATAGCTGGGACTACAAGAGTGCACCACCACACCCAGCTGATTTTTGTATTTTTAGTAGAGACAGGGCTTCACCATGTTGACCAGGCTGGTCTTGAACTCCTGAACTCAGGTGATCCGCCCGCCTTGGCCTCCCAAAGTGTTGGGATTATAGGCATGAACCACCGCGCCCGGCCAGCTTCTGAATTATTAATGCAAAGCTCTGAGAGGGGAGTGGTCAAAATGATTACCTGTTGAGAGAAGAGAAGCAGCCACGAGGGGTTTGGAGAGGATCATTCAGCTTTTTAGCATGGAAGTGGGAGAGCTAAGTGCTTACTTATGGAGAAAAGATGAGTTGGCAGCAGTGGTGAAATTGTGATTTAAAATGAGCATGTGCAAAAAGCAGCTCCAATACAACAAATGAAACTTGAGTGAAGCATGGAAGGACTTGCTGTACCCTCTGCCCAGAGCCGATTCTGGACTGGCTAGGGGTTCAGTGTGCAGGCAGCTTTTTAGCCTTCCTACTGTTTGACTCTAATTCTCATGCATCCTGTATTTAAGCAGTCGCTGGACTTTTTCTGTTGTTCAGTTCTTCTACATATTGGACAATTTATTGGATACCTCCTTTATGTAGGATACTATGCTAAGTGTTGAGTAGGATTAGAAAGAAAGATTAACCATGGAATGTGCCCTATAGCAGCTTATGGTTCCATTTTACTCTTGCTCTAATTTTTATGCAAATCTGTAAATCCAAAAGGCCAGCTGCGTCTACGTAACCTAAGCAAAATAATAGGAGTGGGATGGAGAAAGTTATTCTATTCACCTAGGCAATATTGTGGTGAATATTCATAAAAACACTGTTTACATGTTTAGTTTCACACACAAAAAAAGTGATTCAAAATGAAATAGCTGAATGAAGAAGGTAATAGAAGGAAATTTGAGAAGAAAAAAGACTCATTTTTATAATATAAAATATTACCTATCTTAATAAAAAAATTTGTGGTGTTTTTACTGTTGAGCTCTGGTATAGCTATAATTCTCTAGTTAAGATATCAAGGTGGTATTCACAATAGAGAAATATGCCTTATTGTTCTAAAAGTTGTCTGTCCAGTCTTGCTGCTTTTAAATCTTGTAGAGAATCACTCCGTGAGTGAGTTCAAATACTTCCTTTTATGCTGAATAAATAAACTTGCTTCCAAGTCAGGATAAGCAGATAGCTCCAAACACTTACTGGCATTCAGCATGAGAGTCCTGGATGTGATCCTTCTAATCAGTTGGCTAGTACATGCTGAACCTTTAAGGGGGAAAAAAGTGTGCAAATTCATTATGTAGTTTTTGGTACAAGCAACATTCATTTATATATAATATTCTGCATCTTTTCATGTATATTATACACATACCTTGCTGTCACTTAGTAAAATAACCAAACTTTTTACCCAATTAAGTGTCTTGGGGACATCTACAGTTCAGCTGGAGGGCATCAGGTCACCAGAGGTGGAATGGAGTTCAAAGAATTTTAATATCATCCACTTCACACTTTTGCCAGAGGGCATTCCTGAGTTCTGCCGAGGGCAGTGCTCTAGGTAGAAGGCTGTTAGAGATCCTCGGCCCAAAGGCTTAGGTCTATCCCACTAATTTTATGGGGAGGAAACTAAGGCATAAGATGGCAAGATGATGACTGCCGGTCCGCGCAGTGACTCATGCCTGTAATCCCAGCAAGTTTGGGAGGCTGAGACGGGAGGATCACTTGAGATCAGCAGTTCGGGACTAGCCTGGCCAACATGGTGAAATCCTGTGTCTACTAAAAATACAAAAATTAGCCAGGCGTGGTGGCGGGTGCCTGTGATCCCAGCTACTCAGGAGGCTGAGACAGGGGAAATTGCCTGAACCCTGGGAAGTGGAGGTTGCAGTGAGCCAAGATTGCGCCACTGCACTCCAGTTGGGGCGACAAAGCGAGGTTCTATCTCAAAAACAACAACAACAACAACAACAAACAAACAAAAAGGGAAGCTGAATGAGCAGACGCTTTTGGTTTTGTGCTTTTTTCCCCCACGACAGCAGTTTTTCTTAGTGAGCAAAAGAAGGGAATCAGATAGGCTAAGTACCTTGCCCAAAGTCATTTAGGGCAATTGTCTAAATTTAAAACATTACTGGCCCAGGGACCCACCTTGAACATTCCTGACTAATGATTCAGAGGCAAAGGTCTCTCCTAGAAAGTTAAGTGCTGCCTCTCCAAAGAAACTTTCCTAGGGAAGCTTTGCATTTCCTTTTTTTGATCTGGAAGAGCAAAAAGAGAAAAGAATGAATTAGCCAGGCATGGTGGCTCACGCCTGTAATCCCAGCACTTTGGGAGGCCAAGGTGAGTGGATCACCTGAGGTCAGGAGTTCAAGACCAGCCTGGCCAATATGGTGAAAGCCCATCTCTACTAAAAATACATAATTAGCCGGCCGTGGTGGCACACACCTGTAGTCCCAGCTACTTGGGAGGCTGCGACAGGGCAGTCTCTTTTTTTTTTTTTTTTTTTTTTGAGACGGAGTCTCGCTCTGTCACCCAGGCTGGAGTGCAGTGGCTGGATCTCAGCTCACTGCAAACTCTGCCTCCTGGGTTTACGCCATTCTCCTGCCTCAGCCTCCCGAGTAGCTGGGACTACAGGCGCCCGCCACCTCGCCCGGCTAGTTTTTTGTATTTCTTTTAGTAGAGACGTGGTTTCACTGTGTTCACCAGGATGGTCTCGATCTCCTGACCTCGTGATCCGCCCGTCTCGGCCTCCCAAAGTGCTGGGATTACAGGCTTGAGCCACCACGCCCGGCCGGGCAGTCTCTTAACCCCGGGAGGTAGAGGCGGCAGTGAGCTGAGATTCCAGCCTGGGCAAGACAGGGCAAGACTCCATCTCAAAAAAAAAAAAAGAATGAATTAAAGTGTTTTCAGGGTCTGAGGTGTAAAGAGGTTGACAATATTGTACTTGGCTCTTGGCTTGAAAGAGTTTGATTGATTTTTAAGGAGAGCCTCCTGCTGGTTAGTTTTGTTATGCATTAGAGCTGGAAAGAGTGGTGGTTCAGCTGCTCCTGAAAGCAGATATGGCCTTGGGCAGAATCTTCCTTCACTATTCCCTAAAAGCCAAATGGAGCCCACAGATATTTCCTTTAGCTTGTACTGTTCAGGCCCACACAGTGTTTCAAAATAATTAAGTTAGTTGCCAACGTCTAAAAAAAAGAAATTGGTTTCCACCTTCTCTTAAAAAACAAAACAAAACAAAAATCTGGCAAGTGGGGCCCACAATTTCATGCAACAAGAATGGGCTGAGAGTGGTCAGTGATTGCCTCCTTAAATGGGACACAAACCCCAGTTCAGTCAAAGCCCCAGGACCTGCTTCTTAGGGTGAGCCCTGCCTGTCTCTGCCTTGCTTTTCCCACCCAAAGCCTGTGGAGCACTAGTGCCTCGGGGTTTCCTAACTCACTTCTGCTATTAGACTTACCTCTGCAGAGTCTGGCTCTATCTGTTGAAGCCCTGATTTCTTCTAGGTGGCATCCAACAAACTGGACAGTCTTATAGGTCCGTTAAGCCAGAGCTGGAATCTTACACCCTCAGTTGTTCATTTTCACAGGGGTTTTCTGGACCTACTGGAAAGCATATGGTAGTGCAAATTTTAGACCAGGAGACAGACCTGGTGGAGAGAGATTTTGGTACAGCTGAATCTGCCTGTTGTATCAGCTTGGTAGATGTGCTAGCCCTTTTGAGAGTGGGGTGAGCCAGAGATTTGAGCCTGTAATTAGGTGGTAGGGTGGTGGAGCAGTTACACCCCTCATCAGAGCTATTCCAGAAAAAGAGAAAGATCTCCCCACCTCCATATCCACCTCCAGTGGTTTCCCTCAAGGAACCTCCCTCAGGGCCTGGAGTTCCACAGGCCTCTTTCTGGGGCCAGGCCAGCCGTGACTGGGACTGGAGCACACGAAGAAGTGCATCACAGCCACCTGATGCCAGTGGGGCACCAGGCCTTCTGGCAAAGTGCCAGGCATTGCTTAGGGAAAGATGTGGCTCCTCCTTCGCCTTGCAGGTAGAGCTCCAAGGTCAAACAAGCCTGGAGGGCAGCCAAGGCCAGGATGTTGGCATGAGATCCTGCAGCCCAGAAAGGGAGAAAACCTGTTTACTTATAATTCTGCCCGCGCCATTCGCCTTCCCCATAACTGGCCCTATGTTTATTCTGCACTGTGATCATTAGTCTGACAGCTGATTTCATCCCTATAGCTTTTCCTTTTCCTTCTCCAAACTTACAGAGCTGTCTAGCTTTAGAAAGTGCTTAACAAGACTTGTGTTTAAACAAGAACCCTGAGAACCTTAAGGAACAATAGGCAGAGGTCAACAACCTTCCTCAGAGTCTCCTAGTTTTTCTTCACAGCCCAGAAGATACAGTCTGAATTTAGAAAAATCTGATTATGATCCAGGGACTACAAGAGAAAGAAAAGAGAGAGAGAACAGAATTTGGAAATAAGTCCATAAAGCTTGTGTGTCCTTGGCAAACATTTCTTATTTCCCTCGGTGTGCAGGAACCTGAGACTCAAGGAGCTGAATTTCAAGTCACACCAAATATTATCACCCTCTACACACATGGATTCACAGTCCAGATTTAGATCCTGGGGGAAAAGATGATAGGAAAACGTTAATTAAATTAACATTTAATGCTTAAAATCAAATGGTTGATTTGCTTAAGTGTAAACTTTTTTTTTTTTTTGAGACAGTGTCTCACCCTCTAACCCAGGCTGGAGTGCAGTGTTGCGATCTCGGCTCACTGCAAACTGCAACCTCCATCTCCTGGGCTCAAGTGATCCTCCCACCTCAGCCTCTTAAGTCGCTGTGATTGCAGACATGAGCAGCCACACTCGGCTAATTTTTGTATTTCTTGCAGAGACTAGGTTTCCCAGGCTGGTGTTGAACTCCAGAGGTCAAGCGATCCACCTGCCTTGGCCTTCCAAAGTGGTAGGATTACAGGTGTGAGCCACTGTGCCTGGCCGAATGTAAAAAATTTGATTCTACAGGGAAATTATTCAGTATCAAAAATGATTTTCATGAAGCGAACGTGTATTTGTTGGGTAACTGATATGTGTACAACCTCTGCTCTAAAGGAGTTCATAGCCTAACTGAAGAAAGCGTGGGTTTTGGAAAGGATTCATAACAGTGCAAATGTCTGCCAAACAAGGTCAGAAAGTTATAGGAGTAAGGACATTTCTTGGCAAAAAGCACTGCTGTCAGTTTTTACAACAAAGAGAGAGTTAGATCCATCAGGAAAGGTTTTGCTGAATTTGATGTTTAAAATGTTTTACCTCTGCATAATGGCAACCGGTGTCTGGCCAGACAGACAGGACTATATCATATTTCCAGCATCTAGAACAGGCCTGACACATAGCAGAAGCACTCAATTTATAGTTGTTGAAAGAGTGAGTGAATGAATGAATTCTGGTAAAGAAAGTAGATAGATTCCATCATTTTTAGGCATTCCTTCTACGCACACTTCCCAGCAGAATCAATGATTTTGAAAGTCAAAAGCCCCCCATGCCATTCACCAAGACATCATTCTAGGAGATGCTTCTCTGCCAGGGGAAGTCTGGAGTAGCAACTTTGCTACAGCTCTGTGACCCTGGGTAGGCTCCTGTACCCTTTGAGCCATTGTGCCATCATCTGTCAAGTAGTACCCACTTGACAGGGTTATGGGAACATCAAAGGAGATAATGTAGGCAAAGCTTTTAGCAAAGTGCTAAGAGGGGCATAATAAGTGGAAACTGCTTTCTACTTCGACTCATTCTGATTGGCATAAAAGAAAAGTGCACATTTACCTGCCCTAAGAGGCTTTTTAATTAAAAAAAAATTTTATTTCATCCTTCACTTTCCATCTTAAAAAAAATTTTGTTCACCCAAAAAGGAAATTTTCTAGGAAAACATTAATGAAAAGGGGAAGCCAGGAGAACCATTACAGAGGCACTTAGGGGCCTCTTACTGAGGGTTCTTCCCTCTCCAGAACCAGGCCAAGTGCTTCCTCACCACACCACTACGTCGGAGAGGGCAGGGTTAAACCTGGTGGTGAATTTGAGCAGCATTTCTTTGGCAGCAGCGTGACAAGCTACAGTACCCTGCAAACTGCAGTTCTCCCCACCTTCTGCTATGCTGGAAGCCGGCCACTCCAGCATCTTGTTTTTGTGTATGAGATTATCAGTAAAAAGAGATTTAAATGAACAGGCTCAAAATGGTACCTGTACCAAGTCCAGGTCAAAGGTCACATACACATCTCCTCCTCCACAAACTCTACCTTCAAGCCAGTTTGCTCCCTGACAAAGCCAGGGCACCTAGAAATTCTGCAGCAACACAAGATGAGATGGCTCACTGGAGGGGACCAAGAGGGGCTGACTTCCAGGGAGCTCCCTGGTCTGAGTGGCAAAGCTGCCTTCCGGCGTTGCAGATGGAGGCAGGAAGCTGAGGTAGCTCTGCTGGGTAGGCAGACACTCAACCCTCAGGAGAGCTGATCTGGGGTAGTCTGAGAAATGCAATCAGAACCTCCTGTCCCTGGTCTCCTGACAGCTTCTGAACCACATAAAATCAGATGATTGTGTGTGTGTATATATTATATATATATGCATATATAAAATAGACATATAATTATATATGTTCAAACATATATGTATATGTTTAAAAATCAAATACATGAATAAAATGAATGCATATGCCTCAGTTACTTCAGTGAGAGAGTGGAATAGAAAATGTATTGGGTAAGAGGAACATCTGTTAGTGAGGCACTCAATCGAGGCAGTGAGGATGGTGGTTAAAATTCAAATCCTAGTTCCACCCTTTGCTAACTGTGAGTGATTTAAATCTCTCAAAGCATCTATTTTCTCACTGTACAGAGCGGACAATAAAAATACCCAGTTCATAAGAGTGTGGTAAGGATTAAATGAAATAATATGTGGTAAACCCTTAGCAAGATGGGCAGGCATTGTAAGCACTCAATAAATAGCAGCAGTTATTAGTCATAATGAATCTTATCACTGTAAGGTAGATATAGTGGTTTTGGGCTCTCCAGAGAAACAAAACTAATAGAGGGTGTGTGTGTGTGTGTGTGTGTGTGTGTGTGTGTGTGTGTGTCTGTGGAGAGAGAGAGAGAGAGAGATTTATTTTAAGGAATTGGCTTATGATTGTGGAGGCTGTCAAGTTCAAAATCTGCGGAGTAGGACAGCAGGCTAGAGACCCAGGGAAGAACTGATGCTGGCATCCAGTCCGAAGGCCCATCTACTGGCAGAATGCCTTCTTGCTGGGGGTAAGTGGAGAGAACAGTCTTTTGTTCTATTTAAGCCTTCAGCTGATTGGATGAAGCCTGTCCATATTATGGACAACAATCTTCTTCATTCGAAGTTCACCAATTTAAATGTTAATCTTATCTCAAAACATCCTCACAGAAACATCCAGAATCATGTTTGACCACATATCTGGGTACTGTGGCCCAACCAAATTGACATGTAAAGTTAACCATCACCGGAGACTTGATTAGCCCTATTTTACAGATGAGAAGCCTGAGGCTCCAAGAAATGAGACAGTTGCCCAGAGTTTATAGTCAAAAAGCTGGAATTCAAATCCTGGCATAAATCAGCAACTGGCCAGTGCCTGGCCCACAGCAGAGACTTAGGGTTTGCTGAATGTAATCCTTTCCTTCCTTCCTTCCTTCCTTCCTTCCTTCCTTCCTTCCTTCCTTCCTTCCTTCCTTCCTTCCTTCCTTCCTTCCTTCCTTCCTTCCTTCCTTCCTTCCTTCCTTCCTTCCTTCCTTCCTTCCTTCCTTCCTTTCCTCTCCTTTCTTTCCTTTCTTTTTGTTTTTGAGATGGAGTGTCTCTCTCTGTGTTCCCCAGGTTGAAATGCAGTGGCACAATCTCGGCTCACTGCAACCTCCACTTCCCAGATTCAAGTGATTCTCCTGCCTCAGCTTCCAGAGTAGCTGGGACTATAGGAGGGTGCCACTATGCCCAGCTAACTTTTTTTGTGCTTTTAGTAGGGACAGGGTTTCGCCATGTTGGCCAGGCTGGTCTCAAACTCCTGACCTCAGGTAATGCGCCTGCCTTGGCCTTTCAAATTGCTGGAATTATAGGCGTGAACCACCGCGCCTGGCGTGCTAAATGTATTTCTAGCTCTAGTCTCAGCTCTTATGCCTAAACTGCATCCTGGAAGAATGGGGCACAGGAGAATATTATTATTATTATTATTATTATTATTATTATTATTATTATTGAGGACAAAGGAAGCAGGGAAAAGAAAGAAGTGGGAGAAAGTTTGGTATGTGATGACTTTGGGGTGCATCAGCTAAGTGATGGGGTGAGGTGAAGCAGAGTCGGAGGACCTGAGCAGTGGCTCTTGGTGGGGCCCTGGAGGGACACAAGGGGGACAAAGAGACAAAGACAGATCTATGGCCTGATCTCAGGCCCCATGTGCTGGGCTGCTTTAGACCAGGTAGTAGAGACAACCTCTGAGTATGTGAGGCATTGCTGTGAGACCTGGAACAAAAAAAGCTGAGTAGGGAAGGTATCCCAGGCTAGTGCCACAGAAAGCCACAAAAGCTGGAGTCTGGAAGGACTCGGGCAGACTGAAGCTGGAGGCAGGAGCAGTGTGTGCAGGACTCTGGATTTCCTTCTTAAGAGACAGGAAGGCCTGGTGTGGTGACTCATGCCTGTAATCCCAGCACTTTGGGAGGCTGAGGCCGTGGATGACCTGAGGTCAGGAGTTAAAGACTAGCCTGGCCAACATGGTGAAACCATATCTCTACTAAAAATACAAAAATTGGCTGGGTGTGATGGTGGGTCGTTGTAACCTCTGCTACTTGGGAGGCTGAGGCAGGAGAATTGCTCGAAACTGGGAAGCAGGAGGTTGCAGTGAGCTGAAATCGCACCACTGCACTCCAGCCTTGGCGACAGAGTGAGACTTTGTCTAGAAATAAATAAATAAAGAGATGGGAAGCCACTGGAGGGTTTAGGCAGGATTGACGTTATCTGGCTTCCCCACTTGCTAGTGGACTGAGTGATCAGACCCTTTGGGTTTCTTTCTTCTTTCTTCAAGACAAAGTTTCACTCTTGTTGCCCAGGCTGGAGTACAAAGGTGCCATCTCAGCTCACTGTTTCAAGCAATTCTCTAGCCTCAGCCTCCCAAATAGCTGGGATTACAGGCATGTGCCACCATGCCTGACTAATTTTTTGTATTTTTAGTAGAGACGGGGTTTCACCATGTTGGCTGGGCTGGTTTAGAACTCCTGACCTCAGGTGATCCACCTGTCTAGGCCTCCCAAAGTGCTGGGATTACAGGCATGAGCCACTACACCCAGCCTGACCCTTTGGATTTCATAGCTAGCCAAGGATCCAGGCTTACAGTAGCTGCCCGGAGTCTGAAAACAGGCTCTTCTCAAATAAATACTTGAAAAGTTATTAAACTTAAAGTTTAAATATTTAATGAGGAAGCCAGGCCTTGGGATTCCCTCTGTCTTCTGCTGCCCACGCCTCAGTGGTTCTGGGCCCAATTACTGGGCAGTGTGTGAGGGGACAGCTGGCCTGGAGCAGATGACACAAGTTCAAGAAAGAAATGTTGAACATTCGTTAGAGCTAAGACGGGCACTGTCCTTTCAAAAACAAAAATAAACACAAACAAAGAGAGCTCCATGCCTGCAGTGTAGGAACCTAAAAGTCGAATTGATTTAAACAGTGATTGATCATCTCATGATGTTTCAGAGAGGTTTCAGGGAGCAAAAATGATATAAATATGTGTGAGGGAACCATAGAGACACTCAAAGAAATTAGAGTTCACTGCGAACAGAATGGAGTCTTGCTTATCTGTAAGGAACCACAGGCTTTAGTTTTCAAACCCAGCATTATAGGGGGAAAGAGATTCAACAGCAAAATAAGAACATATCTGTAAATGACAAGACTCAAGTTAAAAGAGGCCACCAATGGGGTATGTTATATGGGGGAAAGCCCGGGGGTTCCTGAGTGAAGAGACTCAGCCTGAGTTGCCCCCCGACACCTCCTTTTGGGGTGATCTTAGGTGAACTGTAAAACACAAGAGAGCTCCATTTTCCTGGATTATAAATTTCCCTCTGACTGCCAGAGCCACAGCCAGGTAGTGTGTGTGAAAGCCGAGGCAGGCACTGTGCTCCTGGCTTGAAATGCAAGCATCCTGAAGGGGCATGGAGAAGCAGCCTTCCCTCTCCATTTCATGTAGACCACCCCCGGGAGGAGGCCGGGCGGGCTCCTAGGGTGGGGGCACTGCTTTATGAGGATGCCTCAGTGTGAGTGGCTGGGGTCAGGGGTGAAGAAATCCCAGTTGACAAAATCCTCAATGGGCAGGACTCAAGTTCTGCAAATAGCAGATTGAGAGGATTTTCCTTTGAAACATAACAAAGGTCAGTTGAAGGCAGATTAAAAACAAACATTACTCTGACAAAAGGGGTGGTGAGCATATGGATTTCACTAAGATATATCCCACTTCCTTTTATGGGAATGACATGTAATAAAACAATATATGTTATGAGATTCTTCTTGGTAATGTATAACTGTTATGGTAGGAAATTCTAGAAAACCATCTGAGGACTCAGTGATCAAATAAAACCTGGGCTAGCAGCTCCCAGTTCAGAGCCCCATAAAAAATATCTTGGAACCATGTATAGCATTGCATGACTGGCAGAGGGCTTTGCCCTGTGATATCTTCTCAGATCTTTATAATAACTCTATGAACAGATTTTACTCTCCTTATTTTATAGAAGGATAAATAAAAGCTCAGAGAGGTGCCCAAAATTGCCCTGCTAAATGTAGAGTTGGTTCTAAAGTCTAGTTTCATTACTACAAATTCTGAGCCCGGTTCATCAGACCAGCATTAGAAATACAAATTCTATGGTCCCAAATCCCAGTGATTCCGGTTATTGGTGGGGTCAGGATTTTTTTTTTTTTTTTTTTTTTTTTTATGTCCTAGGCAGCTTGGGGAATTCCTGCATGAAATCACACAGGTTATTTATTATCTTTGATTTTAAAATGAGGAGCAAATTGAAAATAGGAATTTAATGGACAGCTAAAAAAAGGAGCTCCATGGCTTTGAAAGGGGAGGAAACAGGAAGCCTGCTTCTGACAAAGAGGATGGCCCGGAGCACTCCAGGTAAACACAGCATTTGTCCTCATACATCCAGAGTCAAATGAGAATACTAGCTAACACTTCAAAGAGTTTCCTACAAGCTTGGCACTATTCTAAGCACGTCCATACATAATTTCATCTTACCCTCACGAGAAACTGAGTTTTTCTGTCTCCATTTTACAGATGAGGAACCTGAAACACAGTTTCTTGTCCAAGGCCAACTGTTTGTTCAAGGTGGCCAGCGAGTACTGCTGGTCCCACTAAACAAAAGAAATTCAACAACTGGCTGAGGGATGTTCAGACAAACAGAATGGGTCAGTGATGAGAAGATGCTGGGAAAGGCAAGACTCCCATGGTTGAGAGCAAGAAAGACCCACGGTGCTTGCACACCTGGGGCTGCCTCCCTCCTTCCATCCCAAGAGCTGAGGAGGGGCCTCCCTCCTGTCTAGAGCTCATCCTTCCACTGTGCTCCAGCCACATGCCCTCTGTTTTGTTGTTGTTATTATTTGTTTTGTTTTCTTTTGTTTTGTTTTTTTGAGACAGAATCTCACTCTTTCGCCCAGGCTGGAGTGCAGTGGTGCCACCTCGGCTCACTGCAACCTCCGTTTTCCGGTTTCAAGTGATTCTCCTGCCTCAGCCTCCCGAGTAGCTGGGATTATAGGCATCCACCACCACGCCAGCTAATTTTTGTATTTTTAGTAGAGATGGGGTTTCACCATGTTGGCCAGGCTGGTCTCGAACTCTTGACATGGTCTGCCCACCTTGGCCTCCCAAAGTGCTGGGATTACAAGCCTGAGCCACCATGCCCGGCCACCCTCTGGTCTTTAGCAGAGCCTTCATGTCACAGATTCCTGGGCCCCTTTTTCCTCTGTC